>NC_083401.1:93844569-94469569 GCF_020745735.1 Hemiscyllium ocellatum
TCAAAAACTGCATGAATCCATGTAAAATTCTGTAAATCCATTTTTTCTGATTAAAATAAGTCTGACCATTGTGGCACAGTCTCACACAGGGCAGCTCACAACCTCAATACATTATCTGGGCCAACATGACACCAATTGTTAAAGTTCAGTTTTGAATGTAACTTTTAAATGTTCTGCGATATACATATGAAAGAACTGAAACCAACATGATGAAGGGCTTTTGCCCGAAACGTCGATTTCGCTGCTCGTTGGATGCTGCCTGAACTGCTGTGCTCTTCCAGCACCACTGATCCAGAAGATGCTCATTCTAAAAGATGAGAGACTTAACAAACAATCCAGGACTTTTTCAATATATACTTTCAGTTACATCACACTGTAAACTTTTACTATAAATTTTGTATCTTACGATCTTATACTTCACACCCATCAGATGAAGGAAAAGCTCTCCGAAATCCAGTACTTCCAAATAAACCTGTTGGTCTATAACTTGGTGTTGTGTGATTTTACTTTTATACACCCCAGTCCAACACCAGCATCTCCAAATTATAGCCCCCCTACCTTCATCTACCCACCTATCGCACTCTCAACTACCTTTGCCCGAGCCCAGCCCCCACTTATCTCTCACCACCCCCGGGCCCACAAGCCTCATTCCTGATTAAGGCCTCATGTCTGATACTTAGATCCTCCTGCTTCTTGGATGCTGCCTGACCTGCTGTGTTTTTTCAGCGCCACACTCCCGACTTTGATTTAGTGCTCACTGTCTCCTACAACCTGGTGTTGTGTGATTTTTTTTAAAAAAGAAAATGTACACCCCAGTCCTACACGCGCACCTCCAAATCTTGTATATTATCATAATTGCTGTTATATACGGCTGCAGTCCTCGTCACTGTTCTCACTTCGCTGTAGTTTTATCTAACCTAATTGCTAACAGTTTTGCTGTTGCCATACAGTTCATGATCAGCTTTGACGCAGCAACACTTCAGGAACAGAGACCTTCCGGTCACGTGGCGCCCAACCACCGAACGTGAACTCACGTCATGACACCGCCCCTTGTCGGTTGAAGGCGGCCGTTCGTCATGGCGGTGGATATCAACGGATACTGAGTTTATGGCGCCGTGCCGTTGTCTGTGACCCAGAGCCGTGTTCAGTGATGTCTGAAGCGATCCCGGTGGAGGAGGCGAGCTCGCGCCGCCTGCACGAGCTGGTGTTGTGCGCAGCCGCGGTGCAGGGCGCGCGGCCGGCGGTTTGTAGTGAGCGCGAGGCGCACGGAGGCTCCTTGTCTTACAGCTACAGCCAGGTCCTCGCCCTGGGGAATAGGCTGCAACAAGTACTCCACTCACACTGTGACTTTACCCACGGTTACATGATTGGTTTATACTGCCAGCCGACAGTAAACCTGCCCAGCTGCATTTTAGGGTAAATCGTACTCAACTCTCTTTTGGTGTTGCCACCCCCTTTCCTCCAGTTTATTGGGCCACTATCCAGTTTTATGATGAGTTGATGTCTGTTTCAAAGTTTTTTTTTGAAATGTCAATATTTAAAGACTAGGAGAAAGTGAGGTCTGCAGATGCTGGAGATCAGAGTCCAAGAATGCATTGCTGGAAAAGCACAGCAGGTCAGGCAGCATAAGACATAGGAGTGGAAACAAGGCCATTTGGCCCATGGAGTCCACTCCGCCATTTAAATTATGGCTGACGGGCATTTCAATTCACCCGCATGCTCACCATAGTCATTAATTCTTTGAGACATCAAGAACTTATTAAAGTCTGCCTTGAAGACACCCAACGGCCTGGCCTCCACTGCGCTCCGTGACCATGAATTCCACAGCTCCAGCATCCAAGGAGCAGGAGAATCAATGTTTTGGGCAACAGCCCTGAAGACTGTTAGTTCTGTTAAAAAATAATGGATTTTTTTTAAGCAGCAGGAGACCAGTAACAGAGGAGAAAAGATATTTAGATGTCCATGTATGTGCACTATTAAATTGAATAAAACTAAAGGTTATTTTAGCTTTAATTCTTGCAACGTGTAATGCAAAAGTGAAGCAAGTGATGCTTTAGTTGCAACATACCTGGGTCAGGACACTATGCATTGTAAAGAATTTGTTGAATTTAGAGTGTCCAGTGCAGGTTTCCCAATATTAACTGAGACAACGTTACCTCAGATTACAACAGGATCTGGATCACATGGGCCAATGGGCTGAGAAGTGGCAGATGGAGTTTAATTCAGATAAACATGAGGTGCTGCATTTTGGGAAAGCAAATCTTAACAGGACTTATACACTTAATGGTAAGGTCCTAGGAGTGTTGCTGAACAAAGAGACTTTGGAGTAAAAAATGAGGTCTGCAGATGCTGGAGATCACAGCTGCAAATGTGTTGCTGGTCAAAGCACAGCAGGTTAGGCAGCATCTCAGGAATAGAGAATTCGACGTTTCGAGCATAAGCCCTTCATCAGGAATAAGAGAGAGAGAGCCAAGCCGGCTGAGATAAAAGGTAGGGAGGAGGGACTAGGGGGAGGGGCGATGGAGGTGGGATAGGTGGAAGGAGGTCAAGGTGAGGGTGATAGGCCGGAGTGGGGTGGGGGCGGAGAGGTCAGGAAGAGGATTGCAGGTTAGGAGGGCGGTGCTGAGTTGAGGGAACCGACTGAGACAAGGTGGGGGGAGGGGAAATGAGGAAGCTGGAGAAATCTGAATTCATACCTTGTGGTTGGAGGGTTCCCAGGCGGAAGATGAGGCGCTCCTCCTCCAGCCGTCGTGTAGTTGTGTTCTGCCGGTGGAGGAGTCCAAGGACCTGCATGTCCTCGGTGGAGTGGGAGGGGGAGTTAAAGTGTTGAGCCACGGGGTGATTGGGTTGGTTGGTTCGGGCGGCCCAGAGGTGTTCTCTGAAGCGTTCCGCAAGTAAGCGGCCTGTCTCACCAATATAGAGGAGGCCACATCGGGTGCAGCGGATGCAATAGATGATGTGTGTGGAGGTACAGGTGAACTTGTGGCGGATATGGAAGGATCCCTTGGGGCCTTGGAGGGAAGTGAGTGTGGAGGTGTGGGCGCAAGTTTTACATTTCCTGCGGTTGCAGGGGAAGGTGCCGGGGGTGGAGGTTGGGTTGGTGGGGGGTGTGGATCTGACAAGGGAGTCACGAAGGGAGTGGTCCTTGCAGAACGCTGATAGGGGAGGGGAGGGAAATATATCCTTGGTGGTGGGGTCCGTTTGGAGGTGGCGGAAATGGCGGCGGATAATACGTTGTATGCGCAGGTTGGTGGGGTGGTAGGTGAGAACCAGTGGGGTTCTGTCTTGGTGGCGGTTGGAGGAGCGGGGCTCAAGGGCGGAGGAGCGGGAAGTGGAGGAGATGCGGTGGAGGGCATCGTCGATCACGTCTGGGGGGAATCTGCGGTCCTTGAAGAAGGAGGCCATCTGGGTTGTGCGGTGTTGGAATTGGTCCTCCTGGGAGCAGATGCGGCGGAGACGAAGGAATTGGGAATATGGGATGGCGTTAAAAACGCCATCCCATATTCCCAATTCCTTCGTCTCCGCCGCATCTGCTCCCAGGAGGACCAATTCCAACACCGCACAACCCAGATGGCCTCCTTCTTCAAGGACCGCAGATTCCCCCCAGACGTGATCGACGATGCCCTCCACCGCATCTCCTCCACTTCCCGCTCCTCCGCCCTTGAGCCCCGCTCCTCCAACCGCCACCAAGACAGAACCCCACTGGTTCTCACCTACCACCCCACCAACCTGCGCATACAACGTATTATCCGCCGCCATTTCCGCCACCTCCAAACGGACCCCACCACCAAGGATATATTTCCCTCCCCTCCCCGATCAGCGTTCTGCAAGGACCACTCCCTTCGTGACTCCCTTGTCAGATCCACACCCCCCACCAACCCAACCTCCACCCCCGGCACCTTCCCCTGCAACCGCAGGAAATGTAAAACTTGCGCCCACACCTCCACACTCACTTCCCTCCAAGGCCCCAAGGGATCCTTCCATATCCGCCACAAGTTCACCTGTACCTCCACACACATCATCTATTGCATCCGCTGCACCCGATGTGGCCTCCTCTATATTGGTGAGACAGGCCGCTTACTTGCGGAACGCTTCAGAGAACACCTCTGGGCCGCCCGAACCAACCAACCCAATCACCCCGTGGCTCAACACTTTAACTCCCCCTCCCACTCCACCGAGGACATGTAGGTCCTTGGACTCCTCCACCGGCAGAACACAACTACACGACGGCTGGAGGAGGAGCGCCTCATCTTCCGCCTGGGAACCCTCCAACCACAAGGTATGAATTCAGATTTCTCCAGCTTCCTCATTTCCCCTCCCCCCACCTTGTCTCAGTCGGTTCCCTCAACTCAGCACCGCCCTCCTAACCTGCAATCCTCTTCCTGACCTCTCCGCCCCCACCCCACTCCGGCCTATCACCCTCACCTTGACCTCCTTCCACCTATCCCACCTCCATCGCCCCTCCCCCTAGTCCCTCCTCCCTACCTTTTATCTCAGCCGGCTTGGCTCTCTCTCTCTTATTCCTGAAAGAGACTTTGGAGTGCAGGTTCATAGCACCTTGAAAGTGGAGTCGCAGAGAGATAGGATAGTGAAGAAGGCTTTTGGTATGCTTTCCTTTATTGGTCAGAGTATTGAGTACAGGAGTTGGGAGGTCATGTTTTGGCTGTACAGGACATTGGTTAGACCACTGTTGGAATATTGTGTGCAATTCTGGTCTCCTTCCTATCAGAAAAATGTTGTGAAACTAGAAAGGGTTCAGAAAAGATTTCAAGGATGTTGCCAGGGTTGGAGGATTTGAGCTATAGGAAGAGGCTGAACAGGCTGGGGCTGTTTTCCCTGGAGCATCGGAGGCTGAGGGGTGACTTTATAGAGGTTGACAAAATTATGAGGGGCATGGATAGGATAAATAGACAAAGTCTTTTCCCTGGGATCGGGGAGTCCAGAACTAGAGGGCATAGGTTTAGGATGAGAGGGGAAAGATATAAAAGAGATCTAAGGGGCAACTTTTTCACGCAGAGGGTGGTACCTGTATGGAATGAGCTGCCATAGGATGTGATGGAGGCTGGTACAATTGCAATATTTAAGGCATTTGGATGCGTATATGAATAGGAAAGGTTTGGAGGGATATGGGCTGGGTGCTGGCAGGTGGGACTAGATTGGGTTGGGATATGTGGTCAGCATCGACAAGTTGGACCGAAGGGTCTGTTTCTGTGCTGGACCTCTCTGTGACTCTCTGACTTTAAATGTTAAATTAAGAAGATGAGGGTTGTGCCCCTTTTAATTCAAAAGCTTGCAGGTAATTCAATTTATGTGTTTCAACGATTTGGTATGATTAGAGAAAAGCTTTGTTGAGGGAATTTCTAATCTGAAGTAACTGGTTCTAATAAATTATTTCTGCACTTTATCCAAGCCTTGGACATCTTTTATGCGATATGGAGCCAATACTTGAACACATTAGAGGATCTGAGGCCTAAGCAATGATTTATGTTTGTTTAAGTGCAATGTTCTTGCTCTTTACTATGGCTGTCTGTGTAAAGCCAACAAGTTTGCCAGTAAAGCCAATATGTTTTTTCCATGGTCCTGTCAACTTGGACAATCAGCTTCAAAAATTATATTGTGAACAGTTTTTTTAAATTTGTTCTGTTCATTTTCTTTACAAATTGCACCACCGCACTTTTTTTCCCACTTAAGTTGGCCTGCTGTGTGTTTGTCCATTTCTGCAATCTGGATATGCCCTGCTGATGTCTGCTACTTCATTCCTTTATTTTAAAACACGTCCACGTTTTGTACTACCTGCCAATTTTAAAATCATGCCTTTTTATACCAAAATCTAGATAGCCCTTGTCCCAATTTCTGGAGTCACCACTATATACTAACTCCTAATTATTTAACAAACATTTTTCATTAACCTTTGTTCAGTGTCTCTTGGCTAATTTTGTTCCCAAGCTGTCACAGTCCTTTTAATCCAATTTCAATGCCTTAAGTATGAGGTTCAATTACTTAAATGTGGAGGAAAAGCCACATTTGAACAGTGTGTAACAAACACTGGAAGAGTGAGTGATTTCCGTTTTCAACCTTCTGTTTATTATATATAAAGAGGACAGTTATTTTTTCAGCAATAATGTTTAGTGTTACTGTTTTTGTACACTTTCAGAATTCTTCAAATTGGGGCAGCCTTTTGCCCAATTGATCCAGAAAATGCACCTCACTTATCAGCAAATTTTATTCAAAGGTGTAAACTGATGTATATCCTTATTCAGAAAGATATGATACAGGTGAGTAACAGCTATGAAGAACTAATGCTTAAAAACGAATACATTGACATATTTTACATTTCCTGTATTTTAACTTTGTAAGAAGTCTATTTTTTCTGTTTTAAAATAAATTGATAAAATTATTTAATTATTAATGCAATATTGTTTGTATAGTTAATTAAGTGCATGAAATCCTATCAAAGCTGCTCCATTTAAAGCATATAAATAATTGTTTCCTCATGGACTTCCCCTTCCCTTACACTGTGAAAGATCAAATAATAGCCGTCACTAAGTGAGCATTCTCCTATTAGCAGATATCACTGCACCCTTTTTTTAAAAGTCTCAGCCTTGAAATTATCCAAAAAAAAAGAGATTTTGATGTCATCAAGTTTTGAAGAGGAGTCATTTTAATTCTAAACATGAGCTTTATTTCTTTGTCGACAAATGCTGACACACCTGCTGAGTATTTGTACAGTCTGTTTTTATGCCATTTCCTCTAGTTTATGTTACCAATAAGTCATCTATTTAAACTGTTCAGTTAAGGATTAGAAGCAACATTAAAATAAATATCTGTACAGACAGATGTTTCATTAGATATGCTTGTTGGAGTTCAGACTGTCACAGTGAATGGTTGAGGTATTGCATCTTTCAAGCAGAAATGGGATAAATCTTTCAAGCAGAATAAAGTACAGGTCTATTTGGGGAAAGCAAATGGGATTATTACAGTATGATCCAGGAAAGATCCCACAAAAATGAACCAAGTGGCAAGCTATGTATTCTGTGCTATCTCTGTTGTTAAATGAATTTATTTTGCTGAAGCTGGCACTATTTATTTTAGGCCGTGATCACCTTTACTAATTCATGTGATTTTATTTTCCGTTGCTGATCAGACCAGTGTTTTTTTTGCTGATCCCTATTTCTCTTCAGAAGATGATGAACCACGTTCTTGAATACTGCTGGTTTGTCAGGCCATTGCAGAGGGCAGTTATAAATCATTCACATTTATGTGCTTGAAGTGATATATATGCCAATGCCAGCAGATTCCCTTCCTTAAAAGGGTATTAGTGTGCCATATATATTTTTCCTACAATAAAGTTGTTTCATAATTGTTTCAAAATTACTATATTCATTATTAGCTTCATTTAATTATTTGATTTTATTTTTCCAAACTCTCATTCTTTTATTCATTAATGGGATGAGGCTGTCACTGGCTAGGTCAGCATTTATTGCCCATTTCTAATTGCCTTTCACATGGTAATGGTGATTCCTGCCTTGAGCCATTGAAGTCCTTTATGGTGAAAGTACACACACAAGCCGTGATTTTAATTAAATGATAGTAAAGGAACGTCTATATATTCAGTCAAGAAAGGGCATGGCTTGCCACAGAAATCTTAGCCTCCAACCTTTTCTTGCCAAAGTTTCATCTCAATTCTATAGTGTAATTGGAGTCTGTCACCACCAGAGTATTCTTAACTCTCTTTTTACACTGTTCAGTGCCTTCACACCTTCCTAAAGCATGGGGTTCAGAATTAAACCATTGATTTATAAAGGTTCACTATTATAGAGTAGTAAGGGTATGGAATGCTTTGCCTGCAACAGTAGTAGATTCGCCAACTTTAAGTACATTTAAGTCGTCATTGGACAAGCATATGGACGTACATGGAATAGTGTAGGTTAGATGGGCTTCAGATTGATATGACAGGTCGGCTCAACATCGAGGGCCGAAGGGCCTGTAGTGCGCTGTACTGTTCTATGTTCTGTTTCTTTGCTTTTGTACTCTATGCTGTCATTCATAAAATCCAGTACACGTCTCAACCTGCTCTGTGATTTCAACAAATTGTGCAGCATAACTTCAGCCAACCTCTGCTCTGTTAGAATGGAACCTTTTTTTTATATTGCGTCTCCTTATTCTTCCTACCAAAACGTACTGCTTTGCATCAAATTTCACCTATCATATGTCTGATCATGCTATCAGATATCACTGTCTACCATCTTGAAGTCTATGACAGAAAATGGGAGCACAGTAGGCCATTCAGCCCTTTGGACCCACTCTACCAGCCTATCACGATCCTCCTGCTATTTCACATACTTCTAAGATTTGTAATTTGCAGACTTTGAAATTATACTTTGTAGGCAAATCGTGTCACTAATTTAAATTGTAAGCAGTGATCGGAATGCTAACCCCTAGGGAACCTGAATTTATTTTATTTGTTTGTGGGTTGAGGGTGTCACTGGTTAGGCTAGCATTTGTTGCCTGTCCCAAATTGCTCTTGAAGTATATGAAGATTTGCTAGGCCATTTCAGTGGGTAGCTAAGTTTTAACTGCATTGCTTTGGGTTGTAGAAGTCACATGGCATTCAGCCACACTTGACAGTAGTAGGTTTCCTTTCTGAAAGGAAATTAGTGAACCAGATGAGTTTTTGTGGCAATTGACAATGGTTTCATAGTCACCACCAGGCTAGTTTCTGAAATCTCTTTCCAGACTTGTAAAAACAAAACTGTATTCCAATTTCACTGCCATGATGAGATTTGAACCCATGTCCCTATGGCCTTTCATTCTAGATTATACCAATATGCCTCTGCCTCCCCATAGTATGTGCTCTCTCCCATCTGAAAAGGACTTGTTTCTTGATTCTAACAGCCACTGTTCCTTTTATTCCATGAACTTTAACTTGTCTGAGAAACCTATTTTGTGGAACTTGATCACATGTGACTATTGAACCTTAGGAAAGTCCTAAGATTGTGAAAAGCAGTGTGAATGTAAGTCTTTCTCCTTTTTAGAAAGGAAAACCTTCAGTGAATGTGAACATATTATTCTAAATGAAAGTGGTAAACTCTACAATTTGAATATCTTGAAGTTGAATGGTATTGTTCTGCATTAAACACAGGATAAATTCACATTATGACATCCATAACCAATCAATTGAAAAATCAGTTCCTGATAAGAGAATAGCTATTGATATTGGTAGGTCAGAATGGATAGTGAGAAACTCTTCTTGTTGAAGGATCAGGAGTAAGAGGATACCGATTTAAGCCAATTGGTTAAATAAACTGGCAAATGAAGAAAAACCTTTTTAGCACAGCAAGTTGTTTGTATCTTGAATGTGCTGCCTGAGTGTATATCGCAGGAAACAAATCAAGTCAAGGCCTTTGAAAGAGTTAGATCGTTATCTGACAAAGAAAACATTTTCAGGGCTACAGGAAAAGGAGTGGAACTTAGTGAGTTGCTTTTACAGAAAACTAGCCTCGATAGGATGATTCAAACAGCCTGCTTCAGTGCTATAACCGTTCTATAATTCTGTATGCTCACATTGCAAATTATGTTTTTAAAAGAATAATAGTATTCATATTTGGTTAGGCAGAAACTTTCTTTTAACACATTGACCATACCAGAAACCCCAGTTAGATTTGTTTTCAATAGAAACATAATTTTAATTTTCTCACTCAGCGTCAGGATGACTTCGATCAAGAGCTTTGACTGAAATTCAAATTCTAAATGTGATTCCAACTGGAGTGTGTTCTTGGTAATGTCACATCAGATTTTATTTATTCATATTTTACAGTACCTGCATTTTTGCAACCATGCATGCCCTATATTTGTGTAATCATTTTTGACTTTTAATTCTTAAAGAAACTAATTTTTATAAGCTGATAAATAATGCATACTAAAATTTTATATTTCAGAAATTTAAGGAGACTCTGTCAAAGTGGTTGTATATTGAAGTTGAACATGATGTACCAACACTAAATGTGGTACTTGTGAAGATTCAGTGGCGGTTGACTAATGTGGATTTAGAACCCAAAAATAAAGAATATGTAATTTGCAGAAAAATAGGAGATTTAAGACCAGGCAGCTCAGAAGCTGCTGAGGAGGATAGGAAACAAGCGCACAAATATACAGATATCCAGAGGCATGGATTTTTGGCATATATATTGCAAACATCAGGTACGACAGGAACTCCAAAAATTGTTCGAGTGCCACATCAGTGCATTGTTCCAAACATACAGCATCTCAGGTAAGTTTAGTTACAATTAATTATTGCTAAAGATTGCAGGCTTTGCTATCAGCCCATACTGATACAAGAATCTGTTTAGTATGGGCTTCTGTTTTGACAACTGAAATGAATTGTTGGCTTTCTGCCTTTTTAAGCAGTTATAGAAATTGTTAATTGCAACCTCTTTTGTCAAAAGTCTGTGATTATTTGGACAAGATTAAGAAATGTGAAGTATTTGAAGCCACTGTTCAATCTTACTAGATTTTTTTAATATAAGGTTGTACTTGCAATAATTTAATTTTTAAAGTAAGGTTTATGCATTGATGTTTTAGTCCCTTCCTGATGTTCCATATTTGTTGTTATATTGTCATATGAAGAATTTGTTTTGTATGTATACAATGCCTGGACAGTATGCAGGGCTGTGTGGGAATGGGTTTAATTGGAGAATATAAGGAGGTATGGAGCAGAATCACAGAATTGTTACAGTACAGAAGGGGGGAAGTTGGCCCATCATGCCCATATTCAAAATATATTTGAGGTGGGGGCAGTAGATGAATTTGTTCCTGGAACCTACCCCCACCAAAAATCAACATCTGTGAAAAGGCAATCAGGAGGAAACCTGTCAAAGAAAGCAAGCACTTTTAAGTTGAATGTATAGAATTATCATGAATTGTCCAACGAATCATGGGCTGGTATTCCTGTACCTACTACTGGACACTCAAGCGAGTGAATCATCAAGGAATACTTTTGCAGAAGATGAGCATGTTTCCAGAAACCAGCAGAAATTTCCAGAGAAACTCTGGTCTGGCAGCACCTCTGGAGAGAGAACCAAAGTTAATGTTTCAAGTCCAGTGACTCCATTTTTTTTGTCAAGGCTGAATATGACTACTGTTAGTGGGGCAAATTGGCACCAAAGGGTTGGGGGTACAGGAGATTGCAGTGGGGTTCAGGGACGAAAGAACTAAAGAGGGCTGTGGGTGGAAAAGGCGTCTGCAACAGAAGTGCAATGGGCAGGAGTGCATTAGATATTGGGAGTGGAAGAACACAATTGGGCTGCAAGAGGAATGGAGTGGGGCAGAGAAACAAGACTGGGAGCATACATGATGGGTGGGCGAGAGAGAGGCTGCAAACGTTTCATAGAAATTAATGACTTGGTTGAGGAAAATGAATGTACTGGTGCCAAGTTTGCAAAGACACAAATATAAGGGGGAAGAGAAGTGTGAGGATGACAGTGTTTGCAGAGGGATGTAGACATATTAAGTTAGTGAGCAAAAACATTATCAGATGCATTATGATATAGAGAAATATGAGTTAATGGGCAGTTGATAGGTTGTGAACTGATTCTGTCCTTGAGTATATTTGCAATTCTATTTGTATGTAAGTCAAAACAGAGTGCAGGATAACGTAAAATAGCTGTTTGTAAATATGAGGAAACATTCACATGTCTGGTATTTAAAATTAAGATGTGCATGTGCCAGTGTTGGACTGGGGTGGACAAAATTAAAGATCACACAACACCAGGTTATAGTCGAACAGGTTTATTTAAAAGTGTAAGTTTTCAGAGCACTGCTCCTTTGTCATGTAGCTAGTGAGGCAGGATCATAGGACACAATTTATAGTAAAACATCAAAGTGTCATACAACTGATGCAATGTATTGAAAAAAACAGATTGCTGTTAAGTCTCTAACCACTTAGAATGGTTTGCAGGTTTCAATTCATTAATATATAAATCCAAATATTTTAAAATAAAAAGTGACAGCTCAACTCAGGCAATGCATTGAAGGTGTAAGGTTGGACTCTGTATTTCAACCTTGAACCAGACCATATCTGTTTCCAAAGTAGAAATTTATAAAACCACCTGACTACTGACTGACTACCTACAGAGCGTGTGCTTTTTGAACAAAATACAACGTAACTGCAAATACAAATTCACCCCATGGATTTGAGTGTGTGTGAGTGTGTGAGAGAGAGAGAGTGAACGTGTATGCATGTGTGCGCAATTGTGACAGTGTATCTGTCTGAGAGGGTGTGCGTGTGTATCTGAGAGAGAGCATGTGTATGAGAGAGGGTGTATGTGTGTGTGTGTGTTTATGGAATAGTGGGGTCACCTGTCATGTGACATGAGTCCAAGATCCCGGTTGATTAGATTAGATTACTTAGTGTGGAAACAGGCCCTTCGGCCCAATAAGTCCACACTGACCAGCCGAAGCGCAACCCACCATACAATTATCCCTTCACCTAACACTATGGGCAATTTAGCATGGCCAATTCACCTGACTTGTACATCTTTGGACTGTGGGAGGAAACTGGAGCCATTCCCAACTTGGCTTTCAGCCTCTGCTTGGCAACCCTGCGTTGTTGCGTATTTTGAAGTCCGCCTTGGAGGATGGTCACCCAAAGATCTGAGGCCGAATGTCCTTGAATGCTGAACTGTTCCCAACTGGGAGGGAGCATCGCTGTCCGCTGATTGTTGTACGGGCATCCATTATTGAGGCGTCTGCTTGGTCTCCCCATTGGACTATGCCTTGGGACATTCTTGGCTGCAGTGTTTGAGATAGACAAACCTCTCTATGGGATCTCGTTCATAGGTCAGATGTTCATAAACTGGGGACTGTCTGTATGCACTTTGGCAGGATGAGTATAAGCCTGAGTATTTATTTATGTGGGGAAAGACTATAGAAGACAGGGAACAGAAGGATTTGGTAGTGCTAGTCCATGAATCATAAAAAGTTCATCCAACTTCAGCATTTAAAGGGAAGCCAAATGGATTGTTGGCCTTCACTTGGGAATGGAATGTAAAAGTAGGGAGCAAGAACTGAAATTGGAGAAATTCAATAGGACTGGCAACATCTGTAGAGAGAAAGCCGAGTTAACATTTCAGGTGCAGTGATCATTCTTCAAAAGTCACACTGGAGAAAGCTCACTATACTAATAAGATGTATAGAGGAATGGCCATTTTTATGGTGATTAAGGTTGGGAGGTGAGTGGGAGGCAGGTTGCAAGGTTGGGAGCTGCAATTTGATTTTATTGTCATGTGTCCTCAAATACAAAAATACAAGAGTACAGTGGAAAGTGAATGTTACCACGCAAGGTGCCATTTTGTGTATATGCATCATAACAAGGTAGAAATAAAGAACAAAGTTAAAAGTTAAGCATTACAGTAATTGTAATAAAGTGTGAAACATACAAAGTAAAATTAGAAGTTACATATTGCAGACCTTCTTAGTTTCAAGTTCAAACATTAGTCTTTCTTAAGCGCTTGGCCATTGGCAGAAGTGCACTTCGAGAAATCATCTCAAGACTGGAAGTCCATGCTGAGACTATGTTGGGCTGATCAACTGCCATGCCAAACCAATTTGGGTTACTGGCAAGGGAAGATGATTACAAAAGATTGAGGAACAGTTTTAAATCTGACAACCAACCCTACTAGACATCCTGTGAGTTACCATTGACCAGAAACTCAATTGTACTTGCCATATAAACACAGCAGGTCAGAGGCAAGGAATACAGTGGTAGTTAACTAACCACTTGACTTCCAAATCCTTTCATCATGTATAAGGCACAAATTAGGAACATAATGGAATACTTCCCACTTACCTGGATGAGTGCTGTGCCAACAGCACTCTGAACACCATCTAGGACAAAGCAGCCTGCTCGATTGGTACCATATCCACTCCACCACCACTCAGTAACAGTAATGTTACTATCTACAAGATGCTCTGCAGAAATTTGCTGAAGATTCTTAGCACTTTCCAAATGCATGAGCACTTCCATCTGGAAGGACATGGACAGCAGAATCATGGGAAAACCACCATTTACAAGTTCCCCTCCAAGCTGTTCAGCATCCTTATGTAGAAGTATTTTGCCATTCCTTCACTGTCACTGCATCAAAATTCTGGAATTCCCTTCTTAAGGGCATTTCTGGACCTCAACTCTTGAAGAAGGAGATGGGCAGTACTGCTGGCCAGCCAGCGATACCTACATCCCGTAAGTGAATTAAAATAAACTAATTGGGAGCCAGAAAAGCGTGCAGTCTCTGAGTTACATTCCTTGCAAATTGGGTCTCTAGCATAAGACTGCATATGTTGAATTCCAATATGTGGAAAAGTGGTGAATTCTATTGTAATGAACACTGTGAATTGTTAAATTTAAATCTGGCACACAGTGAAAAGGGCAGTAATTAGCAGGTTAACATCTTCAAAATTTGTGTATTTGCAACAGAAACACATTTAGTTGTGACCTTCTAAATATGTGGAAGATGTGGAGGTGTCAGTTACTTAAAAAAATCTTTTCCAATTTACGCCTGTTGTGTTGTGCCAATTTGATTTTGTATCTAGTAAATTAACACTTTTGTGTTGTGGCGCTCTCATTTGATTAAGCTTTGAAGGAATTGAAGACATTGGTGAAACATTTTAATTGTGGTTATGTGCGTCCATAGACCTCACGTGTAAATACAAGCACAGATCTTGTTATTATGTGACTTCATCACATAACAAGTGAGCTGGCAAGGTTGAAAAAGTAGCCCTTGTAAATATGATAAAAACTTTTAGAAGAAAATAGTTTGTGCCCTGCACTGGAGATTATGGGAATCATGAGGTGACATTGAATTGGAATAAAAGAGAGTATGGAGAGATTGGATTATACTATTTTGAACTTGCCTTTTAAAATGTCCCACATGTAGGCTATGTTTCAAATGCTTTTGAGAGATGAGGAACCATGAGTCATGGTCCAGACTCCATTAAATTTTAGAGGGCTGGAGATGCCTATCCTCCCAACAGAACCAGCCAGGTCAGAAGTGCATGATTCTGGTTCTCACCCTTGCCCTGTGCCAATTACAGTTGAGACCACCAGGTACCAGTTGCCATTTTCAAATGTTCCAAAGTCTAGACCTGGGGTCACTGGTGGAGAGAGGGAAGTTCTTTACCCTGCAGTTCTCCATTGCTCGAGGGAAGACTCAAGCAGGACAATTTATTGTAAAGTAAAGCTCGTCTGCCTCCACATTAGAGAATGCCTTACAATGTATATAATACTTAACAGACACAGAAAGTAATCCCAAACAAAATTTTCAGTTATGCAAAGAGAATTGGTCTAAAGGGTACTGAGTCCTAGTTTTATATTTATAATCCGGACTAACATCAGGTGACCTGCTTGTTGAATGAATTGCTAGGAAAGGTGGTTGGGCCCAACATATTGAGTGTATTTAAAGTGCAGTTAACTATTGAATTAAGAAAATGGTAGGTTTGAGAATTTGGGAAGATGAGCACTGTCAAGTTGAAGGTGTTTTTTTCATCTGCCTTGTTATCTTGTCACTGTATTATTATTAAGCTGCTAGTTTTAAGAGATTTCATCTTCTGTTTGGAAGAGCTTTATCAAATCATGGGTGCAGCTAAAGCAGCTTATAGTTTGGATAAGTGGGTACATAAGACCAGTTTGGAACAAGAGCTCAATTATATTCACAGTGTTTTATTAATAATTTATTTCGTCTTCCAAATTACGTAGTCAAATCATTGTTCCGACCCTAACTTACTTTCACAACGTTCACTGTGACCTTTTTACTTATAATACTGTATAGCCAATGCCTTCAGAATTGCAAACTTCTAATTGTTCCTTTGCTTTTTTGTACTATTTAAAGTTTCTTTTTACTTTACAGGACTATTTTCAAGGTTTCATCAGATGATATAATTTTTATGGCTTCCCCTCTGACTTTTGACCCCTCTGTTGTCGAAATGTTTGTTGCACTGAGCAGTGGAGCTACTCTGCTCATTGTTCCCCCAGTGATTAAAAGGATGCCAAAGACATTAGCCAACATACTTTTTAACCATCACAAAGTTTCTATTATGCAGGTATGGTGCTAAAGGTCAATTTAGAGATTTGCACATTGTTTTCAAAAGTAATGTTCCATTAGTTATATAAACTGTTTCCCAAAGTAATTGTTTTCTGTCTAAGGAGTTGAGATTTTATGGCTGACCAAAACAGAAAGGTCAATAGAATACTGCCAGGTGGTAATGCATATACCGAGTGTAGAACTGAACCATGAGGCCAGATTTTGACTGAACTAGGGGACTCCATGAGTCTTTAAAATGGTGGCAAGGACCCAGATTTGGATGTCTGACCACCCGTCCGATGAAGCCATCCTCAGTGGTAGAAGAAATAGGGTATAGTCTGATTCAATATGCATACGTAGAATAGTAACCTGCTAGGACATTGACAAATACTGCAAAGATTAAATAGGTGAGTTTTCATTGCTGCGAATGGATAGAATCGGCAGTGATGACTTTATGAGCAAGTTGTAAAAGCTTATGAATGGCTCCAAAAGGTTTGTTTTCCATGTGCAGAGTTCAGCTAGAGCAAGTTTTAAAATCAGAAGCTTTACTTCGCAAATGAAAGTTTGTGCCAGGCTAGAAAGAGAGGCGGTGGAGTAGTGGTACAGTCACTGGATTAGTAATCCACAGTGCCAGGTCAATGTGAAATTTGAATTCAGTAAAAATCTGGAATTAAAATCTAGCCCAGTGGTGACTATGTAACCGGTGTCAATTATCGTAGTCATCCATCTGCCTCACTAATGTCCTTGAAGAAAGGAAATCTGTTGCCCTTACCTGATCTGATCTACATTTGCACTGTAGTTGAGTTTTAAACATCCCACTGGGCAATTAATGTTGACCTAGCCAGTGACATCAACATCTCATGAATGATTTAAAAAATAAGGCTAAGGTAGGAGGTGAAGTTTGAGTTACAAATTGGAAGGGCATACTTTTGATGCCTTGGATTATTCTTGTCTTCTCCCAACCAAGTGAGACATGAAGCAGATTGTTAGGCTTACTTTTACTGCAGCATTTACTGCAAATTGTGCAGTGACGGAACAAAGTGGGAAAACAATTGATATTGTATCATCCTACAAATGAATGATTGCGAAAGAGCAGTGGCAGAAAAATGTGGCCAGAAGAAGGGGAACCAGCTAGTAGTTTTCAAGCCACTACAGTGCATAACAGAAAGGAACACCTGGAAGAGGCAATATTAACCTGAAGGAATGGTGTACCATCTCCAAAGCAGTTATCTCGACATACCTGAGCATTAGCGAAAGCTCCAAGTTTCAAGAGGAATGATTGGAGATATGTGTGCCATAATGGAGGACGATTTTGTATCACACTTGAACTGATTTGTGGCCGCTGCCTATTGTAATGAATTTCGTTGTTGCCATCAATTTCTATATGGCCTATCCTTGCAGGAGAATTTCAATTAGCTGCCCAACAATGAAACACGCTGGTGCTGATGTATTTGTTGTTTGGGTGGGAGAACAGATCATACTTATGAGAAGGTGGATGTCATGGCAGCAGAAGACCATGAGCATTACCTCTTATAGTCAGCTTCTCACAAATTCAAGAAATATGAGATTTAACCCAAATGGCTATAAGGATACCACTGCAGCAGCTGCAAACATCTGTGAACAGAAAAACATTCCACTCCAATTAATGTCTAGCTAGTGTGTGACCATAAACATGCATATTTCCCCAGCAGCTGCCATGGTCATTTCATTCTGAGGTACTCACACCTACTGCACCTTGTCTAGTCCAAACCTTAGGTCTTTACTTGGCTTTTGGGGGATAAGTGTAACCATTAAGAAGTTGACTGAAGGCTGTTTCCCAACATTTATATTAACAACAGCTGTTTGCAGGCAAGTGTCATAATTGGACAGGACATTGTCGTACGTGCATTCAGAGGTGCTAAGGATAGTTATTCTTTGATGTGTACTTTATAATATGGTGCAGTGGAATGGATTCACATCAAAGGTGAATCCACTGGCTTCTGGACCAAAGGTACTAGAGGAGAAGGACCTCATCATGGTTTTGAGCTAAGGACAGGAAAAGAGAACATGCAATTGTTGACCTAAAGATTCTAAAGGACAATGTGGTCATAAAACCATTTAAGTTCCATTACGTTCATAAGTCTAGAAAATGAAATAACATTCCTCTCTTCTACCCTTCAAGTATTTATTTGCTAGAAGTCTGTTCAGTTCCCTTGAATCGATTGCTAACAACCTTCATTGAATGGTCTTGTTACATTCTGGATAATTTTCAACATATTCCTAAGCCTTAAATAAATTTATTTTGAATGTAAATTATCTGGCTGCCATTCCTCTTCTGATCTTAAACACATGTTGCCTTTGGTTTCAGAGTTTGATGTAAAACGTATTATACTTCAGTTTGTCTTTTGATTTTGCTGCTTTCCATAATTCAAAAAGCTATTCTTTCAGAATGTTTCTGTTAATTTTAGAAATTCGCAGTTTTCAAAATATTTCAAGGTGGTTCAGATGGCATGTTTTACTTACCTATTATCCTTCTATGACAATGTAGATTTCAGAACTTAATGGATTGAAACAATAGCAAAAAAAGTTTTTAAAGTGAACTGTTTCCCAAGATTAAAGGGAGAAGGAGAAGCTGTTTTAAAGGAATTAAAAGCAGGTGCGAATTGACCATCTCTGGGAAGATGGAGTTACAGGAACATGAACAAGTTGGTTCCTGGGAGAGAGGAGATAACATTCCTTCATAACCTGCTTCTTCATGATGAATGGGCAATTATTTCTGCAGGCAGCTTTAATGTCCTGAAGTAAATTATGTTTCAAACACAGTTAAGGCTGAATGTAATAAGGAACATAGGAGCTACTAGAAGGCAAGCTACAAATTTGAGGGCTCCAGAACTGTAATAAATATTGGGAAGAAAGAATCTATTGAATCATCAATAATGTCACAGCACAAATTTGAAAGGAAGAAAATTATAAGAATCTGTTCAGTAGCAGAACTTTGAAGAACAACAGTGAACAACTAGATCAAACCCTGGAGACTTACAGTGACAGACAATGTTGGTGGAAATATAGTTAAGTTCCAACATTAATTTGGTAATAACCAAGTTGAGATGGGAGCCTTAACTTGCTTATTTGAGGGGTCTTATTTTGGTTGTTCGATTTCTTAATAAATAGCTAAATTAAAGGTAACTTGTAATGATGTATTCACAACACTTCCCTGTACCCTTTCTAAAACTAAGATGCTTCCACTACTGCTCTGTTATCTCAAAATTACTACCTGGTACCTGTGATCTCTCCTCTGGATATGCATTTCAGGATATTGCTTGTCCTTATTACTTTTACGTGATGATGGTCTCAGTAATCCATCTGACTCTAGATTCTTTCTGTGTTGTGTCCTGCAAACTACAATCATTTATCTTCTATATCTCTGACCAATTGCTGTTTGAAATCTATTTGCTCATTCAATCTACATTGAATAATATTTGCAACTAGTGATAGTGTGAGGGTAGGCTGAGCTGTGATGTCCACTCCAGTCAAATAGTGCACTGATATTACCAAAGATTACATAAGGAATAACCACTTAGGAAAGAGAAGGTTGCTACAAGTTTTGGAGCTGAAGCTCAGCAGGACCCTGCATTTTCAAGAAAGGACAGAAAATTATGGGAATTTATGTGTAAATAGGCTAAATATATAATTATAAGTAAATAAACTAAATATATTTTAGAGTTCAATCTTTTTGTTGTCAATCTTGGATTAATATGACAGTTTAATTTCTTTCCCTAGGCCACCCCAACATTGATCAAATGTTTTGGATCAGAAATTTTAACATCAGTTGTACTTTCAGCCAGTACTTCACTACGTGTATTAGCACTAGGGGGTGAAGCGTTTCCTTCACTGAGTGTACTCAAAAGTTGGCGAGGAGAAGGCAACAAAACTGAAATTTTCAATATTTATGGGATTACAGAAGTATCAAGTTGGGCTACATTTTACAAAATTCCTGAAGAATGTCTGCGTGATGCCACTCAGTTGTAAGTCTGTTTAATCTCTTCATGAAAAGAAAACTCATGAATCTTCACTGTGATTCATAGTGAACTAATTTATTTCAGGCTGTCATTACTAATTTCACTTACATAGCAATTTGTGAAAACAGGATTGTCTTTTGTGCAAAAAGGTGAATAATCTCTTAATTTGTTCTGGTTGTATTGGTTGGGTGTTGTATATTGCTCAGTTGCATCAGTAGTTATCTCACCATTGTGACTGCAAATATCAGTTGTACTTTGGAGGAAGCAGTCCTGCATCTAGGTTTAATCCATAAGAGTCAGTAATGTTGGTAAATTCTGGAAATAGCTAGCAGCTTAACTGGTGTGAGAATGAACTGTTACCTATGTTTACGTTTTAGACATGAAGAGTGTGTACCTTTGGGTCTCCCACTTTTGGGAACTGTTTTGGATGTTGTGGATAACTCTGGTCAGGTAATCCAAGAAGGAAAAGGACAAGTTTTCATAGGTAATGATTTTTCCTTTATAGCTTCATAACACCAGAAAAAATGTTCTTGACTTTGTTTCCTTTGGGAGGCTAGAGGTTTTAAATAAAATTCTGAAAAATCTAAATAATTAAACATCCTATTTGATTATATTTTCATGTTTACTAGCTTTGACTAAGATCTTTTTAAGAATGAGAAGTATTTTTTTTAACCTGGCTGAAGACATCTATTTTCAAACTTGGGTAAATTGACTCCATGTTCCCCAGGTTTATCAAAATCTAGAATTCTCCTGTAAGAAATCCCACTGTTTCATGGAGAACACACTTTCCTGCTTTGATTTTAAAAATAACATTGCAAGTTTATTTAGTCTTCTGATGTTTATATTTCTGAAGTAACAGCCACCACAATAGTAAATGCAACAAAAATAGAAAATTATGAACTAAATTAAGAAACATTAGATGAAACTGGTTTACTAATATATGGAATGGTTTCAGGTAGCTACAATTCTGTCGCTGCCTTGTTTCAATTTGCACTCAGAATTCTAACTGAATTTTTAACCAAAGAGGTAACTACAACTTTTCAAATCATTAAATAGCTTATAAATTTGAAGAACAGCAAGTGCTACTAAATGTGACATAAGTTGTATTTGATGTGTTCATAAGTGAGACGACAAAAAATAAATTTAGTTCACATAGGTATTTATTTATTAGCTGTGACAAAATGAAGCTCTGAGGATCAGGCTTCAACAGTGGAATAGGATCTAGAGTGTTATAACTGTATATGACTATGTCAATAGAGGGGGCTTTCTGGTTCTTCTTTGCTTTGGTTGCAACACTGCAGTGGCTAAAGTGAGAATGTGTCAGCAGAATGGCAGTCTCTGTTTTATAATAGACCAAAAGTATTTTAAACAACTTAACTGTTATCATTAGTGTTACGGGAGACGTACATCTGTGGGTAAACCCCAGGAGACCACAGAATTCAGTTTCAGATTCACAATTTTGATCAGATCAAAGCTGTCATTGTTGAGTAGAGCACATTTGCCTCACCCATTCACTTGGTATCCATTATAATTATAGGACAGAGATATTTTAACTAATTATCTATTATATATGCAATATTCATTAACAGGTGGTAAAGAGCGTGTATGTTTTCTTGATGATGAAAAAGCTGTGTGTCCAGGTACAATGAGAGCCACTGGGGACTGGGTAATCATTAAAGATGGACACATGTATTACTTAGGACGTCAGGACAACCAGATTAAACGTCATGGGAAACGTGCGAATCTTGAAAGAATCCAGCAGGTAATTCTGCAGTTAAATCCCAATTATAATGAATGTAATAAAAGTAACTAATAATAGTTGCTGAAATTGTAGGTCACAAATTCAATTTGGAATATGAAGAAGCCATTAAATTAAAGCATCTGTCTGACTTATTTATTGAGCACAAACGTGGGACTGGGTTAGGACTAAGCTATGCATTTTTAAAATTAAAATCAGTAGGTAGTATGAGAAGTGGGCTTTTTCATATTTAACAGCATTAGAGATCTGGCAAAACATGATGGCATCTATTCAGAATTATCTAGTTTTCTTCTTTGATTTTCTATCAAAACTCAATCTAAAGAGAAATTTTATTTATCTCATTGAATGGGTCATGTATTTCAAATAGGTATTTGCTTTGATGGCAAACAGTTATCACCATTCACACAACATTTTAAAATCCTGAGTTCAAAGGAAGGGTCACGTAACCCAAAACATTGACTCTGATTTCTTTCCACATATGCTGTTAGACCTGCTGAGCTTTCACAGCAATTTCTGTTTTTGAATCTAATTTGCAGCAATCACAGTTCTTTCTGTCTTTATTCTAAAGTCCTGTCTTGGTGGAAACATATGACCCGAAAGCAGACGTAGACTAGAATTAGAATATCCTTTAAAGTCACGTGTACTGAACTACAGAAGAACAGTGAAAAGTTTTATGGTGTCAGCTCTTATCGTACAGAGTACCCAGGTATAAATCTTAGATACAAAAGAGGAATGAAAAGAAATGTAGTTGCATTACTTTACAGTGATTCATTGTATAAGTTAGAAATGTGTCATAATTAAAAGGATAGCCCCTCGAGCCTGCTCCACCATTCAATAATTTCATGGCTAGATGCTCGTAATCTTAAATCTACATTCTTGCCTATCCCCAAAAAGCTTTCAATCTTTCCTTAATAAGAGCCTACCTCTGCCTTAAAAATATTCTGCTTTAATTACTTTTTCAGGTGTCCTAAAGACTTAGGAGGAAACAAAATTCACCTCATCTCTTTTTTAAATGGGTGACTCTAGATTTTCAGAACCCCTAGTTTTAGATTCTCATGTAAGAAATATTCATTCTTCATCATGAAGGGTCTTGACAGGGTATTTTATAAGTTTCTGTCAAGTTGCCTTTTAGTCTTGTGATGATGCTGCTCCTTTAGCAAGGTTGTGTTGTCAGGCGGGTCGTAAATGCAGAGGAGATCTGGTTTTTATGGGTTTTAGGGCCAGTTTGATTATAGCGAACAGATACTGCCTCAGGAAAAAGGCTTTCAAGTTTTTTTTAAAAAACACTTGTACAATGAAGGGAGAGTGACCAGTTCTCCCAGCTCAACTTCTCACTGGTTTTGTTTGGGTTTTGGCAGTCTGGTTGTTCAGAGCAACAGTTGGTTTTTTGAGGCTGCTGGTCAAAAAAACAACTACATGGAAGATGTTCTATGCTAAATCCCTCTGACATCTCTTCTGTAAGACCCTATGTTTGATTTTACCTTTTGTGCCAAGGGGTGTTTATGGGGATTGTTGCAGGAATTTGGAACAGTGTCATTAAGTTGGAATAATCTGTTGGGTTTTCAGATAGGTTAAGTTATTCTATGTTCTGTTATCTTTTTATTTGTGTTTCATTCAGTAATCTCGCAAATCAATTCTGTTTTGTTTAAAATGAAGTGGTTGGGCCAGCTGCATTGCTCCAGGAATATCCATTCTACACCTGCTTAAAACAACTAGCAAAGTTATGGTCTGGGCTACTTTCTGGACATGTTCTGAGGGGGTCTGGTCTGGTCCATAACACTCTTAAAAGCTCCAGCGGACACAACCCTAGTCTTTCAGCCTTTCCTCATGACCTGTCTAACCCTGGTATTAGTCTAGTAAATCTTATCTAAACTACCTCAAATGCATTTATGTCCTTCCTTAAATAAAGTAGCTTATGCTGACTTCAGCCCCAGCTATGTCTGCCTGCTTGCCGGCTATGCCAAATAATCCCTCTTCAGTACATAAACGGGCACTATTCCCCACCTCTTCCACCATTACAGTGGTGACTGCATCGGTGCTGCATCCTGCACCCAGGTTGAAATGGAGCAGTTATCGACTTCACCAACAACTTCCACCCTGCTCTTAAATTCTCGGACACTCCCTCCCTTTTCTTGACCTCTTCAATTCCATCTCTGGCAATAGTCTACGGATGGATGTCTGCTATAAACACACAAACGCCCATAACTACCTGGACTACACCTCCTCCTACTCAGTTTCCTGTAAGAACTCCATCCCATTTTCCTAATTCCTCCGTCTTCGTTGCATCTGCTTGGACGAGAAGACATTCCACTCTCAAGCCTCCCAGATGTCCGCCTATTTTGAACAGCATACGTTCCCTCCTGTCATCCAAACAGTCCTTCAACACACCTCCTCCATTCTCTGCTCCATTGCTATAAACCCCATCCAATCATAATAAAGAAGGGTCCTTCTTATCCTCACCTTTCACCCCATCAGTCTCTGCATCTAACAGATCATCCTTAATCACTTCTGCCAACTCTAACTAGACCTCACCATAAAGAACATCTTCCCTTCCCCATTCCTGCCTGCCTTCCGCAAGGACCGCTCCCTTTGTCACTCCACACACAAGTTCACACCACACTCCCCACCAATCCTTGCCCACCCTGAACCTCCAGTACCTTCCTCTGCAACCATATAAAATTCAAACCTTCGAGCACACTACCCTGCTTTCCTCCACCCAGTGCCCCAAACAGTCCTCCTAGGTGATTCAGAGATTTACCTGCCTCTCCTCCAACCGAGTTTACTGTATCCTGTGCTCCCGATGTGGTCTTCTCTACATCGGCGAGACCAAACGTAAACTAAGGGCACATTTCACTGAGCATCTCAGCCGGGCCCACAAGGGCTGACCTGACCTCACAGTCACCTCCCATTTCAGTTCCCCTTCCCATTCCCTCTCCGACATGACCATCTTCGGCCTCCTCCATTGTCACAATGAATTAGACAGTAAATTAGAGGAATAACACCTTATTTCCCAACAGTCCAGAGGACTCAATAGTGAGTTCTACAATTTCAAATAATCTCCCTTTCCATTCCCCATTTCCCTTTCCAGTCCCTCCTACTCCCTTCCATTCCACTTACTGACCCTCCCTTCCAGCCACCAAGCAGATTCATTCCTCCCATTGACCAACCAGGCTGTTCCCTCTACCTGTGTTCACCTATTGCTACCTCACCACTCTGCCCCTCTTCCCAAGTAAAACCCTCTCCCATCTCCTCTTTATCTGCAGCACCCCTCACCTCCATCCCCGGTCCTAAAGAAGGGTTATTCCTGAAACATTGACTTCTCCACCTCCTGATGCTGCCTGGTTTGCTGTGTTCTTGCAGCCCCTGCTGGTCTGTTTTGGATTCCAGCATCTGCAGGTTTTTTTTGTCTCTGTAGTATTATACATGTAGTTTCACTAATGCCCTATATAACTGAAACATAAGCCCCTACTTCTATATTGCATTATTTCTGTAATAAATGCTAACATTCCATTAGCTTTCCTAATTGCTACTTATATGAACTTATTAACCTTTAGCAATTCTTGCAAAGGATACCTAGATGCCTCTGAATTTCAGAGCTCTGCAATCTCTCACCATTCGAGTAATCTGCTTTCTTAAAAATCTTCCTGACAAAGTAAGTAAATTAGCATTTACCCAGATTTTATTCCAATTGCCAGGTTTTTACCTATTTGCTAAATGTATCAGTATCTTTTTGTAACTTCATATCCTTTTCAAAACCTGCCATACTGACTATCTTTGCATCATCAGTAAATTTGGCAGCTAAACCTTCTTTGAGTGGAGTTCAGGCCTTGGCACTATTCCCTGTATCACACTACTTATTGTATCTTTTCAAGCAGAAAAATGACCACCATCCTCTATTGTCTGCTGTCTGTTACGCAACCAATTCCCACTCTCTACCATTATGCTAACTTCTAAGGCATGAGCTTTTATTTTCCAAGTAACCTTTTGATGTGACACTGTGTCTGATGCCTTCTGGCAATATACTTTAAGTACATGTACCAGTTCCCCTTTATCCACAGCACATATTAGCTTCCTTGTCTGGCACAAGCAGGTTAGAGCTGGCAGTTCAATAGCAACTTTGCTTGTGACTCTCCAAATCCAGTCCACTAATTACAAGGTGAAAACGTGTACTGCAGATGCTGGGGCGCTAACGACAAGTTGCAAGTCAAGAGCTTGTTTGAATCATTTCAACTTGTCCATAAGAGTACAGCTCAAACACTCAACCTTTCAAATAATCCAGAGCAGAGCAGCCTGCTTGACTGATAATCTGGCCACCACTTTAAACAACAACCTTTTCTGTCACTGATGCGCAGTGACTATAGTATGTAAACCTAGAAGAGAAAATGCGGTAGCTTATTAAGATTCTTTGACACTACTGAGAAAATCTCTTGCCACCTAGAAAAATAAAGTGACCAGCTTGTGCATCTGCAGGTCACACCATCTAGTGCACAAGCAGTGTGGGGCAGTTCTTATTTATTGGCTGCTCAGGAATGCAGTTATCTAAGGCATCTGCAAACATTAATGCTAGATGAAGGGAGGTGCCCAGGCACGTAAATGCAAGACCTCGAGCAAGGCATTACAAAGCAGCCACTGACAATGATTAAGAGCCAGAAAATAATTTTTTTATGCTGATGTCTTAGATATTTTCTCCAAAACCCTGATACTGTAATCATTTAACTTTAGCCCTCAATTAATCTGTTTGTGTCTCTAGGAAGAGATATAAAGGATAATAAAAAATAATGTCTCTGTAATCTATTATTTGATTTTTTTTAAGGAGCAGTATTAGAATTATAGCAATGGAAATTACAAATAAGTCAGAAACAAAAATTAAAAATACTATGACAACATCAACACACTATGATCCTTCACTAAATTCAGATTCCTTTTGTTGTGAATTGACAAATTAGTTTATCAAATTAGGGGAAGGTGATGGCCTCGTGTTTTATTGCTAGATTATTAACTCAGGACCCCAGGTAACATTCTTGGGACCTGGGTTCAATTGGATGATGGAGTTTGAATTCAGTAAAAATCTGAATTGCTAACTGTGAAACCATCATTAATCGTCAGAAAAATGTTCTTTCTGGAAGGAAACTGCCCAGATTTGAATCCAGACCTATAACAATGTGGTTGAATCTTAACTGCCTTCTGGGAATTGGAGATTGGTGATAAATACTGGCCTGGCCAGTGACAGCCACATCCTGCGAATGAATAATTAAAACAAAAAGTAATAGCTAAATGGTGAATTATGTATATTTTTAGGTAACTGAAAGTTTGAAGCAAGTGGAAGCCTGTGTAGTGGCCAAATATGACCAAGACAAGCTAATGTTGTTTGTAGTGCCCAAAGGCATTCCTAAGTTACGTAAAGGAGAGACCACAAATTTCTGCAGGGATATCCTTCTTGAACTTGAAAAGTACCTCTCTTCCCATGAAATTCCAGATCATGTTTTCCAAATCAATTCAATACCATTTACAACTCATGGTAAGTAAGCATGAAGTATCAGTGAAAAATTCTGAATCTTCTATTTAATTTAGGTACCGTACTTGCTGTTGCAAATGTGACAAAAGTTCTAATTTGCATTGATATGATATTCTAACATTGATCTTCCTTTATATTAACATTTTTTGCCACCGTGTGGATATTGAGTTTTGGTCTCCTTCACAACAATCAAAACCAGTTTTTGTTTTGTCTATTGTATCTTTGTAGTTCTCATTTCAAATTTGTCTCTAACATACCTTCCACCCAAATGTTTGCATCACTGTATTTCCTGCAAAACAAAACCCAGGATAGAACCTACGTTGTATTTTCCACTTAAAAAGTTTTCCCCTTAGGTAGAGTTTTTGACAATTTTTGCTTAAGTGTTGTGCATTTCACTTCATGGGATTGTTCATTTCTTCAGTACTTAACTAGATGTTGTTTGTATATGAACTGAGGCAAATATGAAACTATTTCTTCTGCTAAATCTGGTTGGTGGCTTCCTCCTTTTATGATTATGTCTCTTAGTTTTGTATTAAAATGTGATATCAGTAAATTTGCATATTTTATATTTTTGTGTTAAACTTAGTCATACAGTCATGCAACATTGATACAGGGCTTTCAGCCCATTTTGTCTATGCCAGCCAACAAGCACCAGGCTACACTAATTTATCTGTACATCGTTTACTATGCCCTGCTCACCCAAATGTTTCTTAAAAGTTGTGGAAGTACCTGCCTCCATTAACCTGTCAAGCAGCATATTATATTTGTTCCTCACCTTAAACTTATGCTGTCTGATCTTAGATCCATCTGCAATGGGTGGAAAAGTCAATGCCTCTCATGATTGTGTGTCTCAGTCAGAAACCCTCAGCCTCTTTTGCTCCAAGATAGACACATATAGCCTATCCTGTATTTCTTCATAACTTGAGTGTTTTCTTCCCAAGCAACATCCTGGTTACTCTCCTCTGCACGCTCTTCAGTGTAATCATGTCCTTCTAATTAATGTGGTGATCAGAACTGCACAGAGGATTCTACCTGTGGCCTAACCAATGTTTTATAAAGTTGTAACAAGACTTCCTTGCTCCTGTATTCTGCACCCGGCTAATGAAGGTAAACATCCCTTATGCAGCTTTCACCACCCTGTCTACCTGTACTTGATACCTTCAGGGATCTATGGACTTATACACCAAGGTCCCTTTGTTCCTCAAAATTCCCTAGGAATCTGCCATTTATTAGGCATATTCTTCTCTTATTAGCCATCTCAAAATTCATCACCAAGTAATTATCAGGATTAAATTCAATCTGCCATTGTTCTGTCCAATTTAATAGCAGATTAATATCAGACTGTAGGCTGAGACCATCCTCCCAATCAACACACAACTGCCTTTTTGATTCCATAGGCACTTACTCTTTTGACCAGCTTTCCACTTGGAGCCTTGTCAGACCTCTGGGTAAATCACATCAATTGCACTAACCTTACCAACATATTTAGTTACCTTTTCAAAAAGCATAATTAAATTAATCAATGGAGGATTTCCTTGAAACAAATCTGTGATTATCCTTGATCAATCCCATTTTCCAAGTGTTGATTAATACTGTCCCTCAGAATGTTTTCCAATTTTTGCCCTACCACTGACATCAGATTAACTGTTCTATAGTTATCTGGCCTATCGCTGCTGTCCTCTTTGAACAAAGGAATCACAATAACTATCTTCCAGTCATCTGACATTTCACCTGTGGCAAGCCAAGTATTAAATGTCTCTGCTAGGCTCTCCTCATTCCACTCCACCCCTCCCCATTGATCTTTACATGTTTTGGAACCTCCGCTTCCCAACTGAAATCTCTGGTTGCAATGTCTTTCTCCAAATACAGATGAGAAATATTGATTTAAGACCTCACCCACGTCTTCCTGCTTCACACACAGATTGCCCCTTTGGTCTCGAGTAGGCCCGACTCATTCCCAGTCGTCATCTTATTCTTAATATGATTATAAAATGCCTGGGGGTTTTCTGTAATCCTGTCTGCCAAAGATATTTTGTGGTGCCTCTTTGCTCTCCTAATGTCTTTTTTAAGCTATCCCCTACATGCACTGTTTTTGAAGAGTCTCCCATTTTTAATGAGCTGTACCTGACATATGCTTCCTTTCTCTTTATCAAACTCTGGATATTCCTTGGCATTCAAGATTCCCTAATCTTGTTGCCTTTGCAGTTCACTCTTAGAGGAACATGCTGGCCTTGAATTCTAAGTGTGCTACTTTTAAAGCTCTCCCACTTTCCAAATGTAACAAGGATATGGAAGATATAGACTGTAGGAAAAAGCGGGTGACACCTTGCAAAATGTCCAAATTACAGAGGAGGAAATATGGACTTCAGTATGGCGTTCGACAAGGTTCGCCATGGGAGACTGATTAGCAAGGTTAGATCTCATGGAATACAGGGAGAACCAGCCATTTGGATACAGAAAGGGCTCAAAGATAGAAGACAGAGGGTGGTGGTGGAAGATTGTTTTTCATATTGGAGACCTGTGACCAGTGGAGTGCCACAAGGATTGGTGCTGGGCCCTCTACTTTTTGTTATTTACATGAATGATTTGGATTACGAAATGGCCATAAGAAGTACAGTTAGTAAGTTTGCAGATGACACCAAAATTGGAGGTGTAGTGGACAGCGAAAAGGGTTACCTCAGATTACAACAGGATCTGGACCTGATGGGCCAATGGGCTAGAAGTTTCAGATGGAGTTTAATTCAGATAAATGCGAGGCACTGCATTTTGGGAAAGCAAATCCTAGCAGGACCTATACGCTTAATGGTAAGGTCCTAAGGAGTGTTGCTGAACAAAGAGACCTTGGAGTGCAGGTTCATAGCTCCTTGAAAGTGGAGTTGCAGGTAGATAGAATAGTGAAGAAGGCGTTTGGTATGCTTTCCTTCGTTGGTCAGAGTATTGAGTACAGGAGTTGGGAGGTCATGTTGCGGCTGTACAGGACATTGGTTAAGCTACTGTTGGAATATTGCGAGAAATTATGGTCTCCTTCCTATTGGAAAGATGTTGTGAAACTTGAAAGGGTTCAGAAAAGATTTACAACGACGTTGCCAGGGTTGGTGGATTTGACCTATAGGGAGAGGCTGAACAGGCTGGGGCTGTTTTCCCTGGAGCATCAGAGGCTGAGGGGTGACCTTATCGAGGTTTACAAAATTATGAGGGGCATGAATCGAGTAAATAGACAAAGTCTTTTCCCTGGAGCCGGGGAGTCCAGAACTAGAGGGCATAGGTTTAGGGTGAGAGGGGAAAGATATAAAAGAGACCTAAGGGGCAACGTTTTCATGCAGAGGATGGTACGTGTATAGAATGAGCTGCCAGAGGAAGTGGTGGAGGCTGGTACAATTGCAACATTTGGATGTGTATATGAATAGGAAGGGTTTGGAGGGATATGGGCCGGGTGCTGGCAGCTGGGACTAGATTGGGTTGGGATATCTGGTCGGCATGGACAGGTTGGACTGAAGGCTCTGTTTTCACGCTGTACATTTCTATAACTCTAAGTATCAGCTCCCAGTCTGTTTACCAGATCCTGTCTAATGATAATGAAATTGGCCTTCCCTCTGTTTTGACACTTAAATTCTGTACTACATTTACCCCTTTCCATAATGACTGAAACTTGCAGAGTTACGATTACTATTCCTAAAATGCTTGCCCACTGAAACTTGACCGACTTAACAGGCTTTATTCCCTAAGGTTAGGTCTAGCATGGCCCCATCTCTAGTATAACTATCTACGAACTGGCACAAAAGGCTCTCCTGGATGCTCTTTAAAAGTTTTGCCCCTTGTAATCCTTTCACACGAAGGGAATCCCAGTTAATGTTAGCAAAGTTGAAGTCCCATACAACCATGACCCTGTTTCTCTAGTACTTTTCTATGATTTGTCTACATGTCTGCTCCTCAATCTCCCTCACTGTTGGGAGGCCTTTGGTGTAATCCCAGCAAAATAAGTGCACCTTTTTTATTTTTGAGCACTAGTCAGCGGCCTCATTTGAACACTCTTCTAGGAAATCCTCCCTAGTAATGGTTTCATTTATCAGTAAATGCATTGCTCTCACCTTTCTCACATCTTTTCTATCTGTATAATTCTTAATTGTGGCATGACCAGTTTGCTAAATGTGCTATCCACTAAGTCCTCAGCATCTTGGGTGCTTGACAGTGAGTCCATCCGCAGCTGTAGGGTTTCCATGTGGTCAATCAGGGTTTGCAGCTAAATATGCTTTAAGTATATATTGTTACCATGGACAGTGGAAGTGTCCCTGCTTTCGCACACCTTTCAAAAGGAGCTGCATTCTCAAGTCATTGTATATCTTACCAATTATAACACTAAACAACAAACTAGGAGCAAATCAACCATACCTACTATTCACCATCTCTCTCTATCTTTAATAAACTACAGACCACTGGTATAAGGACTTTACCCTGTCTCCCTCCCAGTACTACTCAGTCAGTCCCGAAAGCTAGTTCCTAAGCACCCAATCCTTGTGTCCTGCGTCACTTTTTGAATCCTGCGTAACTACAAGAGTTCTGTCTCTAGGTTTATTGAAGGTTCTACCCAATTTGTCCATCTCCCACTGCTGCTCCAACTGTACTCAATCCACTTCCCTCCCGCTGCTAATGTGACTGGGTTTGACTTGAGCTTCACTTGGGTTCTATCTGTAGCAAACTTATACAAATGAGATATTTCAAAGTAATGCCATAGTGCATAGTTCTACCAGACCGTCTGTTGCTCTCGCATTAAAGAGAGATGACTAGTGGTGATTTAAGCTGGAGATCACCACACCTCAAATGAGGAGAGAGTTTGAGAAGGAGAGCCCTTCCTGGTAACATCAGCTGAAGTGGGAAATGAACTCTGACTGGCATTATTATGCTTCACAAATCAGCCATCCAGTTAATTGAGCTAATCACCTCCCTCCCAGCATCAACCCCTTAAAAAACATAATGTTTACCAACTATCTCACTGCAATAACTTTTTTCTTTAGGACTTTATGGACCATTAAGTTGGTATTTATATTCATTTGCATTACCTACTATAACTAGGCAAAGTAGATCGTGCTACTTTGATTCAGACATACCAAGAACAGGCTAAGGCAAAGACGTCAAACTGCTTTGTGGGAGCAAAAGAACTTCGGGAAGGTATTCACCGGCTTTGGAAGGTAACTTCATTCTGTTTTATTATTGCTGGATCATATTTATGAACAACACCCGCATTGGACTAAAGAATTGGTAGTCTTCAGACGTTTTAATCATGTGTTGTCCGAGTAACAAGATTAGGCCATTCAGCCTTCCAAGCCTGTTGCACCATTAAATTAGATCATGGCTCACGTGTGACTTAAACTCCTCAAGCTACCTTGACTGTTGATCTTTGGATATTCCTAGCTAGCAAAGGGCTGTACAGATTAATACTTAAGTTAAATTGGATATCCTACGTTCTTTCTCTTTAACCTTCACTTTATCTGAGCAATATACTCACAAATTAAGGAGAACATGATTTAAATAATTTTAATGCTGCCTTTTGTGATATTTTTGGTATAATTTAGTGACATCTACTGTATTTTAGGCAAGTAGAGAATAGCACTACTTTGTTATACAGTGTTGATGCATTAAAGGTAAATGTAACACTAAAATAGTTAGAGATTTTAAACATTTCAAGTAATAGTGCAGATAGAAATGTTGCCATTAGGTATCCTAGAAATACAGTGAAAACGGTTCATTGATTAGTTCAAAGGATATTATGAAATCACCTGAAGAACAATTCACTAAATTCTGCATTACTTTGATAAACATTTCATGGAGTATAGAAAGTCTGTCTCCATGTCCATCTGAATAAACAATTGAAAACAAATCCCTAAAACAACTTTATTATTAAATAGAATAATTAAGGAAGGTTAATATAAAGAATTTAATAAATCTGAAGAACTCGAGAGATGTGTAGTTACATGTGTTTCTGTTGCAAGTTGGTTCAAGAGTTATGATAAATAAATCTTCAGAATGAGAGGCAACCAATTATATATTTAATAAGTGTAATAAAAGAAACATAACTACAAATTTTCACCTGCACCAAGAATGTCATGTGTACCAATTGACTGATCATCAGAACACGAAAAAGTTTCTGTAGTTCTGACATTTGAATTTATCAATGTTATGAAAAATATCTTGCCTTTATTAGAAATATTTAACAGTAATAAATCTATTATTTATTTTTGAAATATCTACATTACTATATCATGGGCTGGCTAGCGTTCTAAACTTGTATAGTTGTATACTTGACGGTGCTTGCTGACACCGACAATTGCAAGTGACTGCAGCTGCATGCTTATGTGGAAACACACGTGCGCACAAATCTAGGCCCAGTATGCCACCGCATATAGTTTGCATGTATATCATATGCAAAGGCCATACTGCAGGGAAGAAAGGCAATGCTCTTGAAACAGTGTTCAGTGACTGGGACTTTCCACACTCCACCCTGGCCATTCCTCATTATGGCATTGTGGCACTTTCCCACCCTCCCTCCCCAAGTGTTGGGCCACATTCCTGAAACCTTTTTTGAATGCATAAATAAAGACAGAAGGTGATATATATAAATCCACCAATATTTGTCTTAATAGTTTTGTTGATCATTTTGGGATGTATATAACTAGATATATTTTTCTAAAGGAACACAAGTAGGCAAATAAAATACTGCAGAAAAGATAAAGGAAATGCACTTTTTATTATTTCTTCAATAAATTCTGAAAGTGGAACTGATACAGACTGTGTGGCATAACGTGAAATTAAATTGTATTACTTCTGCTTTCTGTCATAAGTATGCAAACTAAGTAGGTTAAAAAAGTGGCCGATGTAATTTGTGCAGATGTATGTTTGCAGGTTGTGCTCAATCTTCCAGAGGACCAGCCGGATGTTTCTGAAAATTGTATGTTTCTGTATAATGGAGGGGACTCCCTAAAAGCTTTGAGGCTTGCTGAAGAAATTGAAACATTTTTAGGGCAAACAGTATTTGGACTGACTGAAGTTATTTTAAATGGTTCTGTTTTGGACATTTACAATCATATTGCCAATAGCATGTTCTTTGAAGATAGGAATAAAGAGGATATTGATAAAAATTATAGGAAAGTGAAAAGGAAAAGAATTAAAGATGAAAGTGAAGGATCTTTGCCAAAGTGGAATGAAAATCAGCCATTTGCATCAATTTCAAACATTACAACCATAAGCAGAGGGAATCAGATCATGAAGATAGAATTTGCTAAACATTGTGAAAATAGTCCTGGCTTACGAGAAGGCAAAGAGTTGATGGACACTGAGTCAAATGGAAAAAGAAGGAAAGAAAAAGATTCTTCTACAGTGTCTGAAAATGTGAATGCAAAAATCTTAGAAAATGAGAAGAAAATGTCAGATAAAAATAGCTATTTGGAATCAATTGCAAACCAAGTTATAGAGTCATCACATAATGAGGGCATGTTCATTCCAAAAGAACATGCTGATAATTCCAGAATGGTAACATTTAAGATCAGATGGAAATCTGATACTGCAAAATGTGTTGATGCTTCTCCTCTGGTGGTACTATCAGGGCATAATGACTCAGATGGGACCGTGTACATTGGCTCTCACTCACACAGAATGCAGGCAATTGACCTGCTGTCTGGAAAGATAAAATGGGAGAAGATTCTTGGAGATCGGATTGAATCATCTGCATGTATATCCAGATGTGGCAACTTTATTATTGTAGGTATGAAACCTTATCATATGAGCCATGATTGTATTGAGTGGCAGAGCAGACTTGAGGGGTTCAGTGAAAGTACACAATAGCTGGATATTAAATAGTGGCAATCTTTGCTTTTATATTAAACCTTAGAATTGGCATATCCACAAAATGACCTGCGCTGTGGGATATTGAAATTCTGCTGGAGCCACATACTGGCTCCACCTGCTCTTCTTTAAAGATGAAAGTGCAATTTCTTTCATTCTGTTTGCAGACAAGGTTTCAGTGACCCAGCAAACCCCCCCCCCCCCCAAAAAAAAACCGGCCAATATAATATTGGATGGGGAAACTGCAAGATATTGCAGGTGCAAAGAATTTCAAATTATTGCTGGGCCTGGCTGGCTGCAGTACCTGCAGTGACCATTGCTCTTAATAACACTGCTGGAACAGAAGGGGTACTGTGCCTCTAGGTGGCAGCTGCTGGAATTGCAATTTTTTGCCCTAAAGTAACTCAAAACCCTGATACCAGGCAGCTAATTGTCTTCCAGGCTTAGAGCCGTGTCAGGGCTCCTGGGAATGGCTGCGACAGGTTTAAACTGTGACTTTTCGCTTGTTTCTCAGCTGCTATTGTCACCATTAAATACAAACGACCCCATGGGAGATCGTCAAATTATCTCTGGAAAAAGCACCTTTCACATCCCAAAAACACCCTAAAAGCACCTCATGTGACTTGGTGTTAAATTTTGTTCAATAACTACTTTCGTGAGAAGCAGCTTAATTTTGCTGCATTGCTGGAGGTATATGAATGCAAATTGATGTAAAATGCTATATTTAGGGATTTAAAACATTGTTTTAATAGCACGGTTCTTTTAATTTTCAGTTCTCCATATATGAATTTTTCTTAAAGTTTTAGAGATAATCATATTGTGATTTATTATTCAGGTTGTTATGATGGTTCAATCTGTGTGCTAAGGGTCAGTGATGGGCAAACATATTGGATTTTTTGGACAGAGGATTCAGTTAAAAGTTCTCCAATTATGGATCCAGACCTAGGACTGGTCTTTGTTGGATCGCATGACCATCACATCTACGCTTTAGACATTCATGTAAGAATTTAAACTTCTGTTTTTGGGTTAAAATATCTTTAATTGATAAATTGTTCAACTCAGTAGAATTAGCACATGGACAAATATTGATTATTTAAGCAGATCCTGCATGGATTTCTGAAGAGAAAATTATGTTTAACTACCTTTTTTTTTGAAGAGTAACAATTGATTAAGGTAATGCTGTTTAATGTGATGAACATCAACTTCAACTTCCAAATGATGTTTGATATAGTACTGCACAACAGACTTTCGAGTAAAGATGGAACTTGTGAAATGAAAGGGACAGCTGACCCATGAGATCTAAAATTGGCGAGGGAAAGGAAACCATTTAATACTTAAAAGATGTTTTCAGGCTTCACTGTAGGCAAGTTGGTGGAGTGGATGGATGAGTGTGAAGTGATGATATTTTGGTAGAACATAGAATTTTTCCATTTAAAAAAGAGATACTATTCTAAAGGGTGTGTAGGCACAGATAGGCCTGAGTTTATATCTGTATTAGTCACCACAAGTGGCAGGACAGATTGAGAGCGCATTAAAAAAAACGTAATAATCTGAGCTTCAATAATAAGAGCATAGAGTAAAAGAGTAAGGATGTTATGTTAATCTCATGTATGATACTAGTTGGGCATGATGGAGATGATGGCCTAGTGTTACTATCAGTGGACTATTAATCCAAAAACCCAGGTAATATTAGATTGCTTAGTGTGGAAACAGGCCCTTCGGCCCAACAAGTCCACACCAACCCACCGAAGCGCAAACCACCCAAACCCATTCCCCTTCACCTAACACTATGGGCAATTTAACTTGGCCAGTTCACCTAACCTGCACATTTTTGGACTGTGGGAGGAAACCGGAGCACCCGGAGGAAACCCACGCAGACACGGGGAGAATGTGCAAACTCCACACAGAGAGTCGCCTGGAGACCCAGGTTCAAATCCTGCCAGGGATTATTAATTTAAATTCCATAAAAAATATTTGACATAAGAGTCATCTAATGATGTCCAAGAATCCATCATCAGTGCCAGGAAAAAAACCCTCTGGTTCACTAATGTCACTTAAAGAAGGAAAATCATTACCTGGTCTGACCTATGTGTGACTCCAAACTCATTGCAATCTGGTTGAATCTTAACTGCCCTCTGAGCAATTAGGAATGGCCAATAAATTCCGACTGAGCCAGCTACATCCTCATCCCATGAATGAATTTCAAAATAAATTTCAGCAAGAGTACTCGAGGTGTCACACTTCACGACCTGAAATTCCATGTATAAGAAACCAGATGTTGAGACTCTTGAGGAGAAGTTAAGAATGGGCAATAAATCCTGGTGTATCCAGCGATGCCCTAATCTCATGAATGAATTAAAAAAGAAAGTTTGAGGAGAATTGATAGAAGTTTTCAAAATCAGGTTGGTCTAGACAAAGTGGTTTAGGCAAAACAGGTTCCACTTGTAAAAGAATCAAGAAAAAATGACAGATTTAAAATAATTTTCCTACAAAAAGCAAATGAGATGAAAATGGGGAAAAATGTTCTCAATGAATAGTGGGGTGTGGTAGAAGCAAGTTCGATCATGGCATTTGATAGGGGATTAGACAATGAGTAGAGTTAGAATAGGGAGAAAGAGCCAGTGGAGAGACAGTGGGCCCCATGTTCTTCTGCAGATTGCTGATTGTGAGATTATTTTGGGAAACAATGTAGAATTTTTTTTTGCTACAAGTTTCCCTCATAATTTATTCTCTTCTGGGATATGGACTTCGCTGACAAGGCCAGCATTTCTGCATGTTCATAATTCTCCTTGAATCATTGGATCATTTTGTACAGAAGAGTCAGCCACATTACTGTGAATCTAGGCTCTATATACAGGCCAGACCAGGTAAGGTCAGCAGATTTCATTTCCTAAAGAACATTGGCCTGCATTTCCTGATGACCGGTCATTGGTTCAGCATAAATGGGAACTGTGCATTGGAACCCTGCGAAACGCCCAATATCATAGTCTCCAATGCTTGGATAATTGAAGATTCCACATGCTTTGAATCCTCAAACTCTGTTTACAGTAGATAATTGGGAGGGTTCCAGTGAAATTTAGTAATAATCACTGAGGAAAACTAGATTATTAAATATATAGTCTAACTCCCGAGTAATTATTCAGCAGGCACCATACTTATTTCTCACACTTCCACCACTGCCTCTCCAGACTCTGACCTGACCGGTTTTTGCCTCTATCTGCCCACAGGGCCCAGCACCCCTATCCCACGCCAGACCCAGCAACCTTTCTCCCCACTCCGGATTCACCACAGTCACCTCTTATCCCATTTCAGACCTACTTCCTTTATCCCCTGCTCCAGACATGATTTCTGCGTCTGACCCTAAACCTCTACCCATCTGGCGTCTGAACCTCCAACTTGCCTTATGTACTTACAGTTGTACAGCAGCTGTGGACTGAGAGCCTAGCCCTTTAAGTTTCAGAATTCTGACTGCTGTGAAAGTGAGGCATGGTTTGTCTTAGCCTGACAGTTCTACGTGACAAGGGAGTTGTCAGAATGGAAATTTGGCTCCACATTTTTGAAAGGGCACAGACTGGAATCTCCTTTCAGAAATGCGGAGTCATTTTTTTTGTAAAAACAAAGGGACTGTGTAGTAATCTGCATGAGAGTGCAACACGTGGAAAATTTGGCCATAAATGAGGCAGACATGTTTAGTGACATTCTGTGGTAGTTTTCTGGTCACTATTATTGTGACTAATCTTGTATTCCAGTATTTAACTGAATTTAATTTCCACAAGCCAGTTTATTATGATGCATGGTAATTGCAATGCATCCTCCCATGCTACTACAGTGTATCACCTTTAATGTGTTAGCAAGTCAATTTAGGACAGCCTTATCAAAGAATATTTGAAACCCTGCTATATAGGGGAATATTAAAGTACACAGCCAGTACGTGCTCCAAGAGAGCTTTGGAGTATCTTAAATGAGAGGGGAAAAGCAAATAGATTTATGGGAGTGAATTCCAGAGCTCCGGGTGTGTGGACAGCTGAAGATTGGGCTGTAAGTGTGGGGAATGCACAAGAATTGGAGGAATGTGGAGTTTTGAGGGTTATAGATAACACTTCCTGTAAGTGTTTTTTTTAGTGGAGTTGTAGAGCCTTTTGAGGTCACAGGTAATATTAACTGTGCAGCTCCTTGAATTTTCTTTTTGTGGCAACTTAAGGATGACATGTGTGACCTGCATGGGACATTTTTTGGCTACTGTACACAGCCTGGAGGGAGCACTTGTTTGTAATGTTAGAGGCCATGAAGAGACTTGAATTCAAGAATGTGAATTTTAAAATTATGGCATGTTGAAGCAGGAGCACCTATAGGGAGAAAGATGAAGGAGATTTAGGGCAAATAAGAATACTGGATGAGATGAAGTTTACAGAGGCTAGAAGGTGGGAGGTCAGCCATGAGAGCATTAGAGTAATTGATTTTGCAGGCAGGTTTCAGCAGCAGATAGGCTGAGCTAGGACATGGGCAGCAAAATTAAGTACAACTAGAAGTGGAACTATGTGCACAATATCTATTCTTGGACTACATTATTCCAGTAAATGATGGAACTTCCATATTATCTGTTGCATTTAGCTTAAGTTTAAATCAGTGGCTTTAGGATTAAGTTGTGATTAGAGAGATTCATAAAGTTTTGTTTACTAAATTTGCACATGATTCAGAAACAAAAATAGAAATTGCTGGACAGACTGAGCAGGTCTGGCAGCAATGTGGAGACAAAGCAGAGTTGATATTTCAGTTAAAGTGACCCTGCTTCAGAACTGCCAGTCTTTGTTTCTTACTTCCAGTATCTGCAGTTCTTTGGATCATGAGCAGAAAAAAAAATCTGTTTGAGATGGTGGATTTCAATGGACAACCATATTAGAATTCTCAACTGAATTGTTATTATGTAATTTATGTAATCCGTTATAAGTAATTAGTTGTTACTCTAAAGTTGCAAAAATCACTTTGTATTATACTCAGAATTCTTCACTTTAATAATTGTTTATTTTCTGCGCACAGAGTAAAGTGTGTGTCTGGAAATTGCACTGTGGAGGAGGTGCTGTGTTCTCAACTCCTTGTTTAAACAAATCACCGCGAAGACTTTATATTGCAACCCTTGGAGAATCGTTAGTAGCTGTCAATCCAGTGAGTGGGTAATAAATAATCAGTAGATGATGGAAATGTGCAACATAAGACCATGGTCTGTCTATATATCATTATTCATTATCAAATGGTACACATTCTGTAAAATGCATTCGGTATAAATTCATCTTCGATTATTGTAAACATTGTAAATAATTGGCCATTTATAATAAAGTACGATACAGATGAGTCATAAACATGTACAGACCCTTCGGTCCAACCCGTCCATGTGGACCAGAGATCCCAACCCAATCTGATCCCAACTGCCAGCAGCTGGCCCTTTTAAATGTTGCAATTGTACCAGCCTCCACCACTTCTTCTGACAGCTCATTTCATACACGTACCACCCTCTGCGTGAAAAAGTTGCCCCTTAGGTCTCTTTTATATCTTTCTCCTCTCACCCTAAACCTATGCCCTCTAGTTCTGGACTCCCCGACCCTAGGGATATGACTTTGACTATTTCTCCTATCCATGCCCCTCATGATTTTATAGACCCCTATAAGGTCACCCCTCAGCCTCTGACGCTCCAGGGAAAACTGCCCTAGCCTATTCAACCTCCTCCCTATAGCTCAAATCCTCCAACCCTGGTGACATCTTGTAGATCTTTTCTGAACCCTTTCAAGTTTCACAACATATTTCTGATAGGAAGGAGACCAGTATTGCATGCAATATTCCAACAGTGGGCTAACCAATGTCCTGTACAGCCAAAACATGACCTCCTAGCTCCTGTACTCAATACTCTGACCAATAAAGGAAAGCATACCAAACGCCTTCTTCACTATCCTATCTACCTGCGACTCCACTTTCAAGGAGCTATTGACCTACACTCCAAGGTCTCTTTGTTCAGCAACACTCACTAGGACCTTGCCATTAAGTGTATAAGTCCTGCTATGATTTGCTTTCCCAAAATGCAGCACCTCATATTTATCTAAATTAAACTCCAACTATCACTTCTCAGCCCATTGGCCCATCTGGTCAAAATCCCTTTGTAATCTGAGATAATCTTCACTGTCCACTACACCTCCAGTTTTGGTGTCATCTGCAAACTTACTAACTATGCCTCTTATGCTCACATCCAAATAATTTATATAAATGATGAAAAGCAGTGGACCCAGCACCGATGCTTGTGGTAATCCACTGGTCACAAACAACCCTCCACCATCACCCTCTGTCTTCTACTCTTGAGCTGGTTCTGTATCCAAATGGCTAGTTCTCCCTGTAATCCATGAGCTCTAACCTTGCTAACCAGTTTCCCGTGGGGAACCTTGTCAGATGCCTTTCTAAAATCCATATAGATCACGTCCACCATTCTGCCCTCATCAATCCTCTTTGTTACTTTTCAAAAAACTCAATGAAGTTTGTGAGGCATGATTTCCCACGCACAAAGCCATGTTGACTATCCCTAATCAGTCCTTGCCTTTCCAAGTACATGTACATCCTGTCCCTCAGAATTCCCACCAGCAACTTGCCCACCAGGCGCATTGGTCTTTAGTTCCCTGGATTGTCCTTCCCAACTTTCTTAAACAGTGGCACTATGTTAACCAACTTCCAGTCTTCCAGCACCTCACCTGTGTCTATCAATGCTAGACATATTTCAGTAAGAGGCCCAGCAAACACTTACCTAGCTTCCCATAGAGTTCTAGAGTACACCGCATCAAGTCTTGGGGATTTATCCCCTTTTATGCATTTCAAGACATCCATCACTTTCTCCTCTGTAATATGGACATTTTGCAAGATGTCACCGTCTATTTCCCTACATTCTATATCTTCCATGCCCTTTTCCACAGTAAATACTGATGCAAAATACTCATTTAGTATCTCCACCATCTACTGCGGCTCCACACAAGTATAAACAATGACCTATATTTGTTTGTAAATATTGAATGTTTTATGCTTGCAAAGTAAAGAACAGAACAGAAATAACCAAATGTATCAAAATTCAGCTCTCATAAATAGAAACACAGGGTAGGGGTGGGCCATTCAATCTGTCAAGGCTGGTCCATCAATCAATAAGATCATGACTGATGATTAACCTCAGTTGCCACTCTCTAACTTGAACATGCTCAGTGATTCAGTTTCCACATCTCTCTGATTTAAAGGTTCCTAAGAAGTGAAGACTTAAATAACCTGACCCTTATCCAAAGATTATGTCTTTTGTTTCTATCCATATGAACATGGATCAAGAGTAGGCTACGTTCCTTTTTTGACCCTGCTCTACTGGTCAGTAAGATTGTGGTTTGTCTGATTTTAATCTTCAACTGTACACTTTTGCATACCCCTGATTAATCTTTAATCTTTTATCACCTTGGTCATGAAGAATTTGGACTCAGCAGCCAGGGAAACATTTTATCTACATTCACAGTGTCACACCCTGTAAGAATTTTCTAATTTTCAGTGAGATTACCCCTCATTATTTTTGAAACTTTAAAAATACACACGTCATCTCCTCCAGACAATTCCACCATTGTAAGGATTAATCTTTGCCTCTCTGTTGCACTTCCTAACTGTCAAGTATATCCTTCCTTCAATAAGGAGACCAGAATTGTACACAGTATTCCAAATGAGGTGTCACCAAGGCTCTATCAAACTGTAGCAAGACAATGTAATTTTTATCCTCAAATTTCCCTTGCACTGGAGTTAGCATACCATTTGCCTTCCTAGTTGTTTGCTGCATCTGCATGCTAACTTTTTAGAGACTCATGAACAAGGATATACAACACACAGGATCAATGTGATTTCATCAGTTTCCTCATTTCCCCTACCCCCCGCCCCACCTTATCCCAGTCCCAATCCTCCAACTTGGCACCACCCTCTTGAACTGTCCTACGTGTCCATCTTCCATGCGCTCCACCTTTCTCCCTGACCTATCACTTTCACCCCCACCTTCATCTACCTATCGCATTCCCAGCTATCTTTCCCCCCAGCTCCACTCCCCCTCCCATTTATCTCCCAGCCCCCTTGGCCCACAAGCCTCATTCCTGATGAAGGGCTTATGCCCGAAACATTGATTCTCCTGCTCCTGGGATGCTCCCTGACCAGCTGTGCTTTTCCAGCGCCACACTCTTCAACTCTGATCTCCAGCATCTGCAGTCCTCACCTTCTCATGAATAAGGATATCCAGATCCTTTTGACACCTGCATGTCCAAGCCCCTCATTATTTAAGAAATATTCTGCCTTTTTTTAAACCAAAGTGGATAACTTCACACTTATTCACATTGTATTCCATTCTCATGTTCTCAACCATCCAACTGTCCAAGTTCCCTTGAAGGCTCCTTGCATCTTCCTCTTAGCTTTTATTTCCATCATATTTGGTATCATCTGTAAATTTAGAAATGTTGCATTTGGTCCCAGAGCCAAATAATTTGTTTTTTTTTAAAAACGAGGTGCTGGAGAAGCTCAGCAAATCCAGCAGCATCTGTGGAGAGAGGACAAGAGATATGCAGCATCTACAGTATTTAGCTTTGTTTATGTAGTTACTGTACTTGGATCCTCGAAGCGTGACAAAGGGACATATACAAAGGATATGAGATGCTTTTCATGTTTACATGTTTTAAAACTGAATATGTATTTAGATATAACAGATCTGTTTCATAAGAGTTTAAAGAACGTGGAAGAAAGCCAGCAGCATTTAGTCTTATTTTCATTATTACAGGACACAAGGAGTATAGTTTGGAAACACTTCTGCGGCAAACCTTTATTTTCTTCACCTCAGTGTACTGTACAGAATGTGTACGTTGGTTGTGTTGATGGAAGTCTGCAATGTTTCAGCCACAGTGGTGATCAGGTACAGTTTGAATTGACATTTAAGTACCTCAAAATGTCTTGGCCTCATATTTATATAAACTTTGTCACCTTTTATGCTTTATCTAACATTTTAATAATCCTTCAAGATGTGAACAAATTTCATGCCAGCTATGTATGATTTATACAATCATTTTAAACTATCTCGGTTCACATTGTCAGAAGTATTTTTGGATGGATTTTTAAAGCATGTAAAATTAACTCGATCAGGTGTCCGCTTTTGATTCAGTAGTAATATTTGCAGCACGAAATTGGAAGGTTGAGAATTCAAGATTTAAAGATCTCAGCATATAACCTGAGCTGGCACTTCAGTGCAGTTCTAAGGTTGTATCCTGGTCAATGGTTTTCCCTCAGTCAACCTAACTGAAACATTAAATGCTTATTTTATTGGTGTTTGTGAAACCTTGTGCTGCATTTGATGACAGAGTGCAAGTGAATACATCTAAAATGTAGTTAATGATCTCCAAAGCACTACAAAATGCCCCGAGAAGGATCTGTATTATGTTAATGCAAGCTTGTTCTTTCTTTTTAACTTGGCTGTTTTTTTTTAGCTTTGGCGGTTCTCAACTGGTGGCCCGATCTTTACTTCACCGAGTGTTTGCCACTTTTCTCCAACAAATCGAAAAATAATATGTGGATCTCATGACTGTTTTGTTTACTGCTTGGATGAAGTCGGACGTTTAGTGTGGAAATTTGAAACCAGCAAACAAGTGTACGCAGTTCCATTTGTTTTCACAAACTCTAATCTTGATAACCAAACATTAGTGGCTGTGGTCTCCACAGATGGCAACCTATGGATCTTAGCTGCTGCAACAGGGGAATTGGTTACTTCGTATTCCCTTCCAGGAGAGATATTCTCTTCACCAGTATTGTGGAAAGAAGCACTTGTTGTAGGTTGTAGAAATAATTTTGTGTATTGTTTGGAGATGTTTGTATCAAAACAAGCAAATACAAATAGCCTTGAGTGAAAGTGATTATTTTTCCTGAATAATTAATTTCATATTTATGAATCACATGCTTGATTAATTTTGGATATTTGTTCATTATAATCATTCAGGCACCAGGCAGTTCCAGTCGAAACTAATATCGCTTATGAAGGTACTGCAAATACTCAGCCTGAATCGCCATTGGAAAGGGTTTCATTGATGAAACACATTATTATTTGAATTATCTGGAGCAATTGTTTTGATTATTTGGGTAACATTGTTAACTCCAAGGATCTTTGACTTTTCAAACATAACAAAATGAAATGTTATCAGTAAAAGAAACAACATCTATATTAAGTCATTGTACAGAGAAGGTTGCATAGAAATGTTGGAAATAGGAGCATGAGTAGGTTGTGTGGCCCTTTGAGCCTGTTCTGCTGTTCAATATGATCATAGGTGATCCACCAACTCAGTAACTTGTTCCTTCTTTGTAACCCAACCCCAGGACCCCATCCTTTGACCCTGTTAGCCCCAGGTGCTACATCCAACTCCTCCTTGAAATCATACAACATTTGTTTCAACTGCTTTTTATGGTAGTGAATTCCACAGGGGTTCACCACTTTCTGGGTGAAGAAATCTCAATCTTAAATAGTATAGCCTTGTCTTGAGGCTGTGCCTTAGTACTGGACTCCCCTGTCATCAGGAACAACATCCTGCATTTAGGTTATCTAGTCAAGTTAGAATTTTATTGGTTCCCTGAGATCCGCCATTATTCTTCTGAACTCCAGCGAGCATAATCCTAATCGATTCAACTTGTCCTCCTATATCAGTCCTGCCTTCCCAAGAATCAGTCTGGTAAATTTTTGCTGCATTTCCTCCATACAAGAACATCCTTTTTCAGTTAAGGAGACCAAAACTGCGCGTATTAATCTGAGTGTTGTAACAACAAGGCCCTGTATAATTGCAGCAAGGTATTCCTGCTCCTGTATTCAAATCCTCTAATTGAAGGCTGATGTACAATTCACCTTGTTCACTGCCTGCTGTAACTACAAGCTTATCTTCAGTGACTGGTGTCCAAGGAAACTCTGATTTGTTTGTATATTCACCTCCATCAATTTATAACTATTCAGACAATATTCCACCTTCCTGTTTTTGCTCCCAACGTGGAAAATCTCTCATTTAACCACATTGCATCATACTGCATCATGTATTTTCCCACTGACTTGTCCAAATTGCACTGAAACTTAAATGTGTATCCCCCTCGCAATATACCTTCCCCATTCATCTTTGTGTCATCTGCAAATTTGGAGATATTACATTTAATCTCCTCATCCAAGTCATGAATGTATCTTTTGAGTAGCTGAGGTCCTAGCCCTAATCCCTGTGGTACCCCACTAGTCACTAGTTGTTCAGGAAAATAACTTTTTTCTCATTCTTCGTTTCCTGCCTGTCAACCACTTTTCTATCCAACTATGTACACCACCTCAAATTCCATTTGCTTTAGTTGTATGCACTAATCTATCCAGGGACTTTGTTGAAAGCATATGGACCAACCTTCATTGGTTCCCCCTCATTAACTGCACAGGGTACATTCTTGAAGAATTCCAGTAGACCTATTGAGCTTAATTTCCCGTGCTGTTATTTTTTAATTATAAGAATTATTTCATCTAGCCCTAGTGTGTTTTATTAATCCCAGCTTGAAACTTTGGTTAGGATAAGATCTTAATTGATGATGCCATTGTTTTGTAACAGTGATGCAATGTTAAATTGTGTGTAGATGGTGAATTCAGGATGGAACACCATTGCCAAAAATGGGATCTGAGAGTAAACATTTCCAACTAATCATCAGCTTTTGAAAAGTGAACTGGCTCCACATTTTCTACCTGAGAATTGCACAAGTCTATTCACTCTGGAACTGTTTGTGGCTGTAAGAGATTCTTTGAGATCTTAATGGTTACTGGTTTTGTCTTTCATTTTTAACAATCAGGCTGTTCAGCTCCATCATTGTTGATTATAATCCTGAAGTTCCAGCAGTCATGAATGTAAGGCAGATGTGAAGCCGGTCTTTATCTGTCAAGTTATTATGATCATATTAAGTTATAAGGCTGATGCAGTTGAAACACCCTTATTTTGTATAGCCTCTCCTAAAATTCAAGTAAAAATCTGACTGGTAAAGTAATTAGTGAACTATGAAACAAAGCTCATTTTAATGCAAAAACAAAATGTGGAATAGTTTTTAAATTGAAACAAGGCAGAATTCAGCATTTTATCATTTTTAATCACCATCATAATCTAGTAAGATATTAAACTATTTGAATGCAAATAAATGAGTTATTCTGCACTTTTAATTCATATTGAATCATATCAATGGTTTTACTGGAAAATTTTTATAGAATAATGATCATTCACATTGAGACATAGAGATGTACAGCATGGATACAGACCCTTTGGTTCAGCTCATCCATGCCGACCAGATATTCCAACACAATCTAGTCCCACCTGCCAGCACCCGGCCCATATCCCTCCAAACCCCTCCTATTCATATACCCATCCAACTGCCTCTTAAATGTTGTAATTGTACTAGCCTTCATCACTTCCTCTGGCAGCTCATTCCATACATGTACCACCATCAGCGTGAAAATGTTGCCCTGTAGGTCTCTTTTATATCTTTCCCCTCTCACCCTAAACCTATGCCCTCTAGTTCTGGACTCCCTGACCCCAGGGAAAAGACTTTGCCTATTTACCCGATCCATGCCCTTCATAATCTTGTAAACCGCTGTAAGGTCACCCCTCAGCCTCTGACGCTCCAGGGAAAACAGCCTCAGCCTGTTTAGCCTCACCCTATAGCTTAAATCCTCCAACCCTGGCAACATCCTTGGAAACCTTTTCTGAACCCTTTCAAGTTTCACAACATCTTTCCGATAGGAAGGAGACCAGAATTGCACGCAATATTCCAATCAATGTCCTGTACAGCCACAACATGACCTCCCAACTCCTGTATTCAGAACTCTGACGAATAAAGGAAAGCATACCAAACGCCTTCTTCACTGTCTTATCTGCCTGCGACTCCACTTTCAAGGAGCTATGAACCTGCGCTCCAAGGTCTCTTTGTTCAGCAACACTCCCTAGGACCTTACCATTAAGTGTATAGGTCATGCTAAGATTTGCTTTCCCAAAATGCAGCACCTCGCATTTATCTGAATTAAACTTCATCTGACACTTCTCAGTCCATTGTTCCAAATTTTCAAGATCCTGTTATAATCTGAGGTAACCCTCTTCACTATCCACTACACCTCCAATTTTGGTGTCATCTGCAAACTTACTAACTGTACCTCTTATGCTCACGTCCAAATGTAAATGACAAAAAGTAGAGGATCCTTGTGGCACTCCACTGGTCACAGGCCTCCAGTCTGAAAAACAACCCTCCACCACCACCCTCTGTCTTCTACCTTTGAGCCAGTTCTATATCCAAATGGCTACTTCTCCCTGTATTCCGTGAGATCTAACCTTGTTAATCAGTCTCCCATGCGGAAACTTGTCGAACACTTAGATTACTTACAGTGTGGAAACAGGCCCTTCGGCCCAACAAGTCCACACCGACCCGCCGAAGCGCAACCCACCCATACATACATATGTATACCCCTTACCTAACACTACGGGCAATTTAGCACGGCCAATTCACCTGGCCCACACATCTTTGGACTGTGGGAGGAAACCGGAGCACCCGGAGGAAACCCACGCAGACACTGGGAGAACGTGCAAACTCCACACAGTCAGTCGCCTGAGGAGGGAATCAAACCCAGGTCCCTGGCGCTGTGAGGCAGCAGTGCTAACCACTGTGCCACCGTGCCGCCCCTTTAAACACCTTACCGAAGTCCATATAGATCACATCTACCGCTCTGCCCTCATCAATCCTCTTTGTTACTTCCTCAAAAAACTCAATCAAGTTTGTGAGTCATGATTTCCCACGTACAAAGCCGTGTTGACTATCCTTTAATCAATTATTGCCTTTCCAAATACATGTACATCCTGTCCCTTGGGATTCCCTCCAACAACTTGCCCACCACCGACGTCAGGCTCACTGGTCTATAGTTCCCTGTCTTTTCCTTACCATTCTTCTTAAACTGTGGCACCACGTTAGCCAACCTCCAGTCTTCCAGCACCTCACCTGTGACTATCGATGATACAAATATCTCAGCAAGAGGCCCAGCAATTTAGAGTATTGCTGATTTCTTAGTGGGTTAAAATAGTCATCATGAACTTAAAACACATACCATGTATAATTTTAGGAAAATACAGTGGAAAACTCTTCATACCTACTAGTGTTTAGAAGCTGATAATCTGTAGCATGAAGGTTCCCAAAGTCTTTCCAGTATGTGCAGGGCAACATATCAAAATAAGGTATTTCTATTTGCCTACATGTGTACAGCTACATCAATACTCAAAAAAATCAACAGTATTCAAGTCACTTAGTTCAAATCAGTTTGTTTGATTGGCAGATCATCCACCAATTCCAGCAGTGCGCAGTTGTAATGTATGATGTCTAAAGAACGCACTGTTGTAACTTGGTATGATTTCCTCAACAGCATGTTCCAAACAGGTGATCTTGCACTGCTTCAAAGAATACATACAGTGTGTGCATGAGATACTATCTTTCTGATTTCCACTCAGTTACACTATCCAAAATTTGATGTGGATCATAATTCCTTCTGTCAATTTTAGAGGTCCCTATTTAACAGCATTGAGTATGTTCACCACATGGACAGCAGTCATTCCAGAAGCAACCCCACACATCACGCCATTTGAAGAGCAGTTAGGAACCAGCAATAAATGTTAATGCTAATGATGTGCACAATCCAGAAATGAATAATTTAAAAAACTGTGTGATAGAGAGCTTGCTTCTTGGCTGCTTAGGTTAATTCCAACTTCAATACTTTGAAAAAAAACTGGCATGGTGTTCAGAACAATGGTGGAATGCCACTGGATGGCAGTAGAGAGTAGCATAAGTATATTAATATTCCTTGGAGTAGATTATTTAAGTTGCACTGTTGTGTGGTTAAGGCAAATCCTCACAAGAAATTGAGCATGATCAGAATTTCCCAGGAATTGGCATAGAGAAATATCAGGTCTGCTGCCTGCTCTTGTTGGTGGCAGAAACTAGCTGCAAACTTTGGCTTCAGAGTGGGATCTGTGGTGCAAATCTGTGCACCTAGGCATGGCAAGGGCCATTTTGCTGAGGAAATTAACCTCCAAAGAATGGTCTCTGGAAGTTGGTTTGATGCCAGTGATACTATTTTAAAGCGGAACCATTTTGCCATCAAAGCTTTTACAACTAGCTTATACAGTAGTAGAAAGCAGCACCTACCACTATTTAAAGGTATCATCAGGGACTTTAAGGTCAATTGGTAGTTAATTTTTATATTAGCTGTTCTTGCATTGGAACTGGTTTGGTGGTTTCAAGATTTTTTAAATGTTCTGAAGAGGTGTGGCATGTGCTAAAGGACTTTATCCTAATTTAAAGCAATGAATATGGGTACACAAACCTGAATTCCTGTGAATTATACCAGGGACAATGAGTAGAGGTGACACACAGCAGCTAGAAGAGGAGAGGGATAAGATATGCCCAGGGTGTTCAAGGAGCAACTTTTCACTCGTAACTTTGATGAGTTACGGTGTGTCAGATATCTTCAATTCACAAACTAAGTCCTTATTAAAATCTGCCAAATACTGCAGCCTCTGAGCACAGCAGACACAACCTTTCCAAAATATGGTACACAGAATTGGAGATAAAATGCTAGTTGTGACTGAACTGTGTCTTATTACTTCCTTGCTTTTGTAGTCTGGCTCAATTTAGTTTGCAGGATTCTGTATGCCTCCTCAACTGTTTTCCTAAAGTTTTAGCCAATATCTTTCATACTCCATGTTAAAATTTACTTTAAATTATTCATTTTTAATTTTGTCCCAAATTATCATTTCTGTAAATGTCTCCCTCACTGTTGCTGGTTTTAACATTTTTGGATAAAGACAGAACACTTCAATTCTCTTGTCCTCAAATAGACCAGACTGGATAAAGATGCAAAAAGTATTGTAGTCAGATTTGCTGATAATACAATAGGTAGGTGGGAAAGCAAGTTGAGAGGAAGCCACCAAAGTGTCTGCAAAGGAATGTACTTATGTTAACTAAGTGAACAAAAATTGGGCAAGTGGTGTATAATGTGAAGTTCACTTTGGCATAAAAAATGTACGAAAAGCAAAATATTAGTTAAATAGAGGCAAATACAGAATGCTGTAGTTCAGATGACTCTAGGTGTTAAACATAAGTTAGCAGTAATTTGTCTTCCTCATGAAATATTGGCCTTTATTGCAAGGGGGCAGAGGATGCAAATAAGAAAGCTTTGTCAATGATATAAATGATTTAGATGAGAATATAGGAGGCATGGTCAGTAGGTTTGTAGATGACATCAAAATTGGTGGTATAGTGACAGGACAATGAAGGAAGTTAGCTAACATTAGAGGTCTTGATTAATTGGGACAATGGACTGAGGAGTGGCAAATAGAGTTTAATTTGGATAAATGTGAGGTATTGCATTTTGGTAAAACAAGCAAGGGCAGGATTTACGCAATTTTTTTGTTATTCATTTGTGGGACTTGAGCATCACTGGCTGGCCAGCATTGATAGTCCATCCCTATTTGTCCTTGAGAAGGTGGTGGTGTGCTACCTTCTTGAATCACTGCAGTCCACTTGCTGTGGGTTGACTCATAATGCTGGCTGCGGGGAATTCCAGGATTTTGACCCAACGACTGGCAGTATATTTCCACCTCAGGGTGGTGAGTGGCTTGGAGGGGAACTTGCAGGTGGTGATGTTCCCAAGTACCTACTGCCCTTGTCCTTCTAGATGGACGTGATTGTGGGTTTGGAATGTGCTATCTAAGGATCTTTGAATTTCTGCAGTGCATCTTGTAAATAATACACACTGCTGCTACCGACCACCAGTGTTGGAGGGATTGAATGTTTGTAGATGTGCCAATCAAGCAGGTTGCTTTGTCCTGGATGGTGTCAAGCTTCTTGAGTGTTGTTGGAGCTGCACCCATCTGGGCAAATGGGGAGTATTCCATCACACTCCTGACTTGTGCCTTGTAGATGGTAGATAGACTTTTGGGTATCAGGAGGTGAGTTACTCGTCACGGTATCCCTAAGTCTCTGACCTCTTATAGCCACTGTGTTTACGTGGTGAGTCCAGTTGAGTTTCTGGTAAACCTAAGGATGTTGACAGTGGGGGAATTCAGTGATGGTAAAAGTGTTGAATGTCATGGGGCGGTGGTAGAATGTCTTTTATTGGTGATGGTCATTGTCTGGCATTTGTGTGGCGCAAATGTTACTTACCACTTGTCGGCCCATGCCTGAATATTGTCCAGCTCTTGTTGCGTTTAAGCACAGACTGCTTCAGTATCTGAGGAGTCGCAAATGGTGCTGAGCACTGTGCAATCATCGGCAAACATCCTCATTTCTGACCTTATGACAGAGGGAAGGTCATTGATGAAACAGCTGAAGATTGCTGGGCCTAGGACACTGCCCTGAGGGACTCCTGCAGAGATATCCTGGAGCTGAGTGTTTGCCCCTGACACACACTGATTCCAGTTTTGCCAGGGCTCCTTCATGCCATATTCAGTCAAATATGGCCTTGATGTCAAGGGTTGTCACACTCACCTCACATCTGGAATTCAGCTCTATTATCCATGTTTGAACCAAGGCTGTAATGAGATCAGGAGCCGAGTGGCCCTGGCAAAACCCAAACTGGGCGTCACTGAGCAGGTTGTTGCTGAGCAGGTGCTGCTTGATAGCACTGTTGATGACCCCTTCCATCACTTTACTGATGATGGAGAGTAGTGTGATAGGGCGATAATTCTCCGGGTTGGATTTGTCCTGCATTTTGTGTACAGGACATACCTGGGCAATTTTCCACATTGTCAGGTAGATGCCAGTGTTGTAACTGTACTGGAAGAGCTTGGCTAGGGGGGTGGCAAGTTCTGGAGCACACATCTTCAGTACTATCGCTGGAATGTTATCAGGGCCCATTGCCTTTGCAGTTTCCAGTTTCTTGATATCATGTGGAGTGAATTAAATTGGCTGGAGACTGGTGTCTGTGATGCTGGGGACCACTGAAGAGCCAGAGCTGGATCATCCACTCGGCATTTCTGACTGAATGCATCAACCTTATCTTCTGTACTGATGAGCTGGGGCTTGCATCATTGAGGATGGAGATACTTGTGGAGCCGCCTCCTCCCGTGAATTGTTTAATTGTCCACCACCCTTCACAACTGGATGTGGAAGGACTGCAGAGCTTAGATCTGATCCATTGGTTGTGAGATTGCTTAGCTCTGTCTATCACTTGCTGTTTGGCTTGCATATAATCCTGTTTGATAGCTTCACAAGGTTGACATCTTTAGTTATGCCTGATGCTGCTCCTGGCATGCCCTCCTGCATTCTCCATTGAACCAAGATTGATGCCCAGGCTTGATGGTAATGGTTGAGCAGGGGATATGCCAGGGCATGAGGTTGCAGATTGTGCTGGAGTACAGTTCAGCTGTTGATGGCCCACAGTGCCTCAAGGATGGCCAGTCTCGACTTGCTAGATCATTTTGAAGTCTGTCCCATTTAGCATGGTGATGATGCCACACAGCACAGTGGAGATTATTCTCAATGTGAAGGCGGGACTTCATCTCCACAAAGACAGTGCGGTGGTCACTTTTACCTCTGCTATCACGGACAGATATGCCTGCAGCCAGCAGATTAGTAAGGATGAGATCGGGTAGCTTTTTCCTATTGTTGATTCCTTCACCACCTGCCACAGACCCAATCTGGCAGTTATATCCTTTAGGACCTGACCAGCTCAATCAGTAAAGCTGCTGCTGAGCCATTCTTGGTGATGGTCATTGAAATCCCCCACTAGGGTACACTTTGCACCCTTGCCACCCTCAGTGTTTCCTCCAAGTGTTGTTCAAAACGAAGGAGTACTGATTCATCAGACAGAAGAGGACAGTGTGTAGTAACCGGTAAGAGGTTTCCTAGCCCATGTTTAACCTGAAGCCATGAGACGTCATGGGGTCCAGAGTCGATGTCAAGGACTCCCAGGGCAACTCCCTCCTGACTGTGTACCACTGTGCCCCACCTCTGCTGGGTCTGTCCTGCTGGTGGAACAGGACATATCCGGGCATGGCAATGGTGGTGTCTGGGTGTTATATGTAAGGTATGATTCTCTTAAGAATGACTATGTCAGATTGTTGCATGACTAGTCCGTGAGACAGCTCTCTTAATTTCAGCACTAGCCCCCAGATGTTGGTAAGAAGAACTTTGCATGGTCAACAGGGCTGTTTTTGCCATTGTCTTTTCTGGTTCCAAGGTCGATACCAGGTGGTCCATCCGGTTTCATTTCTTTGTTGTGACTTTCTAGCAATTGATACAACTGAGAAGCTTGCTAGGCCATTTCAGAGGGCAGTCGAGAGTCAACCACATTGCTGTGGAGTCTGGAGTCACATGTACACCAGACCAGGTATGGATGGCACTTTCCTTCCCTAAAGGACATTAGTGAATCAGATGGGTTTTTCTGACAAATGACAATGGTTTTATGGTCATCAGTCAGCCCTTAATTCTAGATTTCTTTTTAATTGAATTCAAATTCCACCAGTTCCCCAGATGAGTCCAGGTCCCAGATTTGAGCCCAGGTTCCCAGAAAATTATTGTGGATTTCTGAATCAACAGTCGAGTGATAATACCACGAGGCCATCGCCTCCCCTACTGGTAGGGCCCTGGGGGGTATTATCAAACAGCAAGATTTAGGAGTTCAGGTGCATAATTCTTTGAAATTTTGCATCACAGGTAGACAGGGTGGTTAAGAAGGCATTTAGCACACTTGTCTTCATTGTTCAGCCCTTTGGGTGTAAGAGTTGGGATGTCATGTTGAGGTTGTACAGGATGTTGATGAGGTCTGGAGTAGTGTGTGCAATTCTGGTTGCCCTATTATAGAAAAGATACTAAACTAGAGAGAGTTCAGAAAAATAATTACCAGGATGTTGCTTAGAATGGAGTGTTTAGTTATAAAAACAGGCTGGATAAGCAGGGAGGACTTTTTACTGGAGTGGACGAGGTTAAGGGGTAACCTTATAGAAGTTTATAAAATCATGAGAGGCATAGATAAGGTGAATAGCAAACGCCATTTCCTTAAGGTGGAGGAGTCCAAAAATGGGACACTTTTTTTTTAAGGTGAAAGGAGAAAGATTTAGCAAGAACGCGGGCAATTTCTCACACCAAAAGTGGTTCATGTGTGAAATGAACATCCAGAGGAAGTGTTGAAAAGTGTGGTGCTGGAAAAGCGCAGCAGGCCAGGCAACATCCAAGGTGTGGGGAGGGTGGAGGAGATGCCGTGGAGAGTATCGTCGACCATGTCGGAGGGGAAATTGTGGTTTTTGAAGAAAAAGGGCATTTGCTCTCCACAGCATCTCCTCCACTTCCCGCACCTCCGCCTTTGAACCCCGCTCCTCCAATCGCCACCAGGACAGAACCCCACTGGTCCTCACCTACCACCCCACCAACCTCCAGATACATCGTATCATCCTTCGTCATTTCCGTCACCTCCAAACAGACCCCATCACCAGGGATATATTTCCCTCCACACCCCTATCAGCGTTCCAGAGAGACCACTCCCTCCGCGACTCCCTCGTCAGGTCCACACACTCTACCCCCACCAACCCAATCTCCACTCTCGGCACCTTCCCCTGCAACCGCCAGAAGTGCAAAACTTGCGCCCTTACCTCCCTCCAAGGCCCCAATGGATTCTTCCATATCCGTCGCAAATTCACCTGCACCTCCACACACATCATTTACTGTATCCGCTGCACCCGATGTGGTCTCCTCTACATTGGGGAGACTGGCCGCCTACTTGCGGAACGTTTCAGGGAACACCTCTGGGACACCCGTACCAACCAACCCAACCGCCCTGTGGCTGAACACTTTTAACTCCACCCAGGACATGCAGGTCCTTGGCTTCCTCCCTCGCCTGGCCACACAACGTCTGGAGCAACAGCGCCTCATCTTCCGCCTAGGAACCCTCCAACCACACGGGATGATTGTAGATTTCTCCAGCTTCCTCATTTCCCCTCCGCCCACTTTATCTCAGTCCCAACCCCCAGACCCAGCACCGCCCTCTTGACCTGCAATCTTCTTTCCGGCCTACCACCCTCACCCTCACCTCCTTCCACCTATCGTATTCCCAGCACCCTTCCCCCAAAATCCCCCACCCCACCCCCCACCTTTTATCTTAGCCTGCTTGGCACACCAGCCTCATTCCTGAAGAAGGGCTTGTGCCCGAAACATCAATTCTCCTGCTCCTCAGATGCTGCCTGGTCTGCTGCACTTTTCCAGCACCACACTTTTCAACTCTGGTCTCCAGCATCTGCAGTCCTCACCTTCTCCCTGCCAGAGGAAGTGGTGGAGGCAGATACAGTTACAACGTTTAAAAGACATTTAGATAAGTACATGAAAAGGAAAGGTTTGGAGAGATATGGGCCAAGCAGAGACAGGCGGGGCTAGTATCGTTTGGGAACATGGTCAATACAGACTATTTCACCAAAGGGTCTGTTTCCATGCTGTATGACTCTTTGCTGCAACTGTACATTGAGACTGCACCGAAAGCACGATGTGTATTTCTGTTTCCCTACTCTAGGAGAGCTACACTTGCATCTGCATCAGTCCAGGGAAGGTTCTCTCGGTTAACCTGCAGGATGAAGGGAGAGCCTTATGAAGAAAGTTAAACAAGTAAAGTTTGTATTCATTAAAATTGAGAATGACGAGAGGTGAACTTGTTGAAATATGCTACATTCTGTGGTGTCTTGACAGGGTAAATGCTGAGATGTTTTTCATTTTGGGAGGATCTAGAACTAGAGGGGAGAATTTCAAAATAAGGTGTCTTCCAGTTAAAAAAAAATACTGGAAGAACTGCAAATGCTGGAAATCTGAAACAAAAATTGCTGGAAAATCTCAGCAGGTCTATCAGCATCTATGGAGTGAAATCAGAGTTAACATTGCGGGTCAAGTGACCCTTCTTCAGAATTTAAGATGGAAATAGATGGAATTACTTCTTTAAACTTGACCCTTCAATCTTATTATCCCAGAGAGAAACTGAGACTCAGTCATCATACGTATTCAAAGCTGAAAATACTAATATTTGATTGACGAGAAGGAGGAATGCTGGAAAATGGTGTTTAGGGCATAATCAGACTAGCCATGATTTTATTAAATAGCAGATCAAGATCAAGGGGTTAAGTGATCTACTCTTGTTCCTCTTAAGAACTGGATAATAGTTGATTTCCTGGTGACTTCTTGAAAAATTCATGTTTAATTAATTTAAATTCCTCAACTACTATGATGGGAATTACACTTGTGCTAATTTAATTGTTAGTCAGTAACAATGATCATGTGACTATCTCATTGGATGTACATCATGATGCATACAAAATGTGATAGATCAAACCATTGTGATGCTTTAAAAAAAAACTTACCCAACTTAGTGAAATATCATTTCTGAACTGAAAGCCTGTTTACATCTTCAGCCTGCCTGCATTAGCTGAGTCATGGTATTAGTATCCTCCTTTTCAGGTCCTCTACTGATAAGGGAGAGTGGGCAGGATAAATATTTGATCCTGTCAAAGGAAGGGTTTCTAATTAAAAAGGACCACAGTGTGAACTGCAATTACTCACCAGCACTTAGTTTTCTGAGGCTACAGAAATCATAGGATTATAGAGGAGATATGGCAAAGCTGCTTCCTGGTTCTTTTGTCTGGAAGCCTTGCTGTGACATCTGAGAGCCTTCAGTGAGGTGAGCTCTTGCAATACTAGGGTCAAGAGTGTGGTGCTGGAAAAGCACAGCAGGTCAGGCAGCATCCGAGGAGCAGGAGAATCAATATTAAGCCCTTCACCAGGAAGGCTTATGCATGAAATGTCGATTCTCCTGCTCCTCGGATGCTGCCTGACCTGCAGTGCTTTTCCAGCATCGTACTCTTGACTCTGATCTCCAACATCTGCAAACCTGACTTTTTTGCAAGGACTAGAAAAGAGAATAGCTCTTCGATTAAGCAGGTATATATGGAAATCAGATGTGTGATCATTCCAAACTAAAGTCAGAATCCAGGACTTGGGGAAAGTGGGGAAGGTGAGTGGCATAACATTCACAGCATTACACAGAGGTATAACAGCATTATGAATTGTGTAGCATTCCATGGATCCTATCATATCTTAGAACTCCATTCATTCTTCTCCATCTTCAGGTACCTTCTCCCAATCTGAGCAGTTAATGTTTATTCTTGCCATAATCTTAGTGCTGTCTTATACAAATGCTCCTCAGTTACCTTGCACACATTGATTCCATGCACACTGTTTCTCTGTTTAGACAGGGTGGTGGGTAGCCCTCCAATGACAGACACTTTAATGGCCACAGGCTATCTGGGCCCAGTCACCAAGACTTCCTAGATGTCAGCATTGACCTGCTGAGATCCTGAACCACCTTGCCTTAGATGATTCTCTACTAGTTAACCTTTATCTGTGGCTCTTATCTCCTTCCTGCTGAAATTCAGTCTATCCTGTCTGTCTGTGGAGTAGCATACAACTAAATTTATGACAGAAACAGAAATCCAAATCAAATCAGGCAAATTATGTCTGTACTCGCAATGCAGTAGAATTCAAATACTCGGTGACCCTCAAAATTGACCCCAATGGTTCCAAACCAGAATTTTTGAACTGCCAGTACCAGATATGAGGTTTATAGATTTGTGTTGGCAAGTTTAGGTGTTAACTTCCTTGGGGTTAGTGGTGCAATGCCACAGTGTGCTGGGTGGTTCCTGGCTTGTAGTGTCTGAAGTGCAACTGGGCTTTAAGTATGCTGCATAATTAACAGTGACAAGTACTTACACCTTTCCTGGAATAGAACACATGAAATACACATGATAGAGCCTGATTGTGGAATTAATAAGGTGATATGGGGATAATTTTGTTTGAAAAGTTGCTGAATATCATGGCAATCTAGACTCCATGTTCACGCATAGGGTCAAAGAGCTGTTAGTCCAATTTGTTCATGTCAGCCAGATATCCTAAATAAATTTAGTCCCATTTGCCAGCATTTGACCCAAATCCCTCTCAACCCTTCCTATTCCTATATCCATCCAGATGCCTCTTAAATGTTGTAATTGTACCAGCCTCCACCACTTCCTCTGACACCTCATTCCATACAAACACTACCCTCTGCGTGGAATAGTTGCCTCTTGGGTCCCTTTTAAATCTTTCCCCTCTCATCTTAAACTATGCCTTCTAGTTTTAAACTCTCCAACCTGAGGAAAAGACCTTGTGTATTTACCCATTCCATGCCCCTCATGATTTGATAAAACATTTTTCCTGAAGTTGGGAAAAGGAGGGTTGTGAATTTATACAATTCTACATCCCACAGTGATGAGGATGACACATTGTTAAATAAATTTGAGGCTGTCATAGACAGATTTGTAATCAACCTGTTCAAAGATATAAACACACATGTCTGGAGCAGATGGGATGATATTTGTGTCTCCCGCATGAATATACAGAACCTTTTTAATATGCTCAAAGTAATCCAGTTAAACATGGGATTATTCAAATACTGCAGACCAATTGTATTTGTGGGCTGAATTTTGCATTGGTTTGGTGATGTTTGAGTTGCACTGGTGATTTGAAGGGTATCTTAACAAGAGACCCAGTGAAATATCTCATCGCATCTTAACAAAATCACTTTGTTAACTAACTAAACGATCGGTGTGCCCTTCCTGCCCTTGTTCTCATCCCTTTCTGCCGTTCACCTCACCCGGAGCAAACTCAACATTGGCGGGATGCCTCAGAGTTGACTGGTGTTCCTGGCACAAGCGTCATTTTTTAAATGCCATTTTGTGTCTGGATGTACACTACATATAGGGAGCTGTCTTGCATATTTGCTGACATTTATCTTGGATATGACACAGGAAGGAAATCCGGCACCTTACTTTATGGCAGCCAGTTGGAGGAGCATATGGACAGGGTGTTGCTAAAGGCAGGAGGTCCTCTTCAACCCCGCCCCAGAACCAGCAGAAGTCATGACTCGAGACCATGCCACCCAGGCCAATGCAGTCACAGCTGCCTAGAGGAATGCACAGCAATGTACAGGAAATAGGTCAATATACTCCACACTACCAGCCTAAGTGCTATCATCAGCATCTCTCTGATACCTCACCCTCACTCTATCTCTGCTACTGAACTCCCCTCCCAAGGCTCATGCTCTACCACTCTCTCTCAAGCCTGCAACATATTCACCCTTCCACTGCCTCAGACCAACACTGTGCTTCTTTCTGGGTGCTCGCACTTCAATTTCTGTTTGCAGATTGGGAGGAGGAGGAGAAGCAGTGTTGGAATCCGATTTTCCAAAGTGCAGGTGGGGATGGAGCAGTAGGCATCTTCGGTTGTTTGGCAATCGTTGAGGATGTTCTGACTTCTGGTGAGACAGATTTGTTGATGATAGTTTGGTAACACATTCTTGAGGTTAGCCTGGCTGAAGTCACTGGCTATGATGAACAAGGTCTCAGGATATTCCTGTCTCAAGATTGTTTTTAGCATTGTATACTTTAAGTGCATGCTTCACTTAAAAAAAAATTCACAGGGAAGTGGAATGTCGAGTGCTGTCAGGATAGCAGAAGTGAGCTCACATGGCAGCTAGTGGGGACAGCTTTTTACTGTAAGATAATCTAGGTCTGGAGAGCGATAACCTCACCAGGGTTGCCACATCTGAACACCAGGAAGTGGTGATTGGGAAACAAACTCCATTGCCCCTTGCCTTACCCGAGGACACTGATCCATTTGGTGAACTGAAAATCCATCTGGTTGTAAGGCACAGCCAGGTGCACAAGGAGTGAGCCATGTCTCTGTAAAACCAAGCACACAGCAGTCTCAATTTCTTTTGGAAGTGAGTCTAACGTGAAATTCATCCATTTTGTCCTCAATGGCCCTGTCCAGCTCTTAAAGCCGAGTGCATATCCCTGAGCACAAGGTGTCACAGCAGCAGCATTATACTTATAGTTACAAAAGCAGAAATTACTGGAGAAACTCAGCAGGTCTGGCAGCATCTGTGGAGAGAAAGCAGAGTCAACATTTCAGGTTCAGTGATCTTTATTGGCCATTCAGAAGAACAGTCACTGGAACCAAAACTTTGATTCTGCTTTCTCTCCACAGATACTGCCGACTTGCTGAGTTTCTCCAGCAATTTCTGATTTTGTTTCATATTTCCAGCATCCACAGTTCTTTGTTTTAGTTATAAGATTTGCTGTTTTGTCCCAAGGTGCAGTATTAAAGTGCAGAAGCGTCCTGTAAGTTATCTGGAGATATGCCATGTGGGCTTCTAAGAGACTGTTTCATATCAGATGCCAGTGTTTGTGGATGTGTGGTGTGTATGGCTGGTGCTCATGAAGTGTACTGTGAGATGATGGTACCAAACACAGAGGTTCTTTGGAGCTGGTGGCAGCTGAAGTTGCCAGGTAACACTCCGAAATTTGTATTGAGAATTCACAACATCTAGGTTGCTCACAGTGGACAGTGGGATAGAAATCTGCACATTACTGAGGTTAAATGTTCATTAAGATCATTAACCAGACAATTATCCCCTTAATAGGTAACTCACTGCTCCCTAGTTAGAATATTGCTTCAATGCCAGAACTTGGTTAAAAGATGCACCAAGTTGTTCTCTGTGTCAACAGAAACTTCACTGAGCTTTTCACATGATTGTGTCACCTTTCTCACCATAGCCCACATCATTCAGGCCCATATAAGATTCTACCAAATGTTAACTCATCATGAAAACATTATTTTTAATTTAAATACCCATGGTAATTTCATATCTCTTCAACCTCTTTAGTTACAACCAGTCAAATCATTCTTCAATGCTGACATTGTTTAGACAAAGTCAGAAGACACGTGACACCAGCTGAACCTGATAAAGGATACAGAAAGTATCGCTCCGAAAGTTTGATTTCAAATAAACCTGTTGGACTTTCAACTGGTGCTGTGTGATTTCTGACTTTGTCCAGCCCAGTCCAACACTGGCACCTCCACATCATAGCTTTTGAAGTAATCACTAATCCTGGAAGTGCAATCCATAGCTTCACAACTTTCATTGAAGACGTTGCTTTCCTGTCCCCCATTGTTAATATCTGACATTTAACATAACTATGGTTCCTTACTCTTGACCCTTACACCACTGTAATTTGAATCCTTCAGTTAACCCTGTCCTGTCCTTGCATAATTAAAACTAAACTTTTATTGCTCCAGTAATGTGGGAGCTATAATCCTAACTGCGCTTTGAAACTACCATGAACCTCAAGCATACGCTGAAAATAAATCAGTGTATCTCTGTCTTTGCATGAACTATGATCGTAGTCATATTTGTTAAGACTTACAGGAGATGAGGCAATGTTATGACTATTTACTGTATGTGAGTATTCAACAAGTGAAGACTTATCATGCATGAATTACTTGAGGCATTATAAAGAGACAAACCTGAAAATCAAATAAATTTTCCAGCCCATGCACCATGTCCATGTATTCCACCAGTTAATAAAAGGGATTTATTACATACAACATTTTTTATCATTACACACTAAAGGACCAAATGCAGTGTTGGATTCCAAAGTCATACAAACCTGAAAAGAAAATGAGAAAACAATTGCAATTTGCAACACTTTTAAAAATAAAATTAAACTAAGTTACAATAATATTGTATCTCAACCACTTTTGGACATTGAGAGTCATATTAGAAACCAGGATTTTGGTTAAATGTCACTTTTAGCCACTTATATAGTTATAGGAAGGAATTTGTTTACATTTTGTATTTACAAATTATAACAGAAAATGTAAAATTACAAACACAATATGTTCAGCAATGATAAAAAAGACGTATGTATGCCAAAAAGATTAGGAAATGTGCCCTCAAGTAAACATTTTGATCTTTTATAAATTCTATGTCAACATTAACTACTCATTGCTTGTTCCCTTCAGTGCTGAATATATGGAAACACCGTGTAATTCAACAAATTTTATGAGTGAATGCTTAGGATTAAGTAAAGTGACAGCATCATTGTACTTGATGTTTGTTAGTGCAAAGTATCTTGCGCAAATGATGGATAATATACATGTATCATAATTCCATTTTAATCAGTATAAATTGCAACTCCAAATAGAATTATTTATTGGAGTAATGGGATTGATCAGTTTTCCAGTGTCAGGTTTGTCTGCATATTAAATACCTACAAACTCAGCACATAAATTGGTTGTCATGTTTTAACACTTGTAATCCTCACCTTTTATAAATATCAATGTATCTCAGGAGAATGCCAATCAAATGTATGAAATACTGCATATTGACAATATTTAGATAATATGTTAACTTGATGTACAGCATGGTATCTACAAGTACAGATCTCCAGATATGCTCACTTAAATCGTTGTGGGTCTCACAATCAAAATCCAGGTATTTAAATAAAATTCTGTTCACAGTATGCAACAATTAAATTACCACTGTCTTTATGTAGTTCTCTTATTAATACACAATGAATTGCTTCTCCCTAAAAATCTGTGGGAAATCAGAAAAAAATGTTTATCACCAAATAAAGATCAGTAAATCTGGAAGATTTTGGTGATGCTTGAGAGACACACCTGGAGCAGTACTGTGAAAATTTACTTCAATCATAAACTTAAAATTACTTCCATGTTAAAATGCTGCTCATTGAGTGTAAGATTGTTAATTTTAAGGCCTCATTCTAAGATATATTTTGTTTGGATTTATTTGTAAGAAATAGTGCGCAACATCTTCAAGCGAACTAGCAGACTGTACAAAATATTTTTCTTAATAAATTTTCATTTTAGGACAAGCTTATGTATTAAGTTCCCATATTTGTCGGCCCTAAAAAGAAAGCATTTTGTTTATTTACAATGAATGCTTTCCTTTAATATTTCACTATCCCAAGATTTAATAAACAAAAAACAATTTTACCCCAGTTTTGGAAACAGAACGTATTTGAGACTGTGTAAGAGACTGCTTGGAGATAGAGGGGGGATGAATACAGTGGGGATGGAAAGAAGTCAGAAATTTAGTCCTAGGACTTCCACATTGGTAACTAATAAACAATTAATTCTAAAAATGAACAACTATGTAAAAAAGGCTGGTAAACCATTATTTTTTAAAAATGAACAACTATATAATAAAACATTAATGGTTAGATAGATCAAATGCCCAAAAAACTTTATGGTTAAAATCTGAAATGTAAAGACTGCAGATACAGAAAATTGTGACACATAATCGCATCCATTCTTGACAAAGGATTATAAGTATGACTTTAGTTTACCTTCTAGATTCAGACAAACCTGTTTGTGTTTTAAGCCTTTTTAAATCTTAGTTACACATCAGAATTTGACAAATTATTATTAAGAACAAATCAAAGTTCTACTTTGTTGAACTCTGAAAACTAAAATTTCAAAGAATAGTCCCAATATAAATTAGAATGTTTATTGTCACGTTTTTGGTATTGTCATGTGTAAATGTTTAAAAAGAATAGAATTTAAAGTGGAAATTTTTTTACAGACTGACATTTTTAGAGTCTTTTTGTTCTGATAAAGTGGTTCACATTTTTTTTGTCCATATGTTCCATCCCAGACAAATTTAAAATATAAGAAACATAAAGAAAGTACATAAATTTATTGAAGTTCCAAATTTATTAACATTTGATGGAAATTAAAAATGGAAAGAAACAATGACAACTGTGCTCCTGAAAACATCCTACAGTCCCTGAAACAGGTAATATAAAAATCACTGCTTGGACACATCAATAATTTAGCTTTTTAAGAAAAAAATTGAACTGATGGAAGCAGCAAATTTACAGAAATTGAATAACGTTGCACTTTGAATGATTTGATTATTTTAAATCCATTCAGTACTATTTTACATATTGAACAAGTAATTATGATGACTCAAAAGATAACTAAACCAAAATATTACCCAGAGTTACAGTAATATTTTCAATAATTGAAGACTGCAATAGCTTACAGATTGGATTAGAATGGTTCATTTTTATTTAGATATGTTACATAAAAGCTGTGATCTTCATATTGCCTCATTAGTTTTTTTTATTATGTCACACAGCGTTAAAGCATCAATTACTCTTTACTTCCAGGAGATATAAGCAATTCCCATAGAAAATGTTGCATCCATTATTTAATACTGTTAGTAATCAAAATTCATCATGATTTTATGTCAGAAGTTGGTGGCCTAAATCAACGAAGTATATTCCCAAATATTGACTCGTTCCTACAGTTTCATGAAATGTAAGAACACTATAGTAAATAAAGTGCATAAATTGATAACTTAAATAAAATCACATATTGTTCAAATAAGTGGTTACCTGCTTCTATTACACAACAGATCAAAGGATTTATAACATCCTGCCATTTTCTGTTCCAAAATGCAGTCTGAGCAATATTACTGCTATTGCTATTACAGTTTCAGAATCAAGAGTGTGGTGCTGGAAAAGCCCAGCAGTTCAGACAGCATCCGGGGGCAGGAGAATCGACGTTTCGTGCATAAGCCTGATGAATTTCAGCGCCACACTCTCGACTCTGATCTCCAGCATCTGCAGTCCTCACTTTCTCCTATTACAGTTTCAGACATGATAACTTTTTATGCTTGTCATGAAATTTGCATTTGGATTAAAATTGATTTTTTTTACAAACATGCTGAGGAGCTGACATTATTTACATGTCAGAAGCTCCAAAGCTTAGGAATGTTTAAATTTACTACACAGAATGTTACACTATAATGCTATGGATTGATGCTTTGTTTCTAATAAAATAATCTGCAGAAGTGCCTCGCTTACATAAAAGTAAGAAAAATGCTTGTAAGAACAAAAGCATTGAGTTTTATGCATAAATTAAGGGCATGCATAAATTACTTAGATAGGTTATAAGTGATCACAAAAGCTCAAATCAACTTAGAATAAAAGTTCCAATCAGTAAACAGTTCCTTAATTAGTAAATCAGTTCCTAAATAGGACTGGGAAATCTTGTAATCTTAATAGTTGTTTAAGTAAAATTGAATAATAATAATTATACACTAGCACTTTGGAAAAAAGAGTACAAGCATGGACTACTTTCTAAATGGTGAGAAAATTCGGAAAGCCAAAGTACAAAGGGATCTGGGAATGCTAGTCGAGGATTCTCTAAAGGTAAACATGCAGGTCGAGTCTGTGATTAAGAAAGCGAATGCAATGTTGTCACTTATCTCAAGGGGATTCGAATATTAAAGCAACGTTGTGCTACTGAGACTTTATAAAGCTCTGGTTAGGCCCCATTTGGAGTATTGTGTCCAGTTTTGGTCCCCACACCTCAGGAAAGACATACTGGCACTGGAGCATGTCCAGCGGAGATTCACACGGATGATCCCTGGAATGGTAGGTCTAACATACGAGGAACGGCTGAGGATCCTGGGATTGTATTCATTGGAGTTTAGAAGATTAAGGGGAGATCTAATAGAAACTTACAAGATAATACATGGCTTGGAAAGGGTGGATGCTAGGAAATTGTTTCCGTTAGGCGAGGAGACTATGACCCGTGGACGAAGCCTTAGAATTAGAGGGGGTAAATTCAGAACAGAAATGCGGAGACATTTCTTCAGCCAGAGAGTGGTGGACCTGTGGTATTCATTGCCGCAGAGTGCAGTGGAGGCTGGGATGCTAAATGTCTTCAAGGCAGAGATTGATAAATTCTTGATGTCACAAGGAATTAAGGGCTACGGGGAAATTGCGGGTAAGTGGAGTTGAAATGCCCATCAGCCATGATTGAATGGCGGAGTGGACTTGATGGGCCGAATGGTCTTACTTTCATTCCTATGTCTTATGGTATTATTATCAAACCTATTTCAAGAGTTCTTTTTAATGGCTCCATGGCATCTTAAAGGCTACCAGAGGATAATAATACACTAGATGTTATAAATGTAGATTTTTCCAATGTCTGTTATTTTCCATTAGATTATTACTTTATGCTGATTTGTGCCTGCAGAAATATAGGTTTAGCGGACTTTAATGTCAGTTTAACGTTTATATTTTATAGATATTGAATTTCAATTTACTTGGACTATGGATGTTTCAGGAAGTCCCAAAACATGATGGGATATTGGTAAAGAACCACTAAGAATTGATATAACACATAAAAATGAATCAATTTACAAATCTCCAATTTAACTGCATTCAGATTAAGAAACAAATTTGCTTTGATGAAATGTTATGGGAATATGAGATAAAAAGACAAAACGCCCTGAAGCTGCTTCTTCCTCTTGTCAGTATTCAAAAGAGAACTCATCAAACGATCTGTCCATTTGGCGTCGATAGACCCACACTGCCCTTAAATAGTGAGTTCCAGGATTTTGACTAGCAATACTGAAGGAAAAATGATATATTTCCAAGTCAGGATGGTGAGTGGCTTGGAGGGAAACCTTCAAGGGCTGTTGCTCCAATGTATCTGCTGCCCAATAGCCTTTTAAATGCACATTGTCAAGTGCTTGGAAGGTGCTAAATTTCTTTATTGCATCTCGTAGATGGTATACACTGTTCCTACTAAGTATTGGTGGTGGAAGGAGTGAATGTTTGTACATGTGATCTAGTCAAGTGATCTATGCTAGATGGTGTCAGCTTCTTGACTTTTGTTGGACCTACACTCAAATCAGGCAAATAGGGAATATTTCACCACACTCTTGACTTGTGCCCTCTAGATGCTGCGCAGAATTTGGGGAGTCAGGCGGTGAGTTATCCGATATGGGCTTCCTGGCCTCTGACCTGCCCCTTGTAATCACAGTATTTTTATGGCTAGTTCAGTTCAGTTTCTACTCCATGGCTGTGGAGTTGAAATGCCCATCAGCCATGATTGAATGGCAGAGTGGACTCGATGGGCCGAATGGCCTTACTTCCACTCCTATGTCTTATGGTCTTACTCGATAGTAAACCCCAAGATGTTAATTTAGTAAATCAGCTGATGGTCAACAGTAATGTTCCTTGTTGGAGATGATCATTTACTAGCACTTATGTGGCACAAATGTTACTTGCCGCTTGTCAGATTTTATCCAGATTTTGCTGCAACTTGAAGGCTAACACACCAGCTACAACAAGACAGTGACGAGTGGACTGTTTGGACAAATGAGAGCAAATTTACATAAGTTCCCGCTGATTAGTGAGAAATCTAAGCAAAGCAGAGGTGGAAATCCACAACTGGTATTTCTGCAATTTTTACAGGATTTTCCTGGCTTATCAACTCAAATTTATAAAAGAAGCCCCGCAGAAATTCATCCCTTGTATCCTTTTTCAATCATGTTCCTTCAAAGGAGACTGTCCCACAGAGTAAGAAAAGCATATTTTCAAACAATCTGAGACAGATTAAAGTATCCAGCCCACCAATGGGCGGAGGAAATATTCACACAGCATTTAATGTGGAAAATGTCAGGTAATGTACATATATCATGTCTTACCCAAATTCTGTCCAACAGGGTAGATAAAACACATTAACTAAACAAAATAAATTAGAAGATTGGGGCAGTGGTTAGGGTGGAATGGAGTGGGACACTATTTTTCCATGACTCGTTAACTACTGTATGGAAGCTGGTTTAACTTTCACCAAGGAATTTTAATTTTGTCTTTTAATCTATATTACTATATTTCCTGTTTTAAATGTTGGCTATATTAACCAACAATTCAAAATAAATAATCGTTTCTTGTTTTTTAGCATTACTTGAAAAAAACAACTTTTTCTTGTACTAGAATCACAAGCATGTGCATCATGCCAAAGTCCAATCCAAAAATATAATTTAACTAAATGCTAAAATTAAAATCGAGTTTAATTTACAGTCAAGTTATGAAAATATTTAGTATTTTATTGAAGGATATTAGGACAACATTTAGTCGACCCTATAATACAAGTCAAAATTTGAGCTATTTTAGAGTAAGAAGAATATTCTCTCATAAGGTTTGAAAGCAAGTTGGGGTTTGAAGTGGTAGGAACAGGAGGAGACAATACCATACACAGTTGAGGACTGAGATAGTTAAATTATGCAGTGGCAATTTCTTTTCATGTATGTTCAATTTACAAACAATATTGGGGAACTACAGAGAATGTTGATCAAGATTTACAATTACAAGCTACATGTCATTTGCATTCTTGATATACTGAGAAATGTGATGTATGCAGCACAACATAGTGCTTTTTTATGATTTTAATCTATTTTGAAAAAAATACACTTTAGCACTTCTTGTTTAGTGAAAGCTATACAACATATAGTGGCAGTTCCCAAACCATTTGAGTTCATTTAATTATCTGAGGACAGTCGCTCCAAGCTTTAGCTTTTCTTTTGGCAAGTGCAAGCCAGGCAGGTTCCACAGACACTGGTGCAGCATCAGGAGTTGAGAATCTCTTCGGTAATTCCTTCACTTGTGGACTTGATCCCACTGAATCACATATTTCAACTATAGAAGGGGAATTCGTAAAAAAAAAACAAAAATACCAAAATTGGAGTTTATTAAACAATAAGGTATCAAGAAAATATTACGATAAGAAATGGGAAAGCGTTTCTTTTTATAAAGAACGATGCATTACCAATCTGATTCCATATTCTGCCATTATCTTCTCTCTTTCCTCATCAACTTAGTGTTGACTCCTTGTTTGGATACTACGTTGTGTTTACTGTGCCAGTGAGTGTATCAGGATTTTGAAGCATATTAAGAAACAGGAGGATTTTGTGAAGATTTGTAGCTCATGTTGTGGATGAAGTAGTGCATTTGTTCACCGAGCCAGTATGTTTTTTCTGCACATGTTTTTTCACCTCTCTAGGTGGCCTGTCTTTGATAAGGTGTTGGTGGTCTGTCCCACCTAGTTTTTATATGTCTCTGTTTGTTGGTACTTCCAGTTCAGTATCTGAGTGGTTTGTACTCGGGATCCGGTTCAATGTGTCTATTGATTGAATTCTGGTTGGAGCGCCAGGCTTCGTGGAATTCTCTGGCGTGTCTCCATTTTGCCTGTGCTAGGACAGTTAGATTGTCCCAGTTGAATTTGTGCAAAGACTGTGAAAAAAAAACAACACAGGACAAACAGGAAGAAAACTGACCATACGAGTACACGAACATCAGCTCGCTACTGCCAGCACATTCTCATTTCCACTCACACAGACAACGAAGGACACAATTTTAACTGGAACAATGTAACTGTCCTAGCACAGGCAAAATGGAGACACGCCAGAGAATTCCATGGAGCCTGGCACTCCAGTTGGAACTCAATCAATAGACACATTGAACTGGACCCAATATACAAACCACTCAGACACTGAACCAGAAGTACCAACAAATAGAGACATATAAATACCAGGTGGGACAGACCAGCAACACCTTATCAAAGATGCACTGATAATGCCACCCAGTGAGGTGATGATATGTTTGCAGAAAAACACACCAGCTTGATGAATAAATCCATGACTTCAAATAGGAGGATAATAGTCATTTTGATTTTGAATTGTCTTCCTCTAATACTTATTGAATTCTTATGGAAATGTAATAATTTTGGTAAGTTGCTACATTTGTAACTCAATCCTGGATTACTAACTAAAGGAACCAGGGAAGTGTCAGAATTTGTGTTAATTAAAAGAAAACTCGAAGTAAGGAAGTTGATATCAGTTTAAAAACAAATGTTTCCAGGAAGGTAGTAGCCTGGATTTTACGTAAGAATATTGGTGAGCTATCGATGGTCACTTTTTTAAGCAGTAAGTAAGACAGCAAGTTTTTTTTAGTCTGATCATACACAATTCAACATGGAAGTCAGGAAGTTGCATACAGAGTTCCACAGCAACCTCAGCCTTTTGCACTCATGCCCTGTATCTCCCCCCGACTTCTAACCCACCCGCAGCTAGTAAGGATGGAGATTTTTGTGGAGCCTCCTCCTCCTCCTCCAGTGAGTTCTTTAACTGTCACCACCATTCACGACTGGATGTGGCGGGAAGGCAGTGTATAGATCTGATCCATTAATTGTGAGATCACTTAGCTCATCACATGCCGCTCTGCTGTTTGGCATGCCAGAGTCGAAAAGGGTGGCGCTGGAAAAGTACAGCAAGTCAGGCAGCATCTGAGGAGCAGGAGAGTCGATTTATCGAGCATAAGCCCTTCATCAGGAATGTGGAGGGGGAAGGGGGTTGGAGATAAATAAGGGGGTGGGGGTGGGGGTGGGGCTGAGGGAAAGTAGACAGTAAGGCGATAGGTGGATGCAGGTGGGGGTAATTTTGATAGGTCGTTGGGGGCGAGCGGAGCATATAAATCTGAAGGAAGGTGGATAGGTAGGACATGTCAAGAGGGCAGTGCTGAGTCAACTCTCCTGCTCCTCGGATGATGCCTGACCTGCTGTGCTTTTCCAACACCACCCTTTTTGGCTCTGATTCTCCAATATCTGCAGTCCACACTTTCTCCTGTTTGGCATGCCAGTAGTCCTATATTGTAGCTTCACTAGGTTGGCACCTGTCTTTTAGGTATGTCTGGTGCTGCTTCTGGCATGTCCACTCTCATTGTTTATTGAGCCATGGATAATTCTTGGTTTAGTGGGCATTGAGAATAACCCCGCTCTCTCAGAGTAAATTCTGTGCCTACACTTCCATACTTCTCTCGTATATTTCTTTTGCAATAAATGCCAACATTCCATATGCATTCCTTGTTACCTCTTTTATCTGCATACTAGTTCTCGTAGTCACCCAGATGTCTCTAAACTGAAGCATTTTGTACTTTCTCTCCAATTAGATAATAAGTTGGCTTCTTATTCTTCCAACCAAAATGGATAACCACACACTTATCCAAGTCAAACTCCATCTGCCAAATTTTGACCCATTAATCTAACTGACCCAGATCAATTTATAAACTTCTTATCTCCTCACCTCAACTTACCTTCCCACCCACATCTTCCCAGTGTCAAACCAAGCTAAAGTACACTTCATCACCACATCCAAGTCATTAATATAGATTGCCAACAGTTGAGGACTGAACCCTGTGATACTCCAATAATTAAACTTTGCTAACCAGAACAAATACGTTTATGAGGACTCTGCTTTCTGTTGGTTCATTAATCCTCTATCCAAGCTATTACCCCAACCTCAGATCATTTTATCTTGTCTATTAACCTTTCGATCCCTGCACTTTATCATTTGCATTCTGGAAGTCCAGATATACAACATCTATAGGATTCCCATTATCTACTTCATCTGTTACATCTTTGAAGAGCTCTTGGAAATTAATGAAACATGATGCACTCTTTATAAAACCACACTGCCTCTGATGGATTGCGTTTTGACTTCCAATTCTTTACTATTTCCTTAGTGATGGATTCTAACAATTTCAACAACAGCATCAGTCATTTTACCTCTTAAAGAACATTAACAAGTACCTGTGACAGAATTTGGAAGTGTGGAAGATTTTTTCAGGAGTTCACGGCGTTCCACTTTAGACACAATATTGTTCCCAATTTTCTTTTCTTCATCCTGACTGGATTTCTGCAGTGTACTCATGTAATGATTGCCTCCTTTATTGTCCACAGAGCTGGACACAATTGTCTGTAATGGAAAATACAGACCAGTATAAATGAGAACCCATCTCTACATCATATTCACTGATGCATCTTCCATTTGTTTATTCCTAATTCAAGATAATCCCAATCAAATCAAACAATAATCCTTTTGCTGAAAAGTCCAGTTGTGGGAAGAATTTCATTTAGGATTGGCAATCCTGTTAGCTGTATTCCTGGAGGTTTCATCACATCTTTTTTCCCACCATCTCCAAGATATTTATAATTAATTGTTTGAAGAAGCTGAAAAATACTCATTCTTTTTAATACCTCTATAATTTTTTCCCCCGAACTTCTCCAGTCAGTGCCCTGTTGATATATGTTAATTCCTGGAAACACTTGGAGGTTTGCAACCCGCATCACTTTTTGTCATATTTTGGAAATGACCTCTTGAATGTCTTTATTTTGGTGCTGAAGGAATTTGTGAAACTCTGCTGTAAGAGGCAGATTGCTTTTCAGAGCTGAAGACTAGTGAGTACACAACTCTGTCAAACACAGCAGAGTTTCACAAAATACATGCAAGCCTACTGTTGCCTACAGTATAATTGGCTATAGGTAGAAGCTGAACAAATGAACATCTAGGGGAGACAGCATCTCTGTTATGCCTCCAGCCAATCAGCAGCACAATTACACATGGATGCATCCTACTATCATGAGGAAAAACGGTTTTTGTGTCGCCTGTCTCAACAGAACCTGGCATGACCATATCACTCTCATGGTCACCAAGCCCAATAATGGGACAAAATGAATTTTTAGTGCAAGGAATCAAACATTAAGTCAAACCCATTAAAAATGTTACTCTGGTGACTCATGATCCTGCAAACATCTGAGACATTCATGCAAGGGAAATAAAATGAAACAATTCTCAGCCAGCTAGTCTTTAAAGAGTAAGACTCACCATCAAATTCCTAAACTGTTGGAAAGAGCAACAGCTAGTTTTCCAGCAGTTTTATTTTGATTTAAATTATTTCCTGCTATTTTTCTTCTTTCTTCTGGTATGTGACAGTAAGTGGCACCTGATTGTGTCCATTTGTGTTATTCTCCTTCACTGAGAACCTGACTTGTCTGTACTGGCTGAGAATTGCTTCATTTTATTTCCCTTCCATGAATGTCTCAGATGTTTGCAGGATCACGAGTCACGCAAAAGAAAGGTTACTGAGTAACATTTTTAGTGGGTTTGACTTGATGTTTGATTCCTTGCTATAAAAATTCATTTTGTCCCATTATTGGGCTTGGTGACCGTGAGAGTGATATGGTCATGCCAGGTTCTGTTGAGACAGGCAACACAAAAGCCTTTTTTCTCTCATGATAGTAGGATGCATCCATGTGTAACTGGGCTGCTGATTGGCTGGAGGCATAACAGAGATGCTGTCTCCCCTAGATGTTCATTTGTTCAGCTTCTACCTATAGCCAATTATACTGTAGGCAACAGTAGGCTTGCATGTATTTTGTGAAACTCTGCTGTGTGTGGCAGAGTTGTGTACTCACTAGTCTTCAGCTCTAAAAAGCAACCTGCCTCTCTTACAGCAGAGTTTCACAAACTACATGCAAGCCTACTGCTGCCTGCAGTATAATGGGCTATAGGTAGAAGCTGAACAAGTGAACACCGAGGGAAGACAGTGAGTCCCTAGCTGCAGTGCTGGGGAGTTCAGTGATTGGGGAGGGGGGTGAGAGTTGGAGAGCATGCAGCTCAGTAGCATGCCCATTTAACCCCATATATCCCCCCAACCCACCATAGTTTATCAGTAATCTCGGCTGCTGTTGACTTGCTAAGTGCAGATCCTAATGACGTATAACACCCTGTGAAGTTCACGCAGTGTCAATATCTGAGCTCCTGGCTGTACGGGTCAGAAAAAGTGATGGCATCTTTTCATCAGTGGTGCAGTGGTGTTATACCCTTTCCTCAGAGGGTGCTATGGCTGGGTAGGTGGCAGTTCTCGATTGCATGGGGTATTGGAGCCCAGTAAAGGGAGTGGGATGATGGAGGATCAGATAGCTCACCATCCTCTGCAGAAAAGGTGATGGTGAGTTGTTGGATTAAAAGGAAGCATAGTCTATACTATCATATGTCACACAAGGGCTATATTGCCTAACTGTGGGAGTCTGCCCTTTGCACTTTGGAGCTGCTGACCAATTTGATGGACTATGGACTGAGGCAAGTCTGGACCACTGGGGTGGGGATGGTTGGAAACTTATGCTTGTTAGTGGGTAAAGGGGAGATACTACTTTAAAGGGGAGGGTGTTTCAAATGTTTAAAGTGCACCCCTCCATTCCCTCATCTATTTTCTTCCTGTTATTTACAAATATCTTTAAATGAAGATCTTGATGATTTCCATTGCCTTTGTCAATTATACTATGGCAGAGGCAGCAGATTAAGAAGCTCAATTGAACTTTAGCTATTTATTTACATATGGTGAGCAGATTGCCCACCCCTCTGTATTATTGAGGTGAGCTTGGGAGTGGGTGTGAAGGTGGTGATCTGGCAATCTGGCCTAGGTTATGAGCGCATCCACTGAGAACACATCTGGAAGGATGACTTAATATCGACCCCCTGGAGTCTGCCCCAATGACTGGCAGCAGAGGGTTTAGTGCTATCAAAATCTAGTGGGTAAGGTTGCAATCTTTCTTAGATATAGAGTTAATCTCAGAACTGGAAAATTGCAAACAACACACCCTTGTGAAAGAAGGACATAAGGATAGACACAGGCTTGCCTGAACTGCTGTGCTCTTCCCGCACCACTAATCCAGAATCTGATTTCCAGCATCTGCAGTCATTGTTTTTACCTCGTTGATTTTAACCCTACTGCGAATCCTCTTGCAAGGATGCCTGCCTTGAAGAAGCTTTCCTCCTCTCTCTCACTTATCTCTCCACCCTTCAGGCTCTCTGCCTGTATTCCTGATGAAGGGCTTTTGCCTGAAACGTCGATTTTACTGCTCCTTGGATGCTGCCTGAACTGCTGTGCTCTCCCAGCACCACTAATCCAGAATCTGGTTTCCCAGCATCTGCAGTCATTGTTTATACCTTGTCAGCAAAGTTGAAGCCCATAGGATAAAAAGAAGAATGACAATCTGGATATGAAATTGACTGAGTAACAGGAAATAGAGAGTAGAAATGAATGATTGTGTTCTTGATTGAAGACATCTTCAAAGTCCAAGGCACCCCTGGCCCTGAAGGCCCAGGTTCAAGTCCCACCTGCTCCAGGGGTGTGTAATAACATCTCTGAGCAGGTTGATTAAGAAAAAATAGGTTAAATTAAAATATCATCAATTTCAAATATCTATCCATATTTTGAAATATTGTATGGAATCTGACTCTACCACTCAGGTAACACCTTCCGGATCCTAACAACTCTCTGAGTAAAGAAGTTTCTCCACATTTCACTCCTAGCTGTCTTGCTGACAATCTTGAAATTGTGACCCCAAGTTACTGACATAACAACTAGTGGGAAAAGAATATCCTTCTTTACCATGGCAAATTGGTCATAGTTTTAAACACCTCAATACGGTCACCTCTGAATCTTCCCTGCTCCAAGGAGAATAAGCCCAATTTCTCTAATCTTTCTCTGTATCTGATATTCGTCATACCTGGTATCATTTGGGAAATCTCCTTCGCATTATGTTCAGGGATTTAACATCTTTCCTTAAATAAGGTGCCGGAACTGAACACAATAAACCAAATGTGCTCTGACCAATGATTTATAAAGGTATAACATCACTTCTTTAGTTTTATACTCTATCCACTTATAAACCCAAGGATCCCATAAGCTTCGTTAACTATTTCAGCTTGCTTGGCCACTTTCAGAGAATTATGCACCTGAACTTCAAGGTCCGTCTGCTTCTTAACCCCCCCTAAGTTGTACCATTAATCCTGTTTTGTCTCTCCTAATTTCTTCTACCACAATGCAGTGCCACATATTTCTCTGCACAGTAATTCATCTATCAGGTATCTGCCCATACGGTCAATGTTTCTCTGAAGTCGTTCAACATTATCCTCACAATTTACTATTCTCCCAGCTTAGTACCATCTGCAAATTTAGTGATTTGCCCTCAACACTCATCTCCAAGTCACTTATATAAATCAGATAAAGAAGGGTCCGACACTGATACCTGGCAACACCACTTTCAACTCATCTCCAATCTTAGAAATACCCATCTGTACCTACCCGTTTACCATCTTGTAGCCAACTTCTAATCCATGCTGCCAAGGAACCATCAATCCCAGGCATTGCTAATTTGCTGACCAACCTGCCATGTGGCATTGTATCAAATGTCTTCTGAAAGTCCAAATATACAATATTCGCTGTCTCTGTCACCTCATCAAAGGATTCAATTAAATTTGCCAGATACAACCTGCCCCTCACAAAGCTACATGGTTTAGTATTGACTTATTTTTTTCTAAGTGTATATTTATTTTATCCCATATTATGGCCTCCACCAGCTTTCCCGCTATTGATCTCAAGCTGACAGGTTTGAACTGTCCAAGCTTCTCCTTTGCCCCTTTATTAAACATTTGCAATCCTCCAGTTCCCTGGGACAAATCCTTTGTTCAGAGAGGCATGGAAAATTTCTGTCAATGTTTGTTCTCTTACTCTGTTTTCTTACACTTTCAGCAATCTAGGACCCATCCGGACCTGGTGAGTTGTCTACCTGGAATGCTGTCAGCCTTTTTAGCATTGCTTCTTTAGTTATCACAAATTGTGCTCAGTTGCTCATTAGCCACGTTTTTAACTGGGCCATTGTCACCATTTTCTAATTTGATAAAAACAGAAGCACAATATTCATTTAGTAACTCTGCCATATCCTTTACTTCAGTGAGCAGCCGACCCTGCTTGTTCCTTATGGGCCCCATTCTATCCTTCACTGATATTTCACTGTTAAAATGAAATTTGAAGAATTTAACTGTTTAGATATAAATTCAAAGAACATTTTACTACTTGTTTTAGCATAGCCTGCCAACCTTTCCTCATGGTTCCTCTTAGCTTTCCTTTTTCTAGCCTCTTTCCTGAATTTGAGATATTCTTCCTGATTTCTATTGCAGTTATTATTCCAATAGGCATCATAAGTCTCCCAATTCTTCCATATTTTCTCATTAATATCCTTAGTATGTACCTAACTTGCACCCTATTGACCCAATGTGTACAGGGGTTCCACAGGACTATTGTATCAGACTGGAGTATTGTCTCAAATTTGGGCACTGAAGCCTCAGAAAAGACTTGGATGGCACAGTGGCTTAGTGGTTAGCACTGATGCCTCACAGCAAAAGGGTCCCAGGTTCGATTCCTCGGTTAACTGTCTGTTCGGAGTTTGCACATTTTCCTCGTGTCTGCGTGGGTTTGCTCCGGTTTCCTCCCACAGTCCAAAGATGTGCAGGTTAGGTGAATTGACCATGCTAAATTGCCTGTAGTGTTAGGTGCTTTAGTCAGAGGGAAATGGGTCTGGGTGGGTTACTCTTCGGAGGGTCGGTGTGGACTGGTTGGGCCGAAAGGCCCTGTTTCCACACTGTTGGGAATCTAATACTAAACTGGAGGCTTTAGAGCAGATGCAGAAATATCAGCATAGTTTAGAGAGAGAAGGACTTCTGTTACATAGATAACCACAGAAGCTGATATTGTTTGCCTTCAGAGAAAAGAAGGTTGAAAGACATTTGAGAGAATCATTTAAAATCATGGAAGGTCTTGGCAGAGTAGATAAAGAGAAAGTAACTTCCATTGATGGAGGGGCAGTGAATATTAATTTAAGATGACTGGAACTGATGGCTGAATTTTGTCAGAGAGCATTAGGACCTTGTCATTGCAATAAAGCCCTCGCTTGCCAGCAATTCTCCAAGGTGGGACTTCCTCCCAAACTGAATCGGCAGTCTCACCTCCAGCCAGTTCATGCTAAGGAGCAGCTGGCATTAGGAGAAACACATAGGGTGAAAGGATATTAAAGACCACTTCAGGTCAAAGTCTTCCCACTGAAAATCCATGGCAGGCTAAAAAGAGCAAGCCAACTGAATCCCACTTGACAACTTGTAGTCTGAAGACCTGTAGATTTCAGAACTACAAATAGGTGAACCAGATCTGTCCAGATAGATGGCTGAGAGGGTGATGCAAATAGGGGTAGGAGAGTTTACATACTGGAAGATGCTAAGCAAGGCAAAATATTGCTTGGTATAGAGTCAGAGGAAAAAACTAAAAGGAAAGATTTGCATTTATACAGCAGCTGTAATAGAGACATAGAATCAACCAGCATAGAAACAGACCCTTCGATTCAACCTGCCCACGCCAACCAAGTTTCTCAAAATAGACTAGTCCTATTTACCTGCATTTGGCTCATCCACAATGTAGTTGCTAATTGCAAGTGCTATGTTTATGAGTAAACTATGAGTGGCTAATGTTGGGAGAGCATTTGTACAGGGGTAGGTGGTAAAATAGACAGTTGCAGAGGGTTAAGGTGTGTGGGAGTGTCAGTTCCAGTAGAGGACAGGTCTTAAGGAGTCTGTAACAGGTTTAGATGGTCGCAGATTTTCCAGATTTGAAACAAATTGCTATGTTTTATGACTTTTCATTCAACTCTGCTGACAGTATACATGTGCAAGTAATGCTGATGATTATCAGCTTCTTTTCTTGCGTTATAAATATCCTACAACATGCAAGTGAAGTATACTTAAACTGAAAATTCGTAAAATATAGCTGCAAAGTATCTATGTTAGATGAGATTGTCACAAAACTTTAACATATTTACACATTGGCAAACTAACTTCTTTAAATTCACTCAATGCTGCCAGACTTTCGAAGGTGAATTGGCAAAACAACACAAACATTGTAGCCCCAGTGATTTTGGCAGTAGAAACTCAATAATTACACTGTGGAAATAATAGTTGTATTAAAAGAAGCAAGTATTGCCACCATCAATACTGCCAATTTCTACCAAAAGTAACAAGCTTAACAGCTTTATCATGAAATTGTACCAAACCCCCCACAAATTTCATATTAGATATTAGGCTGAATTAAATGGACTACATATTAAAGAGTGAAATAATAGTGGCTACATACATTTTCTTTAGTCTGTTTCTCCGCTAGCTTTGCTTCTCTGGCTTGTCTTCTTTCTTCTCGGCTGGCCTGCTGCTCACGGAATCCTTTCTGCTTCTGCATGGCCAGGGTGATCCACAGAGGCTGGGAAGATTCCACCCTGTCCACAAGCCTTGAGCTGTCCAGAGAATGTCTGCTCTGAAGAACAGGTTTCTCTGGAAATAAATTAGAACGCTGCTTAATTTCCTCCAAAAGGATGTTGGTGAACCAAAATCAATGCATACATAATCAGATTATCTGGAATTTAGATGGTTAAGGGGCGATCTGATTGAAGTTTTTGAGATTTTAACAGGATAAGAAAGGTTAGATAAAGATAAACTATTCCACTATTGGAAATTCTAGAATTAGGTACGCAGTCTGCGAGTTAGGACCAGACTGTTCAGGAGAAATATTGGGAAGCACTTCCACACACAAAAGATTGGTCTAGATTTGGAACTCTCTTTCACAAATGGCAGTTGATGCCAGATCATTTATATCTGAGATGGATACATTTTTGTTCAACAAAGGTATTAAGGGATATAGGCCAGAGGCAGATATATAGCCATTTTCTCATCAAATGTTGGAACAGGCTCAAACAGATTGAGTGGTCTGTTCCTGTTCCCATGTTCTGTTTAAATGAACAGCAAACTGTTCATTGCACTTCACAGTGAAAACTAAGTAGAAATTGGGAATGAATAGACACTTCACCTCAAGCTGTAACAAAATAAATAAACCTGCGCCCACACCTCCAACCAAGACCCTAAAGGAGCCTTCCACATCCATCAAAGTTTTACCTGCACATCCACCAATATCATTTGTTGTATCCGTTGCTCCCGATGCGGTCTCCTCTACATTTGGAAAACTGGACGCTTCCTAGCAGAGCGCTTTAGGGAACATCTCTGGGACACCCGCACCAATCAACCACACCACTCTGTGGCCCAACATTTCAACTCCCTCTCCCACTCTGCCAAGGACATGGAGGTCCTGGGCCTCCTTCACCACCGCTCCCTCACCACCAGACGCCTGGAGGAAGAACGCCTAATCTTCCACCTCGGAACACTTCAACCCCAGGGCATCAATGTGGACTTCAACAGTTTCCTCATTTCCCCTTCTCCCACCTCACCCCAGTTCCAAACTTCCAGCTCAATACTGTCCCCGTGACTTGTCCTACCTGCCTATCTTCTTTTCCGTTCGCCGAGCTGGAAGTTTTTGCTGCAAAAGTTTTGTTCCCTGGCTAGGGAACATCATCAGTGCTATTGGAGCCTCACAGGAGGCTCCAATAGCACTGATGATGTTCCCTAGCCAGGGAACGAAACATTTGCAGCAAAAACTTCCAGCTCGGCGAACAGAACCACAACAACGGACACCCGAGCTACAAATCTTCAACTAGACTTTATCTTCTTATCCGCTGAAAATGTGTTGCTGGTCAAAGCACAGCAGGTCAGGCAGCATCTCAGGAATAGAGAATTCAATGTTTCGAGATGAAGGGCTTATGCTCGAAACGTTGAATTCTCTATTCCTGAGATGCTGCCTGACCTGCTGTGCTTTGACCAGCAACACATTTTCAGCTGTGATCTCCAGCATCTGCAGACCTCATTTTTGACTTTATCTTCTTATCCACCTATCCATTCCACCCTCCCCCCTAACCTATCACCTTCATCCCCTCCCGCACTCCCCTATTGTACTCTATGCTACTTTCTCCCCACCCCCACCCTCCTCTCACTTATCTCTCCACCCTTCAGGCTCTCTGCCTGTATTCCTGATGAAGGGTTTTTGCCCGAAACATCAATTTTCCTGCTCCTCGGATGCTGCCTGAACTGCTGTGCTTTTCCACACCACTCTAATCTAGAGTCTGGTTTCCAGCATCTGCAGTCACTGTTTTTACCTATTTAGTGTTTGGGGGTGAGATGATATCAATGAAAATAATTTTGGTATTAAATAGTAAATTTTGAAAACTCCATGTTCAAAGACTAAATCCAGAAATTACCCTATGTAATTCCAAGTAACAAAAACATGAAGGATTAAAATGTTGACATGCTAGCAATTTTAACGAAGAACAGATATGAACAATGAGATGGGTTAAATCTTTCCAGTCTCTAAATGACATAGGAAATCACAGAAAAATTGGGAAAATACAGCCAGAGTGAAAATAATGGATTCTTGATGTTGAGGAAAATAAATTGGACTTTCCACATAAGATTTTATTGGCTAGATGAGGCTCTCACTACTGAGTGATATTATTTGCATTATTAACATCTCCTTATTACCTATCTCAGTTACATGCAGTTTACTATTTTCCCCAAGTACTGGTGAGAAACCAGCCAATTCCCAACTTTAAAATCGAATAGATAACCTGCCACTCACCAGCTTCTTCTCCAGGCATCCCTATTGGCTAACATTCCCCAATGTCTGAGGGCATACACCTTAGCAGCAACTGTCTGACCCGGGTGACCATTTCAGACCAGGCTGGCAGGGTTTAAAAGGGTGTGCAGCTAGAGTTTTAAAAAGTACTTGCACCGTGAATGCTGTGAGATCAGCCAGCACATCCAACGTGGTCCAGTACAAGAAGGGTCAGAGTGGTGCTGTAGAGGTGGGGTACATACTTAATGAGGTGAACGGCATTAAAATTGTTGCTCGTACTCACCGAAGGAAAGTCTCCAAGAAACTCCCAGAAATTGGGAATATTCAGCCCAAGATTTTACATGGAGTCATAGTACAGCACAGAAACAGACCTTTTGGTCCAACCTGTCCACACCGACCAGATATCCCAACCTAATGAAGTCCCATTTGCCAGCACTTGGCCCATATCCCTCCAAATCCTTCCTATTCATATACCCATCCAGATGCCTTTTAAATGTGGCAATTGTACCAGCTTCTTCTGCCAGCTCATTTCATACATGCACCACCCTCTGTGTGAAAAAGTTGCCCCTTGGATCCCTTTTATATCTTTCCCCTCTCCCCCTAAACTTATGCCCTCTAGTTCTGGACTCGCCCACCCCAGGGAAAAGACTTTGTCTATTTACCCTATCCATGCCCCTCATGATCTTATAAACCTCTAAAAAGTCACTCCTCAGCCTGCAACGCTCCAGGGAAAACAGCCCCAGTCTATTCAGCCTTGCCCTTTAGCTCAAATCCTCCAACCCTGGCAACATCCTTGTAAATATCTTCTGATCCCTTTCAAGTTTCACGACATCCTTCTGATAGGAAGGAGACCAGAACTGCACACAATATTCCAAAAGTGACCTAATCAACATCCTGTATGGCCGCAACATGACCTCCCAACTATTCTGTACTCAATACCCTGACCAATAAAGGATAGAATACCTAATGCCTTCTTCACTATCCTATTTACCTGTGACTCTACTTTCAAGGAGCTATGAACCTGCACTCCAAGGTCTCTTTGTTCAGCAACACTCCCCAGGACTTCACCATTAAGTGTACAGGTTCTGTTCTGATTTGCTTTTCCAAAATGCAGCGCCTCACATTTATCTAAATTAAACTCCCTCTGCCACTCATCAGCCCACTAGCCCATTTGATCAAGATCCTGTTGTAATCTCAGGTAACCTTCTTCACTGTCCATTACACCTGCAATTTTGGTGTCATCTGCAATCTTACTAACTATACCTCCTATGTTCACATCCAAATCATTTATATAAATGACCGAAAGTAGTGGATCCAGCTCTGTTCCTTGTTGCACTCCACTGGTCACAAGCCTCCAGTCTGAAAAGCAACCCTCCACCACCCTCTGTCTTCTACCTTCGAGCTAGTACTGTATCCAAATGGCTAGTTCTCCCTGTATTCCACGAGATCTAACCTTGCTAACCAGTCTCCCATGGGGAAACTTGTCGAATGCCTTGCTGAAGTCCATATGGATCACATCCACCATTCTGCCCTTATCAATCCTCTTCGCTACTTCTTCAAAACACTCAATCAAGTTCGTGAGGCATGATTTTCCACGCACAAAGCCATGCTGACTATCCCTAATCAGTCCTTGCCTTTCCAAATACATGTAAATCCTGTTCCTCAGAATTCCCTTCAACTTGATGTCAGAAAAGTAATACGTTTGCTAGCTGAATAGCAATGATTGCCTGTTACAACAATTACAACAGCTCCATGGGTAAGTTTACTCCTCCATCTTGAGAATATACAACTTAAAGAGTAATTCTGCAGTCTACTGACAAAATGCTGCTGGTATCGTTATAAAGTGGACAATAAATGACACAGTTCAGCAATGCCATCAGGCTTTTCAATTTCCCTGTCTCCCCACACACACCCCCGCACCCCCCCCCCACTTCTCTACCTACCTGAGGAAAGTATCTCATCTCCACCCAAAGCTACTGAAAGCATCTGTATTGAGAGTTTCAGAGGCAGTACCACTATTGACCTGATGCACTACACAAAATGAGTTTGATTGGCACTATTTTTTAAATAATAAACATCCAACTGGTCAACTGAGTATTATAAAAACGTTAAATTAAGATGAACACTACCCTATGTTAACAGTGGTAGCTGCAAGTATTTTATTTCAGAATTTATCATGCTATCCACACCTGCTAACTAGGAGCTGAATTCCTAATGTTGAGCTGTTCTAATCACATTATGGTTTTAAATACTCAAAGTGTTTTTACAACAGACTAAAATAAGTTTCAAGTCAATCTATGATGGTTCAAGGGACAAACTATTTGACAAAGTCATGGGACTAAATGCAGACAAGTCATCTGATGGCTTACATCTAAGGCTTTGAAAGGAAGTGGCTGTAGACATAGTGAAGGCATCAGTCAAAATGTTCCAGAACTCACTGCATTTTGAGAGGAAGTCAGTGAATTGGAAAACTGCCAATATGACACTCCTGTTCAAGAAAGGAAGTTGACAGAAAGCAGAAAACGAATAGTCCAGTTAGCCTAACATCTATTGTTAGGGAAATGTTAGAGTCCAAATGCTAGGAAGCAATAACAGGACATTTAAAAAAGCTTAATGCTATTAAAGAATCAACATGATTTTATGAAGGGGAAATCATGTTTGACAAATTACCTAGAGTTCTTTGATGATATAACAAGCAGAATGGATCAAAGGGCACAAATAGATATAGAATCATAGAATCCCTCCAGTGTGGGAACAGGCCATTTGGCCTAACCAAGTCCACACCAACCTTCCAAAGAGTAATCCAGCCAGACCCATTCCCCTACCCTATTACTCTACACTTGCCCTTGACTAATGCACCTAACCTACACATCCCTGGACACTATGAGCAATTTAGCATGATAAATTCACCTAACCTGTACATATTGGAGTGTGGGAGGGAACCAGAGCACCCGGAGGAAATCCATGCAGACACGGGGAGAATGTGCAAACTCCACACAGACAGTCACCTGAGGCTGGAATCAAACCCATGTCCCTGGCGCTGTTGAGTCAGCAGTGCTAATTGAGCCACTGTTCTGCCCAAATAGTGTATTTAGATTTCCAGAAGGCATTCAATATTATACTATATAAAAACATTAATGCACTAGATAGGAGCTCACAATATTTGGGGTAATATTTTAGCATGGATCGAAGATAAGTTAGCACACATAAGACAGAGAGTTAGGATTAATGGGTCTTTTTTCATGTTGGAAAGTGAAATCCAAAACGATCAATCCTCAGTTATTTACTATCTATATCTCACTGAAGCAGGGATGGTGTGTAACACATCCACATTTGCTGATGATTCAAAAATAGGGAGGAGGGTATGTTGTGATGAGGATATAGGAATCAGCCCAGCAATATCGATTGGTTGAGTTAATGGCAAAAACTTGAAGATGGAATTTAACTTAGGAAACTATGAGGTCATGCACTTTGGTAGGAAGTATCAAAAGGCAGACTATTATTTAAATGGAGTGAGACTACAAAAAATTGAGGGCTCTGGGTGTTCGTGCGCATGAAACAGAAAGAGTTAGCGTGCTGGTGTAGCAAGTAGTAAAAAAAAACAAATGGAATTCTAGCCTTTACTGCTTAAGGGTGGAGTTTAAAAATAGGGATAAGTGAGGTCTGCAGATGCTGGAGATCAGAGCTGAAAATGTGTTGCTGGAAAAGCGCAGCAGGTCAGGCAGCATCCAAGGAACAGGAAATTCGACGTTTGGGCATAAGCCCCATTCCTGATGAAGGGCTTATGCCCGAAACATTGAATTTCCTGTTCCTTGGATGCTGCCTGACCTGCTGTGCTTTTCCAGCAACACATTTTCAGCTTTAAAAATAGGGATGTCTTGTTACAACTGTACTCGGAGCTAGTGTGTAAAGTTTTGGTCCAGATATTTTAAAAAAGGCTTTATTAATACTTAAGGCTTTTCAAAAGAGATTCATGAGATGGATGCCTGGGTTGTTGGGGTTGTTTAATCAAGAATAGTCAAATAGATTAGGCCTTTACACATTAGAGTTTTGAAGAATGAGGGGCGATCTTACTGAAGCATACAAGATTCTGACCAGGTTGACTGGATAGATGTTGAGAACATCTCTCCTCTAGTGGGGGAATCTCTAACAAGAGGATATAGTTATAGAAAAAAGGCTCACTCATTGAATGTTAAATTTCTCCTCTCTGAGGATAATAAGTGTCTGGAACTCTCTATTCCAGAGAGTTGAGGGGGCTTAGATACTTAAAGAGAAGATAGAAAGATTTTTGAAATATTGGGGAGTTGAAGACTATGAGGAGGCATAAAAGAGGAGCTGAGGCCCGGGCAGATCAGCCATGATCTTATTGAGCAGTAGGGGAAGACTGAGGGGCTGAATGGCCTGTTCCTCGTTCACCTATGCTCTTATCATACATGTTTAATTTCTTTTAATAGCTGATTGGGCCCTAATAGAAAAGTAATTTATAGAACATACTTCGCAAACAAAATATGGATTATCAACCCACATTTTGTATGGCCAAATTTGAATAAGTGATCATTTCAGTGTTTTGATTTTGTTTTCAAATGTTTAATACAATAGTGGGTGGACTTTTTTCTTATTCGTTCATGACACGTGGGCATCATGGCTCAGGATAGTATGTAATTACAATCCCTCCAGGGCCTCATTTTGATACTGGGCATGTATTTAGTTCAGATTTATATGTACTGTTAATAATGACATTTTCGATGTTAACCTTTCCAGTACAAGATAAATGGAAGGATTATGGAACAACGGATACCCAGGGTGATCATAACACTGTAATTCAAACAAGGGATTCAATTAATGGGATACATCTGACAGTAGGAAAGATTCAGTGCTTTAGAACCATCAATTGGGCCCAGAATTAATCCCATGATCTCTCTGAAATGAGTGCTTTTTGTCTGTATGCAAAGATTCAAAATAAATGAAATCATTGTAATTGCCTGCTGGGCAAATAAAGTGTGCATTAATATCCTGAGATTAATATTCTTGTTTATTGACATCAGTATGAACACATCTAAGTTGCCAGAAGCAAGTTGTCAATTAACATCCACTTGGACCCAGTGTTCACAGAGCAGCAATCAGTATTTAAAGTCTCAAGAGGGAAAACTTATGCTTTGCATGGTGTAAAACTTTCGATTTTATAAAACAGCACATCTTCTGATTTGACACTAGCAACTACATCATGATAGCATAATGATGAGAGGGGGAGAGTGGAATTCAATTTCCATTTGAACCACATACAGGCACCACCCAACTAGAGGCAGCGTTGTTCAAAAAGGTCAGCACCAGAGCTTGCTTTTTTTCCAAAAGGAGGATAGCAAATCAACAGCTCCCGGAACAGCACACCTGGAAAGTGGAGGATGGATATGCAGAAGGGTGATGTGGCTCAGAGGAGTTAGCAGCAGGCTGGAGATTTTTATATACCCAGAAGAAGAATTCATGTGAACACCAATAACAAAAATAAAACACCCTTAGAGATCAGCAAGGCCATCTATCTGTGGAACCACAGGAGATGGGGCAGATACTAAACAAGTATTTTGCATCAGCGTTTATTGTGGAAGGATATTGAGGATAGAGAATGTGGAGAAATAAAGAGCGACATCTCGAAAAAATTCCATATTCCATTGCTAGATGTCTTAAAATGCATAAAGGGGGATAAATCCCTGGGACCTGATCAGGTGTATCCTCGAACTCTGTGGGAAGCTAGGGAAGTGATTGCTAGGCCCCTTGCTGAGATATTTGTATCATCAATAGTCACAGGCGATATGCCGGAAGACTGGGGGTTGGCTAATGTGTGCCACTATTTAAGAAAGGTGGTAAGGAAAAGCCAAGGAACTGTAGACTGGTGAGCCTGACACCCGCAGTAGGCAAGTTGTTGGAGGGAATTCTGAAGGACAGGATTTACATGTATTTGGAAAGCCAAGGACTGATTAGGAATAATCAACATGGCTTTGTGCGTGGAAAATCATATCTCACTAACTTGATTGAATTTTTTGAAGAAGTAGAAAATAGGATTGATGAGGGCAGAGCAGTAGATATGGTCTGTAAGGACTTGAATAAGGCACTCAACAAGGTTCCACATAGTAAGCTGGTTAGCAAGGTTACATCACATGGAATACAGGGAAAACTAGCCATTTGAACACAGAAATGGCTTGAAGGTAGAAAACAGAGGGTAGTGGAGGATTCCTTTTCAGACTGAAGGCCTGTGGCCAGTGGTGTGCCGCATGGATCAGTGCTGAGATCACTGCTTTTCATTGTTTATATCAATAATTTGGAACTGAACACAGGAGGTATGGTTAGTAAATTTGTAGATGCCACCAAAATTGGAAGTATAGTGGACAGCAAAAAAGGTTACCTCAGTGTAAAATGGGATCTTGATCAGCTGGGCCAATGGGCTGAGGAATAATTTAGATAAATGTGACGTGCTGCACTTTTTAAAGGCAAATCAGGGCAGGACTTATATACTTAATGGTAAGGTTGCGAAGAGTGTTTCTGAACAAAGAGAGCTTGGAGTGTAGGTTCACAGCTTCTTGAATGTGAAGCCACTAGTACAGGTTGTTCTGCTATGACATACATTTCATCAATACGAATTGCCTGTAACCGGAATGATAAATAAGGGTTGCAGTTTGTGAAACACAAACTTTTAAAACATGTGTCGGCTATAACATGATTACATTGCCAACACTTTAAGTGCTATTCTTATGGTGACATTTTTACATAGACCAAGGTCGCACCAGAATACAACTATCATGTTATAGAAGAAATGACTGTTAGGAAAGTGAAGATGATGTTTGGCATGCTTGCCTTTACTGAGTGTAGGAGCTGGGAGGTCATGTTATGGCTGTACAAGACATTGGTTAGGCCACAATTGGAATACTGCATACAATTCTGGTCTCCCTGCTGTAGGAAGGATGTTGTGAAACTTGAAAGGGTTCAGAAAAGATTTACAAGGATGTTGCCAGGTTGGAAGGTTTGAGTTATGGGGAGACGCTGAATGCGGTGGACTGTTTTCCCTGGAGTGTCAGAGGCTGAGAGGTGAGTTTATAGAGGTTTATAAAATCATGATGGGCATGGCTAGAGTAAATAGACAAAGTCTTTCCCTGGGGTGGGGGAGTCCAGAAGTAGAGGGCATAGGTTTAAGGTGACAGGGGAAAAATTTAAAATTGATTTAAGTGGCAACCTTTTCATGCCATGGGTGGTGCATGTATGGAATGCACTGCCAGAGAAAGTGGTGGAGGCTGGTGATGAGGTAATAGAAGGATGAGTTAGTAATTTTGCAGTTGGCACTAAGATTGGTGGAGTTTTGGACAGTGCCAAAGGATGTTGCAGGTTACAGAGGGACATAGATAAGCTGCAGAGCTGGGCTGAGAGGTAGCAAATGGAATTTAATCCAGAAACGAGTGAGGAATAGATGATTATACTCCTTCCATTTTGGAAGGAGTAACAGAGATACTAAGTACTGGGCTAATGGTAAGATTCTTGGCAGTGTGGATGAGCAGAGAGATCTCAGTGTCCACATACGTAGATCCCTGAAAGTTGCCACCCAGGTTGATAGCATTGTTAAGAAGGTATACGGTGTGTTAGCTTTTGTTGGTAGAGGAATTGAGTTTTGGAGCCATGAGGTCATGTTGCAGCTGGACAAAACTCTGGTGCTGTCACACTTGAAGTATTGCATACATTTCTGGCCGTCGCATTATAGAAAGGATGTGGAAGCTTTGGAAAGGGTGCAGCGGAGATTTACCAGATTGTTGCCTGGTATGGAGAGAAGGTCTAATGAGAAAAGGCTGAGAAACTTGAGGCTGTTTTCATTAGAGAGAAAAAGATTGAGAGGTGACTTAATAGGGACATACAAGATGATCAGAGGGTTAGATAGGGTGGACAGTGAGAGCGTTTTTCCTCAGATAGTGATGGCTAGCACAAGGGGACTTAGCTTTGAATTGATTGGTGATAGATATAGGTCAGATGTTAGAGATAGTTTCTTTACTCAGAGAGTAGTAAGGGCGTGGAACGCCCTGCCTGCAACAGTCGTAGATTCACCAACTTTATTGGCATTTAACTGGTCATTGGATAATCTTATGAATGATAGTGGAATAGTGTAGGTTCGATGGACTTCACATTGGTTTCAGAGGTCATCGAGGGCCGAAGGGCCTGTACTGCACTGTAATGTTCTATGTTTCTATGTCTCTAGATAATAACAACAACATTTAAAAGGCATCAGGATGGGTATATGAATATGAAGAATTTAGAGGGTCCAAGTGCTGGCAAATGGGAATAGATTTAATTTGGATATCTGATCAGCATGAACAAGTTGGTTCGAAGGGTCTGTTTACATGCACTACATCTCTATAACTCAATTTCCTTTTCCAGTTTGCAAATTTGTGTACTTAATATGATAATTTTGTTTATCTGTTGTAGAACCAAACTTCAGAAAAATAGAATGTGTGATGCAATTGAGAACCAACTGAAATATTTCACATTGTCGATTCCATATCCTGCCATATTTTGCATCTGATACATTAAAAAATGGCATTAAGTGCGAAAGGTTAGCTGACAGTAATGTTTGAAAATTTCACTTTTCAAATCAATTTGAACAAATAGAAGATGTCTCAATTATGGATACAACTTGCACATGCATAATTCAGTTATTCTAATAAGCTATGAGAGGGAATTCTAGAAATTACAAATACTCAGTTATACAAGTAATATTTGCAATTTCCTGAAAGTGTTAAAAAATGCAACCAAGTTATTGGCTTTTGGAATGCTGGCTGTAAAATAAAATTTTTAATAATTAAAGAGAAAGATTGTCAAGAAAATTCTACAACAAATATTAACAAAGTTATATTCCCTGTGCTTTTGATTTGTTTCACTCATTTAGAAGAAAAAGAAAAAGAGAAAGAGTATTAAAGAAAAAGAGAGATCCTATAAAGTGGCCAAGAGAAGTGGGAAATCAAAAGGTTGGGAAGGCTACAAAAACAAACAGAGGATAACAAAGAGAGAAATAAGGAAGGAGAGGATCAAATATGAAGGTAGGCTAGCCAGTAATATTGGAAATGATAGTAAAAGTTTCTTTCAATACATAAGAAATAAATGACAGGCAAAAGTAGACATTGGGCCACTTCAAAGTGATGCTGGAAGCCTAGTGATGGGAGATAAGGAAATAGCAGGAGAACTTAATAAGTACTTTGCATCAGTCTTCACAGTGGAAGACATGAGTAATATCCCAACAATTAAAGAGAATCAGGGGGCTGAGTAGAGTATGGTTGTCATTACAAAAGAGAAAGTGCTACAAAAGAGAAAGGCACAGTGGTTAGCACTGCTGCCTCACAGCGCCTGAGACCCGGGTTCAACTCCCGACTCAGGCGACTGACTGTGTGGAGTTTGCACGTTCTCCCCGTGTCTGCGTGGGTTTCCTCCGGGTGCTCCGGTTTCCTCCCACATTCCAAAGATGTGCAGGTCAGGTGAATTGGCCATGCTAAATTGCCCGTAGTGTTAGGTAAGGGGTAAATATAGGGGTATGGGTGGGTTGCGCCTTGCCGGGTTGGTGTGGACTTGTTGGGCCGAAGGGCCTGTTTCCACACTGTAAGTAATCTAAAAAAAAGCTAAAAGGTCTAAAAATTGATAAATCTCCTGGCTCCGATGGGATATATCCTTGAGTTCTGAGAGAGGTGGCTGAGGAAATAGCAGAGGCATTGGTTGAGATCTTTCAAAAGTCACTGAAGTCAGGGAAAGTCCTGGATGATTGGAAGATTGCTGTTGTAACCCCCTGGTTCAAGAAAGGATCAAGACAAAAGATGGAAAATTATAGGCCAATTAGCCTAACCTCGGTTGTTGGTAAAATTCTAGAATCCATCATTAAGGATGAGGTTTCTAAATTCTTGGAAGAGTAGAGGCTGATTAGAACAAGTCAACTTGGATTTAGTAAGGGGAGGTCGTGTCTGACAAACCTGTTGGAATTCTTTGAAGAGGTGAAAAGTAGGTTAGACCAGGGAAACCCAGTGGATGTGGTCTATCTAGACTTCCAAAAGGCCTTTGATAAGGTGCCACACGGGAGGCTGCTGAGCAAGGTGAGGGCCATGGTGTTTTGAGGTGAGCTACTGGTATGGATTGAGGATTGGCTGTCTGACAGAAGGCAGAGAGTTGGGATAAAACGTTCTTTTTCGGAATGGCAGCCGGTGACAAGCAATGTCCCGCAGGGTTCAGTGTTGGAGCCGCAACTGTTCACATTATATATTAATGATCTGGATGAAGGGACTGGGGGCATTCTAGCGAAGTTTGCCGATGATACGAAGTTAGGTGGACAGGCAGGTAGTACTGAGGAATTGGGGAGACTGCAGAAGGATCTAGACAGTTTGGGAGAGTGGTCCAGGAAATGGCTGATGGAATTCAACGTGAGCAAATGCAAAATCTTGCACTTTGGAAAAAAGAATAAAAGCACTTTCTAAATGGTGAGAAAATTCATAAAATCAAAGTACAAAGGGATCTGGGAGTGCTAGTTGAGGATTCTCTAAAGGTAAACATGTAGGTTGAGTCCGTGATTAAGAAAGCGAATGCAATGTTGTCATTTGTCTCAAGAGGGTTGGAATATAAAAGCACCGTTGTGCTACTGAGACTTTATAAAGCTCTGGTTAGGCCCCATTTTGAGTACTGTGTCCAGTTTTGATCCCCACACCTCAGGAAGGACATACTGGCACTGGAGCGTGTCCAGCGGAGATTCACAGGGATGATCCCTGGAATGGTTGGTCTAACATACGAGGAACGGCTGAGGATCCTGGGATTGTTTTCATTGGAGTTTAGAAGATTAAGGGGAGATTTAATAGAAACTTACAAGATGATACAGGCTGCAAGGATGTTGCCTGGACTCAATAGTCTGAGCTATAGGGAGAGTTGGACAGGCTAGAACTTTTCTCCTTAGAGCATAGGAGGCCGAGGGGGGACTTATAGAAATGTATAGCATCATGAGAGGCATGGATATAGTGAATGCACTCAGTCTTTTCCCCTGGGTTCGGAATCAAGGACTAGAGGGTGTCAGTTTAAGGTTAGAGGAGAAAAATTAAAAGGGAACCTGAGGGGCAACGTTTTTCCACAGAGGGTGGTACGCATATGGAATGAGCTGCCAGTGGAAGTGATTGAAGTGGGTACATTAACAACATTTAAAAGGCATTTGGACAAATATATGGACAGAAAAGGATTATAAGGATATTAGCCAAGTGCAGGGACATGCGGTTAGTGTGGACAGACATTTTGGTCGGCAGGGACCTGTTTGGGCCAACAGGACTGTCTCCGTACTGAAATGACTCAAAACCCTGACTCTACATGTGGACTGAAATTTTCTATTTTGGTGTCTAAATAGGCCAGTGGATGTCTTAGATGGCACCAATCCACATTGGTCCATTACCACTCCTTCATGTTATTTCATAATCATAATCATAATTAACTGGTTTCTATAATGATTAAAAATGGTGAATTTACGTGGCTGGTGAGTAGAACCTCTCACTACTATTGGAACCTTCTGGGTTCTGCACATATTCAAAGACCCATGAGCCCCATAAACGTCGCACCCCTCAGGATCTCTCTCTGCATCCCACCAACATGATCCTCAAACTGCCCTCCTTCCCCCGAGATCCTGGCATATGAGGTAACCTTGCCAAGTTCTCCCAGAAGCCAGGGTGCTCCTGACTGTGGATGAATCCTCCTCCCACGTGACTCCCTTCCCATCCATGCTTTACTGTATCCACTCCTCTTGCAAATCCTCCTTCTCCCCCTTTACCTTATCAGTGATTTCTACTTCCTTCCAGCCTGCAGTCCCCAATTCCAAAAAAAATGTTCGAACATTCCCTCCCTTTGGCAGAGGAAACCCCTGAGCCCAAACCCCTTTACTTTCTGTGGACAGGTCTGATGTACTGACCATGGCATTTTGGGTTGGCAGCAGACCTTCAGAAGGCTTGAGGTATAGGGGAACATCCAATTGAATCTTTAATTTCCTGGGCAATTCTATCGGAATCTTCTTGATTCCACAGGGTCTTCACAAACAACTCCCATACAAGGTGCGGAAATGAACATTGGAAAATGCAGACCATTTTTGGATTTCTATCTAATAATAATATTAAGTTTATGCCTAATGTTTCAGTTCTACAAGATTTGTTTGTTATGGTGTTAGTTCATAGGTCAATTGTTATCAGTGGTATGTAATGTTTAAGAAACAAGTCTCTTATCAGGATATGGACCTTTCCCTTGACACCAATGCTTCACCGTTGTATCCTTGCTTTTATAATTCAAACAATTAACTTCTCCTTTCTACCACATTTGCTGTAATATTAAGCACGATAAGGGAAATTATTTTGGGGCATGTTGATCATTTAAAATACAGTGAAGCATTGTAGCGGTTTCTCTAGAAACACCTTTATCAATTCACCAACTAACTTCCTAATGATGTGGAGGTGCTGGTGTCGGACTGGGGCGAACATGGTTAAAAATGACACAACACCAGGTTATAGTCCAACAGATTTATTTGGAAGTACAAGCTTTCAGAACCCCGGCCCTTTGTCAGGTAGCAAGGGGGAAAGGATCCTGCCCCACCACCTCCCTAACAAAGGAGCAGCACTCCAAAAGCTAGTACTTCCAAATAAACCAGGACTATAACCTGGTGTTGTGTCATTTTTAACTTCCTGACATCATTTCATATGTATCCTGAGATCATCTTGGTGAAATGTGACTGAACTCCACTTAGATTGATATATTTTTTCTGTGATGGAACATGAAGATCTGAACAGTCCAAATAAGATCATTTAATTTAATAGATTTTATTTTCTGTTAACTTTATGATTAATCCAAAATACTTAGGTCTTCTGGATACGTAAGAAGGCTAAATATCCGATTTTTCTTCTCCACACCCCTTCATTAATCATCAGTATATTCGACAAGCCCTGAATAAAAAGACCACAGTAGGTTCCAAGCATCTACACAGATTATCTCTGGGAAAAGCTGTACAAGCCAATACAGAACTCCGACAATAACAACTTGGTTAATCTGCTGCGTTACCACAATTAACTGTTCAGTAGCGATTTGTCAGAATGATAGCATCATGGGCTGTATCTCACCATGAATATTATTAATGAATAGTTTTTCTAAGATCGATACTCGTTCTTTAGTCTTTATTTTGATTAGATTACTTACAGTGTGGAAACAGGCCCTTCAGCCCAACAACTCCACACTGACCCTCCGAAAAGCAACCCATTCCCCGACATTTACCCCTTCACCTAACACTACGGGCAATTTAGCATGGCCAAACCTGCATATTTTTTGGACTGTGGGAGGAAACTGGAACACCCGGAGGAGACCCACACAGACATGGGGGGCATGTGCAAACTCCACACAGACAGTTGCCTGAGGTGGGAATTGAACCTGGGTCTCTGGCGCTGTGAGGCAGCAGTGCTAACCACTGTGCCACCGTGCTGCCCAAAAGTTTTAGAAAACATTTTAAGTTTACTCCCATGAATTTTGTGCAGAATGTCTGTTAGGGATTGCTGAATAAGAAATTACAGTGAGAAAATCAGTCGTCTTACATTGGTAGCACTTAGGTTTATGAATCCAGGAAGTTGAACACAATATCTCGGCTCATATTCCAGTGGTACTGAGGGAATGCTATACAATCAGTGGTGCCATCTGTTGGAAGTGATGTTAAACCAAGGTCCCATTTGTGTTTTAGATGGATGTGAAAGATTGTTGGGTGATGGGATGTAGGAACAGAAATAAGCCATTCAGTCTATTGAGTCTACTCTGCCATTCGATGAAATTGTGGTTGATCTGATAATCCTCAATTCCACTTTCTTGCCTTTTCACCATAATCTTTGATTCTGCAACTGATTTAAAATCTGTCAGTCTCAGCTTTCAATTTAGTGAAGGGCAGTCCTTTGAGGTAATGAATGCCACACATTCACTACCCCTGAAGAAGAAATTTAACCTCAGCTCTATCCTAAATGGACAACCCCCTTTTGGTTATGCCCTCTGGACCTAGACTCTCCCTCAAGGTGGAAGAAACCCTCAGGACCCCTCCTATCAAGCCCCCAAAGAATCTTATAGGTTTCAATAAGTCTCTCATCTTTTTAAACTCCAGTGAGTACAGGTCAAACGTACTCAATGGGCGGCACGGTGGCACAGTGGTTAGCACTACTGCCTCACAGCGCCAGAGACCCGGGTTCAACTCCCGACTCAGGCGACTGACTATGAGGAGTTTGCACGTTCTCCCTGTGTCTGCGTGGGTTTCCTCCGGGTGCTCCGGTTTTCTCCCACTGTCCAAAGATGTGCGGGTCAGGTGAACTGGCCATGCTAAATTGCCCGTAGTGTTAGGTAAGGGGTAAATGTAGGGGTATGGGTGGGTTGCGCTTCGGCGGGTCGGTGTGGACTTGTTGGGCCGAAGGGCCTGTTTCCACACTGTAAGTAATCTATCTATCTATCTAATCTAATGTTTCTTCATAAGATAACTCCTTCACCTCCGGGATCAGCCAAGTGAACCTTCTCTGGACTGCCTCCAATGCCAATATGTCTTTTCTGAAATAGGGGCCCAAAACTGTTTTCAGTGCTGGCCTGTAGTTAGGCTCCTGTCTTGAATAGTTTTAGCAAAAAGTCCATACGTCACTCCCTTTGATATCAAGACTTATGACCCTATTTCAAGACAACCATCAACCAACATCTATAAAGACACCATTTGGTCATTATCACATGTATGTTGATAAGAGTTGTGTGCATATTGCAGTTTCTGACAATTGTGACTGCATTCCAGTAATATTCTATTGGGTGGAAGCACTTTGTACAGATGCAAGAGGTGCTACATAAATGTAAAACTTTAATTTCTTTTAACTTCATATTGCTCCTGAAGAATTGAAGTTCATCTGAAATTCATCAAGATTCTTAAGACAGCACCTTCCAAACCCACAACCACTTCCATTTTGAACAATAAATGCAGCAAATACATGGGAACACCACCACCATTCCCCATCATGCCATTCAACAACCTGACTTGGAAATATATCACTATTTCTTCAGCATCATTGGGATAAAATCCTAGAATTTCCTCCCAAAGGACACTGTGAGTCTACCCATAGCACATGAACTGCAGCGGTTCAAGAAGGCAGCTCACCACCACCTTCTGAAGGGCAGCCAGGAACTGGACAAGTCAATGATGCCCAATCCCACCAGTGAATTGACAAAAAAGTGCATGACCAATATACAGCGAAGCACACTGAAACCAAAATACCTATAGATACTTCACACTTTGCCTACCTTTCTTAATGGAGTCTGACTTTTTGTCTGCCCTCTCTCTCCATGGAATGTTGATGGATGGGAAAAAAGATTTTCTATCCTTTGTTTCCACTTCTTCATTCTTTACTCTGTATGTTTGAACTGAGGTGTCATTCTTCTCATCTTCTTTTCTCACATTTGAATCAAGTAGATTCTTTGTGTTTTTGTGATCTGCACTCTTGTTTAAGGTATTGTGGGGGGACGGAGGTGGAGTGAACCGTGTAGGCTTGGGTGCTAAAGCAGGTTTCTGAGATGGTTGTGGCCTTGATGAAACTTTCTCATTTGAACGTGCAGCAAGTTTATTTTTAACATGTTTTGCCACATCAATGCTACTTAGATGCGTAATCCCAGTCTGTGAAATGTCTGAAATGCTATTTGAGCTGTCTTTCAAAATGTTACCAACCTTATTATCTTTGTTATAAGAGAATTGCTTACCAGAAACCGTGTATGATTCACCTTCTTTTTCTTTTGAGGCCAGGAATGCTGGAATTCCTTCCATACTATCTCCAGCACTATACCGTTTCTTCCGTTTTTGTTCTCCTTGCTGTTCATAGTGGAACCGAAGGGAATAGTGGGTCCTCCGTAATTTTATACCAAATGGGGATGTATCCATTGCCCCTTCAGTTTGTGTGATCACATTTGTAGCAGTTTGGTTAGTAACGGGAGGTTGAGCTTGCAGGAGTGAATGCTCTTTCCTTTGCACAGCAGGAAGACTTGGAACTAGAAACGATGGAAGATCTTTGGCAAATTTGTAACCTTCAGCAGCATCTCCTGTCCTAATATTATGATTATCCAAGTGTGAGTCATCTTGTGTGTCTTTGGCTGCATCTTGTCCAATGTTTTCAGACGTCAATAGCCCACAAGGTTCAGAAGACTCCAAAGCGCAAATATGTGCAAATACAGTTTCCTCAGGTGTAGTTTGTTTCTCTGCTTTGTGGGAGATACTCATTTTCTCAGAATTGCTGATTTTATTGCCATCTGCCCATTTCTGCCATGCAGGTGTTATGGAGAATTTTGCATTCGCAGATAAAGTTTTTCTCAAGCTGCTATGCATACTGGAAGATCTGAAGGTAGTCCAGTCATCACTAAATCTCCCATGTACTCTTCTTTCTTGAAACCTTTCATCCGAACTTTTAAGAATTTTCGCCCTAATGGCAGCCCACTCAGTTAAAGCTGTCGATCTTGCCTGCTCAACTGATGGTTCTGGATTGAATTTGGATTTGCCAATTCTACTTCTGGCACCCTGATTGGATTTAGTTGGCTTTTCAACTGGTGGTAAATCAATCGTTTTTCTCTCCTCTGAAAAGCCAAGCAAAGTCTTACAAGCTGTGTCTTTGATCTGTTTCAGATCAACAGCTGTACCACAAAGCTGCGCTCCTGTGACCAAAATGGCTGTATGGGGAACGTAAATTGAAGATGAAAGGCCGTTATTTGACTTTGTAAAGGCCTGTAGCTCATTCACATCTGAAGAAGGAACAGCTTCTCTTGGATGGGTCACAGGGGTCAGATTAACTTTCTGAAAAATGATTTGCTTTTCTCCTGAAGAAACTTGGAATGAAAAGGGAGTTGACGATGTTTGTCTTTGATCTACCTCTTTCCATCTAAGTTCCCCTCTACGTTGCTCCTCTTCCTGTGCCTCAAGGAATTGTTGCTTTTCTTGATTTAACGGCTCAGCATCCTTTTGACTCTGTTCTTCCCTTTGTTGTTTCTTCAAATCATGCTGTCTTTCTATTTCTTTCTGTTCTTCCAAATTGTGTTTTCTTGGCTCTTCATTCGGTTGGTTGTTTTCAGCAGCATGGAAATGTAAATCTTCTTTCCTCAGGCCTTCTACCTCAAAGCACTTTTGTTCCTCTTTCTTCATTTCCAACTCCATCAACTCATGATCTTGCTTTTCTGTGTCACTTTTTGGTTTGTCCATTTCATCATATCTTTTTTCACCTTGATATAATCTGTTCTCCTTCAGTTCACATTTTTCTTCTTCCTCACCCAGCCTTTGTTCTTTGACTTCATTGTTTTGCTCTTCCTCAAATAGTGTGTACTCTTCTGTTTCACCTATTGCTTCTTCATGTAATTTCTGGTCTTCCAATTCGTGATCTTTCTGATTTTCCGTGTACAACTTTTGTTTCTCCATTTCATCACATCTTTGCTCCTCCTCGTGTATTTCTTGCTGTTCCATTTCATAATATTTTTGTTCCTTCTCATGTGCTTTCTGCTCCTCGAATTCAACACATTTCTGTTCTTCCCCACTTAATTCTTCCTCATTTAGTTTCGGTTTTTCCATTTCATAATGTATCCGATCTTCCTCTTGTATTACTTGTTCTTCAGTTTCCTCTTGTTCTTCTTCCCATCTCTTTTGGCCCTCCAATTCTGCTTCCTGCCTATTGTGCACCATTATTTCACTTCTGCATCTTTCCCTCCCAAATTTAAGATGGCTTGTCTCTCCTTGTCCTTCATTCTCTTCTTTTTTGTAATATTTTAGGTCCTTCGCCACAAAAATCGTCTCCTTCTCTTCCAGCGCAAAGTCAAATTCATGGATCGTCACACTCCGCATTTCCTAAAAGTTGCAAATATGTAAATTCATTTCAAACATTTTAAAATAGTTTGTACATAACAGTAGTAATAATTTAAATAAAAGTTATCTTAATCTTAGCCTCAAAAGATGAGGCTGTCTGCACCAATGTGATTGTTCGGTATTTCATTCAACAACAGTGATCATTTAGTGATAGATCAACCCTCAAGCAGAGGCTCAACACATGTCGCTGCACTCACATTTTATCCTGCTCACTGCACTCACATTTCATCCTGCTCACTGCACTCACCCTGGTCATATGTCATCCTGCTAGATATAAGATGGTGGCAGTGGCAGGGGAAGGTAGCATTCTGGCTCCTGAGCACATCCACTCCCCAGCACCAAGTCACCGCATCCTTCTTTCTCATTTCTTTCTTCTTTTCTCTTTCATCTTCATCTTTTCCTTCTTTTCAGTGAAAAAAGCAAAAGAAGGCAGCATTGGCAGGGTCAGGCAGCCCGAGGTGGCCAGTGTGAGAGCAGAAGCAGGCAGCCTGAGGCAGCAGCGGGAACAGGAACAGGCTACAAGGCATTGAGAGCAGGCAGCCCAGGCGGTGGGGATGTGGTGAAGCCTGACACTGGGGTGGTCAAGCCTTGTGAAGAGTGCGAGACGAGCATGTAAATTCTAGCAAGACTGGACAGACAGACAGGATGCTCACGAGGACCAGGGAGTCCAGAACCAGAGGCCACAGTCTATGGATACAGGGTTGACTATTTAAGTCTGAGGTGGGGAGAAATTTCTTCACCTAGAATTCTCTGCCACAGAAAATGGATGAGGCCAAAATGTTGAATGTTTTCAAGAAGGCCATACATATAATTCCTAGGACTAAAATGATCAAAGGATATGGGGTGGGAGCAGGAAAATGGTACTGAGTTGGATGATCAGCCATGATCATACTGAAGGGTGGAACAGGCTGCTCCTACTTCTATTTTCTATGTTTCTATGTCTACGTTTGAGGACAAATGCAACAGCAGCAAGGATAAGAAAAACAATGTAAACTATAAAGATATTGATAGGGCAAAGAGGGAAAGATTATTTCCTCTTGTTGGTGAATTATTAATATTGAATTATTCATTGAGTTAGCAGTAAGACGGCAAGGATATAGAATAGGAGAGAATGCAGTGAGGTAACAGTTGGGGCTCCAAAGGAAAATCGCATGGCTATTGGAGATTGTAATACTTTGCCACTGGGAATGGATGAGGCAGAAACAGTTGTGTTAAGGGAAACGAGCAAAGGAGGGTACAGGATTCTGGTGTAAGGCAACCTTGGGATAAGTTTTGCATAATCCTCTCATAAAGCTAGTAGACACAGATGGGCCAAATTATTACTTTCTGTGCTACAAGTGTCTATGGTTCTATGCTGCACTTCACACAATCTAACCTACTGCATTCGCTGCTCACAATGCGGTCTCCTCGACATTGGGGAAACAAAGTGTAATTTGGATGATCACTTCACAGAACATCAATGTTCTGCCTGCAGAAGTGACTTTGAGCTTCCAGCGGCCTGCCACTTCAACACACCGCCTGTTCCCTGGCCAATATCTCTGTCTCAGGCTTGCTGCACTGTTCCAGCGAAGCTCAATGTAAGCTGGAAGAACAACACCTCATTTTTGCTTGAGGATCTTGCAGCCTTCTGGACTTAATATCAATTTCAATAACTTTAGGGCTTGAACTCTTCTAAGCCCTAGCCCCCACTTCCACACACCAGGCTTTGTAATCGCATAGTCTGTTATTACACCAAGCCATTGTTAGCCACGAGTAGTCTCCATTAACAGCTATTCACCCTCCTAGCCAGATCATTATCCACTCCTTTGTCTGTCTAACTGTGTTTCTCTCTCTTGGGCTCTATACCCACCTATCGTCTACTCCTTACTCCTTGCCCCCCTCACTAACCTCTCTTCTGCATAAAAACCCACATTTTCCTATCGACCATCAGTTCTGAGGAAGGGTGATTGGACCTGAAATGTTAACTCTGATTTCTCTTCACAAATGTTGCCAGACTTGCTGAGTTTTTTCAGCCATTCCTGTTGTGGTTCTATGCTACTGATTAACATACAAGTACTGTAAGAATTAATAATTTAATTGTCCAGTTCATAAAATATTTCAGAGCATATCTAAAATGTATGTGATCTTCCTTTGGAGCCCCAACTGTTATCTCACTGATATTATGTCACACGGGTCACATGGTATTTGAAAACTGTTCCAATTGAAGAACAAAAACATACAAAATTCTCACAATGAATGTTAACAGTACATGTACCTGTGCAAGTCTCCCATGTTTCTTTGAGATTCTTTGATTTCTTGGCTTGACAGAGAGTTTATGTTTCGCTGCTGTGTTGTCCAGGCGTCTCACAGACTGTGGAACAGCATCCAAGTTAATCGATTCAATGGTCCCACCAGAAGTCACTAATGATAGGGATCTACTGGGCCACAGAGATCGAACAGTTGAAACCTAAAAAAAACACAGCTGTCATCATTACGAACACCTTAAATTTTAAAAATGAGAAGAGTTACAAAATACAATCACGAAATAGAAGAAAATCTCACAGTTGAGTTACTACTGGTGGTGGGGAGTGTGGAGGTAGTGAGTGTGCAGGTGCACTGTTTTGCTGTTTTGTTTAAGGTTCAAAGAGGTTATTAAAACATTGGATGTCTCCAATGTGTGGTTATGAATACACATCTGATATTTCAAAATGGGGTTCCGTACTTTTGAGGATTTAAAAAGTTTAAATGGGCATTGATGAATGGGAGTTTTTTCTTAATAATAGTGAACTTTATCAGAGATATTTAGAACTTCATCTCCTCAAGGACTGGCAGAGAGATTTTAGTTTAGATAATTGTGAGGTGTTGCATTTTTGTAAAGCAGACCAGAGCAGGTCTTATACATTTACTGGTAGGGCTCTGGTGAGTGTTGCCAAACAAAGAGACCTAGGGGTGCAGGTGCACAATTCCTTGAAAGTGGACTAGCAGGTGGACAGGGTGTGAAGAAGGTGTTTGGTACACTTGCCTTCATTAGTCAGCGCACTGAGTACAGGAGTTGGGATGTCATGTTGCAGCTGTACAGGATATTGGCGAGGCCACATTTGGAATACTGCATACAGTTCTGGTCATTCTTCTATAGGAAGGGTGTTGTTAAAGATGAGAGGGTTCAAAAAATACTTACAAGGATGTTGCTGGGACTGGAGAGTTTGAGCTATAGGGAAAAACTGAAGAGTGTTGGAGATTGAGGGTTAACCTTATGGAGATTTATAAAATCATGAGGTGAATAGATAGGGTGAATAGCCAAGGTCTTTTTCCTGGGATGGGGGAATCCATAACAAGAGAGCATTGGTTTGAAGGGAAATGATTTAAAAAGGACTGAAGGGGTAACTTTTTCACACAGAGGGTGATGCATGTGTGGAACAAGCTGGCAGAGGAAGTGGTGGAGGCTGGTACAATTACAACATTTAAAAGGCATCTGGATGAGAATTATGAATAGGAAGGGTCTAGAGGGATATGGGCCAAATGCTGGCAAATGGGACTAGGTCAGATTGGATATCTGAACGGCAAGGATGAACTGGACTGAAGGGTCTGTTTCCGTGCTATCTGACCCCATGGCTATCTGAGCATAGCTTCTTAGATTGACCTATGTTGGGATGTTTGACACATATGGGCTTGGCACAAGGCTGGGATTGTTCAAGAGGTACAGAAGGGCCAAGAATCAAGGAACAATGGGAGCAAACTTTCAGAGAAACAAGGCCTTTTTAACAGTCCACCTCAGCACTTGGCAGTCACTGTGGCCTCCTAGATTGTCTGGGGGACAGTGGGCACACCTTCATCCTACATATATGAACACTGAAATTAAGCAGTGGTACGATGGCACTATTAATCCAAAAACCCAGGTAACATTCTGGGGACTCAGCTTCAAATCCTGGCTTGGCAGATGGTGGAATTTGAAATCAATAAAATATGGAATTAGAAGTCTAATGATAACCACAAAACCACCGGCAATTGTCAGAAAAAACTATCTGGTTCACCAATGTTCTTTAGGGAATGAAACTACTTTGTCTGGCCCCATATGTGAATCCAATGGGGTGGACTCTTCTTTTTGATTAGTGGTTAACTCTTGACTGTCTCCTTAACTGAACAATTAAGGATAAGCAATAACTGCTGGCCTAGTCAGAGAAACTCACAACCCTGTGATTGAATATAGAACAAAAATTCATTCAGCCTGCCATTTGAACACTTTCTTCCAAGATGAGCGTACCAAACTGAGAAATTTTCTGTTGCCTGCTACCCTAATACAGCAGTGTAAATGTAGGCTGTTGTGTTTAAGTTTCTGTGTGTTTCCATAAACTTACTGTTTATGATTAAGAATTGGTATACAGTACTAGATTATGACATAACTAATCCTAGTGCTAGCTGGAATATCAGACTACAGACTGTATGTGTGTTGTAAAATGGTGACAATTTTGTCATTACTGTTCATTTACACATTCAGTTCTCAGCTTGCAATTTGTAAATAAACTGACCAACCATTTTTTTTAGTGATGTAAAATTTTGTTACCTGCTCTTCTGCTTCAACTCTTGTTTCATCTAAACTCAAGGAACTAAGCCGATTGGATGGGTCATTGGACTGAGAAGGGAAAATGAAATGGAAGGATGGATTAAAAAATGTTGATGATTATAAAAGTGAAAATAATTATGGAAGATAATGGAAAGTGTTGACATTAAACAATATAACAAAAAGCCCTTTGTACCTTTGAAATACATACTAACTTCACATCTAAGGTTAAATGTGTAAAGGTGCAGCAATATTCAGTTCAGCTGATCCTTCCATCATTCCATACAGTCCATAACATACACACATAGAATAAGGCCATTTTGCCCATCAATGGATGGCACGGTGGCACAGCGTAAGAGACCCAGGTTCAATTCCCGCCTCAGGCGACTCTGTGTGGAGTTTGCACATTATCCCTGTGTCTGCGTGGGTTTCCTCCGTGTGCTCCGGTTTCCTCCCACAATCCAAATATGTGCAGGTTAGGTGAATTGGCCATGGTAAATTGCCTGTAGTGTTAGGTGAAGGGGTAAATGTAGCGGAATGGGTCTGGGTGGGTTGTGCTTCAGGGGGTTAGTATTGGTGTGGACTTGTTGGGCCAAAGGACCTGTTTCCACACTGTAAGTAATCTAAAAAAAGTCTATTCCACCATTCAATTATGGCTAATAGGTTTCTCAACCCCATTATCCTGCCCTCTCCCCATGGTCCTGGATCCCCTTACTAATCAAGAACCTATCTTTGTATCAAATACACTCAATGACTTGTCCACCACAGCCTTCCATGGCAAGGAGTTCCACAGATTCACCAACTTCTGACCAAAGAAATGTCTCCTCATCTCAGTTCTAAAGGGTCATTCCTTTACTTTGAGGCTATGCCCTTGAGGTTTATTCTCTCCACCTAGTGAAAACATCTTCTCCATGTCCACTTTATCCAGGCCTCTCAGTATTCTGTAAGTTTCAATTTGATTCTACCCGTCTTCCTTCTAAACTCCACCAAGTCCAGTTCCAGAGTCCTCAATTCTCCTCATATGACAAGCCCTTCATCCCCAGATCATTCTTGTAAACCTCCTTTGGACCCCCTCCAATACAAGCTTATCCTTCCTTAGATACATGGTCCAAAATTGCTCATAATATTTCAAATATGGTCTGACCAGAGCATCATACAGCTTCAGCACTGCATTTCTGCTCTTCTATTTTAGCCCTCTGCAAGACTGCATTTATTTTCCTAACTGACAACTGAACCTGCACATTAACATTAAGAGACTCCTGAACTAGATCGCTTAACTCCTTTTTGTACTTCAGATTTCTGCAGCCCTTCCACATTTAGAAAGTAGTCAATGCATCTAGTCTTCCTACCAAAGTACATAACCTCATACTTTCCCACATTACATTCCACTTCTTTGCCCACTCTCCTGGCCTGTCCAAGTCCTTCCGCAGCCTTTCTGCTTCCTCAACACTACCTGTCCCTCCAGCTAACTCTCTGTCACCGCAAAATTAGCAACAATGACTTCAGTTCCTTCTTCCAGATCATTAATGCATAATGGGAATAGTTGTGGTCTCAAAATTGACCTCTGTTGAACAGAATACATTGAATGACTGATATGGAATTAATTTGAAGAATGCACTATAGAAATAAAGACTCAAACAATGTTTAGTGTACTGATTATTATTTACAATGTCAGTTTTAAAATCTATATCAACATGTATTGGAGCCTAGAAATTTAGTACTGCTCATGTTTGGACAGCTGCCCTGGAGTATAAACAACCAGGAGGAACATGAGGAGATCGAAGGAGCCTGGAATTTTGGACATCAGACCTGAATATAAGAGAGATAGCACGCAGGTAGGAACCACACAGATTTGTCTATCAATACTCAGGAAAGAAATGAAATAAGATCACAAACATGTCGATAAGGAAAGGTTGGGCCTCAGATGCATGATCCAGGGTTTATTGTGGTTCAGAGAAAAAGTGTTGGGAGATTCAAGTTGGGGTTAGGAAGTGTTGTTGGCATGGTTTAGGTCTTTTGGATTAGGTCTGAGCATCAGATCTGGATTTGGGAAAAGTGGTCTCTTAGATTTTGGGGTTTGGACCATGGTCAAAGGTCTCAGAACCAGAAGTTGAGATGATCAGTACTTGACATGTCTGAACTACACGTTGTGTGGTGTTGGTTTTCATCAAGCTAATCAGTACTATCGCTGATCACTCAGGCAAAAACTGCAAGTGCAAGAGATATATTTTATATATAAAGCCCCCAACTCTCATATTTTATTGGCAAAAAGGACATGCTCTATTTGGCCTTTATAACATCCTGTCTGGAAAACTCAGTATTGTTCATATTGTGGCTGCAATTTTGGACACAAATTTCCACCTGCAGTGCAGTAAAAGGCTTCACTGCAGAGTCCACTTTCTAAACCTATTTGTCACTGTTGTGTAGTGTGAATTTGTTGCAAAATGTACCCAATTGTCTGTTCTCATGTAATTTCCCTCCAAATTATTAGTTTCTAATTATCACCTTAAAGATTTTCTTCTGTTAGCTACAACAAATGGAAACATCAGAATCTTAGAATGTTGTTATCCCTAAGGTAGGTAAGGTGGTGAAGAAGGCATTTGGCACACGTGCCTGCATCATTCAAAGCATTGGATTTGGACATGTTACAGCTGTATGAGACATTGGTAAGGCCCCATTTGGAGTACAATTCTGGTCGCCCTGCTATAAGAAGGATGTTATTGAACTAGAAAGGATGAAAAACAGATTTACTGAGAATGGTACCGAGTTATAAGGAGAAGTTGGACAGACTGGGACTTTTTCCCTGGAGAGTAGAAGGTGGAGGAGGCTAACGGTTCATAAACTCATGAAGGGCATAGACAAGATGAATAGCCAAGGTAGGGGAGCCCAAAACTAGAGGGCACAGGTTTAAATGAGAGGGGAAAGAATTAAAAGGGACCTGAAGAGCAACTTTTTCACGCAGAAGGGAGTGCATGTATAGAATGAGCTGCCAGAGGAAGTGGTGGAGGCGGGTACAATTACAACATTTATAAGGCATCTGGACAAGTACATAGATAGTAAAGGTTTAGTGGGATTCAGGGTCCATATGCAGGCAATTGGGATGAGTTCAGTTTAGGAAATTTGGTCGGCATGAACAAGTTGGGCAGAAGAGCCAATTTCCATGCTGTATGACTCTATGAGTGTATGGATGGAAATCACAGGGGGACTAGTGGGGGAGTGAGTGACTCATCTTCATTTGATGGCAAATAAGCAGCCAGTCGACAGACTCAAAACAAGCCTTCCTCATAGCCATGACAGGGTGTTAATGGGCTAACTTAACACAGATTGGAACCTCTGCCCTTGAGCGGGATGAAGACCAGCCATCTGAGCAAAGCAAAAGTCTAACGTTGGCTACCATCTCCCACAGTGCCAACAGTGCTAGAGGTCCATAATGGAGAGTCATGGAACTATAATCAGTCCCAAGAGAAAGGACACTGGAGCCAGAGGTACAGGTTGGGGAAGGCTTGGAGATCTTAGGGAGGTGATGGTAAGGAGGATATCTTTTAAGGTCTGTGTGACTTGGAAAGGAGAGTATGAGCTTCTGGTGGGATATCCCCCATGCACTGGAGGCACCCTCCGAAAGTACACCTCCATAATTCCCACATACTTTTAAAATATGCTCACTTCTGCCTGCCTAACCAAACCTGCAGTATTATTGAGTCAGTGTAGTGTTTGTAGCAATGTCAGCCAGCTAGACCTCATACAATATGGGTTCTCTGAGAGGAGCTGTTAATCTGGTCCAATCAGGGAGACCCGACTGACATAAAAAGGTGAAGGTCTGGGATATTGAGCCCTGGAATGTCTGACTCAGCAAGAGGCAGTGCTCTTGTCAAAGGCTATGCATTTGTAAATAAAGGGTGATTGGTGATGGGATGCCAGCTACTAAAGACTTATTTCAGTCAGCATAACAAGATTATTTAATTATTTATTTACATATGTTGGGCAGTGTGCTAATTTTGGTGCCTGACCATATCCTTTATCATGTGGGTGGGTCAGGATTGGGTGGGAAAGTGGTGGGCTGAACACCTTCCCTATTTTATGTGCCCCTCTGCCAAAAATGCACCAACCAGGCACATGTAATACTCAATTTACTTTCCCACCAGCCCCTTGTGCTTTCCATCCATACAATAATCCATTTTAGTTTCAAACCAAGGTAAATTGCTGCAAGCAAGTAGAATAAATCAAACTTACTTTCTGAGATAAAGAGGTTAACTTTCTAAAATTTAGGCTGATATTTTACTTATTATGGCAATCATCAACAGTGTTTGGATAAAGTAGTCAATGTGCAATGGCAATGTAATTGTCCCATTCCTATTTCGCATAAGTGCTTTGACTCCATGACAATATGAAGCCACATGTAATCAACAAAACAAAGTATTGATACAACATGTGGAATTTTCCCATTTTCAGTTAAGCTTTGTCAAATGAGATTCATGGACTGGAGTGGATTTTCTCACGTAATCTTCCGCTCTTCACCTCATTAATGTAGATGGCCCCTTCAGCTCCCTTCTGATAGAGTCTCACAGCAGGAGAGACGGCAGTGCAGGTCACCGTAGGGGTCCCAGCTAGCACCGTACACAAAGCCCCACTGCACACCATCCAAGATATAAACTGACCCTCACGCTGTGGTTGTCATTATTGAGGACATGACCCAGGGAGGAGAAAACACAGACGCATCAAAGTCAGGGTCAGGTACCTGGAGCCGGGAGATGGGGTCAGGGGAGTTAGTTTGGAAAAGACCACAGTGCCTTTCCTGACTGACTGCCATAGGAAGCCATGCCATCAGACACAGACAACCTGGACCCAGATAGTGGCCCAGGTCAGTGTTGTGTCATGGGTTAAAGAGAAGATCAGGAAGTAGGTCAACGATCCTTTGCTCTGTGCAAGGATAAGTGTCACCATCCTCTCTCTGCTACTTCACCAGGTCACCACACATTTCTCACTAAAGCTCATGAACTACAGTTCTCACTATTACATACTACATGTCGTTATCATCCCAGGTGATGTTATTACCAAACAAGTCCGATCTCAGACTGAAATCTGGCATGATGAGTTTTTGATTTGTTTTTATCGTAACACAGACACACAATGCTGAAGATTTGGCCTGAACAAAAAAATGGAGAAGTATGCAAAAGAGATGAAGATAAAATAACATAAACCAAATTATTTGTATATAACACACTTTTAAAATTTCAAAACACACGGTAAATGCTATTACATTAATCCCAAAAGCACTGACGTAGAACATAGAACATTACAGCACAGCATTGGCCCTTCAACCCTTGATGTTGCGCTGACCTGTGGAACCAATCTGAAGCCCATCTATCCTACACTATTCCATTTTCATCCACTGCTTTACAGTACTCACACCAGATAGAATTCTCTTCTCTTCCATATCTGTACAGATTACATTAATTTAACTTAATTTAACTGTGACATAAATTATTGTATTTAAGACTGATGTCCTCTTCCTGGAGCCTTCATGGAACTGAACTCAGATTGTCCCAGCTTCAGGGGTTTAACCCAATATTACCGAAATATTAATGGTCTGAAATTTTTAAACTAAGCTGACATAATCCTTTTCTTAATAGTACTAAAATTACCTTTGTTTCTTAGGTAAATGTAAAGGTAAAGTCACTATAGTCTTACCAGATCACAGGCTGCTCTCTCATTTGAGAGAGAGAGGATTAGTAGCGATTTAACCTGAGGGTCATCAGCCCTCAGACAAGGGAAAGCTTAAGGAGGATCCTTCATGGTAACCTCAGCTGGTGTGGGAATGGCGCCCAAATTGTTGGTGTCACTCTCTATTACAAACCAACCATCAGTCAACTTTGCTAAATTGACCACTACATTTTGTTTACACATGCTGTTTCAGCTAAGACTTCTGCAAACTGCCTTACTGAAACTAAAAAAGTTTTCCTCCTGTCCCAAAATTATGAGTGCTTCTCCTACACCTAAAGCATCAATTCCAGAATCTTCTACTTGAAAGCCTAACGTACCACCTTATTTATTTTGTTTGCTTGTCAATTCTCCCAATGTAAACAAAGTCCCATTAGCCTCCCTGAACTATCTTTGTCAGGCTGTTTCAACAAAAAAAATCACTGTGGCTACAGAAATACCTAAAAGGTCAGACATTTCAGAAATACAGAACAAACCCACATACCACTAGTTCAAAATCCAAACATAAATGATATATATATATATATATAAAAATCACAATAAATCTTACATCACAATGCCTACTCAACAGATCTCAGCCACCAAATTCTCCAAAACTACTAACATTTCCTGCCCTGTGACATTCCTATTAATTCATGCTAGACACCTCACCACTGTCCACATGCATTGCCACTAACTGCTGCTCCATACTCATCCATTATACATTACCCAATCCTGATGAAGGGGCTCAACCTGAAACGTCAACTTTCCTACTCCTCCAATACTGCCAGACCTGCTGTGCCTTTCCAACTCCACTTTTTATCAACTCCCATAATACTCAATCCACTCTGTTGTCTCATTGCTGGAAAAATTAGCCCACTGCTCCCCAAACTGATGCCTCTACAACACCCCAACAGACCAACTTGTAATCCTCAGATTGGTTGCACTTGACCTGCCATTGTGACAGTGGCTCAATCAGTGGACTGCAAGGACACAGATTGTAAGACCAAGCTCCTGTCTGACTATGGCAGCCCTGGACTGGAGTTGACTGTGGCAACACGCACTGGCTGACAATAGACCCCTTGACCCCAGTAAGGTCTGCTCCTCTTTGATTGGCCATTTGCTTGAAACATAAACAGTGTATTTGCCACATAAGCTGTTGCCATGTGTTGCAGGTGTGATACTGATATAGCCCAGTACCATACAATGACGTGCCCATCCCCTTGACTGTTCAATGTTCCCTGCCACAGATAAGCTGCGTTCTATCTACACTGAGAAGCGATGCAAGCTACAGAGGCTGCCATTCTGTAACTTAGCACTAAAGACTGTATAATAAAAAGCAGGGCAAGGCACAGAGTCTGACTGCTTCCTAGTAAACACAAAATGTACAAGGGCTAAGAAAGGAAGCCAAGAACCATAAGATGTGGATACATAAGGTATGCGTGTGTGAATGTTCCCCCTAAGCTCTGTGTTTTTGTAAATGTGCATCTGGTATGATGAGGCTGGTGGTTTGCCACTGCCACCTTATATGGACAAAGGCCGAAGGAGGTTGGTGGCCAAGGAGCAAGGATGGAATTTGTGCCGAAGACGTAGCTGAATGATGGTTAGGACAAGATATCAGTGAGCTGCAGCCACTAGCTACCTGCTCTGACTTACCTGTTTGGAATTTGCACTGTCTAGTTTCTCGTGACAAGGTATAAACAAGGTAAGCTCAGCAATTAGCAACGTGTAATGTAGTCATCGTTCAGTAGCAAAATGCTGAAGTTGCCATTTAAAAATTAAAGGCGAAATCGTAAACATCTTTTTCAATGTTGTGATTGAGACTTTTTTCATTCTCAGTATCTTTTGTCAACTTTCTCTCCATTTCCCATACTGCTCCAGGAAGGGAGAATTCCACTCCATGTTTGAAAACAATGGGAAAAAAAATCACAAACTATTTCTCATGAAGCAAATGGCCCCTTAATCAGGAAAGGTCTAATATCAGAACTTTAAACAGCTACCCCTCCTGCAATATACATCTCCTGAGTGTTGCTTCATTGCTCCAATCAAACAATGCAAAACTTTCTAATTAGAACTTTTATTGTGGGTTTTAATGACAAAACTCTGCCAACACATTATCAGAAACTGTCAATTTCAAAAGAAAAAGAGCAAATTTTATACAAAGCACTAGATTTACAGACAAAATCTAGTGATGACTGAAAACTCACCTTAGGTGTTGAGGCTGGTAATTTGGTATCCTGCAGAGCAGCTTGTTCCAATGGACTGCGGAGAAATTGATCAACCTCTGAATTAGCTCCAGTATCTTCCATTCTTTTCCCAATAAGAGTCAAGGGGTGCTGGCCAAATTTAATATCTTTTGCTAGTTGATGCTAAGAAATAGAAGAAAAAGTAAATAAGTTTCTAATCTTTGGCTTTTTCAAATTGCTTGTTGTTAATTCATTAAAAAATAAGAATTCATCTCAATAACGTCACACAATGTATGTTTATTATTCTGTTCCTAACCTGCTAGGTGAGCCCTTGACCTAGATACACTCTTCTCAATCATCAATCCCTTAAAGTATCATACTATATGTGACAAAATACATTTAACAGATTCACCTTGTTATACATAAAAATATTGATGTTTTGGTGGAATATATACCAGATAGACTGCTTGTAGCAATATGTACACAGCCCTTTTGATAAATTTACCTGAAACCATAAATCAAACACTTTGATAATTTACAGTTTTTTTGTTCTACCCAGGAAGAGAAATTCTAGATTTTCAATTTTTTTTGGACTTAAAGAATCAATTTTCAGAGAGGTGAACAGTTGCAAATCAACAAATGAAAAGAAACTAATGCTGTCTTAGAGGTTTGAAGTATGTGCCACCACACGCAGTAAGATCTGGATAGCATTCAGGCTAGGTTAGTAAGTAGCAAGGGCCACACAAGTGATCATCTCCAACAACAGAGAATTGAATCATTTTTCCTTGACATTCAACAACACTATCATGTGGATTCACACTGTCAACATCTTGGAGGTTAACATCGATCAGAAACTGAATTGGAAAGGCTGTATAATAATTATAACTATGAGAGTAGGCTAGGAAGTCTGCAGCAAGGAACCCAGATCCTCACACCCCAGATCCTACCCATCTACAAAGTATGTGTCTGGACTGTGATGGTATACTCTCCACTTGCACAGACTGGTGCAGCTCCAGCAACACTCAGGAAGTTCAACACCATCTAGGACAATGCAGCCTGTTTGATTTGCACTCAATTCACCACCTTAAACATTTAATTGCTCCAGCTGACTCAAGGGGGACAACAGTGTGTACCACCTACAAGATGGTACTGCAGCAGCTCAAAAAGCCTCCTTAGATACTCAAGATCCCCTACTGTATGCCACCTTATTTCCCTGAAGGATACAATCAAAATTATAAACAATTGTACAGTCAAGTAAATAGATCCTCCTTCTTCAGCTAGCATTGCACTATAGAAGCTTACCTGGAAAGTTCTAAAATGGAGAGTTGAAAACATGGAATACTGTATTTTGGTACAAATATGTGTAAGTTGTATATATATTATTGTTAAACACAAAGTTATTTCAGAATAGAATCTTGCACATACAACTGAACAGCTGTACATTTAAATAGAAAATGAAGGACTATTCTTGTACAATATCAAAATTATTTGGTTAATCAATTTTCTGTAGGTTTCATACATTTGTAGAAAGCAGGAGCCAAAGCTGCAGCAGATGCAGCTCCTCCACTATGTTCAGTGGAACCACTTTACATTTAAAATAACAATTTGGTCATCTCAGCTGTGCCATTGGTCAGTGTAATCACCATCTGTACACAAGTTTGCTTGTATCTGGACACCAAGTTGCACAAGAATGTCCATGTTATAAGATGAGATGGAACTAATGAGTTCCTTATAATCAGCACTGTCTAAATCCCCATAGTTCAGTGTATAGTTTAAATCAACATACAAAGAATACAGTAAAACATAACTTGAAGTTTAAAATTTGTGCTAAGTCATGGAGACTGTGTGGGCCTTTAAAATAGCAGCTCTGGAAGTTCTGTCTCCATTTCTGACAAATCCTATTTTCACTCACAACAGATGGAGGGGCAAGGGGAGGGGTTAGGACATTACTCATGTGGAAAATTCAATATCAGCAGGGCCATTTGAACTCAGTGTTCAGATCACATTTTCACTGGAGTAGTGTGGAAATTCTCGATCTTTAAAGAAGTTTCAATGCTTTTTCAGGCAGATAAGGTCTATAAGAACTGTCAAGCATGAAGATACTTGAATGGGTTGCCCCTTAAAAAATTGATAACAGCCTATTTTTTGTGGAATTAAAAAGTCTGTTCTAGCAATTTCAATAGTTGTTTGTTGACATAATCCTAAATGCTTTCATTATAACATTATTAATAGATTAGTTGCCTTTAAGGCAGGGTTGTGAATACATGGTTTTTTTAAATGCAGTGATGTCTATTTTAGATATTTAGGACTTTATTTCATTTCCTCTCAGTGTGGGCCTGTGGTCTGCCTAGGGTGGCTATTGAGTGAGTTGACATGAGAGGTAGAAGGCAAAGGTGGTGTGTGATATGGATTGTTATGAGTTGACATTGAGTTGGCAAAAGGTCTCTAAAGTAACAAGGAGATAGGTGGGAAAACATGGATTTGAGAGTGGGTGGAAGATCAAATGATATGGGGGATGAGCACTAGAAAGTGCCATCATTCTCACAAAGCAGTGGGAATGATATCTCGTAGAACTAAAGCAAACCTTTATCAAACGGCCTGCCCTGGCACCAAGTGGTCTCTGTGGCCATTTGCAACTTGTGTTTGAGGTGGGGGAGTCTGATTCCATCTCACACCTTCATCCAGTGTGAAAAACATCCTTTTCAGAGAACTTTCTCAATAGTGGAGGGGTTGGGGAGGAGGGGGTTGTACCAGGCCAAGCAATGTTGCTAAGGATTCAAATTGAACGGTCCTTACATCAATGCATAAGATGTGCCAAATTACAAACATAAACACATCTGATGTTGCCTTCAAACCACCTCGCTCCCATCTAGTACTTGCAAGGCTAGGGATTGGAAAGATCAAAGAAAAATCTATCACCTGTGTTGTAGATCAGTTAACCAGAACAGAAATCAATGAAACATAAACTGGGCTGTTTCTTTACTGGGCATCTGTTCAAGTTTGCCAGTTCAATACACAAGGTGCAAGTTGAAGATGTATCTTCTTGTGTCTAAAAGCCATTAATATGTTGCTGCTGGGATAATGGTTACAAAACCAATTAAGAGATATCCAGGATTCTTTGAGAAAGTTCCCATGAGGCAATAAGTGTAGGCAATAATTCAATCTCTAATTACTCTGAATGAAAGGTTAACAAGACCAATAAGTTGCAGGGTTACATAACTATAAATTCAAAAACTTTCCCTGATAATTGAACTGTGGAACAGCCAGGCAACTGGCCAACAGGCTCTGAGATATACTCTATTTTAAAGATGCCATAATGTAGAAGCATGTTATTACTTTTTCGGGACTTAGATATTTCTCCCATGTTCATTCTCAAATTCTTGCTCCTTGCTGAACTGGAGTATGTATCTTGATGAATTTTTTATAATATTCTCAGTCATTCTCAATATCGGTATTAACAAAACCATTGCATTTGGTTTACTGAATATATTCTGAACACTCATGGGGTCTCCTAGACTTCAAAAAGCTATAGGATTATAAATTATATAATATTATTGACAAGCTATGGAGCAAATTAATGAATAAAACCACATAAGCAGTTGCAAAGGAAAATATAATTACAGTGATCTTCAGTATATATACTTCTTCCTCAATAAAGGAAATAATGAACAGATACAAAATATTCTTATTGTTTTTTGAACTGAGATATCTTACCAAACTCATCTCATTTACTGTTAGTGTGCCCCATTCTGACACCTTATTCCACACCTTTCACTGAATATCCCTGGAATATGGGCATTCCTTGCACATGCACCACTGTTAAAAACCCATTGAAGCTGCCCTGCATGGTCAAAGCTGGAATCTGAACATCTTGAAGAAGCTTCTCTGATAGGGATCCTGCACTCCTGGTGGATGGGAAGATCCAGAGAAAAGGCATCCTCTTCCTAGCAGAGGACATCACATCTCCAGACTAGGACAACATGAGCAGAGGTCACCACCTGGATCAGCATCTTCTCCACTTTCACACAAAGCCAGGTTATAGTCCAACAGGTTTATTTGAAATCACAAACTTTTGGAGCACTACATCTTAATTAAGTGAAGTGGAGGGAAGCACACAGGCACAGAATATATTGGCGGAGAGATAATGGCAAGATAATTCCTGGTAATTAAGAGCATCAACCGATAAGTACAAATAGTGTGAGTGGAGTGTCGCCAGACTGAATAACAAGTCTCTGCAGATGATCAAAAGTGTCAAAGGCTATGAATAAAGTGTCAACAGCTGAATAACAAGGGATGACCTATCAACTGATTAACTAAGGCAGAGCGGTAATTAATAATAATTAAAATTAAGATGGTGCTCTGAGACAAAGCAAATGGCTGGAACAACGTGATTGTTATCAGAGTTGCACCAAACTAGTCTAACCAAACTAACAAATAATCAAAAGCTGTACAAATCTATTAAGGTATAGAGATAATAACAAGTAATCAAGGTAGTGGTGTCAGAACAGTAAGGAAGATTTTACAAACACAGAACAGTACGTTGGGGGTTAAATGTAGTGCGACATGATACAAGATCCCGATTGAGGCCATCCTCATGAGTACAGAATTGGCAATTGATTTCTGCTCGGTGATTCTGCATTGTTGTGTACCTCAAAGGCCACCTTGGAGGACACTTACCTGAAGATCTGAGGCTGAATGACCCTGACCGCTGAAGTGTTCCCCGACTGGGAGGGAACATCCCTGTCTGGCAATTGTTGCGTGGTGTGCTTTCATGCATTGCTGTAGCGTCTCCATGGTCTCACCAATATATCATATCTCGTGGTATCCTTGCCTGCAGCGTATGAGGTAGACAACATTGGCGGAGTCACATGACTATCTGCCATGTACATGGTGGATGGTATTCCCACGTGTAATGACAGTATCTACGTCGGTGATCTGACATGCCTTGCAGAGGGTGCCGTGACAGGGTTGTGTAGCATTGTGGTCACAGTTCTCCTGACACTGGGTAGTTTACTATGAATGATGGTCTCTTTGAGGCTGTTGGAAGACTTTGGTGAGATGTTCATTATCATCAGTGGTATGCTGAAAGCTGGGACATGCCATAATTTCTCTGCTCCTGGGATGATGAAGTGTACTCTATCAGTCAAGTCCCTTGTCTGTCTTCTGCGGAGATCATTGTGGTTTTTCGCTGTGGCATGTTGGAACTGTCGATCAATGAGTTGAGCATCATAGCCCATTCCTAGGAGGGTATCTTTCAGAGTCTGTAGGTGTCCATCACGTTCTTCCTCATATAAGCAGATCCTATGTGTACACAGGGCTTGTCCGTACGGAATGGCTTCTTTAACATGTTCCCCAGAGTGTGGAGGAATGGTCAGCTGTGTTACAAAAAGGTTAATGACCTTCTCCTACCTGCCAGGTTAAGTGCCACATTGTTCTCTCTGATGCCTCTGTCAGCGCCATACATACACCTCCCACCAAGGCTCATGCCTCATCACTCTCACTGTTGCCATACCTGCTCTTACCCCTCAGCTTCCTGCACCACTAACTCTGCATGCCCACCACATTTAGTCTTTTGGGACACCTAACCACCTCCCCCCAACATGCAACAATGTTAACAGCCATGACACTCACTGTCATTTCATCTCACTCCCTCTTTGTTTCCCATTACAGGAGACTACCCATAAATAGGCGTAAGGTGGATCAGTGCTCAACATCAGTGTTTTCGCCCGTTCTGAGTACAGAATCCTGCCTCTTGCAGGATCACTCCTGCAGGGATGCAGAGACATCCAAGTCCAGCCAAATAAGTATGTACCAAATGCAAAAGAATCAGCAGCATCTGCGACGTGATGAACTTCTTTGTCATTGCAGTGAATCACATCTGTCTGCATCCATAGGCAGATTAGCGGTTGCCATGGAGAGAGAGGACTAGCAGCCTCAGAAGCTGCTGCTGATGTGTACCCCATTGCCTCAGCCTTGGTTCCCAGGACCGAAGGCATGCAACCAAGGCAAGGGAAATCTTCAACCCAGTCCAGGTCCTTCTCACAAGGCGATAGAGCAGTGCTAGGAGACAGTTAGCTAGTGAAACCACCCACACAGGAATGCTGTCAGTTTCCCTCCAGAGCTCTACAGACCCTCCACTCAAGGAGAGTCAATCTGCCTCTGGAATTACACACTTCCTAGCGATGCTTATATTGCAAAGTGAAACAAGGTGATAGCTGATACTTTGTCCAGAATTTAACTTCATTCCAAATGACCTGAGCATCAAAACAAGCAAAGGCGTATTACTTAGACTTCAAGATTGAACAGATGCAGGCATGATTTTTAAGAAAATGTTTCCTATATTTTGATTTTATAGTAAAGTGCGTCTGAGCCACATTTCATTTCTCCCAAGAGCGGAGGTATTATGAAGAGCTGTGATACAAATAATATCTGTAAAATATGGACCCATATAAATATATTGTGAAATTTAAAACAAAGGACACTTTGTTAAGGAAATGGTACTGATATAACAACAACATGTTGCACCTACAAAGATTAGGGAGCTTGGATGGTGTCACACAACCAGGAGAATGGCCAGAGAGAGGTCACATGACCCAGTTTGCGAGCAGAATAACTCTCACTCATTTTTAACTAAGAGAGAATTTGAGACCTGTTCGAGAAAAAAAACAGCCCAGCGTGTTCTCAGCTTTTTTTTTACAATTCTCCTTGGCCATACTGGTTTCTCTTCATGTTTGTGTATGCTTGTAAGAAGTTTGCATACCTTTACAAAATTCAAACTGTTGTCAATAGGCTTCACATCTTTGCTGGACAAAGTTTAGTTTTGGTAATAATCCAGCTATTCATTATTGCGTACAGAAATCTGAATCTGACACAGTCCAAGGCCTATATGACTGGCCATATCTCCAACATGGGTTGTGATACTTGGAAGACTGGGGCTAGAAAAGCTGTAACAATGAAGTTCCAATTCCAAAATAAATGTAAGGGTGGGTAAAGTGGGAGATTGTCATTTTCAACCCTGTAATGTGTATAACACTGATGTTGTGATGACAGGCATTGCATGCTGATTTTGATGAAGTGGAGAGGGGATTTCTACAATGGGTGCCTACTTGCAAGGCCTGTTAGAGCATTAAACAGAAAATTATCCTCAAGTTGTCTTAATTCAACATATAAACATTAAAAATATTTCATGTCATTGAAAGATCAGCTTAACCTAGATTATTACAAGGTCAGATTCTGTATGGATGGCCTAGGAAATAAACATTTTATTCAAATGGTGATAAAGGTAGAAAAATGAACATCCACGCTCATGTACCGATACCTCTGCAGTTCATGGGAGACTGCAAGTTACACATACAGTGCTACATAGCTGCAATGATACAAATTGTGGAATCCTCCACACTGTTACAAAGAATCCCTACAGTGTGGAAACAGGCCTTTCAGCCCACACAACCCTCCGTACTGCAACCCAACCAGACCCATCCCTGTAACCATGCCATTCCCATGCCTAACCCATCTAGTTCACACATCCCTAGACACCACGGGCAATTTAGCATGGCCAATTCACCTAACCTGCACACCTTTGGACTGTGGGAGGAAACCAGAGCATCCGAAGGAAACCCATGCAGACACAGGGAGAATGTGCAATCTCCACACATACGGTTGCCTGAGGCTGGAATCGAACCAGAGTCCCTGATGCCATGAAGCAGCAGTGCTAACCACTGAGCCACCAAGCCACTTAAAACCCAAGGCCACAGAAGGACATGTGTTGACTCTAAGTAGTAAATTCTTGCTCTGGCTCCATGTTTTGTGTCTGCCTTAGGTATTCTTTGAAATACAGCAGTGATGGTCATTATTGAAAATACTTTAAAAACCTGCACTCTCAAACTAAGCTGAGACATGTGTTTATACAAGATTTTTATAGCCACACGTATAGAGGCTATAGTTTCTGCCTGATTCATGCCAAGGTTCAGAGAGGAAGTAATTCATTTCTCCACTTTGCCAATTGCCAGCAGTAGCAAAGCAATTAAGAAAGAATGTGATCTCATGTGCATAATTTGTAAAAGTAATCCGCAAATGTTAGATTGAAAGTGAGAATCTCAATGGAACAGCAATTTCCACCTTACAATGTTATTTCACTCCATGCTATTATTTACAGATACTTTCTAAAAGGGAGAATTAAAAACATTTCTCATGAATAAGAGTCTGAGCTAACTCAAACTGGAGTTGGCTTGTGGCCATCATTATTACTACAGAGGTAATAATAGCTGCATGCGCTGGCTCTCGTCACTGCCATACAACCCACATTACAACCTTCCACTCAATACAATGTTGGGATCAGCCTGTCTTGCAGCACCTCTCACCTGAAGGGTTCGCACTTTTCCTGGGAAGTTTTCCTGGGATGTCACTTCTGCCATTGCTCCATCGCCTGTTGAGCCCTCTGGGATAAAAATACTGTCATGTGATAATGCCCTGGTTCCCATGTTAGTGCTAGCGGACCTGTCAACATTTTATAAATAGGTTACAAAGTATAAATTGCACTAATACCTAGCTTAACTTTATTCGTATTAAAACAGAGCAATAAAATCCTGTCATATTTGGTTTTGACATTTTCATTGTTAATATATTTTTTTAAGATGAGATCCCACTTCTTAAAATTAATTCTGAAAAGTATTTATATAGCTATTTTGTCAGTGCTTTTACCCACATATGTTGTGAAAGTATACATTTTTATGGGAAGATTAAAACCACATTTATATATTTTTAAGCCACTGCATGAATGGACTGGCCAGGTTAAATTCATTATTAGTTTTCTTTAGACTTTTTGTATTGCCTTGATCACCAAAATTACCACTATTGTGCAAATATGAACCAGCTCCGAATCAATCCCCTTTCTGAACATGTAGTTTAAGAAAGGTAACTTAAATGTAGCACTGGAAGATTACCACCACTTCTGAAATTGTACTGCCTCCAGAAAAAAGTATCAGAGGTTTGGGTACATAGAAACAGAGAAAATATGAGCTACAGTAGGACATTCAGCTCTTTGAGCCTACTTCACCATTTTTCATGATCATTGTCCATTATCCAGTTCCAGTTTTCTCCCCAAACCCCTTTATCCCTTTAACCCTAAAGACTACCATTTGCTAGGAAAGGAATTGTGGTAGTGGTTTCATGTTGCTTGAAATAATTCCCATCATTGAAGAACTTACTTTTCCAAAAGTCATATATAAATCATAAATGTGAAACAATCCCTTTCTGAAATATCACAAGTGGGGTCTTTCAGCCTGGGTTTAGGGTGTGAGATGTCAATAGTGTGTATCAATTCTGTATATATTGCCTGAGATTAATATAGTGGAGATTTTTAATCCAAATTATAGCACTTTATGGGAAGGTAAGGTGATGTAATGAGTTCAGTGGACCTTGGAGGACATCGTACCAATCAATCAACTTCTGTCGGTTTCACAATTTTCTTGTGCCAGGTTAAAATATTTCAAGCTTTTTTGGTTCCTGTTCTTGATACTTCAAAGGGTCTGAATGATTGTCACTTCTATTGACTTGCAGTAAAAAGATTAGATTAGATTACTTATAGTGTGGAAACAGGCTCTTCAGCCCAACATGTTCACACCGACCCTTCGAAGAGCAACTCACCATTTTCCTGGACCTAACACTACGGGCAATTTAGCATGGCCAATTCACCTAACCTGCAAGTTTTTGGACTGTGGGAGGAAACCCACACAGACAAAGTGCAAACTCCACACAGACAGTTGCCCGAGGCGGGAATTGAACCCGGGTCTCTGGCGCTGTGAGGCAACAGTGCTAACCACTGTGCCACCATGCTGCCCAAAGATGTTTTGCTTAAGGAAAGTAAGAAATGAATCATTTTTTAAAGCTTTTTTTTATGCAGCCTACAGTCTCAATAAGGTTTGTCGCTGCTTCTATACAATGTGTGATGTCTGGATAGGTATGCATCAGCTAAAGCTTGCATAGAGGTGGCTAGATTGTCAAAACCTGCCTCACAGTGAATGAATGGACGATGTGTGGGTGGATTGAGAGGTAATGGAATGGCATGGAGAATGGGTAGAGGTGTGGATGTTTGAGTGGTGAGGACAAGAGGGCCTTACTTTTTTTATTACCAGGACAAAATCCCACAGCACCAAGTCTGCCTCAGAGAGACCTCTGATCTCTTTCCTGCACTAATCTATCCCAACTGCAGCCTAACAATGAAGATCCCGTTTTTCCTGAAATTTCGATTGAGGTAGGCGGTCTGAGCCTGGAATTCTCCTGACTCGCGCTACATTCTTGCTATTGAAGGAGTCCAGTGATGATTCGCCAGACTGATTCCGAAGATGGCAGGACTGCCATATGAGGAAAGACTGGATTGACCATGCTTGTACTTGCTAGAATTTAGAAGAATGCTGGGTCATAGAAACATATAAAATCCTTATGGGACTGCACAGGCCAGATAGGGGAAAAATATTCCCGATGTTGGGGAACTCCAGAGCTCGGACTCACAATGTAAGAATAAGGGCTAAGCCATTCAGGACTGAGATGAGGAAGAATTTCTTCACTCAGAGAGTTGTGAACCTGCGAAATTCTCTCCCACAGGACGCAGTTGGGGCCAGTTCACTAGATATCTTCAAGAGGGAGCTGGATGTGGGCCTTGTGATTGAAGGAATCAAAGGGTATGGGGAGAGGGTAGGAATGGGATACTGAGATTACATGATCAGCCATGATCATTTTGAATGGTGGTGCAGGTTCAAAGGCCGAATGGCCTACTCCTGCACCTATTTTCTATGTTTCTATGAAAATTCAAGTTGATAAAGCAAAGCATTATACAATGCATTATTTCTCTATAAATTTTGACTATTTTTAAGAATTGCTACTGTCAGAAATAGAACTATGCTCTATATCTACCTATTTAAACATTAACCCATAAAACATATTGCAAAAATAAGATTGAACAAATAGTTTATTAACAGTCGAACTGTGGTTCCCCATTACAATTCTTTGTCAGTTGTCTCTATGAGACTAATTTTTGAACATTTACCCCAAGTTTTGTAAAAGCCACTTTGGAGGCAGGCCTTGGGGTTTTTTTTTGCATAGCAATTCCATCTACATGTGACCTGATGCTGTATGTTACAAGTGAGTGCCTCTTGTAAATGAAGGGCAATTATTTTGTAGATGCAATAGCTAATCTTAAAAGTTGTAGTGAAGTCTAAGGAGATTACCACACAAATGAAGATATAGTCAGAAATAACTTCTTTTTCATTTAAAGAGAAGGAACTTTTAGATTTTCTGCCCAACAGAAATCTTCTACCTTACATTTCCAAAACATCACTCAGCCATTAGTGATGGAGAGAATGCCTCCTTTAACAGCTACGTACATTTTATATTGTTTGAAATTTGCCAGTTGTTTTTCCTAAATTCGCAATACAAGCAGTTCTATCTTTTTTTATATAAGAGGTATCAGCCAAAATTGAATAAACACATAGGGTCATCCAATGAGTAAATTCTTTGAGAAAACCCTTATTTAGGTTGAAAACTAAATTTTAAACTGAATACATCTTGTCTTATTGACATCTTGATATTAAAATGGGAGGACAAGGCTTTCATCAGAATTAGAAAATCTACTAATCAGACAACAGACCAATTTACTTTGGAGTCATAGGAACAGGCCTAGACCATTCATCCCCTCAAGCCTGTTCCGCCATTCAATAAGATCATGACTGATCTGTGGCCTACCACCGTATTCCTTTCTTTGGCCCATCTCCATTAATACTATTGCTTAACAAAAAATGTTTCTATCTCAGATTTAAAATTAACAACTGCTTCAGCTCAGACAACCAGAACAATAACAAATTGTCTGAAGAATTTAGACCAAATTATACATGGCATAAAAATTACAAGAGATTATTTAAGAATTGTGTTCATTTTTTGTTAAAATACATAGACTATAAAAAATCAAAGGGATATATTTGCAAAATTTGTTGATAGCATGGCTATGAATCTACTAGTTATGCAATTTTGAAATGCAGATTAAGTGCCGTGTGAAGGTACAGATCATGACAAGATCAACTGACTTAAACAGGGACACATGAACTAAATGTGTCTGGGAGCTTTTGAAGACTGCATCCTATAGTCAGAAATGTAATCAGAAATACATTACAATATACAAATAAAATGAAGGTAAATATGACTTCACTTTCGACTTTCTGATAAAATATGAATTAAAAATTTTCACACAATTAGGAAATAAACAAATAAAAGTTTTATTTCAAATAGAAACTGGACAACTAATGCAATCAGGTTGAACAAAATCTGACTTTACAGTAACAACACTACAGTAACTATACACTGCAATAGTTTTCTAATACATAACAACATAAGCATCAGTTACAAAAGTAAAACATATTAATGTCCTGAAATAATCCGTTATATCTATGTATATTTTAAAATATTATCTTTCTTTCTAAAGTAGTCAATTGTTGACATAATAAATTTCGCTGAAGTCATTTAATGTTATTAAATTACAGATATAACCAGTTTAGTATCTATGGAGTTTTGGAAATAATCAGTTAAGAGGAATGTTCCATATTAGATCCCTAATATTATAATAGATTACAAATATAAAGGCTTAACATTCCCCTTATCATAGCCTTCCATTGACTATGCAGTCAGGGAAGCTGAAAATGATCTTTATGAGTCAAAACAAAAAATACTGAATTCTCCATGCATTATACATTCTGGTAAATTTCTTCTCGCATTATCTGCTGATGCTTACATAGCTGTAATCTAGTGTCTTCACTTTACACCCTAAATATTCTAGGGTCTTTCTGTAGAGCAGAAATCTCCTCCTCCACCTTTCAACAGAATGTCTCTGCACAGCCTAAACACATAGGTTGACAACAAAGGTGTTCCTCTGAATTCAAAATTGTATAGAAACCAAAAAGTCCAAATATAATTAACCACCTTTCCAAAAACCTGGAAAGTCAAATATTGATTTAAAGTTATAATGATACCAATTGACTAGTGACAACAGAATTTTAATATATTTTCAATTTATTATCACCATTGTAAGTATGTTATACTAATTCTGATGGATATAGATGGAACTATAAAATTTGAAATATTCGAAGTTGATCCGCAATTAAATATAAAACTTTACATAATTAATAGGATCAACTGTCAATCAGTGCTTCCTTTAAATATTTTATTTCCCTTGACTGTGTTCAGATTAGTTTTTTGTGTACCCGAATGTATCCAGGTCTTGAGATTTGAATTTTATTTTTTTGTTAATCAAACTCAGCTTGAAATCTGGTCACTTACTAACTGTTGAGCATGTCTTGCAATCTTACAAAAATGCATTAACTTTGCTAAAATATACCAAAAGTTTCAATGGCTTTCAGGTGTAAATTGACTTATAATGTTTCTAATAATTATTTCTATTCAGTTGCCTTCTTGAACGGCTGCAGATCATGTGTCATAGGTTGACCCTCATGGTTGTAAGGGAGGGAATTCGAGAAAAAAACTCAGCAGGTCTCACAGCATCTGTGCAGAGAAATCAAAGTTAACATTTCTGAGCAAGGGTCACCGGATCTAAAACATTAACCTTGATTTCTCTTCACAGATGCCTCCAGACCCGCTGAGCTTTCAAGAACTTTTGTTTTTGTTTCCGAATTACAGCATCCACTGTGTCTTGGAGGAGAATTGGGTGAAGTGGTGGTTCCCATATATCTGCTGCCCTTCTCATTCCAGATGGAAGTGGTTGTGGAAGGATATCTAAGGATCTTTGGTGAATTTCTGTAATGCATCTTGTAGATAGTACACACTGCTTCTCCTGGGCCTCAGTGGTGGAGGGAGTGGATGTTTTTGGATGCGGTGCCAATGAACTAGGCTGTTTTATCCTGGATGGTGTCAACCTTCTTGACTGTTGCTGGAGCTGTAAACATCCAGGCAAATGTGGAGCATTCCATCACATTCCTGACTTGTGCTTTATGGTGGACAGGCTTTGGGAGGCAGGAGATGAGTTACTTGCTACAGGATCCTAGGTTCAGACTAGCTCTTGTAACAATTGTGTTTATATAGTGAGTCCAGTTCAGTTTCTGTTCAACGGTAACCTCCAGGATTTGGATAATGGGAGATTCACTGACAGTAATGCCACTGAATATCAAGGAACGGTGGTTTAATTGCTTCTTGCTGGAGATAGTCAGTGACTGGCATGTGTCTGGTGTTAACATGTGCCACTTTTCAGCCTATGCCTGGATATAGACCAGGTCTTGCTGCATCTAGACATGGACTGCTTCCATACCTAGGAGTTACAAATGATGCTGAACAGTGAGCATCCCCATTTCTGACCTTATGAGGGAGGGAAGGTCGTTGATGAAGTAGCTGAAGATGGTTGGCCCTAGGATATTACCCTGAGAAACTCCTGCAGAGATATCCTGGAGCCAAGATGACTGACCTCCGATAACTACAAGCATCTTTCGATATGCCAGGCATGACTCCAAAGCACTAGGGAATTTTCTCCGAAACCAATGATTCCAGATTTGTCAGGGCTCCTTAAGGCCATACTCAGCTAAATGTCTACTTGGTGCCAAAGGTAATCATGCCCACTTTATCTCTTGAATTCAGCTCTTTTGTCCATGTTTGAACTAAGCCTGTAATGAGGTCAGAAGCTGAGTGGCCCTGGCGGAACCTGAATTGAGCATTAATGAGCTGGTTATTGCTGAGTAGGTGCCACTTGATAGTACTTGATAGTACTTTTCATCACTTTTTTGATTTCCTCTCATTCCAAACCGCTGTCCCTCACAATGTCTTTGAGAAGTGCTGATGCACTGGTCCAAAATTCAAAACTGATTCAGTGCAAAACTGACTGAGGACACACACATGTATCTGTAAGCAATCAACTTCATTGAAATGAGGCCTGAGGCCTTGCATCAGAGGTATCGCTTGGGACTGTTTGATCTGACATGGGAATTATACCAATTATGGGCCAGCCAGCTCACATGTTCCGAATCTTTGATCATACTCTCATCTTCACAATGTGGATCATTCAATTTGGCTCTAGACAGTGCTATGTGGGCCATATCAAAAACTTTAGCAGTGCCAAAGGAGGCTATCAGCAACTGCAGAATTGTATTCCTCCAGAATGTGTGACATCCTGGCCCAGCATAACTTCACACTCTTCGATTTGGGGATTCAGCTATGGTTAATGGAAAGTGTACAAGAGAAAACTGGAGAGTAAGCTTTCTCACTCATTCCTTATGAGTTGGATTATACACTTCACAGCCAATGGATTTGAAGATAGAGACAGGGCAAAAAGTAGCAGGTTGCTTGCCTGCCACCCACCTGCCCAACCCTGCTCACATTGTATCAGTGGCAGGGCTGGTGTCAGATGGGCCTTATCCTGGAGCTGTGCTGGTTTACTAGCAAAAGGAGAGGCCCATGACCTGCAACCAGATTGGCATATTTCCCTGTGCCTGATGGAGGCAGCTCCAAAATGTTTCTTCTTAGAATGGCCCTTGGGCTGATGGGAGGGCCCTTCCAAGTGTATCCCCATGGCATCTCAAACTCTGGGTCCCGGAGAAGACCTCAGCCTCATTTGCTGGCCTGGATGCAATGCTGAACAAGTCCTTAAACCCAGAGTGTGGTACCAGCACTGACCTCTGTCTCAGTGGCGCTGCTGACAAACCAGTAGCTCTCTGAAGCAGGGCATCCCATCCCTAAGGGTGGAAGTCCTGTCTTCAGCCAATGCATGGTCAATCAGCCATTAAATGGGCAGTTGACTGGGCTGGGCTCCCTCAAACGTTTTAGCTAGAACGGCAGTGCTGCTAAAACTCCACTCTATATTACAGAGATGTTTCTCGTATTTGCAGGAATGCCTCCACTAAATTGAAATTACTCATTGTGCAGATGTCACTCATCAGGTTATAGTTAAATAGCTCTATGTTGCAAGTCGGATGCTAGCTGAAGTTCAGCTAATCTAAATCATCTTCTGGTGTAGAAGGCTGGGGGCTTTCGAAGATCAAAATGAGGAATTGGTTTTAAAGAGAAACAAGAATAAACACCAGTACATTATGATTCAGTGTGCAAACTGGAAATCCAAAAAGCTAGCAAATGAATGCAAGCTTTATCTGATCAAGTTATTCAAAATATTAGTTCCAGAATTGTAATATCTAAAATGGCATGTTCTGATCACATATGAACACAATGTGTACATTTCAGATGGCAAGTTCAGATTGCACCTTCCTTGCAACTTCTATGTTCTGTTCCGGTTTTCAGAAATGATAGTATTCAACTCCAGTTAATGCGGTTAGCTTTACTGACTGAAGCTGTTTTCCTCAAATTACCTTTGCCATTTAGTTTGAATCAAACTAAATTATTTTGAGTCAAGCTGACTGCTCTAGACTATTGCTGAATGTAAATAAATCAGAGTTTTTGGTTCATGACTTAAAAGCTCTGCAAGACTTCTTGATTTTGTTTAATCCTTAATTATAAAAAGTTGAAGGAGGTTTTACCTTAATTCATCTTCAGACTCCTCAACACCTGGCTCAAAGCCATTTCGAACATCCTCAGTGGATTGACTGGATTTTAGATTTATTTTCTCAGAAAGTGCCTTCCTTCTCTTTTTACCGAACAGTTTCCTTAATGGTTGGAATTTGCCCTGCTTTTTCTTTTCTGTTAATTGCAAGGATCACATATACTATTGAGTATTTTATGCCAAGGGTTCAATGTTTAGTAAACAGAATAAATAGCATTGTACAATCATATGCAAAGTAGGGTCAAAGTGCAATAACTAGGTCAATCAGCTATCTATATAGAATCATACATGTGTTTCTTCCAAGTAAAAAGAAACCCAAATACTTTATTATATTTATCCTTAGCACAAATGCTAAGGGCCAGCTTTTTCCCATTTTTGGATACACTCCAAAATAGGAAAGTTTCCAAAAGGAAACCGAGAACAAACTGAAACTGCCATGCTTTCCAACAATAAGGCTGTCCACAAGCTTTCTGCCAGAATCAGGACTCTGGGTTAGCAAGCCCCACCCACATGAATCTGCTGGCCAATCAGAGACAGGCAGCTTCAGAACGTGGGATTGTCACAGCTGGGCCGTGGCTGTATCTGGAAAACCAGACCCTGTACATCTAGGATGAAGGATCATCCTAGAGGTGGCACAGTGGCTCAGTGGTTAGCACTGCTGCCTCACAGCACCAAGGTCCCAGGTTCGATTCCAGCCTTGGACGACTGTGTGGAGTTTGCATGTTCTCCCCGTGTCTGTGTGGGTTTCCTCCCACAGCTCGAATATGTGCAGATCGGGTGAATTGCCCATAGTGTTAGGTATGTTAGTCAGAGGAAATGGGTCTGGGTGGGTTACTCTTTGGAAGGTCGGTGTGGACTTCTTGGCCCGAAGGGAGGTGTTCTCTGGGAGTGGGAGGTTTCTGAATTTGGAGGTTGTAGAGAGAAGTGAGCTTAAAAGTTAGAAGTGAGGCCAGAGAGGTGGTGGTGAAAGAAAACTCCCTGCTGTAATTGCATCGATCTTGTACATATCAGTGCAGATTGATGGACACTCCTTCCTCAAATTGCCTACCCAGTTTAACCAGCTGTATAGGCTGACACTTTTTCATGCCACCTAGTACTGGAGGAATTGCAGATGAAATGAGGCCCTTATTGTTGTTAATTGTCCAGTAAAGGCCTCATTTGACACCAAGGTTTAAAGGTTGAGCTTATGCCTGCTAATTGTCTGGCCCTATTCCACAGTTTAATTTGTGCGCAGGTCTCCTTGGAGAAATGTGGGCACTGCGGGAATACACTGCTTTATCTTCCCCTCGAACTCCATTTTGATTTAGCCACTTCCTCTCTCCCTACCTTCCCCCTCACGGTTGATGGTTTGCATTGTCCATAACGAGCTTTGCTTATAAATATTTGATTGGGGACACGGGTTATGACTGGTGGTAATTAAAAATAAAAAGAGAAAAATGTCACAGTGATTTGGAAAGTTACCCAGTTGTGTGTGACAACATTTCTAGATTTAAAACAAAACATAGGTTGAGCTTGGGTCTTCTTGCCTTGGAGTTGTTCCTGTGGTGGCAGGAAGATGGCAGGTAACTTCCCAATGAAAAGCCACCAGATTAGCTTCATTTCGCACCACTAACCCCATTGCTTTTCAGGCAGTAAAGGTTCTGTCAGAGATAGAGTCATGGAGATGTACGGCACGGTGGCACAGCGGTTAGCATGCTGCCTCACAGCGCCAGAGACCCAGGTTCAACTCCTGCCTTGGGCAACTGTGGAGTTTGCACATTCTCCCCGTGTCTGCGTGGGTTTCCTCCGGGTGCTCCGGTTTCCTCCCACAGTCCAAAGATTATGCATGTGAGGTGAATTGGCCATGCTAAATTGCCCGTAGTGATAGGTGAAGGAGTAAAAGTAGGGGAATGGATCTGGGTGGGTTGTTCTCTGGAGAATTGGTGTGGACTGGTTGGGCCAAAGGGCCTGTTTCCACACTGTAAGTAATCTAATCTAATTTATAGCACGGAAACAGACCCTTCAATCCAACTCATCCGACCAGATATCCCAACGCAATCTAGTTCCACCTGCCCATATTCCTCCAAGCCCTTCCTATTCAAATAACCATCCAGATGCCTTTTAAATGTTGCAATTGTACCAGCCTCCACCACTTCCTCTGGCAGCTCATTCCATATACGTACCACCCTCTGTGTGAAAATGTTACCTCTTAAGTCTCTTTTATATCTTTCCTGTCTCACCCTAAACCTATGCCCTCTAGTTCTGGACTCCCCCACCCCAGGGAAAAGACTTTGTCTATTCATCCTATTTGTGCCACTCCTCTTCCTCTCTTGCCTCCCTTTCTGTCCTACCTGTAGCATTTGCATCCTGGAACATTAAACTGCCAGTTCTGTCCATCCTTGAGCCATGTTTCTGTAATTGCTACAATATGTTAGAATGTAAATTGTCCTGCTGTGCAACAGTTTCTCTCACTGCAGCAACTTTGTGCAATGTGTATGAGGCGGGCAGAGGCATACTGTACTACGTTACTGTGGAACCTAATATGCATTAGTTTTGGACTCTCTGCGAAACTATTTTAGAATATCTTGTGAACTGGAGGAAAGTGAGCAGTACTGAAGTGTTTTGATTCCGTCTGAGAATGAAAATCAGGTAACAATAAGAGAGATTGTATGGATATTGCTTATCACCTGGTTAGTGCTTTGAAAGAAGATAAATATCTTTGTCATGTGCATACATGCACTCACAAACATACAGAATTGAATTAACTAAAAATGGACAAGAGTTACCATATTGACAGTGTTAAATAACATAGATCACAATGAGAAATTGTCTAATTTCTATTTGTTTATAAATTTAGCGATAAAATAATCTAAAGGATTGAATAGCAGATATCATACAGGACAGAAGGCGATTCCATTAGGAAAGGTGAACCTTGTCCCTCTGTATATTAAACAGAAACATTCAATGACATAGTCATTCATATAAAAAGTGGTGAGTGAGCATTCCAGAGTATATCTTTTAAGAGACACACCCTTTCCAGTAACTTTTCAGCAATCCAGCAACACTTAATGCTAAATATGTAAATTCAATACAATTTAGGCTTCGGTTAGGAACATTTGAGTTAAAAACTGTTGGTGCACTTGTAATGCTAAATGGGAGAAAGTGCAGACTGCAGATGCTGGAGATCAGACTCAATAGTGTGGTACTGGAAAAGCATAGCAGGTCAGGCAGCATCTGATGAAGGGTTTATGCCTGAAACATCAATTCTCCTGCTCCTCAGATGCTGCCTGACCTGCTGTGCTTTTCCAGCACCAATTCTTGACTTGTAATGCTAAATGCAATTATTAAATTCTCACAACTGGATAGAAAAGCAATTAATAGCTATCACAGACCCATTATTGGCACACAGCAAAAATACATTTCCAGTGAAATGATTATTTAGCCATAGTCTATATATCAACAGTTACAACTATAGAGAGAGATGATTGGTTTTATTCAGCTTGAGGGACACCAATCCACAACAACAGAGCCAAATAAGAAAGGCAGTCTTCCTTGAATTAACATAGCCAGGATAGAGACTGAACTCCTACCATTGAAGTCATTCTGTTTCAGAGTCATGCCATCTAGCCATCTAGCCAGCAAAGCTAACTAACTCCCGCAATGAAGTGATGGTTTGTTATGTTGTTGGACAATCAATGAAAATCAAACACTATGGGGAGAAATATGTAAAAAAAAGCAGATCCATTTTAAAGTTTGTCCCCAACCATGCCAAAATAATTTAATTGAGCTGCAGATGTCTGTCAGCCTCCACAGTCAGCTGCCTTCAATAAGATTAAATGTTAAGCCATTTCCCTCTTCAGCAGCAGCCTGAGTAGGGTTGGAGTGGACAGGAAAGCTGAAGAAGCTTTTAGCATGGATTGCCAGTCAAGAGTATATTGAGGGTGAAAGGAGGAATCTTGTTTCTTCTAGTTCCACAATAACATTTAAAACTAATATGCTTCATTTTTTCATGCTAGAAACCTGTTTGGCTGTATTCATACCTGCTGTACTCAGGGCAGCCTTATTTACCTGGAAAAACTTTACACATTCTTTAGGTATGTTATTATAGCACTGGTAATAGGCTAAAAGTCTTTTAGCTGTTTACAAGATGCATCCAGAGGTTTTCTGAAGTCATTTAGTATTGGGCATTATAAGATATCCTTTGGTGTAACACCAAAAATTGTTGCCCCTTTTATATAGAAGATGGAGGCTGCAATTATTGATGTTTACCTCTCTGACTTTAAAGCCTAATGTCTTTATGAAAAGAAAAGTTTGTAATTCTTTGTTTGGGAGAAAGAAAACCTATCATACTATTATCATTATGATTTGCATCAAGTTACAAGGGGTAATTTTTCATTTATGATTACTGATGGGAAGCTTTGTAGATAAAAAACGTCAGAAAGTCATTGTGTCACTTATGCCTGAATTTCAGATCTGTGTCACTGGCCATAGAGACTCTCCACCAGCAAGACAAAAGTAGGAAAAAGTACTCTTTTGGTTTCATTGGCATACTTGCTTTCCCATAAACATTTTTCATGAAAACATTCATTTTTAATGCAACTCACTAGGTTACAACTTGTTAGGTTCTACCAGAAGTGAGTGACCCCTCCTCCAACTGCAACCCAGGTAAAAGTGGCCATTATCCCCGGCCTCTCTGAAAATAATAACACAACAATCGCCATTTTACTTGTTATCGTGCTCTGCACTTTTCATTCACAAAATGTACTCTGCTATTTGCAAATCATTATAATGATGTGTTGCTAAAAGTTTTCCTTTGCATTTATTTAGCTAGTCAATTGCGAATTAGATTGAAATTGTATATAGCCTGAAGTCTGCATTTCAGGGTGTGATAAGTGCAATGCTACAAAATTAAATTCATCCAAAATGTTCATATTAATGTCAGGAATTCAGCAAGTCAGCCATTTCCCAATACAGGGACACAATCCTTTATCCGAAATTCCAAAATCTGAAAAGCTCCGAAATCCAAAGTTTCTTTCGTGGAATGTGGAGTGTCAGTCTTGCCTGCATAACAAGGTTTTTTTGGATTGAAGTCCATACCCACTCAATCGCCCAGCACTGGCAGGCATTAATTGTATATTTTCTTCACTGTGTTTAATTACACTGTGAAATTGCCGAAAAGAGCTATAGATACACTTGTGCGTAACAATAATAAAAAGAAAAGGAAGCATCTGACATTATCAATAATGCAGAAAGTGGAGTTATTGCAGAAGCTTGACCGTGGTGTGTCTGTGCGGCATCTTACTGAAGTATGTACTGTATATGATTTAAAGAAACAGAAAGACAAGTTACTGAAGTTTTATGGTAACAATGATGACCATAAACTAATGAAAAATGGGAAAACACTGCATAGAGCAAAAAATGAAGATCTTAACCGTGTGTTGATAGAGAGGAGTTGACAATGAAGAAACGAACGTATGCCACTGATTGGTTTGTTGGTCATGAAACAAGCTAGAATAGATCATAAAGAACTGAACATTGAAGGCGAGTGTCAATGTTCAGAAGGTTGGCTGCAGAAATTTAAGAAGTGTAATGGTGTGAAATAACTGAAAATCTGTGGTGAAAAGGCTTCTGCTAACCATGAAGCAGCTGAAAATTATATTGATGAATTTGCCAAGATAATATCTGATGAAAGCCTTAGTCCTGAACAAATTTACAATGCTGATGAAACAGTTCTCTACTAGCGCTATGTCCCTAGAAAAACATTAACAATGGCTGATGAGAGAGCACCAATTGATTTTAAGGATACTAAGGACAGGTTAACTATTTTTGGGTGTGCCAATGCCGCAGGTGCACACAAGGTGGGGTTGGTTGTGATCGGAAAAAGCAAACATCCAAGAAAGGTGTGCACAATTTACCTGTGCATTATTGTGCTAACAAGAAAGCAAGGGTAACCTGAGAAATGTTTTTCGACTGGTTCAGTAACCACTTTGTACCAGCAGCATGGGTTCATTGCAGGCAAGCTGGACTGGAAGAACACGATAAAATTTTATTGTTCCTTGACAACAGCTCTGTACATCCCCCTGCCGAACTTCTTGTGAAACGTCATGCTTTCAGCAGTTACTTGCCGCCTAATGTGACATCTGTTTTGCAGCCTTGTGACCAAGGAATTTTACGCTCCGTGAAGAGCAAGTATAAAGACTATTTTTTAAACTGTATGCTTGCTACAGTCAACAGAGAGGTAGGAATCCAAGGCTTCCTGAAAGAGTTTAGTGTTAAGGATGTCATTTGTGCAGTTGCTAACGCTTGGAAGGATGTTGATAAATCAACATTAATAAATGCTTGGCACGGACTGTGGCCTACAACGATGTTTGATGTAAATGAATTTACAGATGAAGATTTTGAAGTATTTCATGTCAGAAAAAGATGATAGCAAACCTTGTAACTTACACACAAAACTTATTGAACGAAAGTGTGAATAAATTACGGGAAGCTGTCATCGAAAAAATACTGAACATTGACAATGATGCACCTGTCATGCATTTGTTGAGTGATGGGAAAAGTGCTGAAATGGTGTTCATTACAGAAAAGCATGAAGATAGCAGGGATGATGATGACTTTATGATCACAGTTGAAAAAATCCCCATAGATAATATGGCAAAAATGTGTGCTCAGTTAATTGCTGGCATTGAACAATGTTCAGTTATCAGTGAGCAAGAGATTATGGCAATTTACTCAATTAAAGAGAGATTGCTTAGACAGAAGCCTATGTTAATGAGACAGATGACAATTGAAGACATCTTTAAAAACAATGTCTGCCATACTGCTGAAGCTGTGTAGGTTTAAGTTTTAGCAAATTTTGGTAATTTTTTTTTCTGGAAATAAAATGTCCTTGAGTACTTATGGTCTATGTATTTCATTTATCAGTATATTACTCTATAAATAAACTAAAGTAGTATTTCTAATCTTTATTTATCCCATGTAATATCAGTATTCATACATTTTTGCTGTAGTATTGATGTTTGATTATGGGGTGCTACCCTGGACCCTACAGGGAATGCTACATTTGTTCCGAAATCTGAAAAATTCCAAATTCCGAGAAGCAGCTGGCCCTGATGATTTCAGATAAAAGATTGTGTACCTGCATCGCGTTTTCAGCTCGTTATAAATCCAAATGTACACATTATTTTCTCCTAATGGTTTGAGGTTGGTCTGAAGTTAGGCCAGAACTTGGGAACTTAGGCAGGCAGATGTCGAGCCCCGCAGGCTGAAAGGCTCATTCACGGGAACATTGGCCAAGTTCTAATCTTGACCTTTAAGCTTGCTAACCTCATCCACCATCATGGCCACCTATCTCCTATATTTCCTTCATATTTTCCTGCCAGTTAAAATCTCCTATTTCACCCGTTTCTCTTGCCTTTATTATACTCCCATGCATCTTCTATACCCATGCACACATTATTCACAATGAATAAAACTCCATAAGCACATAAAGAGATCTTTGATATGTCATATATTTTCAAAATAAATAAAAATCATCCTATCCAAAAACACTTGAAAAAATTGTTCTTCTAGGAATACATAAGACTGTCAATAAATCACAGTTATGTAGCCTCCACCGGTAAAAACTCACTCTTCTAAGCTACTCATTAATCTGTTAAAATAAACACGCAGCCATTTGAAATCTTGTTAAAAGCAAACTGATTCTACAGAATAATCATAAAACTGCCAATCAAACAAAGTACATAATCCACTTGACAGCTGTGTCAACAAACTCTGTTGGATTAAATCCATTGTGGGTCTCAGCCAAGTATGTATAAATAAATTGCATTAAAGAAGTAAACCCTTCAAAGCTAAACATATCACCGTCTTTGAAGTTGGCTGAAAAATAAAAATTGAGGATATTAGTATTATATGATAATAGTATTAGTATGAGCCTGACCTCAGTGGTGGGCAAGTTGTTGGAGGGAATCCTGAGGGACAGGATGTACATGCATTTGGAAAGGCAAGGACTGATTCGGGATAGTCAACATGGCTTTGTGCGTGGGAAATCATGTCTCACAAACTTGATTGAGTTTTTTGAAGAAGTAACAAAGTAGATTATTGAGGGCAGAGTAGTAGATGTGATCTATATGGACTTCAGGAAATTGTTCAATGAGATTCCCCATGGGAGACTGATTAGCAAGATTAGATCTCATGGAATACAGGGAGAACTAGCCATTTGGATACAGAAAGGGCTCAATGATAGAAGACAGAGGATGGTGGTGGAGGGTTGTTTTCAGACTGGAGGCCTGTGACCAGTGGAGTGCCACAAAGACCGGTGCTGGGTCCTCTACTTTTTGTCATTTACATAAATGATTTGGATGCGAGCATAAGAGGTACAGTTAGTAAGTTTGCAGATGACACCAAAATTGGAGGTGTCGTGGACAGCAAAGAGGGTTACCTCAGATTACAACAGGATCTGGATCAGATGGGCCAATGGGCTGAGAAGTGGCAAATGGAGTTTAATTCAGATAAATACAAGGTGCTGCTATTTGGGAAAGCAAATCTTAGCAGGACTTATACACTTAATGGTAAGGTCCTAGGGAGTGTTACTGAACAAAGAGACCTTGGAGTGCAGGTTCATAGCTCCTTGAAAGTGGAGTCCCAGGTAGATAAGATGGTGAAGAAGGCATTTGGTTGCATTCCTTTGTTGGTCAGAGTATTGAGTACAAGAGTTGGGAGGTCATGTTGCAGCTGTACAGGACATTGGTTAGGCCACTGTTGGAATATTGCGTGCAATTCTGGTCTCCTTCCTATCGGAAAGATGTTGTGAAACTTGAAAGGGTTCAGAAAAGATTTACAAGGATGTTGCCAGGGTTGGAGGATTTGAGCTACAGGGAGAGGCTGAACAGGCTGGGGTTGTTTTCCCTGGAGTGTCGGAGGCTAAGGGGTGACCTTATAGAGGTTTATAAAATTATGAGGGGCATGGATAGGATAAATAGACAAAGTCTTTTCCCTGGGGTTGGGGAGTCCAGAACTAGAGGGCATAGGTTTAGTGGGAGAGGGGAAAGATATAAAAGAGACCTAAGGGGCAACATTTTCATGCAGAGGGTGGTACATGTATGGAATGAGCTGCCAGAGGATGTGGTGGAGGCTGGTACAATTACAACATTTAAGAGGCATTTGGATGGGTATATGAATAGGAAAGGTTTGGAGGGATATGGGCAGGGTGCTGGCAGGTGGGACTAGATTGGGTTGGGATACCTGGTCAGCGTGGACGAGTTGGACCTAAGGGTCTGTTTCCATGCTGTACTTCTCTATGACTCTATAACAGAGAAAAGTACATGAGAAACTCAAAGGATTAAAATCTGATAAGGGATTAAAATCAGTGCTGCATAATTCCACAACTCCATGAGCTTTAGTCCCCAGGAAGTGATAGCCTACACCTTAGGGTTATAAAACAACTGTAGAGCTAGTAAATGGACTGTTTAAGAATTTCCAACATTTCCCAGAAGCTGGAATCGTCCTAGAAGATTGGAGGTTAACAGGTATAATGCCACAATTCAAGAAACAAAGGACAGAGAAAGTGAGGAACTTCATGAAGTCTCATGTTTTCAGGTTAAACAAGGAGCAGGATACTTCCTGCTGATTACCACATACTGCCTTCCCTCAGCTGAAGAATCCAAACTCTTCCAAGTTGAAGAATTCTTAGGTGAAGCACTGAGGATGGCAATGGTACAAAATGTACTCTGGGTGGGAGATTTCATGCCCACAACCAAGAGTGCCTCAGCAGTGCTACTGATCGAGCTGGCCGGGTACTAAAGGACATAGCTGCAATACTGGGTTTTCAGCAGGTGGTGAGGGAAATAACAAGAGGTAAAAACATACCTACCTCATCAATACCAACCTGTTGGCTGCAGGTGGATCTATTAATGACAATATTGGTCAGAGTGACCATCACACAGTCATTCTGGAGACCAAGTTCCACCTTCACATCAAGAAAACCCTCAATCTTGTTGTGTGGGATTATCACTGTGCTAAATGGGACAGATTTCAAACAGATCCAGTTGCACCCATGAGGCCTATGGGCCATCAACAGCAGCAGAATTGCACTCTGGCACAATCTGTAACCTCATGTTCTAGCATGAGCCCCACTCAATCATTACCATCAAGCCAGAGAACCAACCCTGGTTCAATGTGGCGTGCAGCAGGAAAACCAGGAGCAGCACCAGGCATACCTAGAAATGAGGTGTCAACCAGTTGAAGATACCAAATAGGACTACTTGGATGGCAAACAGCATAAGCAGCAAGTTGATAGAGCTAAGGATCCCACAACCAGTGGATCAGATCTAAGCTCTGCAGTCTTGCCACCTCCAGTTGTATTTGGTGGTGGATGATTAAAATAAGTGAGTGAAGAAGGAGGTGCCACAAATATCCCCATCCTCAATGATGGAAGAGCCCAGCCCATCAATGCAAAAGATAAGGCTGAAGCTTTTGCAGCAATCTTCAGCTGGAGGTGCCAAGTGGATGATCCATCTCAGCCTCCTTTAGATGTCCCTATTATCACAGATATCAGTCTTCAGTGAATTTGATTCACTCCGTGCAATATCAAGCAAAAGTTGGAGGCCCTGGATTTAGCAAAAGCTGTGGGCCCTGACAACATTACAGCAATAGTACTAAAGACTGGTGCTCCAGAACTCGCTGCTCCCCTAGCCAAGCTCTTCCAGTATATTTATAACACTGGGCATCTATCCAACAATGTGGAAAATTGCCCAGGTATAGCACATACACAAAAAGCAGGACAAATCCAACTCGGCTAAAAACTGCCGCGGCAGTCTACTCTCGATTATCAGAAAAATGATGGGAAGTTACATCAATAGTGCTATCAAACAGCACCTGCTCAACAATAACCTGCTCAGACACACCCAGTTGGGGTTCTGACAGGGCCACTCAGCTACTGATCTCATTACAGCCTTAGTTCAAACGTGGACAAAGAGCTGAATTCCAGAGAAGACAGAGTCACAGCCCCTGACATCATGGCTGCATTTGTCTAAGTGGAATCAAGGAGCCCTAGCAAAACAGTACAGTGGGTTCAGTGGTTAGCACTGGTGCCTCACAGTGCCAGGGACCTGGATTTGATGTCTGTATGGAGTTTGCACATTCTCCCCGTATCTGCTTGGGTTTCCTCCCACAGTATAAAGATGTGCAGGTTAGGTGAATTGGTCATGCTAATTTGCCCATAGTGTCAGGGTGTGTAGATTAAGTGCATTAGTCAGGGGAAATGTAGAGTAATATGGTAGGGAAATGGATCTGTGTGGGATACTCCTCAGAGGGTTGATGTGGTCTTGGGCCAAATGGCCTGTTTCCACATTGAAAGGATTCTATTAAAAATAACTGGAATCAATGGGTTTCAGCAGGCAGATTCTCCACTGGTTGGAGTCATACCTGACACATAGGAAGATGGTCGTGGTTGTTGGAGGTTCGTCACTCAGCTCCAGGACATCTCTGCAGGAGTTCCTCAGGGTGGTGTGCAAGGTCCAGCCAACTGCTTCATCAATGACATTTCCTCTATCGTAAGGTCAGTAGTGGCGATGTTCGCACAAAGTTCAGCACCATTTACAACTCCTTAGAAATAGAAGCAGTTCATGTTTAAATGCAACAAGATCTGAACAATATCCAGACTTGGGCTGATAAGTGGGAAGTAATATTCACACCACACAAATGCCAGGCAATGACCATTTCCAATAAGAAATAACCTAAACATCACCCCTTGACATTCAGTGGAGTTTCCATCATTGAATCCCTTACTATCAACATCCTTAAGTTACAATTAACCAGAAACTCAATAGGATTTGCCACATAAAACACAGTGGCTATAACAGTAGGTCAGTGACTAGGCATACTGCAGCGAGTAACACACCTTCTGACACCCAAAGCCTGTCCACCATCCACAATAAGAAAATTATTTACTGCACTTACAAGAATCTATGATGATTGACTAGAGGGAACAATTTGAGACTGCAAGCTTCACACAAGTAGTACAGCGCAGTAAACATGGGGTCAGTGCCAATTATTGCGTTTACACACCATACCTGTGCCTCAAGGCATTTCTGGCATTCTCTCCTGATTTCAGTGGGTTAGATTTAGGCTTATGAGGTAAAGGTCTTAAAATATATTTTCTATATTATAATAAAACATCATAGAATCAAATGCTACTTCAAAATTAGAATGATAGAAAACACCTAACCTTTAGTCTGTTGTAAATGTAAAAGCATTGCAACCAGATTTAACCTAAATTCAAATTATGAAATCATAATGGTTCAGGATAATCAAGAACAGAAATGTGGCTTAGTTTGGTCTCTTTAAAACTGAGATAACATGTTTTATTGTGAGCAGGTTTTAAATTTAACCTATTTTTCTCATCAACTGTTCAGAGATGTTATTACACACCTCTGGAGCAAATGGGACTTGAACCTGGGCCTGGGTCTAGGGGTAATGACCTTACTACAATGCCACAAGAGGTCCTAAAACAGTTTTTTTTAGTGGGTATGGTTTCTTGACTATTGGGTCTTTCTTTTTATTAATTAATTAACCACCAAATCATCCATTTCACGAGTTAAAACAAGTTATGAGCATTACCTTCCAGGGACAATGCGACAGCCGAAATCAGGGAGGCTACTTCGTGGTCTTTCTTAATCATAAAAAAAACTTTGAAAATCATTCATGTTACTAATTAAAAAAACAATTTACAAACACTACCCACTGTGGTAATGTCTTTCAATATTTTCTAATCAACTTCATCAGGTATGTTAGTAAAACCTCTGGAACTGATGAGAATTGAAGCCAGGCTGCTTGTGCCAAATATAGGGACATTTCCACTGTACTATAACAGCCCCTAAATTACAGCATACAAATATGCCACTTGGTCCATCACGGTTGGGTTAATAAAACTAAGTAAGTTTGTTGCTGAAACCCAGGATTGAACCAGGGATCTTCAGTTTAACACTCTCCCAACTGAACTATTTTAGCTGGACCAACAACCCTTACTACCTTGTCAATTAATTCACTAATCAGTCCCAGTCAGCTGTTTAACTGCTTGCTATTCTAGCATACTTCCCTTTGCTCTACAAATAAAATTGTTGAAGATACTCAAATAATCCTTGAACAAAAATTGGATAATTTATTTTCATATTCTATATCTTATAAAACAGCCAATCTTTTGTTTTCTTATTACATTTAATACAACTGACCTTCCATAATCCCCTTTCTTTCTTTAAGCAAAAATAGAATGCTAACCCATTCAATCATAAAGTCACCCAAATAAAAATGAATTTATCTTCAAATTCCTTTAATTGCTCATATCATCAGGCATGGATCTTCAAAAATTTCTTGACACAAGCACCTTCCTTTGTGAAAATAAATCTGGCATTTGAGGCTTCATTTTGGAAATCTCTTTTCTTTCCAACATTTCCTTTCTGCTGGCAACTGTATGTTGTCCCAAAGAGAATGGCTATCCACATAATATTTCATGGGTACATTTTTCTCGGTTTGAACCTTGTATAGAAGTTCCTTTAGAATCTTGGATGAACACATCTATGTATCTACAACATCTACTATCACCAATGTCTCAGCAGACAAGGTATGTTTTCACTATCTTTTTGTTTTTGGCCAATGGACAACATTTATGATCCTTTCCCTCCAGAAATATGATCAATTCTTTTATACTCAAACAAGTGTCCAGAAGGTTAGCATGTGAAGTATCATTAAAAGTGACTAGCCACATATTATCTGATCAACCAAGGCTGGAAACCTGAATGTGCATTTTTTTTAAATTAACTCTGCTTAACATGTAACTATATACTTACAGGCCTCCAAAGCCGGTCTTCTAATTCTAAATTTCTTTTCTATTTTATCAATTCATGTAACAATGCTGAATCTGTTGTAAACTGAACGCAAACTACTTCCAGCATGATGGACCAAACTAATAAATGCCATTTATTCACAGACTAATCTTCTGGACGTCTGCATCATTCAACTCGTGCACATATTTGTTAAAATTCCACAGTTTCCTTTTAATATCATCCTGCTTGGTTAAGTGGTTTCAAAAACTATTTCCTTTTGAAACTTTTCAAAGTGGAAAAATGTAGCTTTTCTATCAACTGATGTAGAACTATCAAAAGAGTTAAAATAATGATAGATAGAATACCTCATCAAGTTGAAGAGTGACATAGTTGATTCTGAGACTCGGGTCCTGAACCTAAACAGAGGAAACTATGATGGTGTGAGGCACAAGCTGGCTATGATAGGTTGGAGAATATTAGTTAAAGGGATGATGGTGGAAAGGCAATGGCAAATTTCAAACAGCTCATGGGTGACCTGCAACTTTTCATTCCTGTCTGGTGCAAATTAAGACGAGAAACATAGCCGAACCATGGCATAAAAGGGAAATTAGAGTTTAGTGCTAGGTCCAAAGAAGAGGCATTCAAAATGAACAGAAAAGACAACAGACCTGAGTGCAATTTAGAAATCAGCAAGGGAGGACAATGGAATTAATTAAGAAAGGCAAAATTGACTTTCAGAGTAAGCTTGTGAGGGACATAAAATTGACTAAATATTTCCACAGATATGTGAAGAGAAAAAGATTGGTGAAGACAAACATAAGTCCCTTACTGTCAGAAATAAGAGAATTTATAATGGGGAGCCTAGAAATGGCTGACCCACTAAATACAGACTGTGGTTCTGTGTTCACAAAGAAGGACACAAATGACATACCAGAAATCTTTGGGAAAACAGAGTTTGGTGAGTGAGAGGAACTGAAGGAAGTCAACATTAGTGGGGAAATGATATTGGGGAAATTGATGCAAATGAAGGCTAATAAATCCCCAGGACCCCAATATTCAATGTCCCAGAGTAGTTAAGGAAGTGGCACAAGAAATAGTGGATGCATTGATGGTCACTTTCCAAGATTCTATATGCACTAGTTCCTACAGATTGGAGGGCAGATAATGTAGCCCCACTAATTAACAAGGGAGGCAAACAGAAAACAGGAATTACAGACTAGTCAGCCTGATTTCAGGAATGGGTAAAATGCTAGAGTCCAATATAAAATAATAGCTGAACATTGGAAAACACTAGCAAGATCAGATAGAGTCAGCATGAATTTACAAAAGGGAAATCATAATTGACGAACAGACTAGAATTCTTCAAGGATGTAATGCGTAGAGTTGATAAGGGGGAGCCAATTGATGTGATTTATTTGGACTTTGAGAAGGCTTTCGACTAAAATTAGCATTTAAAATTAAACTACATGGGATTGTAGGTGATGTATTGAGATAGATGAAAAACTAGTCGGCAGACACAAAACAAAGAGGAATAAACAGTCTTTTTCCTGAATAAGGCAGTGACAAGTAGGGTACTGCAAAGATCAGTGCTAGGACCCTCATCTATTTATAATATATATTAATGATTTAGACAAAGGGTCTGAATGTAATATCTCCAAATTTGCAGATGATACAAAGCTGGGTTGATGAGTGAGCTGTGAGGTGGATGGAGAGATGTTACAGTGTAATTTGAACAAGCTGAGTGAGAGAGTAAATACATGGCAGATGCAGTAAAATGTGGATAAATGGAGGAAGCAAAACAATTGATTATTATTTGAATGGCTATGAATTGAGAGAGGGAAATATGTAATGAGATCAAGGTATCTTCATACACCAGTCGCTGAAAGTAGGCATGCTGGTACAGCAGGCAGTAAAGAACCCAAATGGTATGTTGTCCTTCATAGTGAGAGATTTCAAGTACAGGAGCAGGGATGTCTTGCTGCAATTAGACAGAGCCTTGGTGAGACCACATCTGTAATACTGTGTGCAGTTTTGGTCAACTTATCTGACAAAGGATGATCTTGCTATAAAGGGAATACAGCGAAGATTTACCAAACTGATTCCGAGGACAGTGGGACTGATATAGATGTTAAATTGGTCAGAATTATATTTGCTGGAGTTCAGAAGATTGGTGGGGGTTCTCATAGAAATCTATAAAATTCTAACAGGACTCAAAAGGTTAGATGCAGGAGAGATGTTCTTGACGGCACATCAGTCCAGAATTGGGGTCATAGTCTAAGGATATGGGACTGAGATGAAGAGAATATTCCTCACCCAGGCAGTGGTGATTTTGTGGAATTTGCCACCACAGAAAACTGGTGAGCCTGAAACTTTAAAGAGCAGTTAGATATAGCACCGGGTCTAAAGGTATCAAAGGCTATGTGGGAGAAATAGCAACAGGCTACTGAGTTGAATGATCAGCCATGAGTGTAATGAATAGTAGAGTAAGTTTGAAGAACTAAATGGCCCCCTGCTGCTCCTATCTTTAATGCTACTTTGCACATTTCTATTTTCTATTAAATTATATCTCAATACTTCATATTTGGTTTCAGCTATTCTTCTCAAAAGTAATTCAAATTATAATCTTCTGTCTGAAAAGTACTCTTACTTTGCATTATTCACCTGTTGGGAACCATTCTTTGTTTCTGAGGTCAAATGAGATCCAAACCAGTCGCTGAATTTTTTTTGTGGATAATTTATTAATTATTCTGTCAAGAAGCTTATTCCAAACACCAGCCTCACCTGTTCCCCCTCTATATCTATCCAGTAAATTAAATAATCAATTAGCACCCTCACCTACTCACCTACTTGCTATATTAACATACAGGTCTTTAAAATTAAGGAAGATTCTGATAAAGTGGATACAGAGTGTCTCGTCTTCTGGACAAAAGTGTAACCAGAAGTCATCGATATAAGATAGTCAACAAGAAAGCCAATAAGGAATTCAGAAAAATATTCTTCACCCAAAGAGTGAAGAGAATGTGGAACTCACTAATATAGGGTAAAATGAATGAAATAATGCATTTAAGGCAAAACATGCAAACAGATAAGGGAGAAGGGAATAGATGGTTGCATCTGTCAGTACTACAACATCAGTATTATGCATTTACAGGCTTTGCATGCATTATTAAATTCAGAATAAAGCTATCTACCTTGCTCCACCTCACAAGTACATCACACTCGCATGTGACATTTTCACACTTCTCAAATCAGGCAAGTTAATATTGTATGAAGGCAGTTTTGTGCAGTAGCCCATGACCATAAAGAACTGGAAAGAGATTTTCCAAATAATTTGACATAGGGCAATGCAGACATTAGAGCAGACTTCCACCCTAACTATCAGGATTTGATTTAAATCTGGAACCTGGAAGTAAAGGAGCAGCGTATACTTTGTTCATTGTCTCTTTCAGGAGATTATTGTTCCACCATACAGAGGGATTGCAATTTCAGATTTCTAAACTCACAAGAATTGCTCAGCTTTATTAGGTATGTCACTGCAAGATGTGGGCCTGTAGGATTTAACACAGATCATTTTTAAACCTGGATGTCACTTGAGAAGAATCCTAAGTATGAAAGCTACTGTACTGTATTTAATTTTCAGCACTACTAAAGCGTTAATGCTTTGTTTCATCAAGCTCAGTATCCTTACTGAAATTAAGATTAATACTATGTTTCCTATAATACTACATTTATAATACTACAATATTAACTACATTTCAAAACTGGTTCATTGACTATAAACTGTTCTGAGACATTAAGTGATCACGAAAGGCAGGATACAGAAACATAGAAATGGTGTAGGCCATTCAGCCTGTCATACCTGCCCTGCCATTCAATATAATGTGGCAGATCTTCAAAGCTTTTGTTTCACCCCATTCCCCAAACCCTGATAATTAGAAATCTATCAATCTCTACTTAAACATATTCGAAGATTGAGACTCCAGAGCTCTTTTTGGTAGACAGTTCCAAAGCTTCACAATCCTCTGAATAAATCTTCCTCATCTTCAAACTAAGTGGCATCCCTCGTCTTTTTAAATTATGTCCCTTGCTTTAAACTTTCCAACTAAAGGAAACATCTTACCTGTACCTACCCTCCCTATTCCTTTAGGTTTATAGGTTTCAAAGCTCTCCAGCACGTTCTTGACAGCAACAGGAACATGCACTAAATGCTGGCTGATCAGTGATGCCCTTGTCCCATGAATGTATAACAAGGAATCATCTCCCATTCATCAAAATCCTACAGAACACAGGTCAGTTTGCCCAATCTATCTTCATACAACAGTTCCACCAAATTGCGAATAAGTCTGATAACTAAGTCAATTGTTTTCTTCTTTCTTTCATTGATAGACATGGCCTTTTAAGATGGTTTATCATTTTAGTTAAAAGGTGATAGTCCTGTCAATGCAGCGTTCCTTTCAGTAATGCAGTGAAGTATCAACATAGATCATGTGTTCAAGTCTTAGCATGAAGCCAGAATGCAAAGCATTTTGATGCAGGACAAGACTGCTCCAAATTGGAGCAAATTTACAAGCATGGGTCATATTTTACATCTTCTACCTGTCTGACATGTAAATTAGAAAATATTAGGTATAATGTTTTATGTATGCATGTTTTATATGTATGTTTTGAATAAAATGCACCTGCATTTAAGTGGGGGGAAATGTCTAAAGGGTTTTCAACACTGATTTTGGGCACACGTTTGACAAAAACCCAATGAAGGAGAAAGTGAGAACTACAGATGCTGGAAAAGCTCAATGAAGCAACAACAGTGGAGCAGGACATACCATAAAGATATTTGTCTGCAGGCTTATTCTCTAAAACAAGCCTATCACTTTTTCCACAAGTTTGGCGAGATGGTAGAGAACATAAAGAGAGAAAATGCAGTCTGAGCAAGTGCTCACTTTGATGGTTATTTTTAGTGAATCTTTCAGTCAGTTTGTTTGAATTACATGAAAAATTATGCATAAAGTCACTTAATTTTCGCTTGGCTAGAAACGCAGCAATCTGGCAAGCCTGGAGAATAACAAACCTGTGCTTTTTTAAAATATTTGACGTTGCATTCTGATAGATTTCATTTTTAATTTTGATTATCTATTGCAAATTAGAGAAATGTTAGTGAGAAATTGAACAAGGCATTTCACTTGAATGGAGATACTTTGATATATTGATGAGACTCATACAACATCTCAAGCGACTGCAGTTAGCTTTAGATCTCTGAATGTATTTCTATCACAGAAATCAAAACAGGAAATATCTTTACTTGTTTTCTTCTTTCACCATCTGTGGGCGGGTTATTGCGCCAAGTTCTTAGACACTAATCAGATATTCCACTCAAATACAATGAAATGGATGTTTTTAAGGTTTAGCAGTCAAACCCAGGGACACCAAGGTTCATGCAACTACATATGTTAATTATTTTGAACAGCTTGGATTTTATGCAACGTTACTGTTACAATCTAACATCAAAGTTCTACCTCTTGAGAATAACAGCTGTAAATATTAGAGAGTGCATTATGTATCCTTATCTTTTCTAGAATTGAAATGCCCCACTGCTGCAGTTATAATGGGAAGTTGTGAAAACTATCAAGGAAATTTTCCCCTTTATAATACCTCTAAGCATCACAAGTTCAATCTGTCCCAAATCAATGTTATGTTTTAAATAATTCTTTAACATGAGTTTAATTGTAATTATTTTGATTCTGTTTTAATTCTACCTCTGAAGTTGCAGATACAGCTCCTGTGGATCCTCAGTGCAAAATGAACAAACAAAATGCACATTGTTTTACATCCCACAATAATTATTCAGACATGCAGACTACAAAAATACTGGGCAGCATTACACAAAGTGTCACTCTATGAACTGAAAGTGCAGCTCAGAGAATTGGGCGTTGAGGGTGCAGCTAATTAGGAGCATGAAATTATCACTGGCAGTGAAAGCTATGCTGCCAACAATATTTGTGCCCTTGCGACTTCCTGGCAGCCACTGGGGTCATCTCAGGAGTCAGGCACTTTGGTTATAAATGCTGCAGAGCTGTTTCCCACACCATCACGCAAGTTCACTCAAGTCAAACAGAAAACGGCCTCCAGTAACATGACAGCAGCAGAACACTTGCAATTCTGAGGAAATCATTGATCCATTAAGGAAATGATTAAAATAGTTTAGCATGATACATCCAACTTAACAATCACAGCAAGCTTCTCCGTGATGCCATTGACCGTGTGCATGCAGCAATGTGTCTTTCTGTATCATAGAAGCTAGGGCATATTTGGATGGGAAAGGCTATTGTATTATTGCATGAATTCGAGAAGAGGACTGGAGGACACATTCTGAAACATGTGACAAGAGTCTTTGAAGGATAAGGAAGATTGTGAGTCTTCAGAGATTTTTTCTTATGTAGTGTAAGCAATTGTAAGGGCAAACTAGGATGTTTGGCCACTAACATAATATTTAGAAGTGTTATGTAGAGGTGAGCTCACAATAAAAGGTTATAGGTCTGGTGCGATTGTTTTTTTCCACTACGAATGATTCAGGAGTCACAAAATTAAATAAAAATGCATTCATGCAACTTGTTAACTTTGATAAAAACAACAAACCCCACTCATTTTCTAATAAAGTTGAATACATTGATTTTTTTCAAGTAACACTGAGGCAATCATATATTTTTGAAGATAGCCAGTTAAGACTTCATTAGATATTTGTTATGATTGATTTAAATTTCTTGTGTCTGAAAGTCTGAACCTTTCAAGTTTAAATAATAACATTCTGTTGGAAACCAATAGCTCAGTTAGGTGACATGGTAATTGAGCAGAGGTTTGTACACATTGATCACATGCATTGGCAATCTGCACACTGGGCAATACACTGATTTTTCAGCATCCTGATGACAGCATGTTAGATGAAGTACCCAGCCTTCGGTCTTTGAGAAAAAGTTAGGATTGCTCAATTGTATGTCCTTTGTTAAAAACTCATCACTCTCCAAAGGCAAATTTCATGCATAGATGAAAGTCAACTTTCAGGACCTTCAACTGGAATGCGTGGTGTTGAGTTGATCCGGAATTGGTGTACATCTGTTCCTGTTCCTAAAATCAAGACAATTTGAAGGCTAATGGAAGTATGGGACACTTCTCTGCAGACACCAATCAACGATACTGGAGTTAGAGGGCCCATAGCCTTTGCAGTATCTTATGCCTCCAGTCATTTCTTGATATCATGTGGATTGAATTGAATTGAATTGAATCTGTGATGCTGGGGAGCTCTGGCCTTAAGAAATTTATCATGGGGAAGTTGTTCTGGGAGCCCTGACCATTGGCTTTGGACCCATGAAGTTTCATGGCATCAGTCAAACATTGGCAAGGAATACTCCTTCTAATTACATGTATTGCTTCATGCCTCTCGCCCAACACATGGAGAAAGCACTGAGCATAGCAACAGCAAATAAAATATTTGCAGTCAGGGATTTAAATGTCCATTGCCTTGAATGGTACAACCACTACTGATCAGACTGCTGGATCCTAAAGGACATAGCCTCTAGACTGGGTCTGCAACAGGTGGTAAGGGAATCAACGAGAAAAACATACTTGACCTCATCCTTACCAATCTACCTGTCCCCAGGACAATATCTATAGGAGTGACCACTACACAGTCCTTATAGAGACAAATTTCAATCCTCACAGAGAGGATACCTTCCAATGTGTGCGTTACACAATCGATGTGGTGAACAAGCTAGATTTTAAGGCAGACCTAGCAACTCAGCACTGGGCATTCATGAGGCAGTGTGGGCCAATAGCAGGAGCAGAACTATACTCCAATCTGCTACCTCTGCACAATCTGCCCAGCATTTATCCATTTTACCACAACCTCAAAAAAGAGGATCACTGTGGTTCAATGGAGAATGCAGGAGGGCATGCCAGAAGCAGTGCAAGGCACACCTGGTCAAGGTACAAAACAGGATTACTTGCATGTCAAACAGCACAAGCAGTAAGTGATAGACAGGAATATGTGTTTTGATAACCAGTAGATCATATCTAAGCTCTGCAGTACTGTCTCATCGAGCCATGAATGGTGATGGATCATTGAACAACTCACTGGAGGAGCAGGCTCCACAAATGACACCATCCCAAATAAAAGGAGAACCCAGCACATCAATGAAAAAGATTAGGTGAAAGCATCTGCAATAATCTTTAGTTAGAATGCTGGGTGGATGATCCAACTTTGTCTCTTCTGGACGCCCCTAGCCTCACCATTACCAATTTGAATTGTGACTGAGCAAAACAAACTGAATGCAATGAGGATGGTTTCCCCGGCCATGGGGTTCACCACAAAGGGACCAATGTCACAGGATATACAATGGACAATTCTGGACTGATGTGAGGAGAAATTTCTTCACTCACAGAATGGTGAACTTGCAGAAACCATACTCTACCATAGAAGGCTGTGGATGCAAAAGCACTGAGTGCATTTAAGGAAACAACAGATAGAATTTTAGAACACAAAGATGTCAAGGATATAGGGAGAGTGCAGGAGTGTGACGTTGAGAGAGAAAATCAGTCATGATCTGTTAAATGGTGGAGTGGGCTTGATGAGCCAAACCACCTAAGCTGGTCCTATTTTCTATTAACTTACTTAAAATCTCACCAGTGTACCTGGTGTAATCTAAATTCACTTAATAAAATCTGTAACTGAAAGCTAATCTCAGTAATGGTGACCTTGAAACTATAAGGATTTCTCATAAGAACCCCACTGGTTTATTCACATCTTTTAGAGAAGGAAATATGCCATTCTTACCCATTCTTAATTGTGATTTCAGACTCACAGTACTGGGGCTAACTCTTAACTGCTCTCTGAAATGGATGAGCAAACCACTCTGTTCAAGGTCAATTCGAGACGAGCAACAGATGCTGGTCTTGCCAGTGATATCCACGTACCATGGCAGATTGAAAAAAAGCTTCTGATCAATCAGAGGTAAGACAATTTTCTATTCCCCTGGAAAAAGCCAGCTAATCTCCATTTAAATTAAAGCTGTCATTTTGTTGGAAGAAAAAATACCAATTACTACACTTCCAAATATATGGTGTTTGTTGAGCCTTAAGGTAATGAATGTTGAGACTTTCCAACTCTGTAAAACTTGCAGGTGACACCTGGATTTGCTCAATTTGCGATATTAAGAAGCAGCTGAAGACATTATATAATGTAAAAGTGAAGGACCTTGATGATATTCTGGTAATAGAACTGAAGGCAGAAATTGCCAGAAAAATTTAGGAGGTCGAGCAGCATCAGTGGAGACAAAACAGAGTTAACATTTCAGGTCCAGTGACCCCTCTTCTGAACATGTTCTCCAGAACTAACTACAACCCCAGCCAAACTTCACCACTACAGTCACCATACTGGTATCTCCCAGACAATGCGGAAAATTGTCCAGTTCTCTCTGAGTCAAGAGAAAAAGTGGGACAAATACAACCTGGACAATTGCGCCCCAACAGTTTACACCCAATTATCAGTAATCAACAATGTCATTAACAGTGCTATTAATTGGTACCAACACAACAATGACCTGGCCATCAATCAGGTTACATTATTGTCACGTGGCCGTGGTGCGAACATGGACAAAAGAACAGTGAGGAGAGAGTGACTGTCTTTGGCACTAAGGCAGTATTTGACCGAGTGTGGTTTCAAGGAGCCTGAGCAAAACTGAAGTCAATGAAAATTAGAGGAAAGGTCTGGTTGGAGTCAAACATAACGTAACAAAACAGAAAGGAAGATTAATGTGATCATTAGATGTCAAACATCTCAGCCAAAGGACATCAATACCAGAGGTTTTCATGTTAATCATCAACTACTGCTTTCTCAATGACTTTTCCTCCATCATTCGGTCAGAATCTGGGATGTTTTCTGATGGTCGTACATTTGTGACTCCTCTGATGCTGAAACAGTCAATGTGCCCCCAAGTAGCAAGACCTCAACATATTCAGGTTTGGACTAATAATTGACAAGTAGACTTTGTGCGACACAAGTGCTAAACATTTGATTGACTGACTTATTGCTGTCACATGTATGAGATACAGTGAAAAGTTGTTTTGCGTGCTCTACAGGCAAATCAAACCATTCAAACTGCATTAGGGTAGCACAGCAGAGTGCAGAATACAGAGGAACCTTGATTATTCAGCATTCGATTATCTGAATTTCAGATTATCTGAACAAGATCACAAGGTCCCGATGCTTGGCTAAACTGTGTTATCCAGCATTCAATTAACCGAACGAAATATTCCCCACCTGTGTCCTTCGGATAATCAAGGTTCCTCTGTACAATGTTACAGCCGCAGAGGAGGTGCTAGAGAGAGAGGTCAGTACTAACATTTGAGAGGTCTATTCAAACGTCTGATAACAGCAGGGAAGAAGCTGTTCTTAAATCTATTTGTACGTGCATTCAAACTTTTATATCTTCTGCCCGATAGAAGAGGATGGAAGAGAGTATAACCAGGGTGAGAGGAGTCTTTGATTATGTCAGTTGCTTTCCCCAGGCAGTGGGAGGTATGGATGGAGCCAATGGACAGGAGGCTGGTTTCGGAAACCAGATTCTGGAATAGAGTAGTGCTGGAAAAGCACAGCAGTTCAGGCAGTATCCGAGGAGCAGGAAAATCGACGTTTCGGGCAAAAGCCCTTCATCAGGAATTCCTGATGAAGGGCTTTTGCCCGAAACTTCGATTTTCCTGCTCTTCGGATACTGCCTGAACTGCCGTGTTTTTCCAGCACTACTCTACTCCAGAAGGAGGGTGGTTTGTGTGATGGGAATGGGCTGTGTTCATGACTCTCTGTAGTTTCTTGCAGCCTTGGGAAGAACAGTTGCCATACCACATTGTGATAGGATGGAGACAGGATGTTTTCTATGGTACATCTATAAAAATTGGCAAGAGTGCTTGCTGACATGCTAAATTTCCTTTGGCTCCTGAGGAAGTAGAGACATGTCAACATGGTTGGACAAGAACAGGTTGTTGGTGATCATCACTCCAACAAACCTGACGCTTTCAACCATCTCCAGCTCAGCATCATTGATGCAGACAGGGCATGCCAGCTCCTTTGTTTTGCTGACATTAATGGAGATGTAATTATCTTTCCACCATGCCGCTAAGCATTCAATCGCTTTCCTGTACTCAGTCTCAGTGTTGTTTGAGATCTGACCTACAATGATGGTGTCATCAGCAAACATGTAAATGGAGTTGGGATGGAATTTGGCCACACAGTCGTGAGTGTGCAAGGTGGGGAACTGGTGTTGAAGATTACGGTGGAGGAGGTGTTCTTGCCTGTTCTTACTGGCTTAAGTCTTTGGGTCAGGAAATCGAGGATTCAGTTACACAGCAGAGTAGCCAAGACCTAGGTCTTGGAGTTTGGAGATTAGTTTGGTTGGAATTATGGTGCTAAAACTGGAGCTGTAATCAATAAGTAGGAGCTTGATGTAGGTATCCATGTTATCCAAATGTTCCATGGATGACTGCAGGGCAAGGAAGATGGTGTTTGCATGGACCTATTGTGCCATTAGGTGAATTGCAAAGGATCAAGACAACTCAGGAAGCTGGACCTGATGCGAGCCATGGCTAACCGCTCGAAGCACTTCCAAATTTTAGAGATCACAGCCATCAGGTGGAAGTCATTGAGGCATGCTGCATGATTTCTCTTTGGCACTGGGATCATTCTGGTGTTTTTGAAGCAGGTGGGGGCTTCAGATCGTTGTAAGGAGAGGCTAAATATTCCCGCCAGCTGGTCCACACAGGGTTTGAGTGCATGGCCAGGGACTCCATCTGGGTCAATTGTTTTCTGTGGGTTTTTTTCTCAAGTAGACTAATCTAATGTCTGTGGCAGTGACCCTGGGTACAGGTGCATCTGAGGCTCATGATGCAGGTGACATCGTTTCACTGACCTTCTGTTCAAAGCGAGCATAGAGTGCATTTCCAATAATCACATCATTTTCTCTTGATACTGAATAATATTATCAATGCTCCATCCCTCACTGACATACTGAGCAATATCATTGACTAGGAACTGAAGTGGACTAGTCTTATAAATCAGAGACTGAGACTTCTGGAGACAACATCAGTCTCCCAAAAACCTTGTCCAACATCGAAATGGGGAAATTCAGGAGTGTGAAGAATACTCTCCACTCGCCTGGATGGGTGTGACTCCACCAATAGTTGTGAAGATCTACACTACACAAGTTAAAGCAAGGCTGATCAACACCTCAGCCGCCACCATAAATATTCACTTCCTTCACCAGTGAAGCACAGTAGCAGTAGTAAATACCATCCACACTAGCACCTACCTCATCTCAAACAGATTTAAAATAATCTGCAAATGATGCAAGGATGAAGTCAAGAAAAGCTTTTCCACTCAGTGACTAGTTATGGTATGGAATACACTGTCTAGAATTGTGTTGGAGGCATGTGAAATTGAGGCACAAGAGACGGCATTGTATGATTACTTGTTTAAAAATAATGTGCAATGGTTTGGGGAAAATGCCGGAAATTGGCACTATGTAATCATGGAGTAAAAAGTGAGGTCTGCTGATGCTGGAGATCAGAGCTGAAAATGTGTTGCTGGTTAAAGCACAGCAGGTTAGGCAGCATCCAAGGAACAGGAAATTCGACGTTTCGGGCCCTTCCTGATGAAGGGCTCTGGCCCGAAACGTTGAATTTCCTGTTCCTTGGATGCTGCCTAACCTGCTGTGTTTTAACCAGCAACACATTTTCAACTATGTAATCATGCTCATTTAACAAGCCGGTGCAGGTACAATGGGCCAAGTAGCCTCTTTCTGCATCACAACACATCTGTCAATGAGAAGAACAAGGGAAGCAAGTATATGGGAACACCACCATCTGCAAATATGCCTCCAAGCCACTCACTATCCTGACTTGGAAATATATCATTGTTCCTTCACTGTCACTAGGTGAAATACTGAAATTTACTCCATGGCATCACTTTGGATATGTCTACACCAAATGACTGCAGCGATTCAAATGTCTTCTCAAAGGCATTTAGGAATGGACATCAAATGTTGGTCTTGTTGGCAATGTTTTACCGCAGTATAAAAAATAACAAAAGTAACTATTTCACCATCTCTGGTGCATTTTGCATCAACTACATTTTCAGCCTTCTTTCCTTCTTTATTGTTGTGGAGAATGGAGAAAAAGAAGGCACTTGCTTTACAGCAAATGGATCCAGTATGTCCCGTTTTGTGGTAATGATATTGTAGATTAGCTTTGACCAACTTGTGTGAACCCTAAAATACCATCTTGATACGCTGGAAAAATTTACAAGAGCAGTAAAAGCCGAGCAATGGGGAGATGAACCTGATTATTCTGTAAAATAAACAAACCAAATGATCATTACTGCAGCGACCGTGCCAATGATCCAAAACATGTTTCTGGCAAAAGCAGAGACCAAGGTGAGGAAATGGCAACTTGGTACAAAGGGTACCAATGCATTGTTTCCTGCATCATCTAAGTTTACTACTTGGGCTAATATGTCAAATGAGCTTAAAAATAGATATTCACTTCAAAAAGGACTTTCTTTGCTAAAGATTGATTACGGCATTAGCAAATGGTTCAGGCAAAGTTGGGTAGGAGGCAGGCTTTGGCATATTGTTGCCTATGGTTTCATGATGGCAATAAACTCCTAATGTTTAGTTGCCTGATGACCCCTCAGGTCAAGCAAAACTAAATAATTAAAACAAATGGACAGGCTTTGCCATGATATTTTCTAAGGATTAGCTTTTAATATTCATTAGATTGTATCACAAATGAAATGCATCCATCTTTCTCCTCCCATTTCTTGAAATCATAAGCAATTAAGCAGCTTGCACTGAATTATTAATAAATGCAGTTCTACCATGAAGATCAGTAACTGCGATACAGCCCTGTAAAACAGCAAAGAACAAACAGAGAATACTGAACACGTAGCACAGCAATTCCAATTCCAGCAATCATTTATGAAAAATGTGGTCAGTAGCAATGATAGATTACTTCCAAAACCCACTACTATTTAAAACATGTTTATATTATAGTCTGGCATAAATAAAAAATGTTCATTTTACCTGAAAAATATTATCTTTTCCTTCTTATTCTCTTTGACTTCCCATTGATATTATGAAGAACAAATAACTATGCAGCTATCAAGCATGTAAAAACATATTTAATTTACACCTAAAGTTAATTGTAGACTCAGCTGACTTAAAAGTAACAAAACTATAGTTCGGTAATCATTGTTTTTTGTTCACCATGTTTTACTTTGCATTTGTGGTGCTATAAACAGCACATTCCAACACTGATAATTACTGAGTGAATGCTATGAATTATTCCAGAATGTTTGATACATAAATAAAGATAAATGGCTATGTTTGATCTTACCTGCCTGCATTTTATGAGTTCAGCTACTAAGTTCTTCGTTAAACGTTGCAAGGTATAAATGGAGCCATTGAGGCACCAGGTGAGGTGTCAGATAACTAAGCTGCTTTGCTCACACTGAATTTATTGTTAGAACCATTCGAACCAAGCCTCATCACCAGCTGTTCCATGTGTATTAGTGCATGAGCGCAGATACCTTTACACCTAAAGATCAAAGCTGGTCTTCATCACTGGAAACCAGATGGTTGATAATAAACTTCCTTAAACAGCAATTTAATAAATAGTTGCTAAAAGATATGTCGGGGAACCAATTAGACTGCTGTCATTTGTGAATGCAGTTAGTTTTGCTGGAGATTATAAAGGAACTTCTTCATATTGCCTTTCCCAGATTTTCTCCCTCTTTTCTTATGAAAGCACAATTCCTACTGGAGTACAGATCCACATGTACTCACCACTGTCCAGCCATTATCTAAATTGACACTCATGTAATAGAAGTCGCAACAAACACTTTGCCACATAGAGTCTTGGGAAATCTGGAATCTTGAAATCTGAAGTTTGCCTGAGGATCTGTGGATGACTGCCTAATTAAAATTCCCAAGACTGAGATCAAAGAAGGCAAATAGAGTTTAGGCACACAATAATCAGGTGCTCTGTTTTCCTTCCACAATCCAAAGATGTATAGGTTAGGTGAATTGGCAATACTAAATCGTCCATAATGTCAGGTGCATTAGTCAGAGGTAAATATATGTTACGGGAATGGGTCTGGGTGGGTTACTCTTTGGAGGGTCGGTGTGGACTTGTTGGGCTGAAGGGCCTGTTGTCATACTGTGGGGAATTTAATCTCAGTAATCCCAGTTACTGTCTCCATTTCACCAATGCACCAGTACAAAATGACAAGTCAATGGGATGTTCTTAATTTATGAAATATGTCCTGAATCAGGGAGGGATCATATGTTATCCAGCATCTGCAGACCTCACTTTTTATTCATATGTTACCTGTCGATCCAAAGTACTCCCAAGAGCTGCACATCAATCCTGTGCATTCTAATCAGGGTAGAGAGCTACCTGCCATTTTGCTGGGGTTGAGAGTTATACATAAAGGTCCACGGGACATTGTAGTGAGACTAGGGTCATTGAATATCTCAAGAATATAGATATTTTTAATGAACCAGGTCAGATATGTTATGACACACCTCCAGACCAGGTGGGACTTGAACTTGTGCTTTCAGGTTTAGTGTGTCACAAGAGTCCCCATCACCAGGATGTGTGTTAATTGCAGATATCCCATTCTGAGATGCTGAAAGGATAATCTTAACAAAATCCACAGAGGATAGTATCCCATTACCAAGTTTATTTACATGTCCTTGACTCTAGGACTGCCTCTTCAGAGTCAGCTCTCAGAGTGCCAGAACCTCTGACACTCCTGTTTACATCTGTCAGCCAGGGCTGCCCGAATGGACCAGATTAACAGCCCCAGTTAAGGAACTCACATTCTATGAGGTCCAGTTGGCTGACTTTGTGACAATCCCAACATCCCTGCCCTTCTGAGTCTGAGGACACTGGCAGATCTTTTTTATTGGAGAGCCTCTTAGCCTATTTTCACACTGGGTCAGGTTCCTCCAAGTCAGTGTCCACTACGGGCAGCATGCAATACACAGCAGCTCACTTCTTGCGTCAGGAGCACCTCGGTAGAATTTCACTCTTTTCTTCTGGAGGCAAAGGCGTCAAGGTGGCCTCATCCGTCATGTCCATCTCTGATTCAGAGGTCTCATCAACACTTTAGGGTGAACCCACGGATTCTGGTAGCCTTTCTGACTGTTTCGAGGAGCAGGGGATGTTTTGTTCCAACACTGTTTGCGAATTGGCTACTTTCATATGGTCCACATGCTTGTTCAGGACTGTCATACCTAGCTGAATGTTATATATCACTGGTCTGACCTCATATTGACCATGCCTGTAACCCATGTGGGGCCATTTCTGTGATTCTTACATTAAACTTCGTTCCCTATATCAAACTGTCTCTCTCATTTGACAGAGACTTATTTGGCATTGGCATTCCTGATGCCGTTTCACGCACGCCCCCCTATGTCTGGGAAGCTCAGATTTACCTGGTGCAGAGCAACTCAGCCAGTGCTAAGCCTGTAGTTACATGTGGGGTGGTCCTATAATCAAATATAAACTGAGACAGCTTGGTATCTAATGAGGCTATAGGCTCTTTCTTCAAGCCTGCTTTCAAGATTTAGACTTCTCTTTTTGCTAGGCCATTGGACGATGGGTTGATTAAATGTCAAATCCCATTCAACCTTAGGAAGTACCCAATTCCCTGGTAATGATGGCACATTATCTGTGACCAATAGATCTGGCAGTATGTGTCTTGAAAAGGATGCACGCAGTTTTTAAAAAAATCATCATCCCCATGTTTGATGAATGCAAGTCCAATCACTTTGAATGGGTGTCTATAATGACTAAGAACATTCAGACCATGAAAGGATCTGCATTGTTGGCATGCAAATGAGTCCAAGGTTTACTTGGCCATTCCCACAATTGTGGGAAAGCTGCTGGCAGTAATTTTGTCCTTATTGGCACTCTGGTCACTGCCCAACCCTCGTTGCTAAATCTGTATCCAGGCCTCGCCACCAGACATAACTTTTTGCCAACATCTTCATTTTGGAGACCCTAGTAGAATTCAGCCAGTATTTAACAGCAATTTTGGGATAATCATTCTTTCTCCCATAACAATATGCCATTCTTTACTATGAGCGGTCTCTCTGGGTACAAAAACGGTTTCAATTCTAGTTGTGATGGCCCTTTGGTTCCCCCCCAGCACTCCCAGGTTTGCATCAGTATTTACTGTGGAAAAGGATATGGAAGATATAAACTGCAAGGAAGTAGATGGCGACATCTTACAAAATGTCCAGATCATAGGGGAGGAAGTGCTGGATGACTTGAAATGGTTAAAGGTGAATAAGTCCCCAGGACCTGATCAGGTGTACCCTAAAACTCTGTGGGAAGCTAGAGAAGCGATTGCTGGGGCTTTTGCTGAGATATTTGTATCATCGATAGTCACAGGTGAGGTGCCGGAAGACTGGGGTTGGCAAACGTGGTGCTACTGTTTAAGAAGGGCAGTAAAGACAAGCCAGGGAACTATAGACTGGTGAGCCTGACCTCGGGGGTGGGAATCCTGAGGGACGGGATGTACATGTATTTGGAAAGGCAAGGACTGATTTGGTATAGTCAACATGGCTTTGTGCGTGGGAAATCATGTCTCACAAACTTGATTGAGTTTTTTGAAGAAGTAACAAAGAAGCAGTAGATGTGATCTATATGGACTTCAGTAAGGCGTTCGACAAGGTTCCCCGTGGGAAACTGATTAGCAAGGTTAGATCGCATGGAATACAGGGAAAACTAGCCACTTGGATACAGAACTGGCTCAAAGGTGGAAGAGAGAGGGTGGTGGTGGAGGGTTGTTCTTCAGACTGGAGGCCTGTGACCAGTGGAGTACCACAAGGATCGGTGCTGAGCCCTCGACTTTTTGTCATTTACATAAATGATTTGGATATGAGCATAAGAGGTACAGTTAGTAAGTTTGCAGATGACACCAAAATTGGAGGTGTAGTGGAGAATCTGGACCAGATGGGTCAATGGGCTGAGAAGTGGCAGATGGAGTTTAATTCAGATAAATGCAAGGCGCTGCATTTTGGGAAAGTGTATCTTAGCAGGACTTATACACTTAATGGTAAAGTTCTAGGGAGTGTTGCTGAACAAAGAGACCTTGGAGTACAGGTTCATAGCTCCTTAAAAGTGGAGTCGCAGGTGGATAGGATAGTGAAGAAGGCGTTTGGTATGCTTTCCTTTATTGGTCAGAGTATTGAGTACAGGAGTTGGGAGGTCATGTTGCGGCTGTACAGGACATTGGTTAGGACACTGTTGGAATATTGTGTGCAGTTCTGGTCTCCTTCCTATCAGAAATACATTGTGAAACTGGAAAGGGTTCAGAAGGATGTTGCCAGGGTTGGAGGATCTGAGCTACAGGGAGAGGCTGAACAGGCTGGGGCTGTTTCCCCTGGAGCATCGGAGGCTGAGGGGTGACCTTATAGACGTTTACAAAATTCTGAGGAGCATAGATACGATAAATAGACAAAGTCTTTTCCCTGGGGTCAGGGAGTCCAGAAATAGAGGGCATAGGTTTAGGGTGAGAGGGGAAAGATATAAAAGAGACTTAAGGGGCAACTTTTTCACGCAGAGGGTGTACGTGTATGGAATGAGCTGCCAGAGGATGTGATGGAGGCTGGTACAATTGCAACAGTTAAGAGGCATTTGGATGGGTATTTGAATAGGAAGGGTTTGGAGGGATATGGGCCAGGTGCTGGCAGGTGAGACTAGATTAGGTTGGGGTATCTGGTCAGCATGAACGGGTTGGATGGAAGGGTCTGTTTCCATGCTGTACACCTCTGTGACTGTATCATTCTCCATCCAAAATCTGATATTGTCAGCTGTGACTCTGAGTGTGTCCAGAAAATTTAATACCATGACAGACTCATCCATTGGGGATAGCACCGGTGTTGTATCTGCCAATAGAAGGCAGCTTAACACATCCGTATTCACTGAACAGTCTCCTGGACAGTTCCACCATGTAATTATACACACTCGATATTAGACCCCAGTGCTGAATGCAACCCGAAGCTACGGGGTGGGGGTGGGGGGGGCATTGCCTTGTTCCCTTCAAACAGACCAAGTAGGGGTTTGTGGTCTATTATTGTCACAAATTTACATCCACAAAGGTATTGCTGAAATTTCCTGACTCTAAATATGACCGCCAAACCTTGGATATGGATGCTGGAATCTGAAACCAAAAGAGAAAATGCTGGAAAATCTCAGCATCTGTAAGGAGAGAAAAGAGCTGATGTTTCGAGTCTAGCTGACCCTTTGTCAAAGCTCCTTCCTTCTCTATCTGCGCATGTTTGCACTCTGTATTAGCCTGGATGCATATGCTTTTGGGGGATCCTCTACATTGGGCCATCTGTGAGCTAATACCACCCTGATGCTGTCTGGAGAGGCATCACATGTCAGTACCAGATCTTGCTTGGGATCATACTGTGCCAACACGTTACAGGATGATAGCTGTTTCTTTACTTTATTAAAAGCTATTTCCAAGGTTGACCCTTCTTTAGGAGATGATGCAAAATCTTAGGATGGAGGCTAAGTTATGTATGAACTTTCCATAATCATTTATGGAAAGAAACAATGTAAGGTCCTGGAAAGACATGGGAATTGGGACACGTTTGATCACCCTCACTTTATCTTCCAATGGGTGTAACCCGGTCTTGTCGATACTGTAGGCCACGTAGGTCATTTGGGGGCCTGGAACACATATTTTCCCTTCTTAGGCGTACACCTGCCTTGGAAAAATGTCTTAGGACTATCTTCTAGTTGTCTAAGTGCTCCTTATTAGTTTCATCATTAATCCCACGTACCAAATAGTCTCTTAGCATGTCAATAAGAGTTAAACCAGGGTCACATGCTTCTGCTAGTCATATTAATCTGGTTGAAAATCTTGAAATTCCTGGGTTCCCCGATTCTCAAATAGCCAAGTCGAAACAATAGCATCTCAGAATTAGAGGAGGCTTGGGGTCATAATATTCTTTGAAAGGTTTTAAAATCTGATTCCTCAGGGCAAGTAGCACTCCTAATAACAAAGAAAGCTGCACAACTAAAGGCTTTCAGGAGAATTACTGATTGCTTTGTGTCTGCTACAATGCCACATGCCTGGAAAAAATAACGCATTCGTTTCAAATACTGGGCCCAGTTCTTGATGACAGAATTGTATGAGTAAAGTTTCCCAAACAAAGGCAAGATGTAAGAAATGCTTACCTGAACTCAAAGATGATTGTTGCGAGTGAGTTTCTTTGGGAACATGCTTTACTCTCGTTGTCACTGAACTAACTCCACAGAGGCCACTGTCCCATCACCAAGTCACCTTTTACTTACACATGAAGTGTTCTTGACTCTGCCTTTCACAATCAGCTCTCAGAGTTAGAATTTCTGACACTCCTGTTTTTATCTGTCAGCCAGAGCCCCCTGATTTGAGCAGATTAACAGCCCCAATCAGGGAACTCATATTCAATAAGGTCCACCTGGCTGACCTCATTACATCTGGCTAATACTTGCTTTCAAGTAGCTCAATAAAGGCACTTTACATCAGCCCTTTCTACCAGCTACTGGGACGCCTGAGGTCTACAAATTCTGGCTTTAGGATATTAAAAAATAAATGAGTCAAAATGGAGGCTTCCGGTTTCCTGAAAAGAATTTAGTGACTGATCCACACCCTGAGTACAAGTCAGGAGCAACTCTTGACCTGCCTCTGTTAAGAGCAAATGGGAATGCGTTGGAGGTAGGTTGAGGTAGGGATTCCTTTTTTTTGTTTTTAACTCACATCAACCTCCCTCCCAACCAGCCTGTGAAATTAAAATAACATCAAAGTTTCACACCAGTAGCAGAGAAGAATAGAGATTTGACTTGGTGGTATTGCCACTTTTCTACCCACTTCAACTGAATTATGGAAACTGACTAAAATCTCCCTTCCATCTTATTGTTTACAGTCCTGCTCTTCAACATAAATGGAAATTAGTTTGCAAATATCCGAAGTCTAATAATTTTGTTGTGCTTTGAGTGGGGGGAAAGGTGAAAGTATATCATAATGAAAGTGCGATAAAATTGCACATTAATTTGCACATAACATTAAAAAAACACTTTATTCAAAGCTAAGACTTGATTGTTCGTGCCTAATCATGTTGTGCCAGAAAAGGCAGCTGATTGCAGTTTGTCTGGAGAAGGCAATAACTTCCAGCCAGTAACTGACAGGACACTCATTGTTCAGTCAGGGTTACAAGCTACTTGCACTGCGTTCCACTCTGAATGATTTCACCCACTAACCTGACTTTCAGTGGGGAACCAATGATCTACTACAATATTCTTTTGTCTACTACATGCATATTAAAAGTATGGAATCAATATACTCATAGTATTAAAGATTTACTTAAAATGTGAGCTTGCTGTCAGCAATTTGTTTTTGTTTATTTTTCTTTCTGAATAATAAATAACAATAGATTGAAAAACAGAAAACTGTTGATTTGCAATACTCTTTTTCTACTGCTCGTACTGCATATAGACCAGAATTTTACCAGCCTTCTGAAAAGGGATTCGGCGGCAGGCGAGAAGAACATACACCAACCCAATTACCCAAATCTGCCCACCTGGTCCTGGCACTAACGCACAAAATACATGATCAATATAACAACAAGGGCACCTCCTCCTCTTCATATTGAAACTTCAGAAATGGACACCCGTACCCATGGCACTCAGGTCATATAGCTGACAGCTGAGTGTAAACCTCTTAATTGATTACCATCAGTGAAATTGTCCCAGCAATCCTGCCATTCAGCACCCGCTATTTGGTCCGCTTTTCCAATTATTTAAGAATTGCTGTTGGCATGAATGTTGTAAAGTCAAACTAAACACTTGAACACTTGAACTGGACCAAAGTCAAGGCAAAACTAAACAATGGCAACATTTCAATGTCACGCAGTTTACATTTATTGCTAAATAAATGACGTTTTTGAATATGTTAGATAATTTATTTTGGATGAAGGTAAGATACATAAGTTAAATAAAGTACATGGTTTACATTGTTCTGATTGTGTACACAGAATGAAAATAAATTTAAGTTATTACTTTTTCATTATTGGCCAAAAGAAAAGAGGAAAGTAGGGTCAAAATAGCAGGACTGGGCATAATTTTTAAATGGTCATTTATAAAAAGTCTGGTAGTTTAATGTGGAGAAATGTAGTTTGCTCCCTCATTATCCATCAATTGGAAACATATAATTATACATCGCAGAATGAGGCCATTCGTGTGGGCAATTCTGGGCTCAGAAAGGATGTATTGACTCTAGAGCAGGTCCAGAGGAGGTTCATTAGAATTATCCCAAGAATGAAAGGCTTAACTCATGAGGGTCCTTTGAGCAGCTGCGTCTGAAATTCGGAATACCTAATGGGGATCTCTTTCGATACTTCCAAATTCGAGATTATATACAGAGGAAGACTACATTAATAGATAGTCTTTATAAATCAGACAGAGAACGTAATGTCCTACGACCAGCGGGGGTATCCTCCGTTAGTACTATATACCATTTGCTACATGATGGAGTCTCAGGAGACATGGATGACCTGCTTAAAACATGGGAGCAGGACTTGGGGCTAGAAATCTCTGAGGATATGTGGAATAACATTTGGGAAAATGCTAGAAGAATTACTGTCTGTAACAGAACTCAGGCTATCCAACTAAAGATACTTCATAGGGCCCATATAGCACCGGCTCGACTGGCAAAATTTAAGGCAGGAGCATCTCCAATGTGTCCCAAATGCAAAGTAGAGGTGGGTACTCTTGTACATTGTCTGTGGACTTGTCAGAAAATCCGCAGATACTGGACTAAAGTAGCAAGTACCCTGACAGAAATTTTAGGAACGGGAATTAGGGTGGACCCTGTATCTCTCCTTTTGGGCTTTTCGAACCTTTCATCTCTGGATATGCACGGGAAGAGACTATTTTCTATTCTCTCGTTTTCTGTGCAAGGAAAAATATTTTGGTGAACTGGGTGGCTGAGGGCCCCCCTGGACTTTCAAATTGGCACAGATTAATTATGGAATATATCCCCCTTGACTTCCTCACAAATATGGTGCACCGAAAGACTGAATTATTTTATAAAATATGGCAGCCCTTTTTGAATTATATAAATGCAGATATTTCGGCCATCCTAACAAGGGCTTTTATTTAGTGAAGATTTCAGACCTGGCTGAAGAGGCCTTGGGAGAGGAATCCCGCCCGAATATGGGTTTTATTATATTTGATGTTAATACATTCCGAGCATGTAAGAGACTTAGGTATACACTCTGGTTAGTTATAGGTTAGATTAGTAGAAAGTTGAGCTTTGTTTTTTTTTGGTTCTCGTTTTTTTTCTTTTCTCCTTTTTTTTCTCTTTTTCTTCTCTTTGTTAAATTTTGACTACTGTATATATGATTTAATTGTACATCAATATTTGTATTTGAGAGTTTTGTTTATTTTTGTAAATTTGCAAAAATGTTAAATTTCCAATAAAAATATCTATGAAAAAAACTCATGAGGAATGTTTGAGGATGCTGGGTTTATAGTTGTTGGAATTTAGAAGGATATGGGGGCACCTGTTTGAAACTTACAGAATAATGAACAGCCTGGACAGAGTGGATGTTGGGAAGATGTCTCCATTGGCAGGAGAGATGAGGACCCGAGGGTTCAGCTTTAGAGTAAAGGGAAGACCCTTCAGACCAGAAATAGGGAGAAAATTCTTTTACTAGAGAGTGGTAAATCTGTCGAATTCATTGCCACAGAGGGCCGGGGGGGGCAGGTCATTGAGTATATTTAAAACAGAGATAGATAGGTTCTTGATTGCCAAGGGGATCAAAGGTTATGGGGAGAAGGCAGGAAAATGGGGTTGAAAAACCCATCAACCATGATTGAGTGGCAGAGCAGACTCGTTGGGCCAAATGGCCTAATTTCTGCTCCTAGGGTCTTATGGTCTATGCCAGTACTTGCAAATACCTCTTGAGTTGGCAATGCGTCCCTACCTCTTCCTCAGAAAATTCCAACATTTTTGCCCAAGCCAGAGGCATAATGATTAAAATCTATATTTTTAAATTCATTTATGGGGTGTGAACATTGCTTTGTAGGCCAGCATTTATTGCCCATCACTAACCTCCCTTGAACTGAGTGATTTTCTAGACAGTTTCAGAGGACAGTTAGAGCTAATCACATTGCTGCGGACCTGGAGTCACATACAGGCCAAAGCAGCTGAAGATGGGAGATTTGCTACCTGAAAGAATTTAAGTGAACAGTGCGGATTTTTACCATCAACTGTGCTTACACGGTTACCATTGGGTAAGCTTTTAATTCCAAATTTCCTATTAAATTTAAGCTTCACCAGCCATGATGGGACTTGAACCCATGTCCCCAGAACATTTGCCTGGAGTTTTACTGGTCCAGTGACATTTCCAGTTCTCACTGAACTGTGTAAATGAGTCTTCTAAATCTTTATCATTAATTCTGCTCCTTCCTAACACCATATGAATTAAATTTAGTGTGCAATCCTTGTGTTCTAAATGAAGGGTGTCCTAGGGCTGTGCAGAGGGCAGTGCCCTGACCCCACTGCCAGGACATAAAATATTTCACATTGAGAATTCCATGGCTCAATTTCAATTTTAACCCAATTCACTCTGAAAGGGTTTTTATTCCTACCCAGTTAAAAAAGAACAAATACAGATAATTAAATCTAATTGGCCTAAAATGACTTATCTCCTCTCCATGTATATATGATGGCTTTATGGATAATGCAAATTAAACACTATATAGTATTGGTTCAGTTTAATAACCAGATAGTGAATTGTTCTGGAAAATATATCATCAACCATTTGGCGTTCATAGCATCTGAACAGTGAATCATACCTAGGGAGCTTGACAGTAGATACAGAAAACTTGTTACTGCTTGTGGAAAAATCTAGGACCAGAACAAATAATTTCAGAATAAAGAATGGTCCATTTAAGGCAGAGGTGAGGAGGAATTTCAACTGTGAGGGTAGTGAATCTGTAGAATTCTTTACCACAGAGAGGCATTGAAGCAGGGGAGTTAACTATATTCAAGACTAAGATAGATTTTAATCAGTAAGGGAATCAAAGATAATGGGAAGGGGGAGGAAAATGGAGCTGAGGATTATCTGGTCAGCTATGATGTTATTGAATGGTGAAGCAGATTTGATTACCTGAAGTATCTATGTCTTATAGTGCAGCAGAATTGCAATAAGCTTAGTTTGGCAAAACTTCAATGAATACACATTGCATTGATTCACAGAATAAACAGCTGAGGAGAACAGCAGGTTGGGGGAGTGAGGGAATGAGTGGAATATTCTAATACTTACAGGGCACTTTTCTGTCCAAGAAATATTTGACTATTTGTTTACAATTACGTAGTGGAACAATGTAGCTCATGGTGAAAAGTGCCATTGCGTTTTTGGTACTTGAGGATGAATTTGATTCACTGTCCTTGGGGCTGTTCCCTTATCCCAAAAGAGTCTGCGGTGAAGTTGACCTTTGAAAACCAGAACAGTAAGAATGCCCCAATCTTTGAGAATCTATTCCCTCCATATGCACATATTAATGCTTTGATCAACATATTCACAATAACTCATTATACCTAATTTATTATCTCATAAATCTACTTATATTAAGCAGCAATTCAATGTAAACACAAGATTAAAGAATGTACAGAAAAGTAGTTAAAAACTGTGTCTGCAAAAAAAGTAAAAATCTAAATAAAAATTGCTGTAAGTGGGAACAAACTAGTTAATTATCCAATTTGCAGACAATTAGTTAAAAGCAGTTGCTTAACCCAGTAACAGGTTCCTTTTTCATTGTTACAAGAATCGTTCCAATTTAATGATGTAAAATAATAACCATTGACCAGAGGTCATTAGTAAAGCATGATCATTATCCTATTAAAGTATCATACTATATTCACAGAATAAAACAGAATAGTATACTTCTTATCATAATCACCGATAGGGGTTAATACAAGCAAAATCATTCCAATATAATCACTAGGGGCTTTAAAACTTGAGGAATTACCCCATTGGTGCAGTTGATCTTAAACTCATCTTAACTGAACAAGCCTGAGCCCAGGCAAAGCCTCAGTTATTCAGCTTAATCTACATATTGGTTAGGGAGGGAGTATATGAAGATCCCATAAATGCTTGATCAGCTGTATCAAACTTTTTTAGGTGATGGAGAGGGTAGCTATGATGCAGTTAGTTAAGATTTATATGGTACCCTGTAAAAAGCTAATGAGACTAATGAATAGGGACAGAGAATGTGTAGTCAGGGGACAAATGTCAGAATGTGCTGTTAGCTAACTCCAAGACACAAAACAGAAAGAGAGTAAAAAGTAATCACTTAGAGTGGCAAAGGTATGAAGTTGTATTCAACAAAAATCAGTGTTGGGACCACTCCTGTCAATTTATGATTTGGACTCTGCAATCAAAAGCACAATTTCTAATTTTACAGACATCAAATTAGCTGGGAAAATCTTAATTGGCCTCCTTTGATTGGCCTTAATGCCTGTTAATTGTCTTAATGTGATGTAGGCTGCCTGGGGGTAGACAGGTCTACCATGGCCCCTATCTGTCTCAGGGAAAATGGCCTGAGAGGTTGTAGCCAACATGGAGGATGCAGAGAATCCACCCCCAGTGAGGGCTCACAATCTAGTCCATGTTTTGACCTACCTGGCGCTTGAGAGTCTCCTGCCCTGTGTAGGACATACTTTCTCATTCCCATCTGTACCACCAGCACCTCAAACTGTGCATCCATCACTACGGATCTCTGTTTATCCATTTCCAAGAATCTCCATTGCAATCTTTTCTTGCAGTGTTTGAATAAATTATTATTTAAGAGACAATCTGCCTTTAAGAAAAGTAGGATTCCTGTGTTACACGATTGGCAAACAGCAAACAGCTGTGGGCAACACGGTGGCAGTGGGGAGCATGGTGGTAGTGGGTGGCACGGTGGCACAGTGGTTAGCACAGCTGCCTTGCAGTGCTAGAGACCCAGGTTCAATTCCTGCCTCAGGCACATCATTATAGTTAACATTTAAAGTGTTAAAGGCATGTGTGCGAGACATCTATAATTCCATGGTGATCAAAGGTTTCCAATGGTGAAATCCACTGTCAGCTGACAATGCTCCTGTTATGAGTGTGCATTCAAAGACCCTGTCTTTCAAACATGGCGGTTCTACCTCATGGCCACAATTTTCCTGCCCAAACCACATTGACATTAACATAAGACTTGAGAGCACACAGGTGGCATAGCTGTTTCCTACAAATAAAATGAATCTTGTAAATATTTCACATTATATTGGCATCATTGGATTCATACCTGCATGATTGTTATTTGTTGAGACTAGCTTAGTTAAATAGTTAAAAATCACATAACACCAGATTATTGTCCAACAGGTTTATTTGGAAGTGCTAGTTTTTGGAGTGCTGCTCCTTCATCAGGTGGTTGTGGAGGTTAAGATTATGCTCGCATAGTTTATAGCCAAAGGAGTCAAGTGTCATGGAGATATGATACAGTAAACAATCTTAGATTAAAACTTCCACCTTTTATGTTGGGATATGCTGGTTTCTGTTCTTTGATATGTAAATCCCAGAACTTCTTTTCAATTACATTCTCAAAATAACCCAACTTTTTCAACAATAGGTGTGAAGTCTGTCTGTGTTCCAATTCTATATCAGACTGACAAACCCTCTGTATAGTTTTTTTAGTTTTACATGGATTCTTGCAGTTTTTGAGTAAAATAAAATATAATTCTGCAGAAACAAATTCACCTCAAAGGTGTGCACATGTCGGAGCAACAGGTTGAGTGTGCACGTGAGAGAGAGAATGTGTCATGCAGGGGGGTCGCCCGTGGTGTGGGGTGGGCCGGGGGTCTCGGTTGAGGCCATTCCCATGGGTACCGAACTTTGCTATCAGCCTCTGCTCGGCCACTCTGTGTTGTTGTTTATCCCGTGGGAGTGGCCTCGGCCAAGACCTTGGGTTCATGTCGCACTGCGGGTGACCCTACTGCATGATACACACACACACACACACACACACACACACTCAGACTCACATGCCCGTGCAGACTCTGCGTCATACACAAGTTCTCTCTCATATGCACACACATACAGCCCCCCACACTCATACCCACACATGCATCTTCTCACACATACCCCATCACATTTATACACACACTTAAGTTAGAAATCACACAACACCAGGTTATAGTCCAACAGGTTTATTTGGAAGCACTAGCTTTCGGAGCACTGCTCCTTCATCAGATGATTGTGGAGAATAAGATTGTAAGATACAGAATTTAGCTATAATAGTTAACTGTTAAGTGTACAGGTGCACCTTGTGATCGGCATACATCAATGGTTACAGAGGATGTAGGGACATTATTGTGGAAGAAATGACATTGCATTTACTTTTATTCAATGCTCATATTAGTGTCCAGTATTGTACTTTCCATCCTGTGTATTATGACTGATCTTGCAATCTCATTGGCCTCCCTTCTGCATACTGTAAAGGAGAGTATCCGCAAATGCTGTCTGTTGGAGTAATTGAAATGTGATAGGTGGTCTCAGCTAACACTTAGAGATTCGCAAATGTAGATAGTACTGACACTGCCCTTAGGCTCCATTTTTTTCTTTATTTTGTCTGCTCACAGTGCACTTCCCACTATATCCAGGACAGCTGTTCCCACGTCACTCCTCCAGGCCCCCGACCACATCTTCTGTTCTATCTTGCATCTTCTTGCACTGCTCCACACTCCAATATGCATCCATATTCTCTTCCCCTTCACAGGCTTATACTTGCTGGTCCTGAGTCTCCGTGTGAGCTGCATTCTCTTGCTTCCTACTCTTATACAGAATGAAACACAGAAAACTGCTGATTGCGACTGCCTCCGCTGCACAAAGCTTACTAGTGCAAGTCATCTTTAAACAATGTCAATTGAGTGCCACAAGACTTTGGTGTGTGGCAGACTTTTGTCTTGAAGATGGTAATTTATAATTTAAATTTAAAAATAATTTTAAAATTCTTACATAATGGGGCATTGATGCTCAACCTGCTGCAAGCGCAAGACTGCCTTTATTTTTGCATTTCATCATGGTTGGATTAGATTACTTACAGTGTGGAAACAGGCACTTTGGCCCAACAAGTCCACACCGACCCTCCGAAGAGCAACCCACCCAGACACATTCCCCTACGTTTATCCCTTCACCTAACACTACGGGCAATTTAGCATGACCAATTCACCTAACCTGCACATTTTTGGACTGTGGGAGGAAACCGGAGCACCCGGAGGAAACGCACGCAGACACGGGGAGAATGTGCAAACTCTACACAGACAGGCAGCAGTGCTAAAAAGAATAGTCATTTATTATCACTTGCATTTCTTACACAAAAAAGAAAAATGTTTAAGTCATCATACCACAGTCCTTATATTCATAATGAAAAACATTGATGAGCAAAACATTTTTTAAAATTAAGACAAAGTCCATCTTAGTTCAACTCCTGGATTCAGGAAAAGATAGTACCGCTGCAAGACTGACATATGCTTTGTCATTCTCTTTGCTATTGTTGGCTGTTGTTTCTTCTTCCTGCACTCTTGCCTGCAGTTCCAGAATTCTGTTCCCAATTATTTCTTGGTTCCCCTCTCTTAATGCTGTTCTGAAAACTTCTAACTCTGTCATTAATAACTCCTAATGATTCCTTACTCTGTGTCAATTCTTGTCAGGTAGGACGTCTGTTACATTGAGTCATTGGGTCATACAGCACAGAAGAGGCCTACTGGCCCATTGAGACTGCACCAATCCATCTACACCAATGCATCTGACTCCAATGTTATGACATTTCAACTGCTCATTCACGTCCTTTTCAAAGATAGTGAGGTTTCCCGCTGCTCCTACCCTACTAGACACTGCATTCCAGATTCCCATCACTGTCTAGGTAAGGCACTTGGTAAAGTCCCATATAAGAGATTGTTACCTAAGTTAGAAGCCTATGGAATTTAGGGCAAATTATTGAACATAACTAAGAAATAGGTTGAATGATAGGTGGGTACCCGAATTAAAAGCCACTGTATTAATGCAAATTGTTGTTTAAGGTTTGCTAGTTCGAATTTCTTTCACAGGTTTGAAGTTGATTCTCTTGAAAGTCTGCCATAAGGGTGCTTATAAATGTTTTAGAAAATTATTTCAATGCCTAGAAGCAAATTTTCAGAAGATTTTCCACACTTGTACTTATAATTGCTGTGAATCAAATAATTCTGTTTTGACTGCTACCAGAAATTGTGCCAGTCATAAGCTGACTCTGTTGCTGTCTTTCCTGGGAATTAATTCAGGCATTTGCAAATAGTATAGACTTCTTGGCAAACTTGGAGTCCATGGAGTACACTTGATTCCAGTACTTCAGTAAGGCATTCGACAAGGTTCCCCATGGGAAACTGATTAGCAAGGTTAGATCTCACGGAATACATGGAGAACTGGCCATTTGTATACAGAACTGGCTCAAAGGTAGAAGACAGAGGGTGGTGGTGGAGGGTTGTTTTTCAGATTGGAGCCCTGTGACCAGTGGAGTGCCACAAGGATCGGTGCTGGGTCCTATACTTTTTGTCATTTACATAAATGATTTGGATGCGGGCATAAGAGGTACAGTTAGTAAGTTTGCAGATGACATCAAAATTGGAGGTGTAGTGGACAGCAAAGAGGGTTACCTCAGATTACAACAGGATCAATGGGCTGAGAAGTGGCAGATGGAGTTTAATTTAGATAAATGGGAGGTGCTGCATTTTGGGAAAGCAAATCTTAGCAGGACTTATACACTTAATGGTAAGGTCCTAGGGAGTGTTGCTGAACAAAGAGATCTTGGAGTGCAGGTTCATAGCTCCTTGAAAGTGGAGTCGCAGGTAAATAGGATCATGAAGAAGGTGTTTGGTATGCTTTCCTTTATTGGTCAGAGTATTAAGTATAGGACCTGGGAGGTCATGTTTCAGGTGTACAGGATATTGGTTAGGCCACTGTTGGAATATTGCGTGCAGTTCTCGTCTTCTTCCTATCGGAAAGATGTTGTGAAACTTGAATGGATTCAGAAGAGATTTCCAAGGATGTTGCTAGAGTTGGAGAATTTGAGCAATAGGCTGAACAGGCTGGAGCTGTTTTCCCTGGAGCGTTGGAGGCTGAGGGGTGACCTTACAGAGGTTTATGAAATTATGAGGGGCATGGATAGGATAAATAGGCAAAGTCTTTTCGCTGGGGTCGGAGAGTCCAGAACTAGAGGGCATAGGTTTAGGGTGAGAGGGGAAAGTTATAAAAGAGACCAAAGGGGCAACTTTTTCACACAGAGAGTGGTACGTGTATGGAATGAGCTGCCAGAGGAAGCAATGGAGCCTGGTACAATTGCAACATTTAAGAGGCATTTGGATGAGTACATGAATAGGAAGGGTTTGGAGAGATATGGGTTGGGTGCTGACAGATGGGACTCGGTTGGGTTGGGGTATCTGGTCAGCATAGACGGGTTGGACTGAAGGGTCTATTTCCATGCTGTACATCTCTATGATTCTATGACTCTATGACTGTCTGTGTGGAGTTTGCACGTTCTCCCCGTGTCTGCGTGGGTTTCCTTCGGGTGCTCCGGTTTCCTCCCACTGTCACAAAAATGTGCAGGTCAGGTGAAATGGCCATGCTAAATTGTCTGTAGTGTTAGGTGAAGGGGTAAATGTAGGGGTATGGGTGGGTTTCTCTTCGACGGGTCAGTGTGGACTTGTTGGGCCGAAGGGCCTGTTTCCTCACTGTAAGTAATCTAATCTAAAATCTGGGCAAATCTAAATACACTGCTGAGGCCTCCTACCATGTGCAGAGATCATTGGTAGCATTTGCAAGCAAAGATCTTGTTTGGAGCTCACACCATAGTGATTCAGATGGAGAGAATTTGTGGATTTTCCAGCCTGCCCAGCTGCACCAGAATGGGTGTGAACACATTACAAATTGGAACACTTGTGCTAAAAAAAGGGGAAGATGAATTTTTCAGCCAAGATGTCCCCATTTTGTACTGAAATAACTTTTGACACAACGTCTGTTTGAGTCAATTGAATTTGCTTCTCAAGTGTGTGTATTCAAAATACATTCTTAATGTATGGATTTTAATAGCAATCCCAGGACCTTTCACTCATCCAGAATTGTTCTGAGAAGTCAGTAACTTGCTCAGAATCAGTCATGTTTAGATTAGATTCTCAACAGTGTGGAAACAGACCCTTCAGCCCAACAAGTCCACACCAACCCTTCAAAGAGTAACCCACCCAGACCCATTTCCCTCTATCTAATGCACCTAACACTATGGGCAATTTAGAATGGCCAATTCACCTGGCTGGCACATCTTTGGACTGTGGGAGGAAACTGGAGCACCCAGAGGAAACCCACACAGACGTGGGGAGAATGTGCAAACTGCACACAGACAGTTGGCCAAGGCTGGAATTGAACCTGGGTTCCTGGTGCTGTGAGGCAGCAGTGCTAACCATTGAGCCACCATGCCACCATATATTAGTGTAGAAATGTCGATCTGGCCAGGTAATGGGTGAGTGGGGGTTGGGTGGGGGCAGGTTTCTTTCCCTAAAGGTTCTAATTAGTATATTTTTATTAATTTTAGGTCACCTAATTGTTTCACAATGACTTTTAATGAAACCTGGCTTTTATTTCCTGATCTTTGAAACTAAATTGAAACTGGCCCTCTGATTGGTTGGCAGCTGTTGGAGATTGGCCCTTGTTTTAAGGTACTGGATTCCTGACAGCTCCTCATGAACTGCTCAGTTGGCCCTGTGTATCCCCAAAGGGCTGAGACAGGATAGCCTTTCCTGCCCATTACTGGGGCCACCACTGCTTCAACTAAATGCGACCCATTAGGTGGGTAATAATTTACATTTCCAGAAACTACAGAATTTTGCTTTTAGGTTAACCCAGTTCCCTGGGATACTAGTTCAGGTCATAACCATTATGGCATCTCACGTCCTTTTTGGTAATAAGTGGATTTTAAGAAAATGACTGATGTCTACATTTTGGCTAATATTGTGATTTGACTTATTTGGAGTTTTGATTCTGGGGTCGTGTTTCAAATCCAAAAATGCAGCCAGAACTTCTTTGTGACATTTCCAGCTGTGAGATGAAGCATTTCGTTCTTTCACCCGAGTAATCAAGTAGTAGTCCGATTGGTTGGAAAGGCGATAGTTTTGTTTATCTTATTCATTATCAAGTGTTTTCAGTAGATAGAGCACTAAAATGTTGGATTCTCGACTAGGAACATAAATTTAAGAACTGGTGCTATTGTTTGGTTTACTAGAATGGGAAGGAAGATTTCTAATTTCACATGGATCAGTAGAAGGCAACAATCACACATAAGGGACTATAGTGAATTAACTAAAGTAGCCAATGAAATGGCATTTGAGATGGGACACAGGAAGACGATAATCTCACCAAGCCAATCAAGAAGGATTACATGAATGGGGCAATTTAGAAAGGGAGCAAAAGAAGAAAAATATAGCCAACATTGAAAAACATACACTAAACATTTACTTGCTATTTTCCTTATTGTTTGTATTGATAATTGTTTATAATCAGAAGATACCATTTTGGTAAGTTATCCCATTGCTGGGTTATCTTCGTAACTCTATTGTTACAGATAGGGGGTCAGTTTGCTGGTTTGTGATGCTGAGTGATACCAACAGCATGGGTTCAATTCTCATCCCAGCTAAGGTCACCTTAAAGATTCTTCTTTCTCAACCTTAGTGGCACAGTGGCTCAGTGGTTAGCACTGTTGCCTCACAGCGCCGTGGACCTGCGTTCAATTCCAACCTCAGGTGACTGTATGGAGTTTGCACATTCTTCCCTTGTCTGCATGGATTTCCTCCCACAATCCAAAAATGTGCAGGTCAGTGAATTTCCCAGAGTGTTAGGTGCATTAGTCAGGGATAAATATAGGGTAGGGGAATGGGTCTGGGTGGATTACTCTTCAGAGGGTCGGTGTGGACTTGTTGGGCTGAAGGGCCTGTTTCCATACTGTAGGGAATCTAATTCTAATCTAAACCTTACCTGAGGTATGGTGACCCTTGGGTTAAATCACCCTCTATCATCTTTCTCTCTTTACCATTAAATTTATAAGTTTAACTTTATTTTCTGAAATCATGATATCCTTTACTTGCTTACTTGCACACAAAAAGACAAAGGCTATTTGGCTGTTTAATTCATACCAGTTTCATTTTGACCTTTGCCTGAACTTCTCTCAGATCCCATTTTGCTTTCACAGACACATAAACTAAAGGTGGGCCAAAGGCATTTTACTCTTATTCCAGGCTTGTTGGTATTCATGCTTGATGTGAAAGATGGCACTGATTATGTAGTATTGCTGTCTGCATCCAATAATAATACAGAATGATTCATATCCTCAGTTCTGCTCTTTTTGAAGATCAAATAGATTTGAAAAATGAGAAACGTAATCCAGTTAGAATATCAGTCAGTTTACACATCTTGTATTGAACCTTGAAAACTTAATATTTTTCTTTATTCTTTCACATGATATTGGTGTCAATGGCAAGTTCAGCATTTGTTACCAATCCCTAACTGACCTTGAACTTGAGGTAACCACTTTGATGTCTGGAGTCACATAGTCCGGAAAAGGTAGGCATAGTAGATTTCTTCCCTAAAGGACATTACTGAACGAGGTCAATTTTTATAAAATTCGTTGGAAGTTTCAATAATGGTCACCATGAAACTATCCTTACATTGCAGACATTCATTAATATGTTATAAAATATTATTATCTACTGTGGGTGGGATTTGAAACCATACCCCCAGAACATTAGCCTAACATCAGGATTATTATTCCAGTGAGATCACCCCATCTCCAGATCTCACCATCAAGATTCACAATGCCAGCCCTCTGGCTATGATCTACATCAAAATTCACAAGCTGGAACAGAAGTCTCTGTGATCTCAGTTTTCTTAGTGCCAGTAGAGGTCTATCTGAAACACCCAGCTTTGAAGGAAACCTAACAGTTTTAGACATGCTGAGTGGAATTAGGCAAGAAGTGTGGGATGTGATTTTGAGGCCATAATGAGGAGGAAGGGGAAGGAATGGATGGGAATGAATCACTTGCAAAGCAGTGACCCAAGCTTTGCCAATCAATCAATATATCAAAATAATAGTGTTTCTACAGCTTGAAGAATAATGTGAAGTTATAGCATAGCTTTGAGCCACATTCAAAATGACTCAAAAACACTATGTGCGGAATGACAGCACTATATCATGTATCTCGCCATCTGTTATTCTCAACAGATTCTAGGGAGCAAAGTTTTTTTTGTCAATACAAATGCCAATTTTGCAGTTGGGCCAGCTTATTCATTAAAATTATTGACAGGCAAAATTTCACTCCATCTGGTGTTAGGAATAGTGAAGGAAGATTTTTTTCCATGCACCATGGATAGTGATATTGTCACACATTGCTAACAGACAAACTCTTCTCACAACATCATCTTACGCACCTCTGAGAATATCAGAATTTCTATGAAGGTTTCTATTACAAAATAACCCTTTCAGCCCAACCACCTCATCTTATCCCATGCTTGTGGAATGGTTGCTCTCAATCCATGTATAACTAATTGTCTGTCTGACTATCTTTCTGTTTGCCTAATGGAGAGAGAGAGATGTCTATGGTTCTTTGTGGAAAATGGCTCCTTAACTTATTGATAACCCTTTCAAAAATCATGCAACTGATTATTACTAAGGCATACTGCTGCGTCGGTCCAGTAAGTTTCGTTCCAGCAGTGGCAGCGGCGAAGGGAACTTACACCAAGAAGGCCTATAAAGGTGAATATTTTTTCTTTATTTCTTCACTTTTACACGTGACAATAAATAAATCAAATCATTTAATCGTAATACTAATAAATTATGGAACATGGATATAAGCATGTTAAAAAGCAGTTATAGTCGCAACGTTTGTGATGCTTAAAACCTGCTGAAATATTAACTGGTTATATTGTTTTAACTAGTCAGTTTGCCATATGGATTGCAATGAAGGCAGTCCACTTTCCTCAAGGAAATTTGGATTGGGCAAATAAAGTTGGGCTTGCCAATGACTTTCAGATCCCATGAAAGAATTTTTAAAATCTTACTACTTAAATTGTTGAACTGTGAAATGGCAGTTGCTGATGTGAATTGAGGATTGCTTGACATGCTTCATTTTCTACTATTGATATATCTAAAATAGACCTACAGTATGTAAAACTCGTAAACAATCAAATGTCCCGTGAATGTACTTTGTAGAGGCTCTCACTATTCTTCTTTGAATTTCCTCATTTATCTTGATTTGGAACTGTGCGTTAAGGTTAAAAGTTGAACTTTAAATAGCAGCTTGTTTTAAAGGACAAAGACAGTAGCTTGCTATTGAAAGCCAGCCTAGAAGATTTAATTACTGATTTAATTACTGTTCTAAGGTCACAATAGATGAACCAGAACCAAATTGTTGCAATGCTCAGGGCTGGCAGCTGGTTGGATGTTAGATTAGATTAGATTAGATTAGATTACTGTCAGTGTGGAAACAGGCCCTTCTGCCCAACAAGTCCACACCGATCCGCCAAAGCGTACCCACCCAGACCCATTCCCCTACATTGACCCCTGCACCTGATACTACGGCCAATTCACCTAACCTGCACATTTTTGGACTGTGGGAGGAAACCGGAGCACCCGGAGGAAACCCACGCAGACACGGGGAGAATGTGCAAACTCCACACAGTCAGTCGTCTGAGGCGGGAATTAAACCCAGGTCTCTGGCACTGTGAGGCAGCAGTGCTAACCACTGTGCCACCGTGCCGCCCACATTTATCTTGACTTGGAACTGTGAGTTAAGGTTAAAAGTTGAACTTTAAATAGCAGCTTGTTTTAAAGGACAAAGACAGATGCTTGCTATTGAGAACCAGCCTAGAAGATTACCCTGTTGGATTGGATAACAAAAGGAAGATTGGTACTAACCAGCCAACCACAGAAAACATTGATTAGAAAGAGAGAAAAAAAAATTCTGACTGAGAGGAGAGTAATTTTTGAAATCTTCTGAAAACCGCTGTTGTGTTTTTTTTTAGTTTTCTATTCAGTAAGTGAATTGTTGAATGATCTGAGAAAAGAATCCTAGTCAATCAGAAATAAGAGAATACATGTTCTCTTACTTCTGCTGAAGTTGTTTGTAATGACTGTGACTTCAGAATTCAGGCAGGATATACAGTTGTACTTGCCTGTGAACAAACCATTTTGCAAGGCTTGCATGAAAGCCTGATATCCATCATTTGAAACGATTCATTGAAGCGGCAAATTACAATTACCTTATTTCATATTTTAATTTATCCCTTCATGTGTCTGTCTTTCTGTGAGACTGGGGGGTTATGATCAAAGAAGATTGGGCTTTAAACCACAGATATTAATTAGATTACCTTGTTTATCAGTGTTCTACTAAAATTATAACATAAACAAAAATTAACAATTTATTATTAATGTTATAAACTTGTACAAAATCTGTTTTTATAAAGTCTGGTTAGAAACAATTGAAATCCCTGGTATTATATCTTTCTTCCAATAGATTCTTACTGTATAAATGTTCTGAGTACACTGATTGTCCTCTGACTTGGGCAGATGTGTTGGGACAGGCTTTTACCAAAGAAAACATCAAAGCAGATTCCCAGTTGTTTTGCTATAACATATGAATGCCTGACTAAGTAATCCTGAATGGTTCTTCGGATGAACCTAAGCAGTTGATCTGATTTCTCCACCTCCTGTTCTTCCAGCCTCCTGCCTGTTTACTTTGGATTCTAGCGTCTATAGGGTTTTTGTCTCTAACTGCATAAAAGAAGGCATACCAGAATGTCAACGTTAATTACTGATTTCTTTGATGGTAAGATGCATTGAACATTGTTGCTAGCACTGATGCAGCTTCCTAACAAAACCATGGGGACTAACCTTCCCAAGATCTGATTCAGCAGACAGGCAGACTCAAACCTGTAAATGACACATGATGCTAAAATCAATGACAAAATGATTACTTGTGGATTTAAACTTAACTGTTCTCCCTAATAGATATGCACAATGTGGACCTCTGGAAATGGCACTAAGTAAATACTGTGCACAATACAAGTAACCAAAGAATGTTCTTCCAGAAAATAGACAGTAGAGAGAAATTATGATGTGTTCAGTGGTGGGAATTATGATTTAACAGATACAAAGGCTAATCAGATAGAGGAATGCTAACTTTGCATATTCTACAATGATATCCAGCTTTGGGTTCTTTATCTCTGATGCTTTCAAATGCAATTGTACCAGTTGCAGCATGTGCCATTTATCTCTGACCTGGTCTAAGACAACACTTAGATGTCCTGTTACTAAACTAGTTTAGTTGATCCATTGCTTATGGTGCAGTTTCCTTTACCACGGGAAGACCAAATGTAATTTGCATGATTGCTTTACCAAATATCTCTTATTATAAACAACATTCAAGCCACCCAAGTTCCAGGCTTCGCCCAGCTCCAGCAAGAATTAATCTAACTATCTCCTTAGACATACAAAGGTAATACCATCAATAAATCTGACATTGGTGATATGCTGGGGGTTATCACAGATCAGAAATTAAATTGAATCACCCACTGTGGTTACGAGAACAAGTCAGAAGTTCTGTAGGGAGTAATTCACCTCCTGAATGCAAAATCATGTCCACAATTTACAACACTCAAGTCAGGAGTGTGATGGGACACTTTTCCACTTATCTGGATGTTTGCAGCTCCAACAACACTCGTTAACCTTAACACATCCTGATAAGTATCCCATTTGTTTGGCATCTCATTCACTGCCATAAACTCCATCCACCACCATTGTACATTTGCAGCAATGTGCACCATCTACAAGATTCACTGCAACAGCTCACTAAGGCTACTTTGACAGCACATCCCAAATACATAATCTCTAACATCTAGAAGGGCAAAAGCATCAGATACATGAAAATACAATGACCTGAACTTCCATCATACCATCCTGAGTGAATAATAAAGAGCTATATCACCAGAATGAAAAAACAGAAAAAAATTTAATACTCAGAATATATGTACTGTGCATGCTAGAGTTTCATTTTGAAGTATACAAGATTAGTTGAAGAAGTATATGTCATTTGCTGTTTTTTTCTCTGTTTTTTCCCTTTGAATCCTGAAATTCCCTTTCTAACAGCAATGTGTGTGAGTACACCACAAGGACTGCATCAATTCAAGAAGGCAAATCACCACCAACACCTCCAGGACAATTAATTATTGGTAATAAACATATGGCTAGTGATGACCACTCCCCATGAATGAACAACTAAATTTAACATAAGCATGAGTCTGGCGTTCTTGCATCTCATATTTTTTCCTGTTCTAGAATCTTCTTTTCTGACCCATAATGTTACTTTAAACAAGCTCAGCACAAAATAGAGTTTTATAAACGGAAACACACTCTTCAATCCAACCAGCTCATGATGAGCATAATTATAATCTAAACCCATCCCACCAGCCTGCACTTGGTCCATATCATTCCAAATCTTTCTTATTCAGGCATTTATCCAAATGCCTTTTAAATGTTGTAACTGTACTCTCATCTACCATTTCCTCTCAAAGCTCATTTCATCATGAACCATGCTCTGTGTAAAAAAAAATTACCTTTGTGTCCTTTTGAAACCTCTCACCTTAAAAATATCTTTAAATCACTCACCATAGGGAAAAGACACCTTATCTATAACTCTCATGATTTTAAAAGCCTCTATGAAGTCACCCCTCAACCTGCTACACTCCAATGATAAAAGCCTCAGCCTATCCAGCCTCTCCTTATAACTCAAACCTTGCATTCCCAGCAACATCCTGGTAAATCTTTTCTGAATTCTCTCCAGCTTAATAATATCCTTCCTATAGCAGGGCAACCAGCTAGAACAGGTTGGGTAAATTCACTGACAATTGCTGCAACGGCTGTAACAATGCAGCATTAAATCATCCACCCACACTCTTTACCAACACAATTCCCCTCTGGGGAGTTTGACAGCAGTAAATTGATGTTAGCATCTTAACTTCCTCTTTGACTTATTAAAGACCTCCACTTCATGCATTGATATAAATTAATTCAAACCCAGCTGTCAGCTCCAGTTTTCTGCCTGTTCCTCACATCCCCATTTAATAATTATTTTTATTGCTTGAAGCTGCTTTTAATCATTTTCTATATTTCCCTGACCCATTTCATATTTTTTCTTAACTTATTTTTTCTGTCTCTTTATAGCTTTCTATAAAGCTATTTACAGATCATTAAACTTATTTACTGCCTTTTTGAGATTTAGGAGTATGCATACCTGTTTTTTTTTGTCTTTAATCTGTTATTCTTCTTCCCCTTTTCATTCATTTCTTGTCCTCACTTATTTTCAATGTCCACTTTTCCACACAAAAAGCGTTAACCTGTACTATATTTTTCTGAAATGCTGACTGACCTCTTTGTATTTGCAAATATTTAACTGTCACACTGTACAATATCATCTGGAACAAATTCAAAGAATTGCTCTCCGTTGTTCATATCACCATGGCAAATAAACAGAAGCAGTGTACACAACTGGTATAAGCAAACCTCACAGAAAAGTGGACCATGTATTGATCCAAGAAAATAAATAACAGCAATACCATATCTAATTTTTCTTCATTGTCACTGCTGGGAATGCATAACCAGTTTACATCCTTCAATTTGAAAGAAAATCAAAGTTGCACTTGAGTGACATCAAGAGATATTAGAATCATTTGGATTTAGTCATCTGCCCTAATATCTCCTTATGAGGCTTGATGTCAGATTTTGTTTCTGATGCCATCATGGAGTACCCTGAGCTTGTTTTATTATAATAAACATACCATGCCATATATAGTTATGCATTCCCAGGAGTGAAACTGCATGAAGAAAAATTAGATATCTACCTGACATGTCAATTGTGTACCAATCACCTGAAATCCCTAACAGGTGCTGATGACTGTAGCAGGAAGCTAAGCTCGAGGTTGACAGCACGTCTCCTTGTAAGAACATGGATTTTAAAATGAACAGTCATTATGGGTACACAGCATTACGAAGGAGACCTTGCCTGAGTGAGATAGAAGTCAACTATGCATATCTGGGGATTTAGTTCAAAATGGGAATTTGGTGTACGGGGGAAAGACGTGCTTTAAGTAACTACTGCAAGAATCAAAGTGTGCTGATAAGGGGGTTTGGTGAAAGGCAGGGAGGAGGTGTTTAATTCTTCTACTCTTTTTGTTCTGCTTCTATCATTCGATTTCCAATTTTGTGCAGCAGGCAAATTGATAACTGGTATCATTAGAAACTATAATTTGTATCAATATTGCAAGTATTGTATTGTTTTATCAACATTATATAGTTTACTGGTACTGTTTAACATATTAGGATGTGTTGATTATAAATTAATTAATTGGTTCTAAATGTCAGATGTCAGGAACAGGAGCTGTGACTGCAGTGAGGTAAGTAAGGAAACTTAGAAGGCAGGAGCATGGGAACCTCAGCCTTTACAATTGTCAACAAGTTTGTAGGATTTTTGGGTAAGGCTGAAGATTGCAGAATGAACTAACTAACTGACTATGACACCAAGATGTAAGAAAACATTCAAGAGGGGGAGTAATAAAGAATGTAGTGGTAGCAGGGGACAGAATGGTGAAAAGGATTAACATTAATCTCTGGAGCAAAGAGGATAAATCCAAATGGCTATGTTGGCTGCCTATTACCAGGATTCAGGTCATCTGCTCTGCGCTGGAGGTAAACATGGAATGGGAAAGGGAGAATCCAGTGGTCATGGTTCATGTCAACATGAATGAGATAGGTAGAACTAGGGAAGAGATTCTGCTGAGGGAATGTGAGAAATTTGTTATTAAATTAAACTTTACTGTAGCAGGAGGCTAAGGTAGAGGATGACAACACAACTCCATGTAAAAAAAAGGGACTTTAAAATGAACAGCCAGTAAGGATGCAGGGGCCATGTGAAGGAGACTCTGCCTGAGTGAGACAGAGAACCTCTAAATTATTACATCTAAATTACTATGTGAGCCGTATACAAATTGACATAGGATGAATAAGACTGGAAATGTGAATGCCTGGATCAAAGCTTGGTGTAAGAGAAGCACATTGTGATTCAAGGGGCACTAGCACAACTGGGGAAAGTAGGACATGTACCATGGTGATGGTCAACATTTGAACAGTGCTGGAACTGGCATTCTTGTGAGCTGCACAACAACGAAAGTAGAGGGCAATGAGGGATCAAGTTGGGTAAATGGAACAAATCAAGGAAAATAGTCAAGGCAGGAGAGAAAAATATTAATATGGAAAATGAAGGTCATAGAATGGAAGGAAGTGACAAAGACAGAAAAATCTAGAAATAGGTAGTTGCAGGATGATAAAGATGAGTTATAAATATTGAGGGCTAAATGACAATTAAGAAGCTCAAGAAATAGAGGTAACCACTAGATGTGTTGTATTTGGATTTCCAGAAGGCATTTGACAAGGTTAAGTCTTAAGAACACTCAGTGTTAGAGGTAGTATATTGGTATGGATAGAGAATTGGCTCATGGGCAGGAAACAGCGACTGGGGATATGGGGTTCTCTTTCAGGCTGGCGACCTATAACTAGTGGGGTTCAACAGGGATCACTACTGGGACTATAACTGTTTACAATATATTAATGAGTTGGAGGAAGGAAGCAAATGTGCTATAGCCAAATTTGCAGCTGACACAAAAATAGGTGGAAGGCAGGTTGTGAGAGGAATACAAACAGATAATACAGGGATATTGATGGTTTAAGTAATTGGGCAAAATGTTAGCAAATTAGTATAATGTGGGAAAATGTGAAGTGGTTCATTTTGAAAGGGAGAAGAAGAGAACAGAATTTATTGAACTGGAGAGAAATTGTAGAAAGCCTCAACACAAAGGGACTTGGGGATACTTGCACATGAAACACAGAAAGCTAGCACTCAAGGTGCAGCAGGTAATCGGGGAGGTTAATGAATTGTTAGCCCTTATTTCAAGGGGATTGGAGTACAAGAATAGGGAAGTCTTACTATAACTCCAAGGTGATGGTGAGACCATATCTGGGGTACCGTGAACAGTTTTGGTCCCTTTCTTTAAGGAAGGATATTGTTTCGTTAGAGGAGTTCAGAACGGAGTTCACTGGATGATCCCTGGTATGGAGAAATGTTTTATGAGCAAAGATTAACAAGTTGGGACTTTATTCACCGAAGTTTCGAAGAATGACAGGTGATTTCATTGAAACATACAGAAATTTTAAGAGGCTTGACAAGGTAAATGCTGAGAGGATGTTTCTCCTCATGGGACTGTTTAGGACCAGAGGACATAATCTTAGAACAAAGGGTCACCAATTTAAGATTGAGATGAGGAGGAATCTCTTCTCTCTGAGTGTTGAGAATCTTAGGAACAGAGAGATGTGGGGACACAGTCTCTGGTGTGTACTTAAGGCAGAGAGAGATATATTCATAATCATCAGGGAAATCAAGGGTTGTGGGGCAAGGGCAGAAAAGAGGATGTGAGGAATGTAGAACAGCCATGATCCTATTGAACAGTGACTGACGTGGCTGAATGGCCAGTTCTGTTCCAATTTCTTATGGCCTTATAGTCTTAAGCTGAAGGAAGCTAGGTAAAGATTGAAGGGGTAGTGTTATTACAATTGTTAGAAATGACCATGGACTTGAAAACCAGGATATAGAATTGCTTTCAGTGGAGGTGAGGAACAGTTGGGGAAAGAAATCACTGATGGAATTGATGCACAATCTCCAGAATTGAAACCACAATGTCTGAAAAAGTAAACTAGATGATTATTAGTAACTTATAATAAAGAGATGGCAATAATCTTGGATGATTTTCATTATAAATGAAAACTAAACAAATTATGACTTTGATCAGGAGGTAATAGAATGCTTTTAAGACATGGTCTTAAAGCAGCATGGTCTGTAACCAGTGAAGAAGTAGGATATGGTATATACGAGTCAAAGAGTGTGGTGCTGGAATAGCACAGCTGGTCAGGCAGCATCCCAGGAACAGGAGAATCAATGTTTCGGGCATAAGCCCTTCATCAGGAGTGATGCTGAAGGGCTTATGCCCAAAACGTAGATTCTCCTACTCCTCAGATGCTGCCTGACTTGCTGTGCTTTTCCAGCACCACACTCTGACTCTGATCTCCAGTATCTGCAATCCTCACTTTCTCCTATACTAGACATGGTATTGTGCAATTAATAAGATTAATTAATGATGTCAGAGTAAATGACCCCTGGGTACCAGGAAATGTGATTGATATTTAGATCCAGTTTGAAAGGATGAAGTGCGGGTCTGAGACTAGTATCTTAAATTTTAATTAGAGCAAATATTCGGACATTAAAGCTGGGCTACTTGAAGGGAACTAGGAAATTAGCCGAGGAGAAAGATGAATAGAGCAGTATTGTCAGCCAGTTAAGGTTTTATTTCAGAATAATCAGATGAAGTACTTTTCTACGATAAAGAAAAAAATTCCAAGGAGGGATTTACGATCCATGGTTAACTAAAGAAGTTAACAGGGCGACACAGTGGCTGAGTGGTTAGCACTGCTGCCTCACAGCACTATGGACTTGGGTTTGATTCCACATTCAGGCAACTGTTTGTGTGGAGTTTCCACATTCTCCCTGTGTCTGTGTGGGGCTTTTCCCAGATGCTCCGGTTTGCTCTCACAGTCCAAAGATGGGTAGGTTAGGTGGATTGAGCATGCTAAATTGCCCATAGTGTCCAGGGATGTGAAGACTAGGTGGATCATTCATGGGAAATTCAGGATTACAGGGAATAAATTACAGGGGTGGAATGCTCCAGAGGGCAGTGCATACTTGTTCAGCTGAATGGCTTGCTTCCACACTGTAAGACTTCCATGATTCTAAGATAAAGATAGATTGAATATTAATGAAAAAGCATAATTGCACACAGTTGATTGCCATGTCAGATAGGAGAAAGTGAGTACTGTAGATGCTGGAGATCAGAGTCAAAAAGTGTGGCGCTGGAAAAGCACAGCAGGTCAGGCAGCAGCTGAGGAGCAGGGGAGTCATCAGGAAGGGCTTATGCCCAAAAACGTCAACTCTCCTGCTCCTCGGATGCTGCCTGACCTGCTGCTATATCAGACAATTGGTAAGAATATAAAAAACAAAGAAGCAAAGAATGAATAAAGACAATTAAGTTAAAGCAGAAGAGGAAGAGCCAAGGCTCATTATTCTGTTTCTGATGACCCCCTTCAATCTCTTTTTTTTACTGTATTTCCTCCTTAGTGTTCAGAGGATGATAAAGTTCCATGATTAAATGGATCAGACATATCAAGATAACTGTTCCAGTTTCTCCAGTCACTTGGTTTGCTGTCTCTGGAGGAGCAGCAAAAACAGAAAGAAGAAATCTTTGACGGAGGAGCCGGGGAACCCAGTCACAGAAACCGTCACTGGAGGAATAGTCTTTTTTCACCCCCAGTAAAATGCCTGCATTTGCAAATTAGTCAGGCCCATTTTTACCATGGACAGTCCTTTCACAACATCAGACAAGAAATGAGCAGCAAAGTACTACACAAACATTACAATGCATTTCCTGGTCATGTCTTTATCCTATTCAATTGCTGTTGTGTTTTCACATTGTTTTCTTTGGTGAGTTTGAGGAATCCTTGGGAGCTTGTGCATCTACAGTGAAATTTAATAGAAAACCATGTTAGTATCTCACTGAGCAATTAACATACTGAAACTTCCTCTCCCAAGGGTATTGCACACACATAGCCTAACTCACTATAGTTCATTATGGAAGTTGCTCACTTGGTCAGTATCTTGTGGTAGAGGTCTCATAATTATCACAGGCCAGTAGGAGTATTGATACATTTCCATCCTAAATATCCCCCTTTTCATTCACACAAAAAAATAAATTCCGAATATTATCCTTTACGTTTTGAGTTACCCAAGTTATCCACTATGCACATAATTGTTCTCCTGCTTTAGCAGTTTTTTTCCTTGTCACACTCTATACATTCATGGAACATAATCTTTGAATGGTGCCAGTCTCTTCATGGTATGTGCATGTATTGTCTTTGGCTGTTCACCTGGATGAATTACTTCTCCAAGGAGAGTTGTTCACATGGTACCTGTTATAGTTCCATTTCTATTGTTAAAAAGCTGTGAGCCTCTGGGACTAATGGTTAATCATTAATCCATGCTGATAGTGAGTTCACATCTTCCTGATTAGCTCAGGGATCATTCTTTCAGTTGTGTTCCAAAAGCCTGCAGTTGTGACGGGTGATCCAGTTATTTACTCCCACCACATACAGTCAAGGTGACAACTGTGTGACATGGGTCACTCTTTTTGAAAGCATTGAAGGTTTGTATCCCAGTATGGTGGTCTTGTCAAAATGAAAAACCAAAGAACTGCAAATGCTGGGAAAACTCAGCAGGTCTGGCAGCATCTATGGAGAGAGAAAGCAAAGTTGATGTGACCCGTCGTCTGACCTGTCAAAATGAAATTTGACTTTCTGCCATTTCACCTTGATCTTTTCATTCACACCAGTTTCTAACTTAGAGTCATAGAGAAGTACAGCATGGAAACAGACCCTTCGGTCCAACCTGTCCATGCCGACCAGATATCTCAACCCAATCTAGTCCCACCTGCCAGCACGTAGCCCATAATCCCTCCAAACCCTTCCTATTCATATACCCATCCAAATGTCTCTTAAATGTTGCAATTGTACCAGCCTCCACCACATCCTCTGGCAGCTCATCCCATACACGTACCACCCACTGCATGAAAACGTTGCCTCTTAGATCTCCTTTATATCTTTCCTCCCTGCTGTTGTAAGAATAGTTTGCGTCTAACATAAGAACTGCTTTCCATGTCACCAGGCAGAGTGCTCCTCTACTCAGGGACTGTCTTATGTACATCTCTGCTTGATTTTCTTTATTTCTGTAAAGATTCATTTAGTGACTTTCACTGTTGCCTCCGCCTTCCATTTAACTGGGGATCCATGGCACTGAACTTCTTAATCCTTTATGAAACTGAATTTTTCTCTTGTGAACCAAAGGCCACTAAAGGTCACAATGATGGGAAAACTGTGCTGACTGAAGTGTGCTTCAGGCATTTGATAATCTCACTGGGAATCATTGAAGCCAGCTGCTTCATATCCAGCTGCTCCATCTCCGAATAATTAGAATAGTAGCCCATTTCTGTACATAACAACAGTCAGTTCTGCGAGAGTGACGATGTTCACTCTCAGTTTTATCCATGTTCTGTCACTCGAAACATTAACTGTTTTCTCTCCACAGATGCTGCCAGACCTGCTGAGTTTCTCAAGCAAATTCTGTTTCAGTTTGTCTCAGATCTCCAAAATCCACAGTCCTTTGTTTTATTATTGATCCAGATTCTAGGTGACAGTGAGGACTGCAGATGCTGGAGATGTCAGAGTCAATAAAGTGTGGCACTAGATAATGCACAGCAGGTCAGGCAGCATTAAAGGAGCAGGAGAGTTGATGTTTTGGCCAGGACCCTTCATCAGCACCACACATCATCCATGGTCTGTCTGGGATATCATGTATCAACAGTAGCTCTTCAGCTCGTTTATCTGGGTACTCACTAAATACTAGACTGGCTGATGTGGACTATCTGGAGGAAACCCACATAGACATGGGGAGAATGTGCAAACTCCACACAAACAGTCGCACAAGGGTGGAATTGAAATTGGGTCCCTGGCGCTGTGAGCCATCAGTGCTAACCACTGAGCTACAGTGCCACCCAAACTGGGTGTTGCAAGTGTTCCTTTTCCCTTGGTGATCTTAGTGGATGTTTGTCTCTAACATGTGAAGCAGCTTGAGATATTTAATTATATTAAAGATAGTATATAACTGCCTCTGACTAATTGCCTTGGATTCCCAGCCTGTGCTGAGTTAGTTGATATTAGGTATGATAGCACAGTCTAGGCACATACAAAAACAGCCGCATGAATCAGTGTCTTCAGAAGAAAAGTGAAAAAAATGAAGAGGAAGCTTAAAAAAAGGAATGGCATAGAAACAGAAGATCAATATTTTAAAAAAGACTTATGGAATAAGTTTTATATTCCATATTTATTAATTTAATTCAAATTCTACTAGTTTGTCTTGGTGCAATTTGAATAGTGTCTCTAGAGGCTCAGACTGGGCCTCTGGATTGCTAGGCTACTGATGTTACCATGACAGCACTGCATACAGATGTAACTAAGTTACTTGCACTACATGTACAATTGTGTAATTAGGTCAATTTCTTCACTAAGGTGCAGGGAGTTTTAAAAAAAATTAAGCTTATATAAATAGTACTTTCCATGATTTTGTTCCAACAGCATCACATTTGTTAATAGCCTAACTGCAAATATAGCTACAAATATAATGTTAGAATTCTTCAACCAACTTCCTACAGATCACTTTTTCTTCTGGTTCTGTTCGCCGAGCTGGGAATTTGTGTTGCAGACATTTCGTCCCCTGTCTAGGTGACATCCTCAGTGCTTGGGAGCCTCCTGTGAAGTGCTTCTGTGATCTTTCCTCCAGCATTTGTAGCGGTTTGAATCTGCTACTTCCGGTTGTTAGTTCCAGCTGTCCATTGCAGTGGCCAGTGTATTGGATCCAGATCCATGTGTTTACTGATTGAATCTGTGGATGAGTGCCATGAGTACAAATGCCGGAGGAAAGATCACAGAAGCGCTTCACAGGAGGCTCCCAAGCACTGAGGATGTCACCTAGACAGGGAACGAAATGTCTGCAACACAAATTCCCAGCTCGGCAAACAGAACCACAACAACGAGCACCCGAGCTACAAATCTTCTCACAAACTTAGATCACTTTTTCTCAAGAGTTCATTTAGATGATATTATCTGTACCTAAATGTAACTAGATGTTGAGTGTAATCTTCTAAAATAATTATATTAAAATTAGAGTTGTTCATAGGCTGCAATTGCAATATAGGATACAGTATGAATAATGAACATGGTTAAAATAAACAGGTTATAGACTTTTCTGAAAATAGTAGACTTAGCATTTCATATAAATACCTTTGATATTAGTTATGTACTGAGCATAAAACCATTAAATATTAAATACAGTCAATTCCTCCAGAAATACAAAATCAATATTTTAGCAGAAGCACCAGGCAACTGAAAAAAAATCCATGAAGCCCTCTTGTAAAATTTCAGATGAAGACATTTGTGGCATGTTATACAATTTTTATTGCATTGATTAATGTTTATTTAATTATTTTTCTTATTTCTGTTTTTCTCATGAATGACATCTTCCTTTTCTTCTTTCTTTGTTTCAGATTTTACATTCTTGCCTTCAATAGTTCCACTTTTATTTATTTAGTTTAATTCTTGTTACAATTTTAAAAGGTGAAGCCTATATTTAAAATTGTATTAATGAATGTCAAATTCTTATCATGAAATTGAATAAGTTTACTGGGACACTTAATAATAAAAACACTTCTGGCTGAATTTTCTTTCATTGCTTGTTCAAAATAACATTATTGCGCATGATCAGGGAGCCCTCTGTAATGCAGCAAACACCTATCAGCCTATTAGGCTTGTATCAGTGATGAATAAAGCAGGCAGACTGTACTGCATTTATCGTTTGAATCCGAGCTATGTTAACAAGCAATTAACTTATTTATAGCTTTGTAATTAAACTGCAAGGCATCTTTTCACTTTAATAAAGAGCCCAATTTGCAACATTATTTATTGCCAAGCTATAAAATCATATTCCTTTGGCAGACATTTTATATTTCTCATTAAGATTTATATTTTAACTGTCTTCCTGGATATGTGCCAAGAAACTCTTAGTTCAAGAATGAATATGAACATATCTTACAGAGTAAATTATCATCTTTAAACATTGAGAATAAAAAAAACAGTATGCAACCTTTTGCCCCCTGTAGCAACAAAAATCAGAATTAATTTCTTCACCACATTAACAAAAGGAACAGTAACCACAGGACGTAAGTGATTATAGAGGTAGATCTTGATTTTGCTGAATAGTGTTAAAACAGATAATAATGAGTCAGCAGCACATTTTACATCTGCCTCAATTTTCACTTCCATTTACACGGTCAGACAAGACAGGAATCAGTCTACAGTCTATTAACTACTGCTATTCAGTGTAATCTGAGATATACCAGGCTCTAATTGAGCTGTTACATTATTGATAGACTCTCCTCTACATGTGTTTTTTTGCCTGTCTCTCTCTCTCTCTCTCTCTCTCTCAAACACACCTTCTCATATATTTAAATCTGCCCACCTTGAGCTATTTCTGACCATCGCAATGTTGGTTCCCGGTTCTAAAGCCATTGTATGACATATAGTACCTTTAACAATAACAGAAATCAAAGAGAGGAATCTTTCTATCCCTAAAATGACATTGGATATGATGAGAAATTTGTGAAAACCAAAAATCGAGTGAGGCCTTATTCAGTCACACTTTCCAACCAATCCCTGGAAGTCGAAACAAGGTTCCTGCTAGTGAACATTGAAATTCCTTTTGGCATGGATTATAGAACATAGAACATAGAACAACACAGCACAGAACAGGCCCTTCGGCCCACAATGTTGTGCTGAACATTTGTCCGAGCTTAAGCACCTATCCATGTAACTATCCAATTGCCGCTTAAAGGTCACCAATGATTCTGACTCTGCCACTCCCACGGGCAGCGCATTCCATGCCCCCACCACTCTCTGGGTAAAGAACCTACCCCTGACATCCCCCCATACCTTCCACCCTTCACCTTAAATTTATCACTCCTTGTTGTTCATTTATCACTCTCATCATTATCTAAATTCATCCTATTAATGTGCAGTTTCCTGTTTTCTCACCCATCAGATACAAATTAGATGTTCAGAATTCTAACAAGGAAGTCAGAGCAAATACTTGGCAATGCTAACTTGCCATTTGCTCCTCTGGATTGTCACTTTGGACACATGGTACCAACTACTCAGGATAAGTTCCCTGGGCAGTGGTCACACGGACCTTACATCCACAGACATTGGCATTCATATACCAGCCTCACTGCATCAACGATGGCCTCTGGAGCACACCATCACCTCCCATCAGAATGCTCTGCAAGGATACTTTGTGTGCAAGGACAAGCCTCTAGCTCACAGTTTGAACTAGGATGTGTCTCAGAGCTGATTGCCTGACCTCTTCCTGTGCCGACTTTGATGCTCAAGCAGCCCTGCATTGCCTTGCCTCCTGGTGGGTTACCCGCTCAGCTGCACTTTAAAAGATCGACATACTTGACTTGCCTTTCAGCGTAGACACAAAGCCAGGTATCTGGTCATGGTTGTTAGCAGTCATCAATAGTGCGGCTGGACATGTTGTTTCACAGCACTGTGTGATCCATCATTATTACTCCTGTACCATAGCATTAGTGGAGTCATAGAGTCATACAGCACAGAAACAGACCCTTCAGTCCAACTCGTTTGCACCATTCAGACATCCCAATCTGACCTAATTCCATTTGCTAGCATTTGGTCCAAATCTCTCTCAACTCTTCCTATTCATATTCCCATCCAGATTGAGCCCTCCAACTTCTGAAACAGTTTGCCCAATGCTTTCAACAAATCTACCTGACATTTCTATGTCTGCTTCTGTGTTGGGATTAAGTTATGAATGGCCGACATCATTTTGCCTGGGGTTGTGCAAGTTCCTGGTTTCCATCAGTCTTCCAAGTTTTCATCAATCTTTCCTGGGCCTGAAAGAGAGATTTGGCAGTAAAGTGCATTGGGCAAGAAAGACACCAAAGAGGCGTGGCACCTTGTTAATGAGGCAAGCTTGGAACAATGTTCTAAGAAAATCCTCTATGTATCACAGTAAGTACCCTCCATGAATCTCAGCCAGTTTCTGGAAAGTTCAAAAATCACACAACACCAGGTTATAGTCCAACAGGTTTATTTGGAAGCACTAGCTTTTGGAGCGCTGTTCCTTTATCAGGTGGTTCATCAGGAAATGCAGCAATTGTGAGACAACCATCTGATGAAGGAGCAGCACTCCAAAAGCTAGTGCTTCTAAATAAAACTATTGGACTATATAACCTGGTGTTTTGTGATTTTTAACTTTGTACACCCCAGTCCAACACTGGCATGTCCAAATCAATTTCTGGAAAAATTCAGTTCAAAGTGTTCCACAAATAGGAAAGCCAATCCCAATTCATGAGGCAGTGGAGTAAACTATTAGGAAGAGTGACTCAAATGTACTTGAGAAATAGATTTTAGTAAGAGTTTTAAACATTTGGAAGTAATGAAAGGATTGAATCCCAAGATTGTAGGTTAGGACAGTGAATATTGTCTACATGGACTTTAGTAAAGCATTTGACAAGGTCCCTCATGGTAGACTGGTCTAGAAGATTAAGTCACATGGAATGCATGTGAGTTGGCAAATTGGATACAAAATGTGTTTGGTCACAGAAGACAGAGAATGAGCGATAAGTGATTTTTTTTTTGATTGGAGGTCTGTGACCAAGTAGTGTTCCATAAGGATTAGTTCTGGGACCACTATTACTTGTAATATACATATTTAAGATTTGGATGAAAATGTCAGTGATCTGATTAGTAAGTTTGCAAATTACACAGATGGTCAAACAAAGGTGGAATCAAACCTGGGTCCCCTAGTGCTGTAAGGTAGCAGTGCTGACCACTGAGCCACGGTGCCACCCTAACAATTCTCAGGGTTCAAATAGCATAGCACCCACTGCTGCTCTGCATCTCATTATCCACCCTGTTCTAGTCACAGCTGGAGCATGGGTAGCATTATGCCTTCCACCCTGATACTGGGGTAGTAGGCATTTCAGCTGAAGAACACTATATAAACAATACTAATTAACCAATTCCCATAGTGCTGTTATTATCTCAGCAGAGTGATTTTTCCCACAATTACTAGAAACTAATTCTAATTATGTGTCTATTTTTATTTTTGATTTGCCTTCTTTAATGCCATCAGATTGAAATGCCAGCATTCATCCTTTTCTCTTCAGTATTCTGTAATCCAAGTTTCCAATGTTTGTGCAGTCATCTAGGAAAGGGTCAAAGCTGGAATGAAGCATTTACCAAAGGGAATGAAAATCAGAAGATCAAGTCAGGCTGCTGCAATGACAATAATATCATATATTCCTGTAGAACATCCCATGATGTTTCAAAGATGTTGTCAAACTAAATCAGCCCTACCACCTCTAGTTAAAATGTGAGTGGTGGGAATGTAACCTAAGTGATATTGTAGTAGATCATCAAAGGTTTGGTTAAAGGAATAGACTTGAAGGAACATATATTGGAGGAAACTGAGGTAGAGATTTGGAGATTTTACAGAAGAAATCTCGATCCTTGGCAAAAAGTATGACCACCATTCATGAACTGCTTAAAATTGGGATACACAAGATGACAATGGAGATTGCAAGCTTTAGCTGGTTAATTATCCCATAGAAACATATGGTCTGTACAAATTCAATATTTTTGCCTCTATGACTATAATGCAGTCAGTGGAAACAAAATTCGGGAAGAATGTAAAACAATCTGCAAATTCACTATCTTGCATTTTACTCTATTATACAAGTATTTCATTGCCACCTGCTTCTTGGATATTTTCCTGACAGTTATCAAGAGAAAGAGGGACAGTGTGACAAGGTTTGGAAGCTGGAGAGTAGCTAAGCATTTGGTCTGCACTTGATGGAGTTACAGTGACCCTAGGACTCCTTCAAAGCTCATAATTGCATTGCTAATCTCACCAGTGCAGCCAATTCAAGAAAGACGGTTATTGAAGACAATACATGCCTTGCAGCTGACTCATCAGCAGACTCCTTGGACACAAGGACCCATTCTACTTTATTAAAAGAAAGTTGAATTATTCATCCTTATGGGCATGCTGCTTTAAATATACCTGTGTGATTATATTACTGTGGCACATTTTTCTTTCAGATCTGAATGTAATCAATTAGATGCCAGAGAAAGTACAATTCCAACTTTAGAATGGATATGATTGGCATAAAATTAAACCTGCAATTTGAAAATCTGCTTCTCTGGAACCTGTACTGTCCCATACTATCATTGTCCTGTTTGCTTCAACCTTCAAGACAAAGTTCCGGCTCCTTTGCAATGAGACTGCATGCCAAACCCTCTAAGAATTTCTGGAGTCTTGCCAAATTCACTCCATATTCCTAAGTCTGCTGCAGCCAAAATTGCAACACTGATTAAAGAAATAATAGGTCTTGGCTTCAAGCCACGTTGTATTGTGGGAAGCACAGGGCTCTGCATGAAGCTGAGTAATTACATTTTTTTTCAAATAATGCTTTCTGTATTAAGATATTTCAAAATATATGAACACATGAAAAATAAAGGACTTGCCCTTTTATCTTTGTTTGATATAAACAAAGCTACTGGGCCGGCCAATAATACATTGTTCAGGAACTAAAGGGCTAATGTAAAGCAGGTGCATATAACATCATGTTGAGCACTGAAACCCATCTGTGCCCACACTGCTGTGAAATACTTGTAGTGCTATTGGTCGGTCCTCGGTTATGAAGGAATATTAATGATGTCATTTCTCCATAACGTTTTCAGCATCCAAATAGCTGCCAGCGCTCAATATCCATATAAACCAGATGCTGTATGGCTGGCCTTATCAGCCATATTGGATTGCTATACTTCATTCCAGAGTCTGTTTCACAGTTACATGAAATAGTTGCGTGCTGACCCAGCTAGTTCAGTGATTTTCTTCATGTTGTCCTCAAGTTTCACAAAAGCAGTAGTTCACATCCTAAAGCTGCAAACATTTGCTATCAGCTGACATTTATCAACAAAACTGTAAACAACATTGTTTATATAATATCTGTGAATGATTGTCATTTTCTAGTGTCTGTTTTTTGTTGAAGCAATACAGGATCAGAGGAGACAGGCAGCATAATGCTGCTATTGGATGGGCCCTGGCATATGTCTTTTGCTGTGATCACCTTAATCCTGTCCACTGGTTTGACATGGTTGAGGCTCAGTTTGTGGAGCAATTAAACCTGGTGTATTAAAAGAAGATTTGGAGTCAAAATGGTTGAAGTTTATGTTGGCAAATCATGGCACATTTGATGGTCACGACATTGGCAGCATGATCCAATTAAAATATGAGTTCATGCTTACTTAGTACTCTCCAGTTCGTATTTCAGGATACGTTACATCTGTTTCATTTATCAGTTTATTAACGTTTGCACTCAATTCAAGGCAGGTCTTCCTTATTTCACCGAGCTTTGCATTTTTCCAATTTAACTACCTTTGGCTATTCATCATGCTGGCCTTCATAGTGAGAGAATTTGAGTATCGGATTAAGGACCTCTTCCTGCAGTTATACAGGGCCTTGGTGAGGCCACACCTTGAGAACTGTGCACAGTTCTGGTCTCCTAGTCTGAGGAAGGACATCCTCGCTATTGGAAGAGTCCAGCCAAGGTTCAGCAGACTGATTCCCATGATGGCAGGACTGACATATGAGGAAAGACTGGATTGTCTGGGCTTGTACTCACTGGAATTTAGAAGGATGAAGGGTGATCTCATTGAATCATATAAAATCCTCATGAGACTGGACAGGCTAGATCCGAGAAGAATGTTCCTGATGTTGGGGAAGTCCAGAACTAGAAGTCACAGTCTAAAAATAGAGAGTAAGCCATTCAGGACTGAGATGAGGAAGAATTTCTTCACTCAGAGAGTTGTGAATCTGCGAAGTTCTATCCCACAGAAAACTGTTGGGGTCAGTTCATTAGATATATTTGAGAGGGAGATGGATGTGGGTTTTGTGGCTAAAGGGATCCAGTGGTATGGAGAGAAAGCAGGAATGAAATACTGAGATTGCGTGAACAGCCATGATCACATTGAAAAGTGGTGCAGACTTGAAGGCCTATCCCTATACCTATTTTCTACGTTTTCATATTTCTATCCCTATTGAACTATATTCTGATCATTTTTCCAGAGCAACTCTTCTACTCTCACATCTACTTTTTGACCCTTCGCATTTCTGAGCACTAAGTCAAGCAACATTATTTACCTTGCTGGACTAGAAATGTAGTGGTGCAAAGATTAATGCAGGCAGCATCCAAGGTGCAGGAGAATCGATGTTTTGGGCATAAGCCCTTCTTCAGGAATGAGGAGGGTGTGCCAAGCAGGCTAAGATAACAGGTAGGGAGGAGGGACTTGGGGGAGGGGCGTTGGGGATGCGATAGGTGGAAAGAGGTTAAGGTGAGGGTGATAGGCCGGAGAGGGGGTGGGGGCGGAGAGGTCAGGAAGAAGATTTCAGGTCAAGAAGGCGGTGCTGAGTCCGAGGGTTGGAACTGAGATAAGGTGGGGGGAGGGGAAATGAGGAAGCTGGAGAAATCTGCATTCATCCCTTGTGGCAGCTCCAGCTTCCTCATTTCCCCACTCCCTTGTGGGTTTGTGGGTTCCCATGATGCCAAGGGGTCTGAGTAGTTTCAATGAGCCGCCACTCACTGCAGCACAGAGGAACTACGCAGAGGAGAGGAATATCACCTATACAGTGTAGACAAAAAGAATGGGTACCCAATGAACACAGTCCGCCGATCTCTCAGCAACAAACCCAAACAATCAGACAAAATGCATCCAGAAATCCTAGTCACTCTCCCCTACATCAAAGATATCTCGGAATGCTGATTCTCCTGCTCCTCGGATGCTGCCAAACCTGCTGTGTCTTTCCAGCACCACACTCTTGACTCTCATCTCCAGCATCTGCAGTCCTCACTTTCTCCTAGTAAGTCAAAGGCAGCCTCTGATACCACTTCAGAGTCTTGGGTAGTCAGTCAGTTGGCCAGTCAGCATGGTCAGGGTCAGAATCATCCTCTCATGAAGGACTGAGGAGCCGAATGTTGGGAAGCACACCACCCATCTTGGCTCTTATTGCTCTACAGCGAACTATTTAATCCTGGAATGAGAGAAATGGAGGATTTGAGTGAAATGAAATTAGGAGACACAGCTATCAGTGCTGTGGTGATGAAGCATTCCGAGGGAGTGACTAGACAGCACATAGGTCACTCAGGGTTAAGAGGCAAGGGAGTGGGGTGAATAACAGTGAGTGAGGGAAGATATTATAAGTCATCATGAGAGGGGCAGAACATGACCTTGGTGGGTGGTAGATACAGAAGAAGATATGGGGTGAGTGTGAGTTATCACAGAGAAGAGTTATTGCTGAGCAGAGAAGTCTATTGACCTTCATCATTCACCACTGTGCCTTACTCCAAACATCTGAGACCACAGTGTCACAGGAGGCAACCTCGGACCAACCTGATGGGCTCTGATGATGTAGAGTCCTGTGCTGATCCTGGGGGTAGGAAACATCTGCACTATCCTGTCCAGCAGGACTTTCAGTGCCCATTTGCACAGCAGGGCAGCAACTTCCCCTTCCCTGCCACATCCAAGTCAAATGTCAGGAACTGTGCAGGGCAACTCTGGACTGACAGTGTGTGTCCTTGCACAATAAGATGGAACCGGTGCCAGCAATGCCAGCATATTCCAGGATATTCCAAGAATAGTGAGTTGTTCCTAGGAAATCGTAGAATCCATATAGCATTGAACGCAGTAACTAATTAATGAGGTGGGTTGGAATGACAGTGTGAGAAAATTGACTAGTCTAAAGGTGAGTAACCTTCCATGAAACTTGATTAAACTGACACCAAACCAGAATATTCTAAGATACAGCCCCTTGTTAAATTAACCTAAGATGTTGGGATTTATTGCAATTGGATTATGGAATTTGAAAAATGCGCTATCAAAGTAATTTACATAAACTCCATGTAAAACATGTGTAATATGCTGGTGTTCAAAAAAATAGAGGCTCAGCAATCCTGCTGAAGGGTGCAGTGTCAAACGGGAGACAAGTCGGTAATGAAGAGTTTGAGAGAAGATTTGTAGCTTGGGTGCTCGTTGTTGTGGTTCTGTTCACCGAGCTGGGAATTTGTGTTGCAGACGTTTCATCCCCTGTCTAGGTGACATCCTCAGTGCTTGGGAGCCTCCTGTGAAGCGCTTCTGTGATGTTTCCTCCGGCATTTATATGGGTATTGAACTGACAACCGGAAGCGGCAGATACAAATCACTGTAAATGCTGGAAGAAACATCACAGAAGCGCTTCACAGGAGGCTCCCAATCACTGAGGATGTCACCCAGACAGGGACGAAACGTCTGCAACACAAATTCCCAGCTCGGCGACTAGGTAATGAAGAAGCAGGATTCGGCTCATTCAACTGACTCACAGCTCACTATGTCTAATCAACCTTTCCCTGGCACTTTTCAAGAATGTCCACTTTCCTACATTACAATTATAATTCAAAAGTACTTCATTAGGATAAAGCAGCTCTGGTGATCAGGAAAGGATCTATACAAAATGCAAGTCCTTTTTTTAAGAAGATCATTTGGCATGCTGAGTCCAATAAGGGAGGATGGCCTGGTGCATAGACATATAAGGAAATACCATGGCACAATGCAGACCTGCAAGCTTTCTCAAGGAATCTGAAATTCAGACAGAAAGACTGTTCTTACTTGGAATTTGCAAAGTCTATTACACACCTTCCTTAAAGCAATCTGAGAAATGAATAGACCCTGCGTTTATGTGATGTCTTCCATGATTCCAGGATATTGAAAAACTCTTTAAGCCTGTTAAGTAGTTTGAAATTTAGTCATTGTTGGTAACATTGGAAACATCCCTGTTGATTTACATTCAGGAAGGTTCCACCAGATACAGCACTGAAATGAAGGGTCAGATCATCTGGCTGTTAGATGTGAGTAAAGGCACATGGGTTGATCAGGCACCAAGACAATATCCACGCTCATCCTCATAGTTTTGTTAAATCTTTTACACGCACCTTAGAGGTGGTTGGAGCCTCATTTGAAAGTAAGCACCTCTGACAGTGTTGGGCTCCCAGAGTACTGCTTTGAAATGCCAAAACAGATGATATGTTCAAGTCCCTTGGGCCATGCCTTTCGGACTATTGAGTAACAGTGTGATTAGTAAGTTAAGGCTGATACATGATTGCTGTCATGCACAAACTTGATAGCTCTCCTTCACTTTAAAAGGTCGGTGCCTCCATGTCTTTAATTCTGTTTTGCCATGCCATCAAGCACACACTCCCCAGCTACTAGCCTTCACCTAACATTTTCAATCAATTTAGCCTTGTTACATAAGCAAATAGTGGCACGCAGGAAAAGCAAACAAAATGAAATGGCATTGCTTATTAGACAATCTAGTCATTTCATAGAAGGTGAGTACAGGTGAAGTTTAATCAGTGTAACATATAAATCAAGTTTTAACTTACTTTCTGAACTCTTGTCAAATCTAGAGACAGTAGAAAGGCACAGTTCTGGTGCTAATCCAATGAAGGATCATATGTCATAGTGGCTAAAAGTATTCAGGGTCAGAGCAACTGAATATGTGAACTTGGCAAGCACCTGAAGAAGACTACTGAGCTGAAATTGAGCAACAGAATAACAGAACTAAATCTGTGAGATGTCAGTGATACAACCCAATGACTTAATCAAAGATCTAAAGAGGGCCAATTAATAGCAGTTGAAGGCAGGAGATGGAAAGCAAGGCCAGTGACAGCCATGATTGAGTTTGCTATTCTTTGGGGGAAATGGTGCAGGAAGACTCATGGAGAGCCAGCATTGTCATGGGTTGGCATCCACAGGTAACAGAACCTCCAGTAGCAGGTGAAAATGGAGAGGGAGGGTGGTGATCTGGGGACTTGCGGGGGTTTGGGGGTGCTCGGGTTGTTGGGCCAGGTCCTCAAGCAAGAGATGATGACGTTGACGGAGGATAGCTGGAGCAGTTGAATGGACCTTCTCTGGATAAAAGGATGTCTACAGGGGAAGGAGAAGAAGGAGCTGAAAGATAAAAGATTTCTCAACTCCATGTAAACCATAGCTGTCATTGGATGTAATTACAGTAAATAATTGCTTGTTTTTCCTTAATTTCCCTTCATGTTTGTAATGGCCCAATGCCAGTACAATAAAAAAAATCAAAGCATTGTGATCTTTGGGTCAACTGTGTGTTCAAATATCATGTTCAGAACAGGCAATTCTAGGTTTTTCTGATGCCTCTCAAGGTGATCATTAAGGCTGTTATCAAAAGATTAACTCGTATATGAATAGGAGAAGGAGTCAGCCATTCGAGAACTTGAGCCTGGTATGATCATGGCTGATATGATTATGGCATCAACCCTATTTTCCTGTCCACGCCCAATTTCTTCTAATTCCCTTCTCAATAATCTATCTACCTCAACCTCAAAAAAAATTAGCCTGCCCGTGAGAAATCCAGTTCCTCACTACATGTACAAGAAATCTGCCCAGCAACACCCAAAGGCAGAGGAGAGACCAGAAGACTATGCCATAAAAGATTCGATCACTTGATAAGAACTGAACAGGTGAGTGGCAAATAGCACTTATGTGATGGCCCACACCTCTGTACATGTAGAATGTAGATAAGATGAGCAGACATATTACCCATAGTTCTCTATTATTGTCAGATCAAGTGGCCAGTTGCATCACTGATGTATTGGCCACCCCCACATAGTAGGGGACATTAATGAAACTGAGAAGATGACATTAATGAGACTTAGAAAAGGGCATCAGCAAAATACCTTATGTCAATATCATGCTGGAACAGATTATGGAGGGCATGCTTCTTCAAGAGCAGACAGTGCATACCAGTTGGGGGTATCTCAAACAAATGATGGTGTGGTGGACCTGATCTACTTGACATTAATGGGAGAACTAGTCTGCATGGTGCGATACTGCCATGAAGAACAAAGCCAACTGATTCATCTAACATCAGGTGCTGTGCATGGAAGGCACTCATATCATCCATTGGGTTGGTAGTGAAGTACCTGCTGAATAACTAGAGTTCTCATCAATATCTTCTTGTGTTTTCAACAGAGTTTAGAGTGGAGCAGGAACTGAGCGCCACTGCAGGAACACAAACACCACTTTCCTCAATGAGCTGGTGGAGCAGAGGAATACCTCACAAAGCCTGTAATGTCACCTTCTACTTGTTTACCAGCCACTAATAGGCGCCACTAGGGTTTGCTGCATGGGTGGAAGGGGTTTAGACATGTTGGGAGATTAGGAGCTGGTGACTATTCAGATTGTGTTGAATTGGTGAGGTTATTAGATGTAGGGGGATGGGGTAGGGGATGTCAGGTGTTTGTGGAGAACTTGGGTCAAGTTGGGAATGGTTAACTGGATGATGTGGAGATTGCCATTGATTAGATTTGATTCCCTACAGTGTGGAAACAGGCCCTTTGGCACAACAAGTCCATACCAACCTTCCGAAGAGTAACTCACCCAAACCCCTTTTCCCCTCTGACTAATGCACCTAACACTATGGGCAATTTAGCATGGTGAATTCATCTAACCTGTACATCTTTGGACTGTGGGAGGAAACCGGAGCACCTGGAGGAAAGCCATGCAGACACAGGGAGAATGTGTAAACTCCACACAGAAAGTCGCCCGATGTTGGAATCAAACCTAGGACCCTCAGTGCTAACCACTGAGACACCGTGCCACCCTAACTACATTGGATAGTTGGGTCGTTGCCTGGGGGGTGGGGAGGTGTAGTCAAGTCAATTCAGGGGGCAGTTGGATGGCTAATCAAGTGCCCAATTAAGAAAATAATTCAGTATCTCATGCATCAGAAAAATATATTAAGAGCTACTCATGGATATTGCTGCATTATCTGCTATAGCTTATTGGAATCTCTCTTAAATATCCATTCATTTAAAGATATATTTTTAAGACAGGATTTTTCAAATCAGTAATCAACCCAATTATGCAGTTAGCTCTAACTCCCTGTAGTACTGACTTGGTTAGATTGATAGTTACGAATGGGAACCTACTGCATCTATTTCTGCATCACACATTAACTGAGGACAGTGACATTGGAACCCTAGAATTGTAGCAAAGGCTTCAGACTGACATAAAAATATGTATATTATAATTCTAATGATATTATAAAATGCTTTCATCAGAAGTGCAAAATACAGCCACCCAGCTCTTTTAATGAGGAAAACATTTGGTGAGCTCTGTGTGGAACTATGGCTATGAAGATACACAGCATGAACCTTCATTACTTAAATCATTCATTTGAAACAAAAAACACAGCAGGGAAGATTCAAATAACTAGTACAAAATGAAAACTTACATTTTCTGAAATTAAAAAAATACAAATTATGTATCATAGTATTAATAAACATTGAAAAGAAATGATGTACTTTCATATCTTATAACTATAAAATTTCTACATCAGATGCAAAAAATAAGTTGGCCCTAATACTTTACATTTACTAAAGTACACTTGAAAAAAAAACAAAAATAACACAAAACTGACTTTCTTTATAACATCTTTCTTTCTTTATGTTTTGTTTTGACAAATAATTTTAAATCATCATGAAAGTTTTCTATAATTCCTCTTTTCCTATATTCATATTCTGAAATTGAGCACGGTGTAAATCTGGCACCTAATCAAAACTTACTCATAGTGTCTGTCTCGTTATGTTAAAAGTAAGACTTCTGAAATCGGTGGAAGAGTGACTATATATTGTGCCAGAAAACCATCGGCTTCTAAGGTCTGAATAAGGCAAAGGGACCAAATAGCCTCTCTCATCTGCACTATGTTGATGATTTAACCTAATAAAGTACATTAATTAAGATCACAAGTTAAAATAGAGAAATTTTGCACATGCATAGAAACATTTGTATGACAACATTACTCAATGTAATTATCTCCCAAAATAACTCATATTTTCCAAGAACTTAAAGCTGTGAACTCCCACTGTTCACAATCCTGGTTCCTCCTGGCATCTTCAGACTTTCCAACTCAGTACAGCACAGGAACAGGTTCATTTGCCCAACAAGCCTGTGCTGATCCTAGTCCTTATTTAGACACGATACGTATTGCCCATGTGCAATTTCAATCCTTCTATTCACCTCCTGTTCATGTGTCTATCAAGATATACCTTACATATGGCTAACCTGCCTGCTTCCATCCCCTCCACTGGCAGTGCATTCCAGGCACCAATCACCCTCTGTGGAAAAGATGTTCCCCGCATGTCTCCCCTAAACTTTCACCCTCTCACCTTGAACCTGTGCCCTCTTGTAGTTGACCATTTCACCCTGAGAAAAAGTCTCTGACTGTCCATCCTATCAGTGTCTCTCATAATTTTGTAGACCTCTATCAAGTTGCATCTCAACCTCCATCTTTCCAGTGAAAACAACCCATGTTTATCTGACCTCTCCTCATAACTAAAACCCTCCTGACCAGGTAACCTCTTGATAAACCTTTTCTGCACCTTCTCCAAAGCTTCCACGTCCTTCTGGTAATGTGGCGACCAGAACTGCATTCAATATTTCAAATGTGGTCTAACTAAAGTTTTATAAAGTAGTAACACAACTTGCCAACTTTTATATTTGATGCACCAGCCTATGAAGACAAGCATGCTGTCTGCCTTCTTTTCCATTTTTCTCCATCCAGCTGTGTTGCCACTTTTATATATGTGGATCTGTACACCCAGATCCCTCTGCATGTTACTGGTCCTAAGAGTTCTGCCATTTATTGTATAATTCACACCTGAATTTGATCTTCCAAAATGCATCATCTTGCATTTGTCCAGATTAAACTCCATCTGCCATTTCTCTGCCCAAATCTGCAAACTATCTATATCCTGCTGTATCATTTGACAATCTTTCCCCATCAATTTTGGTGTCATCCACAAACTTACGAATCAGATCACCTACATTTTCCTCCAAGTCATTTATATACATTGCAAGCAATGTAAGTCCTAGCACTGTTCCCTGTGGAATATCATTAGTTACTGATCTCCATTCTGAAAAGCACACTTCCACCACTATTCTCTATCCTCTATGACCAAGCTAGTTTTGTATCCATCTAGCCAGCTCACCCTCGATCCCATGAGACCCTACCTTCTGTACCAACCTGCCATGACATCAACTTCCACGCACAAATGTGTGCTCTCTAGCAATAACAAGTCTTGAATGTAGGTTTGCATGCTGAGCTGGAAGGTTCATTTCCAAACGTTTCATTACCCTACTAGGTAACGTCTTCAGTGGGCCTCAGGTGAAGCAATGCTGAAAATTTCTGCTTTCTATTTATATGGTTGGGTTTCTTTGGGTTGGTGATGTCATTTCCTGTGGTGATATTTCCCGTGGTGAAGTCACTTCCCATTCCTTTCCTCGGGGGTGGTAGATGGAGTTTAACTCGATGTGTTTGTTGATAGAGTTCCGGTAGGAATGCCATGCCTCAAGGAATTCTTGTGCGTGTCTTTTTTGGCATGTCCTAGGATGGATATATTGTCCCAGTCAAAGTGGTGTCCTTCCTTATCCGTAAGTGAGGTTACTGGTGAGACAGGGTTATGTCTTTTTGTGGCTAGTTGGTGTTCATTTATCCTGGTGGCTAGTATACTGCCTGTTTGTCCAATGTAGTGTTTGTTACAGTCCTTGCACGGTATTGGTAGGTTTGTGGGCTACATGATGCCAAGAGGTCTGAGTAGTCTGGCAGTCATTTCCAAGATGTCTTTGATGTAGGGAAGAGTGGCTAGGCTTTCTCGACGTGTTTTATCGCTTGTTTGGGTTTGTTGCTGAGTAATCAGAGGATTGTGTTCATTGGGTACCCATTCTTTTTGAATACATGTTATAGGTGATTTTCCCTGCTTTGCATAGTTCCTCTGTGCTGTAGTGTGTGTTAGCTTGTTGAAATAATGTTCTGATGCAGCTTCATTTGTAGGTGTTGGGGTGATTGCTTCTGTAGTTCAATATTTGGTCCATATGTGTTGTTTACCTGTGGACGCTAGTTTGAAGTTCCCCATTGTTCGCTCTACTGTGATACCTAGGAATGGCAGTTTGTTGTTATTTTCCTACTCTTTAGTGAATTTTACACCAGCAAGGGTATTATTGATGGTCTTGCAGGTTTCCTCCATATTTATTTCGTTTACTGATGACAAAGACCATCAAAGATAGAAGAGGATGAAATAATGGTCTCCTTTGATGTACCAGCCCTGTTTGCATCAATCAACATTAAACTGGCCAAGGAAACACTGACTACACTATTAGAAGACCCAAAGACACATACACCAAACACCACTAACTTCATCAGCAAGGACAGTGCCATCAAGCTAGTGGGCCGATGCCTTACCACACACTTCACCTTCAACAACAAAACCTACAGACAAACACGGAACACCCATGGGATCTCCGATATCAGGGTTCTTAGCAGAAGCAGTAGCACAGAGACTTGAACAAACAGCTCTGCCAAACATCAAACCCAACTTTGGATCCGTTACGTGGATGACACCTTTATCATCACTAAACAAAACAAATTAGAGGAAAGGGAGCCAGAAGAAATTGAAGTTCACTCATGAGACAAAATAGTTGGAGATGGACCTTCTATAGAGTCATAGAGATGTACAAACCTACTTGTTCATTTCATTGATAATTCCCACCTTATTCTATGACCAAAATAGTTTTATTTTCTTTCCCAATGCTTGAATATGATAGATTTTTAATGCAGTTTGTCTGAAAGCACAATTGTCCACCATTTGATTTTGCTCAATACATGCACAAAGGAGTTAAAAATGTTGCCCTTAAAATCTCACCTCATTTACTTAGATGTAGTTGTTTACAGGCTATGAGCATCACAGGTTAGGCCAGCATTTATTATCTAATTGACCATGAGAAGGTGGTACTGCGCCACCTTCTGAAATCACTCCCTGTTTTCTGGAAGGAATTGTTGTTTAAGGTAATGGTTCTGAAGGAGTTAATGTTCATGCTGCAGTCAGCTCCATCCAACTTGGACAAAGACAATAGAATTCTGCATGAGCCCGCAAAGGAGCAGATGTGTTGCATAAAACCTCCTGAGTTTAATGTCCTTCAGGGAAGGAAACTGCCATCTTCACCTGGTCTGGCCTATATGTGACTCCAGACCCACTGCAATGTGGTTGACTCTTAACTGCCCTCTGGGCAATTAGGGATGGACAATAAATGCTGGCCTAGCTGGCAATGCCCTCAGCCCATGAACAAATACAAAACATTGCTCCTGACCAGCAATGTAAAATGTATCTATTCTTATCACTCAACAAACTGCCTTGTCATAAAGTCATAGAGTCATAGAGATTTACAGCATAGAAACAGACCCTTCTGCCCAACCCATCCATGCCGACTAGGTATCCCAACCCAATCTAGTCGCACCTGCCTGCACTTGGCCCATATCCCTCCAAACCTTTCCTATTCATATGCCCATCAAAGTGCCTCTTAAATGTTGCAATTGTACCAGCCTCCACCACTTCCTCTGGAAGCTTATTCCATATACGTACCACCCTCTGTGTGAAAACGTTGCCCGTTAGATCTCTTTCATATCTTTCCCCTCTCACTCTAAACTTAAACCCTCTAGTTCTGGACTCCCCAGCCCCAGGGAAAAGACTTTGCCTGTTTACTCTATCCATGCCCCTCATAATTTTGTAAACCTCTATAAGGTTACCCCTCAACCTCCGACACTCCAAAGAAAACAGCCTGTTCAGCCTCTCCCTGTAGCTCAAATCGTCCAACCCTGGCAACATTCTTATAAATCTCTTCTCAAGCCTTTCACATTTCACAACATCTTTCAAATAGGAAGGAGACCAGAATTGAATGCAATATTCCAACAGTTGCCTAACCAATGTCCTGTACAGCTGCAACATGACCTCCCAACTCCTGTACTCAATACTCTGACCAACAAAGGAAAGCATACCAAACACCTTCTTCACTATCCTATCTACTTGCGACTCCACTTTCAAGGAGCTATGAACCTGCACTCCAAGGTTTCTTTGTTCAGCAACACTCCCTAGGACCTTACAATTAAGTGCATACGTCCTGCTAAGATTTGCTTTCCAAAAATTCAGCACCTCACATTTATCTGAATTAAACTCCATCTGCCATTTCTCAGTTCATTGGCCCATCTGGTCAAGATCCTGTTGTAATCTGAGGTAACCCACTACACCTCCAATTTTGGTGTCATCTGCAAACTTACTAACAGTACCTCTTATGCTCGCATCCAAATCATTTATGTAAATGACAAAAAGTAGAGGATCCAGCACCTATCCACATGACACTCCATTGGTCACAGGCCTCCAATCTGAAAATCAACCCTCCGCCACCTTTGAGCCTGTTGTGTATCCAAATGGCTAGTTCTCCCTGTATTCCATGAGATCTAACCTTGCTAATCAGTCTCCCATGGGCAACCTTGTCGAATGGCTTACTGAAGTCCATACAGATCACATCTATTGCTCTGCCCTCAATCCTCTTTGTTATTTCCTCAAAAAACTCAATCAAGTTTGTGAGACATGATTTCCCACGCATAAAACCATGTAGACTATCCCGAAACAGTCCTTGCCTTTCCAAATATATGTACATCCTGTCCCTCAGGATTCCCACCAACAACTTGTCCACCACCGACATCAGACTCACTGGTCTATAGTTCATTGTCGTTGTAGCTTGAGCGTCGCTTCTGTTTAAGCTTAGCAGTGGTTTATATCTACTATTGATAATTAAACTGGCTCTGGTCAGCACAAAAAAAGAGTGGTGACAATAAACTACCAAACCAGAATGTTACATGCTGGTGGTCATGACATCAGAAAAGACAATGGTGAGTGCTAGCATTTTAACCCAGGGACTGAAAAAGAACAGCAATGGTGTAGTTCCAAGCCAAGCCATCAAAAGTTGCAATGGGGATGAAAACCTACAATGAATAGATAAATTAATTGGGTGTTGGGTTCCAGCCTATCTGGCGACAAGCAATTCAGAATATTGAGAATTCATGTGAGAGGAAACAAGAAAGGTTCTCCATGTGTTTGGCTTCCTTTTTCTTATGAAAATAGAAATGTGATATTGACATGAAACAAATAATTGGAGGATTCTTTTATTCATATGTGGCATGTGAGTGTTTCTGGACAGGCCAGCATTCATTTCCAACCCCTAATTGCCCCAGAGAAGTTGGTGATGAGCTGTCTGCTTAAACCACTGCAGTCCTTGAGATGTAAAAACAACCATAGTCCTGTTAGGAAGGGAGTTCCAGGATGTTGACCCAACAATAGTCATGGAATAAGAACAGTTTTCCAAGTCTGGATAATCATTGGCTTGGAGGGGAACATGGTGTTGATGGTGTTCATATGCATGCTACCAATGTCCAGCTAAATGGTGGTGGTTGCTGGTTTGGAAAGTGTTGTTGAAGGAGCCCTGATGAGTTACTGCAGTGCATCTGTTAAATGGTACACATTGTTGCCACTGTTTGTCAGTGGTGAAGGGAGTAAATGCTAAAGGTGTTATGCGGCCTGCCAGTCCATTAGATTGCTTTCTCCTGGATGATGTCAAGCTTCTTGAGTGCTGGAACTACATCAATCCAGGCAAGTGGGAAGTATTCCATCATATTCCTGACTTAGGCTTTGTAGATGGTGGAGAGGCTTTGGAAAGACAAAAGCTGACATAATCACTGCAAACGCTGAGCTTCTGACCCATTCTTGTAGCCACTGTACTTAGTTGGCTGGTCCATATAAAGTAAACCTGTTTCTGAGATGTATCTATTGTAATGACTCATAAGCTTTGGGAAAAACCTATATTTTCTTTTTGTTCTTTGCCCCCATGAGAACAGAAGTATTCTGAAAGATAGTTACTTAGATTTCAGGGAATTATTGCATCAAAAGTTCTCAGAAATGCCCGTACAAACTAAAGTTGCAATGGAGATGAAAATCCAAAATGCAAATAGACAAAAAATTGCATTGGAGTTGGGTTCCAGCCTATCTGCCAATAGGCAGTTCAGAATATTATATGAAAGGAAACAAGAAAGGCTCTCCATAAATGGAGTGTTATTTTTTTCTTTCATAATATAACTAATCCCAGAATCCAGAACAGAACAAATCCTAGGGTTAAAGAATAGGGCAGGGATTGTGTTACTCCATGTGTTATAAAATTAGAAAGAATGGAATAACTGAAGATGAATGAGCTGCATACTGTGGATTGGATAAAATCCATTCTTGCCATTTCAGTTTTTCTAAAGCCAATCATAGTTTTCAAAGTGGTCAAAGAAGGAAGATTCGAATTCTGGACCTCAGGTCTGTTGTGACACACCTGAGAGTGGACTTATAGATGTATACCTTGTTGGTATTAACTGGGTCCAGGAACTGCAAATAGCATATGCATGCTGCTGAACACACTCAACAGCTGATCCAATTGAAAAAGGAAGTGAAATATCCAACATGGCAGAAGCCAAAGTAAAACAGTGCTTGGTGGCACAATTGTGTGATAATAAATGTGATTGATTGTAACTATTGAGGTGCATCATTGTTGGATCAATTGTTTAAAGTTCAATTAATATTTAAATATGTATTAGTATTTTATTTGAAATATGCTTTGACTGCAAATTAATGTTTGACCTATGTTGGTTTTAGTTATTACAGTACAAGTTCAACAAATTGAAATCTTATCCATCAGTTTTCTGTTTGTTGGCAGCATGGGGATTCACTTCTTTAAAAAGTTATCAGTCTGTACAGGGACATAACACTTTACTAATGAACAAATTCAACACTTTTTCAATGAGGAATGAAAGAGCCTCACCCATATGCTAAAAAAATGCTTTAATTACCTGTTCATTGTACATTAAATGTAAACTCGTCAGTGCTGACATCTCACTGTAACATTCACCTGAGACTCATTAGACAGGCTTTTTGTGACCTGTATTTAAAGCTTTGCAATTCCCTGTTAATTTGCATTGTTTGTTTAACAAAGTTGCTCAAATTCACCAACCACTCCTAAACTCTTTTTGTTAGAGTTAGCGACAAAATTTCACCATCACTGAAAAAATAATTCATCTGAGTTTAAAATTACCATCACAATAAATGTTATATTCCTTAATGCAAGTACAGAGGAATTTTACTCGAATGGAAGGGTGAGGGACTTCAGTTATGTGGAAAGTAGAGAGAAGCTGGGATAGTTTTCCTTAAACTAGAAATGTTAAGGGGAGACAAGACAAGCATGTCCAAACTCAAAGAGGTTTTGATGAAGCAAATAATGAAAACCTGCATCCAAATCCTGTGAGAAATAGAAAACAAAAAAATCATAAATTTAAAACAATAGTTAAAAGAACAGAATGGAAATGAGATTTGAATTACACAGGGAGCTGTTCTGACAAAGAATGAAAGGGCAAACTTAATAGTAGTTATTAAGAAAAAATGTAGCTAAGACAGTACCTAAGTGCTTGTTAAATCCGACAGGATAGTTATGCAAAGCTCTCGGGTCACAATCACATAAAGAAAAACGGTGGCTGCTGTGAAAGCAGTCTAACATGAAGGTAATCTTAATCTGATGCAGCTTTTGCAACCTAAAAATGCTTATGGATTTTAAAATGTTGGAAAGTTACCAAAAGGTATTTGTCAATCAGGAACATTTTCTTAAAGTGTTAGCTTTAAAATATGCCACTTGCAGTGGCTGTGAGCCAGATGCATCGGGGAGTTAACGTGTTCAATTTCTCTCCGTTTATACTGGCAGCATTAATAAAAGCCTGGGATAGATTCATCAGTGATGGGAAGTAATGACAATTCCCTAGGATTTGAGCTGAGGATAGGTTCTTAGAATTTTAATGAAAGAAAAGCTTAATCTCCTTCAATTTCAATTCTTTTTCCTTAGCGATTATTTTTTTAACTCATCTTCCAAGACTATCAAAAGCAGACATCCAGTATTTTACTGAAACATATGTCAGTGGTCACATTTAAATCATTTACACATTAATCGTGATACATTTTAGAAACAGAAATACACATTAATTCAATTAAAATTGGTACATATATTCCCTGTGAAATTATTTCTCAGAATTTGTCAGGAAGTGTACGTGAATATTATTCACAAAAAACACCTTATGGTAATAATCCTTGAATTTCATTAACTTTGTCAATTTCTTTGAAAAGACAGCAAATCCAGTAAAAGTCAAACCTGGGGGCAAATTTCCAGTTTTTCTGACCCCCTAACCCTGAGAAAATCCACCTTGGGAGAATTAAACAGGAGGTGTATGACAGCACAATTTGATACATGCTGAATCATTCTTGGCTGAGGAACATGGCAGGGTGCAACCCAGCTCACACTTAAAGTGCCATCACATTTACTATTTCAATCCCTGCTGTGAATGTAATTTTCCCTTGGATTGCTATGTTTCACAAGGCAAGTGGCTTTCTGAAGGTTGTGGGAGTCCCACTAAGTAGGACCATTCCTTAATCTTGCAGGAAGCCTGTTGTGGTGTTGGGAATCTATAGACCGGCAAGTTTAAAAACTCTTGCCAAGTTTAATTGTCAAACTTAGATGTTACATGTTACTGATGCACAGGACCTTGTCTTTAAAAGGTTTGAGACCATTAAAATAACCAGTATGATATGTGTTCCAATGTATTTCTTCACGAATGGAAGTGCTCCTCCACATTCAACAGCATGGAAAATCAGATGTTAATGAATGTAGGGGACCATGTGCTTTAATTTTCAATTGATTTAATGTCCTAATATCTGCTGAGCCTTTGACTTTGCTTCCAGTATCCACTAGATACTGAATCAATGAGCAAAATTATACTACCAAGTCTTTGAAATTTTTATGAAATTGTCAAAATGCGCAAACAGATAGGGAAAATCCATTTGAAAACCCTTTACAAACTCATTAAGCCATCAACAAAATACAGTCAGTACTCCCCTTGACAAAAAAAAGCTTTAATCTACTTAATATCTTCTAATATTATTCAACTAAATAAACATTTGTCTGGTCATTTGTCCAACCTGCTCTCTTCACTTGGTCGCAAGAAAGAATTTCATGAGAAGTGCTGACTGAGTCCAAACACACATATGGATTCAGTCATGTGGGTATGCTAGCCTTGTTCAATGTGCACTATGGGGCCTCCTGGGTTAATAATGACAAAGGGTTTCCACAATTACTGGAATTTTGTTCACAGAATTAAAGTAGAAAGTCTTGAAATTCAATTCCACCGCCAAATGTCATTTTGATTTCAAAATGGTATCAGTCTTGCACATACACACTTCTGGTCCTATCCGCATTATATCGATCTTCGGGAGCATGTTAGTACATGCACAGGGAAAATCTGCTGGAACATATGGGGTAGGCAGAACTTGTGGTGTAGGTATCCTCTGCATGTCTTCTATTTTGGTAGGATCCGGTCTAATGCCAGTTAACAAATAGATGGGACGGCGATCCAAGATGGCGGCGACCCAGCAAGTCTGAGTCTACAGTGCTCCTCCCAAGACTTGGGCAAAGTGGGTCACCCACCCCCACCACACTCACCAAATCATTTAAAATAGCTTTTACTGAATTAGATTAGATTACTTACAGTGTGGAAACAGGCACTTTGGCCCAACAAGTCCACACTGACCTGACGAAGCGCAACCCACCCATTCCCGTACATTTACCCCTTTACCTAACACTACGGGCAATTTAGCATGGCCAATTCACCTATCCTGCACATTTTTGGACTGTGGGAGGAAACCGGAGCACCCAAAGGAAACCCACGCAGACACGGGGAGAATGTGCAAACTCTACACAGTCAGTCACCTGAGTCGGGAATTGAACCCGGGTCCTGGCGCTGTGAGGCAGCAGTGCTAACCATTGTGCCACCATGCCACCCATAATGTAATTAGTTGTTTAGTATTGAATTTAAACAATTTAATCTTCAGTAAAAATGACGAAAGGGAAGGGAGCCCGCAGCTCTCAGCAAGCAGGAACCCCTCCCCCACCCTCTCCAGCTGCAGCAGAGGCGTCTGTAGCCGCCCTGGGGGACTTACCTACGGTGGCGAGCCTCGTGGAAATCATCTCCAAACTGGATACGAAGATCGACGCTTTTATTGAAGAATCCTGAAACCGATGGGACTTACTCTCGGCCACGCTGCGAAAGCATGACCGAGACATTAAGGAATTCGAGCGCCAAGTTGAATGGGCAGAGCTAAAGGCCGCGACCTCCGAAACTACAGCACAATCGGCCGTGGATTGGGTCTGGACTCTCGAACAGCGAGTCAGGACCTTAGAGAACCACATTGACGACCTTGAGAATCGAGGTCGTCGAAAAAATATTCGTTTGCTGGGCCTTCCCGAACGGGAAGAGGAAGGCCAGCTTATAACATTCCTTGAACAGTGGCTTCCACAGCTTTTACATCTGGAAGCTGGATCAGGCCAGGTAAGGGTGGAATCGGCCTACCAGGTTGCAATACGCGGGCCCGGCTCAAACCAGGGCCCCCGCCCAGTCCTGTTCCAGCTGCAGATCTATAAGGTGAGGCAGATACTCGTAGAAGCCTCCAGAAATCTTGGAAAAGATCCCCAAGCCATGATCTATAAAGGATCCAAGATCATGTTATTCCAAGACTTTTCCACAGCTCTGGTCCGAAAGAGGAAGGTATTCGATGAGGCGAAGAAGTGTTTAAGGGACTTAAATATTCAGTATTCCTTGCGCTACCCAGCGACGCTATGCTTTAACCATGAAGGATCCGTGTATAACTTCGGATCGCTGGAAAAGGCCAAGGAATTTTTGGACTCTCTTAGATAAATTGTAAGAGATAATTGATGTTGGTTTGCTTTCTCCCCACTCTGGTTTACATCCCTCCCTCCCTTTTTTTTATATATTCATCCCCTTTTTGTTACCTTACTGTTTAATATTATCTTGGGGGGTGGGGAGAGGGATTTATTTAATCGTTCTCTACTTAACGATTTTCTCCCCCCCTTTGTTTTTTTATTATTATTCTATATGTATATATAGGCTAGGGGGTCTAGTTAATGTTGATGGGGGGAGGTGGTTACCTTATTCTATTTTACCTCTGTCTCTAGGAGCGGGGTTGTTTTCCCTTGTTATTTTGTATTATTATATTTATTTATTACTTGTTGAGGTTGTAATTTTATAGTTATATATGTTTATACATGGTATTAACATTATCAAATATATCCAGGTGTTGATGTGGGTGGGAGGGGTGGGGGTAGAGTGCTCACTGTTAACTCTAGCTCTGTAGTATATGTGAATTTTCCTCATCCTATTGAGGAGTGCCTGCGTCAAGGGTGGGGCACTGGTTGGGAGAGGATACAATGGACCTTTCGAAAGGAAGTGATACCCCTTGGGAACAAGGGGGAAATCTCCATTTAAATATGTTTTTTTAAATTTAGAAATAGTTTTTTATATTATACCGTTGCGAGTGTATTAGAGAGCCTTTATTTATGTGAATTTTATATGCTCTTATGCTCGGGATGTTCTGGATAGGGTTTCCCCTCCCGAGGGGTCTTGGATTTGCCTGATGATTATGGTTGATCAGTCGGTTAAGTGGTGCACCTGGAATGTCAAGGGGAGTAATTCGCCAGTCAAAAGGAAGAAAATATTATCAAACCTCAAGAAAGAAAGGGTTGATATAGCTCTCCTCCAGGAGACACACTTATTGGATAAAGGACACTTGAAATTACGACAGGATGGATTTGATCAGGCTTTTTTTTCTTCTTTTAGCTCAAAAAGCAGGGGAATTATTATTCTTATTCGGAAGAATTTCCCTTTCAAAATCCTAAATCAGTTAAAAGACGATTCTGGATGATATATTCTGATTAAAGACCTTATAAATGGAGAGGAATACGGGATTTTAAATTTGTATTGCACCCCCCCACCCCCCCCACCCCACCGGCATACACTTATAAATGTATAACGGAAGCCTTCTCAAAATTGATGGTTCTCGGTGCTTGTCATACAATTATAGGGGTAGACTTCAATTGTATTATGGATCTGGAAATAGATAGGATTCCGAAGAGTACTGCGGGAGTATCTCTCAGATCTAGACAATTGGTGGATTTGAATAAAGAATTAGGACTAGTAGATGTATAGAGATGACTTCATCCACAGGGCAGAGATTTTTCTTTTTACTCCAATCCACATAAATGCCATACCAGAATTGATATGTTTTTTGCCCCCTCGATTTTTTTAAATTCCATATCATCCTGTAAAATAGGTAGTATAGCAATTTCCAATCACGCTGCTGTATATATGGAAATCAAGGCGAGGAACAATGAGACATCCCCCGGCATTGGCATATGGACCCTTCCTGATGAAAGGTAGTAAATTTGTAAGGTACTTCTCTCAAGAATTTAAAACTTTTTTAGAAATTAATTTAGGTACGGCTAGCAACCCATCAATGATGTGGGAGACTATCAAAGCTTACACGCGAGGTTTGATCATCTCATACTCAGTGACCCAGAAAAAATTAAAGGAAGAACAACAGCATCTGCTCGAAACTTGCTTAAAAGCGGCTGAAACAGCATATGCTAATAGACCTTCTATTATCAAATTGCAAAGGATTATGGCCCTTAGGACAGCTCTAAACTCCACGCTTACCCAAACGGCTAAGAGGGAAATATTATTTGCAAAACAAAGGTTATATGAATGTGGTGATAAACCCAGTAGATACTTAGCATTTCTTGCAAAGAAAAAGAAGGCCCCTCAAACTATCACGCCTATCAAGGAAAGTACGGGTATTTTGACTCATGATCATAACAGGACTAACGCAATCTTTAGAAAATGTTATTCTCTAACATTTATATAAATTGCAGGATTGTGAAGACAGGACTAGGAGGATGCAATCATTTTTTAAAAATTTGACCTTTCCGGATCTAACTCCAGAACAGGTATTGGTCTTGAATGTTCCCCTAACAATCCAAGAAATACTTGACGCAATCAGGCAACTTTAGAGCAGTAAGGAACCTGGCCCAGATGGCTTTCAAGCTGAATTCTGTAAAGAATTTACAGGAATATTGGCTGGTCCACTTATGGACATGTATAACTACTCATATAGTCAGGGTTGTCTCCCGGCTTCGCTGAAAGAGGCAAATGTCTCTCTTATCCTTAAAAAAGGAAAGGACCCAGAAGATTGCGCATCATACAGACCAATATCCTTGCTAAATGTAGATTTTAAAATCCTCTCTAAAACGTTAGCATTGAGGCTAGAAAGGGCATTGTCACATATTACAATGGAGGATTAGACGGGTTTTATTAAAGGCTATGGATCATCCAATGATGTTGGAAGGGTTTTGAATATGATTCAAATCTGCCATCAGGGAAAGATACCAGGAGTAGTAGTCTCATTAGACGCGGAAAAGGCATTCGATAGGGTTGAATGGTCATATTTGATTTACACATTGAAAAGGTTTGACGTTGGAAAGGTGCTTACCAAATGGGTCTCAACATTGTATAGTGATCCCGAAGCCATTGTGATTACCAATGGATTAGGCTCGGAAAGCTTCAGTGTGGATAGGGGCTGCCATCAGGGATGTACTCTCTCACCATTGCTATTTACGCTAATAATTGAGCCACTAGCAGAAGCTATACAGGCTGACACTAATATAACGACCCCGAGGGCTGGTACAGGTAAACATAAAATTACCCTTTATGCAGATGATGTTCTCCTATTCCTCAGTAATCCTCTGATGTCCGTGCCTCGCTTAATCAGAGTTATTAATACATTTAGTGCATTCTCAGGCTATAAAATTAATTTATCAAAATCAGAGGCTATGCCAATGGGTGGCCTTGCTGTGATACCCCACTTAGTGGACGGATCCTACTTTCCCTTTCGGTGGTCCCTGGAGGGTTTCTTATATTTAGGCATTTTTATTACCCCAGTATTTGGTCAGTTATACAAGGCTAACTTTGTGCATTTACTGGAAAGGATAAGGCAGGACCTCCAGCGATGGGGAGACCTTCCAATTTCCTGGCTCGGTAGAATAGCACTAATTAAGATGAATGTCCTGCCCCGTCTCTTATACCCTATGAGAATGCTTCTGGTGATGCTGCCGAGGCTGGCACTACGTAAGTTATATGGCTGGTTGGGTTCCTCTATCTGGAATCATAGACAGCCCCTCATTAAGCTGAAGAAACTACAGCTTCCACAGGCAAGGGGAGGATTGGACTTCCCAGATTTTAGGAAATATCAGTTAAGTTCCCTATTAAGTTACATAGCTGATTGGGTCTTGTCTGACCCGCAATCAATCTGGCTGGACATCAAGGCTTCTCAAGTAAAATGTCCACTTATTAACCTTTTATTTTCAGACAAGAGGAAACTCATTACAGATCACTGTAAAAACCCTATAATACTAAACACAATTAAAGCTTGGAATATAATGTGGTAAAATGAGGGCAACTCACATAAAACATCCCCTATGCTCCGACAGTGGGAGCATGGGGATTCCAACCGGGGTTTACAGATGCCACTTTCAAACTCTGGAGATCCAGGGGTATCTCTTGTTTAGGGGATCTATTTAAAGAAGGGGTCCTGATGTCTTTTGAACAGCTGCGTCAGAAATTTGGATTACCTAATGGAGACCTCTTTCAATACTTCCAAATTCAAGATTACATACAGAAGAAGACCACGTTACTAGATAGCCTTTATAAATCAGATAGAGAATGTAGAGTGCTAGGCCAATGGGGGTATCTTCTGTCAGTACTATTTATCATTTACTACATGACAAAATATTGGGAGATTAGATTAGATTAGATTAGACTTACAGTGTGGAAACAGGCCCTTCGGCCCAACAAGTCCACACCGACCCGCCGAAGCGAAACCCACCCATACCCCTACATTACCCCTTACCTAACACTACGGGCAATTTAGCATGGCCAATTCACCTGACCCGCACATCTTTGGACTGTGGGAGGAAACCGGAGCACCCGGAGGAAACCCACGCAGACACGGGGAGAACGTGCAAACTCCACACAGTCAGTCGCCTGAGTCGGGAATTGAACCCGGGTCTTCAGGCGCTGTGAGGCAGCAGTGCTAACCACTGTGCCACCGTGCCGCCCAGATATGGACAATCTGCTTAAAACATGGGATCAGGATTTGGGACTAGAAATCTCTAAAGAAACATGGAATGATATTTGGGAAAATGTTAGAAGAATTACTATCTGTAATAGAACCCAGGCTATCCAGCTGAAGATACTTCATAGGGCCCATATAGCACCGGATCGATTGGCAAAATTTAAGGCAGGAGCATCTCCAATGTGTTCCAATTGTAAAATAGAGGTGGGCACTCTTGTACATTGCCTATGGACCAGTTCTAAGATCCGTAGATATTGGACTAAAGTAGCAAGTGCTCTGACAGAAATCTTAGGAATGGAAATTAGAGTGGACCCTGTATCTCTCCTTTTGGGCTTTTCGAACTTACCCTCCCTGGATATGCACGAGAAGAGATTATTTTCTCTTCTATCTTTCCGTGCAAGGAAAAATATTTTGGTAAACTGGGTGGCTGAGGGCCCCCCTTGGACTTTCAAATTGGCACAGATTAATTATGGAATGTATTCTCCTTGACTTCCTTACAAATATGGTGCACCCACCGAAAGACCGAATTATTTCATAAAATATGGCAGCCCTTCTTGAATTATATAAATACAGATTTTCGGCCATCCTAACAAGGGCTTTTATTTAATTGAGATGGCGAACCTGGCTGGTCCAAGGCCCCTTGGGAGAGGAATCCCGAGAGTATGGGTTTTGTTACATTTGATGTTAACACATTCTGAGCATGTATCTCACTATACAATTTCTGTGTTATCCATCGGTTTTCGTTTCTTTCTCTTATTTGACTAATGTAAGAGACTTAATTATACACTCTGGTTAGTTGTAGGTTAGATTAGTAGTTACTTGAGTTTTGTTTTTTTTTCTCTCGGTATTTTTCTTTTGTTAAATTTTGGTTATTATTTATTTAAGATTTAATTGTATATTAATGTTTATACTTGGGATTTTTTTTATTTTTGTAAACTTGTAAAAATGTTAAATTTTCAATAAAAATATCTATTAAAAAAAACAAGTAGATGGAATTCAAAAAATAATTGCTTTGGCTCATGATGTTCCTTTTTTTTATTGTTGAAAACCATGTTCCAAAGAAGGGTCAGACTAGACTCAAAGCTCCATGGATATTGCCTGGACTACTGTTTAGCATTCTTTGTGTTTGTACCATGTTCCTTGCCACTCATGAGGTGATGAATTTTAATTCTTCCGAAAACTGAAATATATAATCAATAATACAAAGACAACCAATAGAATTTTGATGGTATGATCCATATGTTGTTGGGGTATATGCAGGATAACAGGGAGTCTGATAGTAATATTATAAAGCAATATCTACTGAAAAATTTCTAAAAGCCTTCAGTTCCTGTGACTCGAGGGGAAGATGAATGGACCAACATCCATTCTTGGCATACTTAGAAAACTGCATAGGATCAAGAACTTGGATTAAGCTCTTCTCGGGTCAGAATCTTTTCTGGGCATTTTTCGTGCATTGTTCAGTCACCTTGCAAGAAACTTATATGGGTAATGCCGTTCTTCTTCAAGTTGCACCAAACATAATGATGCTCAAGTTTTAGACCAAGAAAATCCACCTTCAGTTTGAATTTTTCTTGAATATAAACACAAGTATGAAGAGTCAATGTTGAGTTGGACATCATTTTTCACATATATAGCTGCATTACCTCTAAGGTTGCCAATAGCATCATACCTGTTTGGGTAAAGGTTATAGGTAATGGACAGGCTAAATATTGCAGTCTGGAATGTTTGGTATTGCAATGGGCAGGTTTGTTACCTTATGGATTATAATGATACACAGATCTATGTGTGGTGGTTGGCAAATGATAGACAGTACTGATGTATCAATAATTTAAAGGGTTTCAGTTGTCCAGTGTGGACTGTTGTAACACTAAATATGGATATTACCAATGCAAAGGATGTCTGATTCTTGGAGGTGTTAAGTTTATCATGTGTAACAACATTGTGCCAAATTTCTGATAAAATGTCTTAAAGGTGTGGAACGAGATGACATTTGCACTTGCACAAGTGTCAATCTTGGCATATCGTGCATATTGCTTATTTCATTTTTTGGTATATCACTAAAATGCAAGCAAAAGTTTTAGCTTTTCTGATGGAATCCATGTGGTGTCTCAAAATGACCACAGGTACTGGGATCTGTAAGCTCTGCTAAGCAGAGACCTTACTGTGATTTATAAACTCATGAGGGACTTGGATGGGGTGAATAGCTGAGGTCTTTTTCCTAGGGGTAGTCCAAAACGAGGGGGCATAGATTTAAGGTGAGAGGGGAAAGATTTAAAAGGGCCTGAGTGATAACTTCATCATGCAGAGGGTGGTGCATATCTGGAATGAGCTGCCAGAGGAAGTGGAGGAGATGAATATCATTACAACATTTAAAAGGCTCCAGAGGGGTACATGAATAAGAAGGGTTTAAAGAAATATGGGCCAAATGCTGGTAAATGGGATTAGGTCAGATTGGGATATCTGGCCAGCATAGACAAGTTGGACCAAAGGATCTGTTTCCGTGCTTTACGTCTCTATGAATCTATGACTCTCGAATTAGGTACAGAAGTAGGTCATTCAGCCCAAAGCCTTCTCAGTCACTAAATAAGGTCATGGGAAATCTGTTTGTGTTTTGAATTCTACACTGCCATCTGCCCTGCATAACCTTTAATTCCATTGCCTAACAAGAATCTATCCCAAGGTCAAGTATGCTTTCCCCTTTTGTTAGTTCCCTCAGTGCCTGTCACAGACTACAGAACAACCTCAATTATTTGAACGTCAATTATCCAAATTTCAGATTATCCGAACATGATCTCATAGTCCCATAAAAAACATTATCCGTTCTCCCAATAATCAGTTACCTGAACAGTCAGTTATCAGAACAAAATACTCCCCACCCATCTCGTTCAGATAATCAATATTGTTCTGTATATCCTTTAAGACTCAGTCAGTAGTGCTGTTGCCAAGCCAGTCTTGGAGGTGAGCATTAACATTCCCCATCCAGAGTACATTCTGCATCCTAACCACTCTCAGCACTTCCTCCAAGCATTGTTCAACATGGAGGAATACTTAATCATCAACCAAGGGGAAGGTGGCTTGCAGTAATCAGCAAGTGGTTCCTTGGCCCTTGGTTGACCTGATGCTACATGACTTCATGTGGTGTGGAATGAATGTAGAGGATTCCTAGGCATTCTCTCCTGGCTGTATTGCACTGTGCTGCCACCTCTGGAAGGGTCTGTCTGTTAGTGGATGGGACAGGACCTACCCAAGGACGGTGGCATGCATGAGGTATAATTCCATGAGTATGACTGTATCAGACTTGACTAGTCTAAGACAGCTCTCCCAATTTTGGCACTAACTCCCACATATTAGTAAAGAGGACTTTGAAGTGCTGACAGAGCTATGTTTACTGTTGTTATTTCCAGACCCTCAAGTCAATGCCAGGTTGTCCACTTTTTAAGTTTCTAGTGTTTGATGCAAGTGAATAGTTTGCTAGGCAGTTGAGAGTCAATCACGTTGCTGTGGATCCAGACAGGTGTTTACAAAAATTGACAATGTTGTCATTGTGGTAATTAGACTTTTAATTCCAGATTTTTGTTGAATTCAAATTCCACCATCTGATGTGAACATTACCTAGGCCTCTGGATTACTAGTTCAGCAACAATATCACTCAGCCATCACCTCTCCCACAGTTCCTCACAAGGTAAAGATAGCTTCCTATTTGTCTCCTTAATTACTTACTGTACTTGTGTACAAGCATTTTGTGATTCATGCATCTCAGAATTCTGTAGTGATTCTTCATTTCATTAATAACTGCTATTATCTTCTTCCTTACAAAGTGAACAAGGTTACATTTTTCCACACTATATTCCATCTGCCAAACTTTCACCCAGTCGGTCAATCTTTCCATATCAGTGTGTAATCTCCTTTGTACCTACCCCTGTTCCATCAACAAATTTAGCCACTGTGTCTTTTCTTCCCTCATCTAAGTGATTGATATAAATGGCAAACATCTGAGATCCTGGGACAAAACCTAAGGGATCCAACTCATCATACCCTACCAAGCAGAAAAAGACACATTTGTGCATTCTGTTCTGTTTTCTGCCAACCAATCATCTAGCTATGTTCTCATCAACTTCCTCAGATATGTTTCTATGCACCTCTGGAGCAGGTGGGTCTTCAACATAGGATACCTGGCACAAAAGTAAGGTCACTATTGCTGTAACACAGGAGCCCACTAAAGCTGAAATCTTTACTTGCAAGTATTACTTGGTCCTGTAAATACCTGCATGTTTCGTGGCATTTACCCCAGACACGAGAGAAAGTGAGGACTGCTGATGCTGGAGAGTCAAGGTCGAAAAGTGTGGCCATGGAAAAGCACAGCAGGTCAGGCAGCATCCGAGGTGCAGGAGAGTTAATGTTTCGGGTATAAGTCCTTCATCAGGACTGTTTGAGGCATAATTTCATGAATGTGACTGCATCAGGTTTGACTAGTGTAAGACAGCTCTCCCACTTTAGGCACTAGCCCCCACATATTTTAAGGTGATTCCTAACGAAGGGCTTATGCCTGAAACATTGACTCCCCTGCTCCTAGAATGCTTCCTGACCTGCTGTGCTTTTCCAGCACCACAATTTTTTGACTCTTCACCCCAGACATGGCAGGCAAGGGGAATTTGGTGGCCATCTTTGTAGTCAGTGATCTGGAGTCCTTCCTGGACAGGCTGGTGCACAAGCAGAAGATCCTCATTGTTCAACACCACACCGTGCCAGCTTAGTCCAACGTTGCCACCCGGTAAAGCAGTCTCAGCCATCTGGAGGTTCTGTCCTTGGTACCACTACCAATTTGATATAGTCTACATGTTGCGCTATTTGTTAACTCACATAACAAATACCATGAAGATCAGGTTCTTGATCAGGCAACCATGCTGAGACAGATAACTTGGAGTTTATTAAGAACACTAATTATTTACATTATATCACAAACGTATATGTAGTCTGGCTTATTGATATTATTACACATCACATAACTATCTGACTGAACATACTACTCTCGAACTCCATTGCCCCTTGGCAAGGCAACATCTTCATACTGGATTGCAATATCAAGATGTCATGTGCTTCCTGGTCTGGAATCTAATCTCTGCAACAACACAACATGTTTCATTTCCCTTTAAAGAATGGGAACCCATTTCCGACATACAAGATACATATTTATATATAACTTCCTCACATTAAGTTAATGCCATGGTGAATATATGACACAACCATGTCTACTCCTTATATAGCTTAGCCATGTAGCTTCATTTTGCAGTATGTTAATACACCATTGTTAATGAGCATGTAACAATTCAAATATGTTACCAATTGTTTTGCAGGACTTGGCCACTGCTCAGTACAATGTCATTATAACATAAGCTGAACAGCAATGTAGTATCTTATCACAAATCTATGTGTTCATACAAAAATGGCAAACCTTTATGCTTTGTCCTGAATTGAATGATGGTGTGGATGCTCATTCATCATGCTCTTGCACCAATTTCTCCTTTCATTCAAATAATGCAGTGTGCATGCGTGAATGGTTGATGAGAGTATGGGAGAGAAGAAATGTATAGGTCTGCCTTCTAAATATGAGAGCTATTTGTGAGGATTAACTCTTGCCTTGAGGAAAAGCACATAGATTTAACACAGCTATTCAAAGATCATGGCAAGCAGATTTACATTTTGCTATCATGAATTTTAATGCACAAAAGTTCTTGTTGACACAGTTGTCTTGAAGTTTATTAACAATACTAACTTAATAAACTGTTCTAATATCACAGTATTGTACATTGTCTACTCTGTGTTTACTGATGTTAGTATACATCACACACAATTGACTAACCGAACGTACTACAGTGACTGTTGTGTTGAGAGAGTAACTGAAGGCAAGGCAGATACCTTTATCTTGGAAGCAACATGTGGTGATGACATTTAATTGTCTTCAACGTACACTGTTGGAAATCCATGCAATGATACAACAATAAGATTTATCAGTGTTACATGCTGATTTGACATCAGTGCAGCATTTTGTAACTCAACAGTTTAGCTAATATCACCTCTGAGACACACACACAAGCATATCGATTTAGTAGTAGGAAGGACATTTTCCCATGTCCCACCTTTTATAGGGATCATTAGCTGTTTTAAAGCTAGTTGCTCATGGATTTCTACTGACTCTTGCTGTGATTGTAGAAATTTTTGGTGTTTCCAGAGTTGTTTTTATAATCATATAATCTCAATAGAAGTGTGGAAACGGGCCCTTCGACTCAACAAGTCCACACCTGTATCCCATCCAAATCCATTCCCCTACTCAATTGCTCTACATTTACCCCTAACTAATACATCCATGAACACTGTGGGCAATTTAGCATGGCCACTTCACCTAACCTGCACATCTGTAGATTGTGGGAGGAAACCAGAGCACTCGGAAGAAACCCATGCAGACATAGGGAGAAGGTGCAAACTCCACACAGACAGTTGTATGAGGCTGGAATCAAACATGGGTGGCATGGTGGCACACTGGTTAGCACTGCTGCCTCACAGCGCCAGAGACCCAGGTTCAATTCCCACCTCAGGCGACTGACTGTGTGGAGTTTGCACATTCTCCCCGTGTCTGCGTGGGTTTCCTCTGAGTGCTCCGGTTTCCTCCCACAGTCTAAAGATGTGCGGGTCAGGTGAATTGGCCATGCTAAATTGCCCGTAGTGTTAGGTAAGTGTAGGGGTATGGGTGGGTTGTGCTTCAGCGGGTCGGTGTGGACTTGTTGGGTCGAAGAGCCTGTTTCTACATTTTAAGTAATCTAATGGGTCCCTGGTGCTGTGAGGCCCCATGCCACTGTACCATTTTACATTGCTCAAGTCCAGAGGAAGTGAAGTAATATGTGCTATAGATGTTTATACTGATTTCAGGAATTCTGAACAAATCCCATGATCTGAAAAGGGGGCAGGAGTTTGCATTTGGGTCAGGGCTTGCATTTGACCCCAGCATCTGGAAATCACCGTGTTTGGAGCACCCAATGGGGAATTTGCCAGGATTAACCGTTAGGGAACCAGTAGTTGGACTCTGTCCAGTTAAGGGCATTGGATGGGCTCTTAAAGCTGGAGGAAGCCAATCAAAAACCTTCTAGCACTGAACATCTGTATCCTGCTGTTGTAGGTAAGGGTGAAAGAGGGCACCTCCTTTCTCAGTGACCCACTCAGCAACTTTAAGAAAATGGGAAATAGAAAATGGCATTGCAGCTGGGAGCTGCCCATTCCCACACTCACTGACACCCATCCCGACACCCGCACTCTCTACCCCACACCACCCTCACCCCTTCACTGGAAGGTCTGCAGACACAGTCATGAGTAGACTGTTGAGGTTGTGGATGGGACGTGTCTCTTATGCAGCTAACATTTCTGAGGGCTAGAAAGTCAACTGGAACATCCTGGTTGTACACTGATTACTGGCCTTAATTGGTCTTTGACTGAGCTTCATAAGCTGCTCATGCATCAGTTCACTCATGATTTCTGTGACCTGTAACTTAAACCCATGACCACCACCAGATAGAAGGACCAGGTCAGCTAATACATGGGAACATCACTACCTGCAAGTTGCTCTCCAAACCACACACCATCCTGACTTGAGAATACATCACTGCTTCTTCACTTTCACTGTGTCAAACTCCAATTTCAGCAGTTCAAGGAGGCAACTCACCATTATCTTCTCAAGGGAAATGAGATAGTTGGGACATGCTGGCCTAGCAGCTGATGCCAATCCCATGAATGAATAAAAATAAAGATTGGCCTTCAGAACAGCAATAAGACAAAAGCTCAAAATAATGTGACTTATAGCCTCTATTTTCATTCCATACTCAACTGAAAATCCTCTCTTAATTTATGTTCCATTTTCGGACTTACCGTACTGTACTCATTTAAATCAGCAACACAACATTATACAATCTACTTACACCAGCAGCTTTAGGTGATGAAGTCAATATCCTTCAGTGAAATGATAGCAGACTTTTTTTTTAAATCTTCCCTTTATTTCTCCCAATGTGGTTTTAATCTCTGTAAACTGCTGAATAAATCATGCGTTTGTGTGGGGTCTGCCATCCGCTGCTGCTTCAACAACGCTAATTAAAAGATGATCATATAACATTAGTGGGGCTTAGGGGCATGTGAGAAAATTATAGACAAGTGGCATATTATAAAAGATAGATTATCATTCCAATCAGCAGGAAATAAGACAGCATCCCACTAAATAGATATTTACAATTAGTAAATTATTTCCAACAATGAGGGCTCACAAATGTCTTTCCAATTATAAAGTTTTCCTGCATAACAAAATATCAAGTGCAAAAATTTGTTCATTGAATGAGTTTTTTTAAACAAATACTCTCTCCCTCGTAGCCCTACACATGGAGGGGAAAAAAACCCACCATTTCAACTGGGACAACACATCTATCCTGGGACTGGCTAAGCAAAGACATGCCAGAGAATTCCTAGAGGCCTAGCACTCCAACCACAACGCCATAAACAAACACATAGATCTAGATACCATCTATCAACCCCTCAGAAAACGAACAGGAAATGACATCACCACAAACCCCAGGAACCCCATCCAGGACAAACATATAAATAGAAAGCAGGAGACAACAGCTTCGCTTCACTTGGAGGTCACCACTGATGATGTTACCTAGCCAGGTAATGAAACATCTGGATATCAAACCTGTAGCTCAGCGAGCAAACCTACACCCTAAACAAATACTCTCTCCACATCCACAGTTACTCAAATTGCTCATATTCTTTGGAGTAATTCATCAATATTGCGGATAGTCATTGACTGGGGGAGAACATAGGAGCATAAGAACTGGGAGCAAGTGTAGGCAATACAGCACCCCTCCCCCCCCCAAAGCTGCTCTGCCATTTGATATGATCATGGCTGACCTCATCTCATCCTCAACTCCACTTTCTTGCCCACTCTTCATAGCCCTTCAACCCATCACTCATTAAAAATCCATCTCCTCCTTAAATTTACTCAACAACCCAGCATTCACCACATTCTGGGGTAGTGAATCCCACATATTTGTGATCTTTTGAGAGAAGCATTTTGTCCTCATCCCTTCTTTTAAATCTGCTACTCCTTATCCTAATATATGGCTTCTTGTCCTAGGTTGCCCTACATGAGGAAACATCCTTTCTATGTTTACTTTGTCAATCCTTTTAGCATCTTATATACCTCAACTAGATATCCTCTTATTATTCTAAACTCCAGGGAGTACAAGCCTAAACAGCTCAATCTCTCTTCAGAAGACAAAACCCTCACCTTTGAAATCAATCCAGTGAACCTCCTCTGAACTGTCTTCAAGACTACTACATCCCTCCTCAAACAAGGAAGCTAAAATTTTATGCAATACTCCTAGAAAATGATTATTTCTGGAATGGAGGGCATTAATTTTGAACAACATATAAAATCCATGAATGCTGATATTTGAATTGAGGCAGAAAGAGCGTCACAAAGCCCTTACAGAGTAGGAGGTGGCCACTTGGCCCATTGAGTCCATGCTGGCACTCATAGAGCCATAGAGTTGTACAGCATGAAAACAGACCCTTCGGTCCAACCTGTCCATGCCGACCAGATATCCCAACCAAATCTAGTCCCACCTGCCAGCCCCCGGCCCATATCCCTCCAAACCCTTCCTATTCATATACCCATCCAAATGCCTCTTAAATGTTGCAATTGTACCAGACTCCACCACATCCTCTGACAGCTCATTCCATACACATACTACCCTCTGCATGAAAAAGGTTGCTTCTTAGGTCTCTTTTATATCTTTCCTCTCTCACCCTAAACCTATGTCCTCTAGTTGTTGACTCCCTGACCCCAGGGAAAAGACTTTGTCTATTTATCCTATCCATGCCCCTCATAATTTTGTAAACCTCTATAAGGTCACCCCTCAGCCTCTGACATTCCATGGAAAACAGCCCCAGCCTTTTCAGCCTCTCCCTGTAGCTCAGATCCTCCAACCCTGGCAATATCCTTGTAAATCTTTTCTGAACACTTTCAAGTTTCACAACATCTTTCCGATAGGAAGGAGACCAGAACTGCATGCAGTATTCCAACAGTGGCTTAGCCAATGTCCTGTATGCCTCCCAACATGACCCCCCAACTCCTGTACTCAATACTCTGACCAATAAAGGAAAGCATACCAAACACCGCCTTCACTATCCTATCTACCTGCGACTCCACTTTTAAGGAGTTATGAACCTGCACTCCAAGGTCTCTTTGTTCAGCAACACTCCCTAGGACCTTACCATTAAGTGTATAAGTCCTGCTAAGATTTGCTTTCCCAAAATGCAGCACCTCGCATTTATCTGAATTAAACTCTATCTGCCACTTCTCAGCCCATTGGCCCATCTGGTCAAGATCCTGTTGTAATCTGAGGTAACCTTCTTCGCTGTCCACTACACCTCCAATTTTGGTGTCATCTGCAAACTTACTAACAGTACCTCTTATGCTAGCATCCAAATCATTTATGTAAATGACAAAAGGTAGAAGGCCCAGCACCGATCTTTGTGGCACTCCACTGGTCACAGGCCTCCAGTCTGAAAAACAACACTCCACCATCACCCTCTGTCTTCTACCTTTGATCCAGTTCTGTACCCAAATGGCTAGTTTTCCCTGTATTCCATGAGATCTAACCTTGCCAATCAGTCTTCCACGGGGAACCTTGTCGAACACCTTACTGAAGTTCATATAGATCACATCTACTGCTCTGCCCTCATCAATCTTCTTTGTTACTTCTTCAAAAAACTCAATTAAGTTTGTGAGACATGATTTCCCACACACAAAGCCATGCTGACTATCCCAAATCAGTCCCTGCCTTTCCAAATACATGCACATCCTGTCCCTCAGGATTCCCTCCAACAACTTGCCCACCACTGAGGTCAGGCTCACCGGTCTACAGTTCCCTGACTTGTCTTTACCACCCTTCTTAAACAGTGGCACCACATTTGCCAACCTCCAGTCTTCTGGCACCTCACCTGTGACTATCAATGATACAAATGTCTCAGCAAGAGGCCCAGCAATCACTTCTGTAGCTTCCCGCAGAGTTCTAGGGTAAACCTGATCAGGTCCTGGGGATTTATCCACCTTTAAACATTTCAAGACATCCAGCACTTCCTCCTCTGTAATCTGGACATTTTGCAAGATGTCACCATATATTTCCCTACAGTCTATATCTTCCATATCCTTTTCCACAGTAAATACTGATGCAAAATATTCATTTAGTATCTCCCCCATTTTCTGTGGCTCTACACAAAGGCCGCCTTGCAGATCTTTGAGGGGCCTATTCTCTCACGAGTTGCCCTTTTGACCTTAATATATTTGTAAAAACCCTTTGGATTCTCCTTAATTCTATTTTCCAAAGCTATCTCATGTTCCCGTTTTACCCTCCTGATTTCCCTCTTAAGTATACTCCTACTTCCTTTATACTCTTCTAAGGATTCACTCGATCTATCCTGTCTGTACCTGACATATGCTTCCTTCTTTTTCTTAACCAAACCCTCAATTTCTTTAGTCATCCAGCATTCCCTATACATCCAGCCTTCCCTTTCACCCTGACAGGAATATACTTTCTCTGGATTCTCATTTCTGAAGGCTTCCCATTTTCCAGCCGTCCCTTTACCTGCGAACATCTGCCTCCAAACCTTTGAAAGTTCTTGCCTAATACCGTCAAAATTGGCCTTTCTCCAATTTAGAACTTCAACTTTTAGATCTGGTCTATCCTTTTCCATCACTATTTTAAAATGAATAGAATTATGGTCGCTGGACCCAAAGTGCTCCCCCACTGGCACCTCAGTCACCTGTCTTGCCTTATTTCTCAAGAGCACCTTCTCTAGTAGGTACATCCACATACTGAATCAGAAAATTGTCTTGTACATACTTAAGAAATTCCTCTCCATCTAAACCTTTAACACAATGGCAGTCCTAGTCAATGTTTGGAAAGTTAAAATCCCCGACCATAACTACTCTATTATTTTTACAGATAGCTGAGATCTCCTTACAAGTTTGTTTCTCAATTTCCCTCTGACTATTGGGGGGGGTCTATAATACAATCCCAATAAGGTGATCACCCCTTTCTTATTTCTCAGTTTCACCCAAATAACTTCCCTGGATGTATTTCCGGGAATATCCTCCCTCAGCACAGTGGTAATGCTATCCCTTGTCAAAAACGTCACTCCCCCTCCTCTCTTGCCTCCGTTTCTATCCTTCCTTAGCATTTCTATCCTGGAACATTAAGCTGCCAGTCCTGTCCATCCCTGAGCCATGTTTCCGTAATTGCTATGATATCCCAGTCCCATGTTCCTAACCATGCCCTGAGTTCATCTGCCTTCCCTGTTAGGCCTCTTCCACTGAAATAAATGCTGTTTAATTTATTAGTCCTACCTTGTCCCTTCCTGCCCTGACTGTTTGACCCACTTCTGTTCTCAGCTGTACCCGTCTCAGATCGATCTCTTTCCTCACTATCTCCCTGGGTCCCACCCCCCCCATCTTACTAGTTTAAATCCTCCCAAGCAGTTCTAGCAAATTCCCTGCCAGTATATTAGTCCCCTTCCAATTTAGGTGCAATCCATCCTTCTTGTATAGGTCACTTCTACCCCAAAAGAGATTCCAATGATCCAAAAATGTGAATCCTTCTCCCATACACCAGCTCCTCAGCCATGCATTCATCTGCTCTACCCTCCTATTCCTGCCCTCACTAGCTCGTAGCACTGGGAGTAATCCAGATATTACTACCCTTGAGGACCTCCTTTTTAAATTTCTGCCTAACTCTCTGTAATCTCCCTTCAGAATCTCAACCTTTTCCCTTCCAATGTCATTGCTTCCAATGTGGACAATGACCTCCTGCTGGCCCCTCTCCCCCGTGAGAACATGCTGCACCCTCTCTGAGACATCCTTGATCCTGGCACCAAGAAAACAACACACCATTCTGCTTTTTCTCTGCTGGCCATAGAAACGTCTGTCTGTACCTCTGACTACAGATTCCCCGAACACAATTGATCTCTTGGAAGCCGACGTACCCCTTGTTGCATTAGAGCCAGTCGCAATACCAGAAACTTGGCTGTTCGTGCTACGTTCCCCTGAGAATCCATCACCCCCTACACTTTCCAAAACAGCATACCTGTTTGAAATGGGTATATCCACAACAGACTCCTACACTAGCTGCCTACCTCTCTTACCCTTCCTGGAGTTAACCCATCTATGTGACTGTATCTGAGACTTTCCCCCCTCCCTATAACTGCCATCCATCACATACTGTTGCTGTTGCAAATTCCTCATCGCTTCTATCTGTCTCTCCAACCGATCCACTCGATCTGATAAGATTCGCATCCAACAACATTTATGGCAGATATAATCCACAGTAACCCTTACATTCTCTTTAAACTCCCACATCTGACAAGTCGTACATATCACTGCAAAGCCATTTTTGCTCCTTCACAATCTACAGACCCATAAAATAACACCATTTTATTCCTCTACATACACTGTCCCAGGTTGAATTAATAGCTATGGCTTATATTTTAAGTTTAATCAAGAGACTTCTCTCCAAAAACATATGATCAAGGAAGAATCCACCATACTCACTACTGCAGCCTTTCTCTTGGACAGACTTAAAACAACAATTAACTTATTTGATTCTGTGCTGTGAACTTCGCCCAACAGTTCCTCCAAGAATGGTTGTGAATTTCACCGTTTGTTAATTTTCCCAGATGCACTCCGATATCCAGCGACACACGAATTCAAACAGCAAAGGCGGTAACTGTCCAGGTTCTCTCTCTCTCTCTCTTGCACTGTCCTCACCATGTGCTTCCTTTGTCTGCTCTTTTCCCTTTTAAACTGCTGTTGTTTTGACTTTTTTTTTCCAAAGTTCCAAAACAATGCAACAGCATATAAAACAGTAATTGTTGCTCCTGGAATTCGAGGAAATCACCTCCAACACCTAAAATACCTCAAAAAAAGGAGCAGCTCTTACAGCCAGAGATTTTTCCTGTCCTCCATCACCCACTCAGTACAGGAAGGCTGAGAAAGATAACATGGCATACCAATTTAATATACCAGTAGGATCTTGGCATCAATTTTTGGAGCCATTTTCTACCCAACCAAACCGACAGTCTGCTTGTTAGACAGAAAACTAGTAGAATAAGGCTACAATCTTAGGACCCTCGGCAATGTTGATGACCTAATAATTGGGATGTAGGATATCAAGTATGTATTGGTGTTGGAGATATGGTTGCAAATAAGCCAACTGGGTAAGATTCTTCTTAAATGATTGAACAATCTCAAGGGGCTAAATAGTATTTTCCTGGTCCTACATTTTATGCTCTTAAATTGGACAGAATAGGAGAAAGAATGTGAATGGTCAAAGATTTCTTTGAGGGGAAAGTGGAAATACTCCTTTTCCCCCTGACCCACATGGAGCACTGGCAAAGACACCACCTTTGAAGTGCTGGTCACCCCCATCTCTCTTTTTACTGTCGAGCTGCCTAACCATTGGTAAATCCATGCAGAAGCAGGAAGCTTTAAACAGGGTTTCATATCGCAACAACAGTATGATTTAAAATGTTCAAAGTACTCCCCACTTCACAACTCATTTGAACAACACCATACCATTGTAGTAAAACAGTAATGGCTGTGTATGGAAAGTTACGGTCACATTTTACAATTTGGCAATTTAACCTCCTCCAATTTAACCCCTGTCCTTCTCTGTCTGATATTGGAGGGTGGGACTTAATATTAACTTCATTGTATTCTTTAGAGGAGGGTAACAAGGTCTTCAGGCCAATGGTAAAAAAAAACAAAGCAGCTTTTAAAGGAAAAAGCAAATATCAAACAAGTTTATTGGTGATGCACCATTAAGGATTAGCTGCTAGCTTTCCTGACTCACAGGTAAAAATGCATCTACATGGAGACAAGTTTAGAGCTTAAAATCTCACCCCTTGTACAATTGAAATGACATCTTTTCACAGCAGCTGTTGAAAAATGTTACCAACTGTATCTGCTGTCAGCTTCTTAATGTTAATGTTCCAATTCATCATGCCAAAATGTAGGCTCCTTATTCAGCATCCTCAGAGCATTGCTGATAAGATGAAGCTTGACAGGCATTATAAAAATCAGCTGTGAATTGGTATAGAAAGATATTCGCAAGCAAATGATAAAAAGGCAGAAGTGTTAAGGACTGCATTTGTTTGGGTAGCTGAGAGAAAATATTTTAGTCTGCTCTAAGCAACTAATCTAACTAAGTATTGGGAAATCAAAGGGTCTTTTGTCCTCACTCCAAATTACAACTATAAAAAGTTGATTCTTTCTTCATATTGCAGTCTGTTGTACAATGGGGGAGACCAAAATGCGGATTCCAGAAGACCTTCATTCATTTCACAAGCATGGCCTTGAGTTTCCAATCACCTGTCATTTTAATTCTCAACATTACCCCCGACCCCGACCTAATGTAATTCCAAAGAAGTTCAATCCAAACTTGAAACACTTTAAAGCTTTCTGAACTAACATTACGTTCAATGATTTCAAATCATAATCTCTGCCCTAATTTTGTTTCCTTTACGATGCAGGTTAGAGGCGTACTCTTGTTTTAGCTTTTGAATGGCAGCAGAATGTTAATTATTCTGCCATTCGTACCTTCTCTGATATTCCTTTTGTTTCAATTCATGCTCCATTCATATTCCTTATCACCTTGCACCACTAACCCTGTAGTCAATTAACTCATTTTTTGACTGTCATGGCTATGGACACTGCTGGCAAGGCAGCTGCCCATCCATATTGTCCTTGAACTGGGTAGCCTGCAAGTCATTTCAAGGGACAGTTAGGAGTCAATCACATGGCTATGGAATTAGAGTCCCCAGAATGCCACAGAATTAGGATGACAGATTTCCTAGCTGTCACTTGTGAACCAAAAACGTTTTTGCAATAATTGGTGATAGTTGTCATGGTACAGTTGCTCAGGCTATCAATTCCAGACTTATTAACTGAATTTCAGATCTTGTTTTTGTTAACTTATTGGTCCACCCACTCATATTACTTGCTTAACACCTGTTATAGTTCTAATGTTAACCAATCCCAGTCTGAGGTCACGGATCTGAAACATTGGGCTGGCATTTTGTAGGAAGAAGTGGGAAGGTCAAAGCAGGAAACACTCCAGTCTTAAAAATTTGTTTTCATTAAAAAAGAACCCCCATCTACCATACATTCCTTTCAGGAAGGGGATATGGGGTGGAATCAGACACAATGCCTCCATAAGCAGGCTTGAGGCAGAAACAGAAGTGAGCACATTGCCAGGTTTAGTTATCATCCTAGTTTTAATCATGAATGTCAAGCTCTCAAGCTTTCAGGTCTCGAAACCCCAGCCTTCACACTCCTTCCCATAACCTTGCCCTGTCCATGTCTCTTCATGCCCATACCCCATGTCCACTCCATTCTCCCAAATACATCTGGTACTTCATATAGACATTTGCATTTCATTTTGCCAAGGCCAAATGTTCCCTTCATACTTTCCCATGAATTCTGGGGAGGCAATAATAGTATTATTGCAAGACTATTATTTCAGTTATTCAGGTAATGTTCCTGGGACCCACATTCAAATCTTACCATGAGAGATGATGGAATTTGAATTGAATAATAGCTCGAATTAAGTCTAATGATGGCTATGAAGCCATAATGCTCTTTAGGGAAGGTTTCTGCCATCCTCACTTAGTTTGACCCATATGTGACTCCAGTAACATGGCAAAATTTCTCTTAATTGACTCTTAATTGTCCTCTGGGCAGTTAGGAATGGGCAAAAATGCTGGCCCAGCCAATAAGCATTCATCCTGTGATGAGTGAAAATTTAAAAAACGAATTCCACAGCCACTGTCAGTAACCATTCTGGGCAGATCTCAGAGTGAAAAAAATAACTTAATCTCATTCAAAAACACTGAAAATCTTCAAAAAAGGCAAGTCTAAAATATGAAATACCCTCTATTGGTCAATCATGTTTTAAGAATAAACAAACATGTCTTCTAGGAAAGATCAGTAATTACTCAATAACCTCCTTAAACTATTCATCAAAAACTGAACATAGCATCTCCAGAAAGAATGGGTTCTAGACCATGTGAAACTTAACCAAGCAGTCATAATGGGTTAAGCTATCAAAACAAACACAAAGACAATGAAACTGTGAAAACTGCAAGAGCAGCTGACTTTTTATTTCTCAGCTCTACAACACTACATGGCCTAGGAGAAAGTGAGGACTGCAGATGCTGGAGTACCAGAGTTGAAAAATGTGGTGCTGGAAACACAGCAGGCCAGGCAGCATCCGAGGAGCAGGAGAATCGACGTTTCAGGCATAAGCCCTTCTTCAGGAATGTAGAATGCTGCCTGGCCTGCTGTGTTTTTCCAACACCACATTTTTCAACACTACACTACATGGCCTGCCAATCAATGCATCCCAGCAGTATTTTCTTCAATATTTTGCTTTTGTTTCAAAAAGAACTCTGGCAATTTAAATCTCCAGATCCCAAACTATTTGATAGGATTTCAATTTTCAAATATATTCAGTACTCCAATCCATATTATGTTTGCAATGCTGGTTAATATAATGGTCAACTTACTTTTTGCAGGTCAAAGATCTATAATCAATTATTCCATAATAGTACAACTAAATTACAATGCAGCATCTATTAAAATAAAAAAGATGTTTCAAAGTCTGTCAATGAAACAATTCCAAGAACAGTTGACTAATTTGTTTGGCTCCCCACTTGAGACTAGGGCACCCAATGAATCACAACTCCATTGTGAAACCTGGTTACTCACAGAAAGGGCCTAACTCTACTAAACCATGCTGGCGCAAGAGCTGAGAGTTTTAAAATGTGACCCCCCTCAATAGAGCAGCAAGGACAATAATGCTGCCTGTGGGTAAGCTACTTATCCGATGCTGACTTCTGAGAACTGGAATGGTAATCCCAGAATTGAGTTATTAACCCTATTTCATTTTCCACAGATTCTGCCTCATCTTCTCAGTATTTTCTAGTTTCTTTTTCAATTATCTCCGTATGTGTATTTGTTTGCAAATGAAGTTTCCGTAGAAGTTTTACCATGTTAAATGAGTCATATAAATCTGAACTATGGGAAAAACCGTGATTCATAACAACCCAATCTTTGATACTTCTAGTGCGCACATTGTCCAATTTCAATAACACATTGGATTTATGTAATATTTTCAAAAAGCTGAAGTAAAGTTTCTAGTTTTGCTGGCAAAAGCTCCATTAATATTATAATTGTATTTCATGTGCATTATACATTGGTAATTATTTAGTAGATAATTTTAATACAAGCATATGTTGACTTCACACATCATATTTTGCAACAACATTATATGCACTGAGGACTAAATTAATACAATCTTTCAGACTGTCCTACTGGCTCCCGTGAGCTTGATTTTTGAAACAGTATCTGTACGTTAAGAATTACTGTTATTATTTTAAGCAAATGTTCACACATACACACAAAAGCACACACACTCTCATTAACACACACAAAACCTCTGTGAACTAACGTATTATTCACTGTTACATCATATTGATCACTCTGAATGGTGTAATTGTTCTTTATTTTAATATTAATGAATGTAAGCTTAACTAAGAGCCCTGAGTGCTGAGTTTGTCTTACATGGTAGAATAGAACATCAGAGGAGGCAGACATTGGTACCTTGATTGAAGAACTGCATTGTGGGTTCAAGACATAATATTGTTCAAGACACAGATTTGTTAAAGACTGCAAAGTGATTCTTTAACTCTGCTGGCACTGGGAGGGAACTAAAGCCCCATTGTTTCTGTGACTGTAAAAATGCCTCCTTCACTTTAGTAAAAGCAAAATACTGCAGATATTGGAAATGTGAATCAAAAGCAGAGAATTTTGGAGAAACTCATTATGTCTGGCAGTATTTTTGGAGAAAGAATCAGAATTAATGTTCTGAGTCCAGGATTACTTCTGCAGTATGCAAAATACTTCAGAGAGTACAGTTCTAGAGAATTATGATGCCAGACTCAAAACTTTAACACTGTTTCTCTCTCCACGAATGCTGCCAGATCTGCTGAGTTTCTCCATCATTCCCTGTGTTTCCTATTTTGAGTACTGGAGATTGAAAACAATACTAGAAATTCCATGCCAGACAGCCTGTGTTTATTCAAACATAACCTTGGAAGTGAAGCTGAAGTACAGCATCAAACAGGACAATGTCATAATTTAAATTGGCCAAAATCAAATATTACAGTACATAGAACATAGAACATAGAAAGATACAGCGCAGTACAGGCCCTTCGGCCCTCGATGTTGCGCGACCGAATCCTACCTAACCTACACTAGCCCAATAACTTCCAAATGCCTATCCAATGCCCGCTTAAATGACCATAAAGAAGGAGAGTTCACCACTGCTACTGGCAGGGCATTCCATGAACTCACAACCCGCTGTGTAAAGAATCTACCCCTAACATCTGTCCTATACCTACCACCCCTTAATTTAAAGCTGTGTCCCCTAGTAACACCTGACTCCATTAGCGGTAAAAGGTTCTCAGTGTCGACCCTATCTAAACCCCTAATCATCTTATACACCTCTATCAAATCTCCCCTAAATCTTCTCTTCTCCAATGAGAACAGCCCCAAGTGCCTCAGCCTTTCCTCATAAGATTTTCCTACCATTCCAGGCAACATCCTGGTAAACCTCCTCTGCACTCGTTCCAATGCCTCCACATCCTTCCTATAGTATGGCGACCAAAACTGCACACAATACTCCAGATGAGGCCGCACCAGAGTCTTATACAGTTGCAACATGACCTCAGGACTCCGGAACTCAATTCCTCTACCAATAAAGCCCAGTACACCATATGCCTTCCTCACAGCACTATTTACCTGGGTGGCAACTTTCAGAGATCTGTGTACATGGACACCAAGATCCCTCTGCTCATCCACACTACCAAGTAGCCTACCATTAGCCCAGTAATCCATCATCTTGTTACTCCTACCAAAGTGAATGACTTCACACTTAGCTACATTGAATTCCATTTGCCACCTTTCTGCCCAGCTCTGCAACTTATCTATATCCCGCTGTAACCTACCACTTCCTTCCTCACTATCCACAACTCCACCGACTTTTGTGTCATCCGCAAACTTGCTTACCCAGCTTTCAAGCCCTTCCTCTAGATCATTTATAAAGATAACTAAAAGCAATGGTCCCAAAACAGATCCTTGCGGTACACCGCTAGTAACTGCACTCCAAGATGAACTTAGTCCATCAACTACTACCCTCTGTCTCCTTCCAGCCAGCCAATTCCTAATCCAAACCTCTAATGTATCCTCAATGCCATACCTCCGTAGTTTTAGCATTAGCCTACCATGGGGAACCTTATCGAACGCCTTACTAAAATCCATATACACAACATCTACTGCTTTACCCTCGTCCACTTCCTTAGTCACCTTCTCAAAGAACTCAATAAGGTTTGTGAGGCACGACCTGCCCTTCACAAAACCATGCTGGCTATCCTTGATCACGTTATTCCTATCCAGATGTTCATAAATCTTATCCCTTACCATTCTCTCTAAGACTTTGCCCACCACTGAAGTCAGACTCACTGGCCTATAGTTACTAGGGCTATCCCTACTCCCTTTCTTGAACAAGGGGACCACATTCGCTATCCTCCAGTCCTCTGGTACTATTCCCGTTGACAATGACGACATAAAAATCCAGGCCAATGGCTCTGCTATCTCCTCCCTAGCTTCCCATAGGATCCTAGGGTAAATGCCATCAGGCCCAGGAGACTTATCTATTTTCATCCTCTCCAATATTCCCAGAACCTCTTCCCTGCATATTTCCAGGCCATCCATTCTAATCATTTGTGACTCCATATTCACGTCAGCAACAGTGTCCTGTTCCTGAGTGAATACTGATGAAAAGTATTGATTTAGTGTCTCTCCAATCTCCTCCGCCTCCACACACAACTTCCCACTACTATCCTTGACTGGACCGATACCTACCCTAGTCATCCTTTTATTCCTGACATACCTATAGAAAGCCTTTGGGTTTTCCCTAATCCTACCAGCTAAAGACTTTTCATGTCCCCTTCTCGCTTCTCTTAGCTCTCTCTTTAGATTCTTCCTGGCTACCTTATAACTCTCTATCGCCCCAACTGAACCTTCACGCCTCATCTTTACATATGCCGCCTTCTTCCCTTTCACAAGGGATTCCAATTCTTTACTAAACCACGGCTGCCTCACAAGGCCCTTTACACCATGCCTGACTGGTACATACTTATCGAGGACACGTAGTAGCTGCTCCTTGAACAATCCCCACATCTCATTAGTGTTCTTCTCTTGAAGCCTGTTTTTCCAATCCACACATCCTAAGTCATGCCTCACTGCATCATAATTTCCCTGCCCCCAGCTATAACTCTTGCCCTGCGGCGCACACTTATCCCTCTCCATCACTAAAGTAAAAGTCACCGAGTTGTGGTCACTGTCCCCGAAGTGCTCACCTACCTCCAAGTCTAACACCTGGCCTGGTTCATTACCTAGAACCAAATCCAGTATAGCCTCACCTCTTGTTGGCCTGTCTACATATTGTGTCAGGAAACCCTCCTGCACACATTGGACAAACACCGACCCATCTAATGAACTCGAGCTATAGCTCTCCCAGTCAATATCTGGGAAGTTAAAGTCCCCCATAACAACCACCCTGCTACCTTCACTCTTTTCCTGAATCATCCTCGCAATATTATCCTCTACTTCTCTAGGACTATTAGGAGGCCTGTAGAAAACACCTAACAGGGTGACCTCACCTTTCCTATTTCTAACCTCAGCCCAAACTACCTCAGATGGCAAGTCCTCTTCCATCATCCATTCCACTGCTGTAATACTATCTTTGACAAGTAATGCCACACCTCCCCCTTTTTTACCCCCATGTCTGATCCTACTAAAACATTTAAACCCTGGAACCTGCAACAGCCATTCTTCTCCCTGTTCTACCCACGTCTCTGTAATGGCCACAACATCGAAGTCCCAGGTACCAACCCACGTTCTTCACGTTCAATCCCAGCAAAGGAACCGGTATAAAGAAAGCCTTCAAAAACAGTGTGGAGCTACAGAGATAAGACAGATATGCCAGGAGATATATTGATGGATTGATTGATCACTTGAGACAGACCTTACACTTCAAGGAGCTTCCAAACAACCAGTGTCATTACCAGTATGTACTATTACTCCACTATATAACAAAGGTCGACCATTGTTAATGGAACTGTGTTGTGTTAAAACTGTTTAGAGAGCATTTAAAAAACTTCGCTTACTATTTCCTTCATGTCTGAGATGTGCCTCTTAATAAACCCTCTAACTCCACAGTGATCTCACTAGTAACTGTATGACTGCAACATATTACAGCATTTCTGCATCAGAGCCTGCAGTAGCTTCCAGCATGGGAGATCCCCAAGAGAATAAAGTCACCATGGTTTCTCTATCTTGCAAAAATAACTTGAAATGAAGTCATAATGCATAAGCATCTTGGCCTTACACAGCACATGAAAAAGGGAAATGCAAGTCAACTCTCAAAATATCTACATCCCCTTCAGAGCAAACAACATCCAATGTCCTATTTTCCAATAACCAAAGTTTCCAGAGCTATCAACTTATTTCTTATGACTCCTTTCAAATATATTTCCCATCACTTTTTCTCAGTTCTGTGATATGACTTCAATGGCTTAGAAGATACTCAATATCACCAATTTATGTAATCCAACTGGATTTAACAAGCAAACCTGAGCCTATCAATCAACAAACCACATTGTTTAAAGTGCTTTACAACCTATTTAAAATGATAAAGTGTAGATCCTGTAGCAATGTATAAATCACAAAAGTGAAATGTCCAAAGATTGTTTACATAGAGCCATGCAGCACTGACAAGGCCCATTGGCACATCAAGCCTGCACCAACATAACTACCACAAAGGTCCCACTAATCCCCATTCCCTTACATGATCACAATCAGATACAGTTTAACATTGAACTACATTATTAAGGCTAATCACAAAAAAACCTGACCAAACTTTAAGGATCAAATTCTGAAAATGCACAGAGAAATGTTTTAGAGCACAAGGTGAAGGGCACACACTGCCTTCCAATAGAGCAAAGGAAATCTGGGTTCATAGAGAAAAGCCAGTATGTGAATGACAGTACATTACAGTCACTTACAAGTTAATAAGAGACGTTGCTCACCCTAAAAGGAAGTCTCATCTTTTTAGAAAATAAAACAGCTGAGGAAAACTGTCCAGAGTGTGATGATGGAAGAGCACTGCAGATCAGGCAGCATCTGAGGAGCAGGAAAATCGATGTTTCGGGCAAAAGCCCTTCATCAGGAATGAAGCTGGTGGAAGTCTTGGGGAAGGAGAGATAAATGGGTGGAGGGTGGGGCTGGAGGAAGGTATCTGAGAGTACAATAGGTGGATGGAGATGGGGATACAGATGATAGGTCGGAGAGGAGGGCAGAGCGGATAGGTGGGAAGGAAGATTGACAGATGGGACAGGCCATGAGAATGGTGCTGAGCTGGAAAGTTGAAATGCTCTGCGAGTCGGCATCCTGTCTCCCCAATATCCATTGCTCCCGATGTGTTCTCCTCTATATTGGGGAGACAGGACACCTATTCACACAGCGTTTCAGAGAACATCTCCAGGATAACTGTACTAACCAACCCCACCATCCCATGGTCCAACACTTCGACTCCCCCTCCCACTCTGCCAAGGACATTCAGGTCCTGGGCCTCCTCCATCACCACTCCCTTACCACCCGGCATTTGGAGGTAGAACACCTCATTTTCTGCCTCGCGACCCTCCAACCTCATGGCATCAATGTGGATTTCACCAGTTTCCTCATTTCCCCTCCCCCCTTACCCCAGTTCCAACCTTCCAGCTCAGTACCTTCCTCATGACCTGTCCCATCCATCAATCTTCCTTCCGACCTATCTGCTCTACCTTCCCCTCCAACCTATCACCTTCCCCCCAGCCCCATCCCCCTTCCATTTATCTCTCCACCCCCCAAGGTGCTCAGCCACGTTCCTGATTAAGGGTTTTCACCCAAAACGTCGATTTTCCTGCTCCCCCGATGCTGCCTGACCTGCTGTGCTCTTCCAGCACCACACTCTGGACTCTAATTTCCAGCATCTGCAGTACTCACTTCCGCCTAGCTGAAGAAAAATGCTAAGTTGTAACATTGTGAGGCTTTATTTGGCAAATTTCTTTTCACTTAATTCGTTAACTTTAATAATATAAACCAGCAAGGGCTGGAGAAGGGATGGATAGGCAACAAGGTGGGAGAGTCATCTTGGCCTAAGGCTCTGTGAGCATCTAAATTAATCAAAATTGTTGAAGTAACAGATTTGCTGAAGCAAGCATGTTTAATAATTAAATCCATTGGCATTAAGTCACCTCCTAGGAATAATTCTATCTCCAGGCAAATGCAAATACATTATTACTTACATATTGCAATTCAGCCCAACCAGTCTGTTTCAATGTTTACCTTCCACACCATAGAATCCCGACAGTGTGGAAATAGGCCCTTTGGCCCTACAAGTTCCACACTGACCCCTCAGAGAGTAAGCCACCCTACTATCCTATATTTACTCCTGAGTAATGCACCTAACCTGCACATCCCTGAAGACTATGGACAATTTAGCATTGCCAATTCACCTAAACTGCATATTTTTAGAATGTGGGAGGATACCAGAGCACCGAGAGGAAATCCACGCAGACAGTTGCTCAAGGCTGGAATTGAATCCGGGTCCCTGGCGCTGTGAGGTAGCAGTGCTAACCACTGAGGCACTGTGCCGCAGCATGGGCAAATAGTACTAATCACCTTTATCCACCTGGCCCCCATATCTCTTTGATTGGTTTTCTTTTATCCACCTGTCTGATTGAATTCTGAATGTTGATCCGGCTTCTGCTTCAATTTCTCATAATGGAAGTGAATTTCCCAGCTTTATAGCTCTCTATTTAAGTTTCCACTGCACTGTGATCTCTACATGTTACATTTCATTTTGTGTCTGTGTGTGCTGACATTGTTGATCCCTTGCTTCTATCTATTCATCCATAACTTTATGCAATTCATTCCAATTGTTCTGTATTCTCTGTTGCTCCAAGTGATGATATCAAATATATATATATATATTCATATTGACTTCAGATTCTAAAATTCTTGCAAAATGCACCAATACAGTGTATATTACAAACTGATGCATATAGAATAATCTATGAGAATTAAGAATAGGGCTTTTTCTCCTGTGGTCCCTCAAAGTTCTCCTTTGGCATTTCCCAAAGTGCAGTGTACCCCTGAGATGGTATATTGTCATTTTTCTTATATACCGTGTATTTTTTCGTTATTTTAGATACATTATACTATAAGAAATAAAAATTTTCTGTAACAATTTCAATGTATCCAGGTCCTGCCTCCAAATGCTCTGTTCTGACATATATCAATGCAATGAAATGGTCAGGAAATTATTTGGAGCTGCTCCAGTGCCCAAGATACTACTTTGCTTGACGTGTGACAGAAACCATTTTAAGCATGTAAATAGTGTTTTCACCACACTGCAAGCAAAGTTGGTGCCATGGCAAAGAATGTCTGCCTGGGTGTAAACTCTGATATTTTATGTGCAGCTATACACCATGCCAGTTCATTGTGGACAGATATAGATCCAAAGGACAGAAATTTGGAATATATTCAAATGGCTTGGTTTCCCTTACTTACAAACTGCAAAATTGTAAGCAAAAGAGAAAATGCCGGAAAATCTCTGCAGGTCTGACAGCACCTGTAAGGAGAGAAAAGAGCTGCAGAAGCTCCAGAAGCAAAGGTAGCAATAAAGAGTGATAATGACAGTACATACATAGAGAGATTATAGGGAGATTAGGAGCTGTGAATGACCAAGACTGAAGCCAGTGCTATGTGACAAAATATGTAGGGGAAGGGGGGGGGGGAATGGGTGAAGCAGAGGCAAAATGGAAAACAGGGGAGAAGGGTAGCAAAGGGGGAAGAGGAGAGGAAAAGGGTGGTGAGAGAGTGGGGAGTGAGAGAAAGAGAGACAATCAAGAAATAAGAGGTACAGAACAGTGAAAAAAAAATTATGGAGCAGAATGAAAACAGAGGGGCCGAGATGGGATAATCATCTGAAGTTGTTGAATTCAATGTTGAGACCGGCAGGCTGTAAAGTGCCTAGTCGGAAGATGAGATGCTGTTCCTCCAGTTTGCGTTGAGCTTCACTGGTACATTGCAGCAGGTCAAGGACAGACATGTGGGCATGGGAGCAGGATTGTGTGTTGAGGTGGCAAGCCACGGGAAGGTCCGGGACCTAATTGCGTACAGACCAAAGGTGCTCAGCAAAGCCATCACCCAGTCGGCGTTTTGTCTCTCCGATATAGAGAAGACCACATTGGGAGCAACGAATGCTCCTAATCTCCCTATAATCTCTCTATGCACTGTCATTATCACCTCTTTATTGCTACCTTTGCTTCTGGAGCCATACTCACCTTCTCTCAGCCTCATATAAATACCTCCCTATTTCTCCCTTTTTTTTAGCTTTGACAAAGGAAGACACGAAACATCAGCTCTTTTCTCTCCTTACAGATACTGCCAGACCTGCTGAGATTTTCCAGCATTTTCTCTTTTGTTTCAGATTCCAGCATCCGCAGTAATTTGCTTTTATGCAAAATTGTAGACTTGACTGAAGACAAATGTGAATTTTAACTGGAAAATTGCTTACATTCAGATTCTTTTCTTTCTAGTTATTTCTTATGCTAATGTTTTCTAAATCTACTTTTGAATGCATTTTTATCCTTCTCCCTCCAACCCCTCCTAATTACAGAAAACTTCTGGCTACATTTGAATATGTTAGGGAGGCCCTAGACTAGTGGTGTTAGTGCTAGATTAGTCATCTAGTGACCCACGTGGTGTTCTGGGATCCCAGGTTTGACCCATAATTTGATATCATCACTTGGAGCAACAGAGAATACAGAAAAAATGGATGGAATTGCATAAAATTATGGAAGGATAGGTAGAAGCAAGGGATCAACAATGTCAGCACACACAGACACAAAATGAAATGTGACATATAGAGATCAGGGTGCAGGGGAAACTTGAAAAAAGAGCTGTAAAGCTGGGAAATTCACTTCCAATTTGCGAAGTTAAAACAGAAGCCGGATCAACATTCAGAATTCAATCAGACAGGTGGATAAAAGAAAACGGGGTCAAAGAGATATGGGGGCCAGGTGGATAAAGGTGATTAGTACTATTTGTCCATGCTGCGGCACAGTGCCTCAGTGGTTAGCACTGCTACCTCACAGCGCCAGGGACCAGGATTCGATTCCAGCCTTGGGGAACTGTCTGTGTGGGTTTTCTCTGGGTGCTCTGGTTTCCTCCCAGACGGTGCAATTTGAATTCAATAAGGAAAACATCTGGAGTTAAGAGTCTACTGGTGACCCATGTAAACACTGTTGATGATTGGGAAAAACCCATCACTATCATCCTTACCTGGTCTGGCCTACTTGTGACTCTAGACCCATAGCAATGTGGCTGATACTTAACTGTTCCTTGGGCAATTAGGGACAGGCAATAAATGCTGGCATTCCTGATGAAGGGCTCTGGTCTGAAACATCAATTTTCCTGCTCCTCGGATGCTGGAAAAGCACCTGCTGTGCTTTTCCAGCAACACACTCTCAACTCTGATCTCCAGTAGCTGCAGACCTCACTGTCTCCTCGTTGCTTTCAATCTTACTGTGAAGCCCCTTCCAAGGATGTCTACCTTGAAGAAGTTCTCCTCCTCTCTCTACAAAGATTTCAGTCAGTCCATTCCTGATGAAGGGCTCCAGTCCGAAACATCGATTTTCCTGCTTCTTGGATGCTGCCTGACCTGCTGTGCTTTTCTAGCATCACACTCTCAACTCTGATCCCCAGCATCGGCAGTCCTCACAGTCTCCTAATAAATGTTGGTCTGGCTGGTGATGCTCATTTCCTGTTAGTGAATTAGAACTTTTTAAAAAAATTTCACTCAAACAGCCATTCCTTAGTGTTGGAGAATTATTTTACCAAGAAAATTACAAAAGCTAAACCCAAGATTCTCCTGTGCCACATATGGCAGGAATCAACTGAACATAATCAGAAACTGATCATTTCATTGTATTATAGGAGTCTCATTGCTGTCCCAGCAGAAAACATCTGACTCAGCACACAACTTAGGAGACTGAAAGCTGCAATTGTCTTTGCCTGTATGATCAACATCACACCAGCTAGTGCTACTTACTAACTAGATGTAGTGGACAGTGAACACGGTTATCTCAAAGTACAACAGAACCTTCATCAGATGGACTGTTGAGGCGAGGAGTGGCAGATGGAGTTTAGTTTAGATAAATGTGAGGTGTTGAATTTTGGTAAGGCAAACCAAAGTGGGACTTATACACTTAAAGATAGGCTCCTGGGGAGTGTTGCCGAACAAAGACACCTTGGGATGCAGGTTCATAGTTCCTTGAAGTCACAGTTAGACAGAGTGGCAAAGATGATGTTTGGTACACTTGCCTTTATTGGTCAGTGCACTGAGTACAAGAGAGGGGATGTCATGCTGTGGCTGTACAAAGATATTAGTTAGGCCACTTTTGGAATAGTGTGTTCAATTCTGGTCTCCTTGCTATAGGAAAGATGTTATTAAACATGCAAAAATTGCAGAAATGACTTATAATGATGTTGTCAGGGTTGGAGGATTCGAGTTATAGGAAAAGACTGAATATACAAGGGCTATTTTCCCTGGAATGCAGAGGCTAAGGTATACCTTCTCGAGGTTTACAAAATCATGAGGGGCATGGATAGGGTGAATAGTCAAAGCCTTTTTCCTAGGATGGGGGAGTCCAAAACTAGAGGGCATAGGTTTAAGATGAGAGGGAAAGGTATGGGCCAAATGCTGGCAAATGGGACTAGATTAGTTTAGACTAACTGGTCAGCACAGACAAGTTGGACCAAAGGGTCTGTTTCTGTGCTGCACAACTGTATGAGTCAATTACTCTTTAAGTCAGTGCATGTCAGCTTTTCAAAATTACATTTAAATCCTGAAGAACAAACAGGAAATGATTTTCACTCTGCATACAAAGAATAGATTTAGAATCTATCACATGTTACTCAGAGGAAATGAATTTGCCACACAATTTTACACAACAAATCAAAGTCTCAAAATATAATTAATAAAAATGATCTAATTATATATTTTGTACTTTAATTTGTTTACTGCTTCATCCATGAACACAAGGTCCGAGGGCAATCCATCAGACAAAATAGGCTCATAGATAAGTAAATGATAGGCTGTTGCTGCTATCCAGTTAGGAAGTGTTAACACTTGAAGAGAAATCCAAACAGTGCACTTTAACCATTAGAACAATACCACAAATGCAACATTTTTGGAAAAAATTAAAAACATAAAAAAACAAACATGATTGAGTTTACACTGTAGCCCACCATTCACCATGAAGCTCCTACCTTGATTTGACTTTCCAAAATGCAAGATCTCCCACTCATCTATATTAAACTCCATTTGCTATTTCTTAGCCCAATTCCCCAGCTGATCAAGGTTCTGTTGCAATTTCTGATAATCTTCTTCACTGTCTATGATACCACCTATTTTAGTGTCATCAGCAAACTTACTAATCATGCATTGTACATTCTCATCCAAATCATTGATATAGTTAACAAACAGCAATGGCCCCAGCAGTGACCCCTGAGGCACTCCACCAGTCACAGGCCTCCAATCTGACAAGCACTCTTCCACTATTACCCTCTGGATTCCACATGATCTAGAAGCAGCCTACCATGTGGAACCTTATCAAAGGCCTTACTGAAATCCATATAGACTTCATCCATCGCACTGCCCTCATCAACCTTCCTGATCACTTTATCGAAGAATTCGAACAAATTTGTGAAACATGATCTCCCACACACAAAGCCATGTTGACTACTCCTAATCAAACCCAGTCTTTCCAAATGCATGTATATCTTATCTCTCAGAATCTTCTCAAGTAACTTACCCACCACAGATGTTAGGCTTACTGGTCTATTATGCCCAGCCTTTTCTTTGCAGCCCTTCTTGAATAACGACACATTAGCTACCTCCAAGTCTTCTGTGCCCTCACCCATGGCTAACGATGATGCAAAAATATCATCCAAGGCCCCCAAAATTTCTTCTCTAGCCTCTAGCAGTGTTATTAGATATACCTGGTCAGGAACAGGAGATTTATCCACCTTCATACATTCTAATGCATCCAACACCTCCTTTACTGTGATAGGGACTGTCCCCAAGATATAACCACTGATGTTCCCAAGTCTTTATGTCTTCTCTACAGTAAACACAGAGGAGAAATATTCATTAAGGATCTCGCCTGTCTCCTGAGGTTCTACACATATATGTCCACTATGGTCCCTGAGAGGTCCTAGTGTCTGTCTGGTTATTCTTTTTCTTTTAATATACTTAAAACACCTCTTTGGATTCACCCTAATCTTCTCAGCCAAGGCTATTTCATAGTCCCATTTTACTGTCCTGATTTCCTTCCTCAGTAAACTCCTGTATTCCCTGTATATCTCCAGGGATTCCCTTGATCCCAGCTGCCTGACATACTCTTTTTTTTCTGGTCAAAGCCTCAATATCTCTTGTCATACAGGATTCCTTACTCCTGTCAACCTTGTCTTTCACCCTCACAGGAACATATTGACCCTGGACTCTAACTATCTCACTTTTAAAGGCCTCCCACTTACTGGAGGTCCTTTTGCCTGCACATTACACTGATCAACCCTTGCAAACTCCTGCCTAATTCCATCAAAATTCTCCTTGCCCCATTTAGAACTTGACCCTGCGGACTAGTTCTGTCCCTCTCCATAACCATTCTAAGATTAATAAAACTATGGTTACTGGTCCCAAAGTGCTCCCCCACTGTCACTTTTGTCACCTGTCCTGCCCTATTTCCCAAGAGTAGGTTGAATTTTCCCCCTGCCCAAGTAGGACCCTCTATATACTGCTTGAGGAAACTTTCCCGAACACACTTAAAACATTCCACCCCATCCAAACCCTTAATGCTCTGGAAGTTCCAGTCTATGTTAGGAAAATTAAAATCCCCTACTATGACAAACCTATTGCTCCTGCAAGTCTCCCCATCTCCCTGCATATTTGTTCTTCTAATTCCTGTTGACTGTTTGGGAGCCTATAGTACAATCCAATAACATCACCACCCACAATGCCTCAAGAGATTTTGAATGTAGATTTGTAGGATGTAGATACATCCAAAACCTCAACCTGAGCTACAAATCTTCTCAAACTTGCTAAGCCTTACTGGATGATTCTCCAGTTATTTAATCTTTGATTATTGCTGTGAAACTCGCCTTAATCAAAAACGCAACTCTCCCTCCCCTCCTTCCAGCACCTCTGTCCCATCTAAAGTACCTGTAACCTGGAATGTTAAGCTGCCAGTCCTGATCTTCCCTTAGTATCGAGAAGTGTGGTGCTGGAAAAGCACAGCAGGTCAGGCAGCATCCAAGGAGCAAGACAGTCAATGTTTTGGGCATAAGTCCTTCATCAGGAATATGGCACTTTCCCCCGTCCCTCCAGTAGCCATGTTTTTGTAATGGTATATTATCCCAGTCCTACGTACATATCCATGCATAGAGTTCATTGACCTTACCTGTCAGCCTTCTTGCATTGAAATAAATACAATTTAATCCAACAGGCATTCCTTTTCCCCTGTTATGTTTTAGCCTGACCTGTCTCTTCAACTTACTATTTCTGATTACTGTATCTCCTTTGAGCCTCGCACTTGCCTCCCTGCCATTGAGGATCCCACTCCCTCCCAATCTCTGCACTTGTATTCTAGTTCTCATGAAATGAATGCATTGATTTTGCCTTCCTAACCGCCAACAGAACCTTTATGAGAGCTTAGAAAATGAAGGGTGTTCTGAGGTCAATTTGGTACTGAGCAACATGGAAGCTCTTCACAACCAGTGGTGAGCTGAATTCATCAGGTATTCACTCTGACTTCCATGTCAAGAATTCTCAATGTCTATCTAGCTTGTTCAGCACATTTGGCAAACAAGAAAGCTGAATATTAATTAGGCACATTGTGCCATTCATAAGGCTTTTGAAAAGCCTTATTTCCCTTAAATTGGCAACTAATTGCTACTCAGCAAGAAAATGGACTCATCCCTCGACAAATACATAAAGACCAGAAGACCATAAGACATAGGAGCAGAAATTAGGCCACTCTGCCCATCGAGTCTGCTCTGCCATTCTATCATAGCTGATAAGTTTCTCATCCCCAGTCTTCTGCCTTCTCCCTGTAAACTTTGAACTCCTTAACAATCAAGAACCTATCTATCTCTGTCTTAAATATACTCAATGACTTGGCCTCTGCAGCCTTCTGTGGTAATGAATTCCATAGATTCACCACTCTCTGGCTGAAGAAGTATCTCCTCATCTTTGTTCTAAAAGGTCTTCCCTTAGCTCTAAGGCTGTGCCCTCAAGGTCCTAGTCTCTCCTGCCTAACATCTTCCTAACATCCACTCTATCCAGGCTTTTCAGTATTCTGTAACTTTCAATAAGATGCCCCCTCATCCTTCTAAACTGCATAGGATATGGACCCAGAGGCTTCAAACATTCCTCATATGTTAAGCCTTTCATTCCTGGGATCATTCTCATGAATGTCCTCTGGATCTGCTCCAGGCTTAGTACATCCTTCCTGAGGTATGGGGCCCAAAGTTGCACACAGTACACTAAATGTGGTCTAACCAGAGCTTTATAAAGCCTCAGAAGTACACCCCTGCTTTTATATTCTAGTCCTCTTGAAATAAATGCCAACATTGCAGTTGCCTTCCTAACTACTGACTCAACCTGCATGTTATCCTTCAGAGACACCTGGACTAGGATTTCTGAGTCCCTTTGCATTTCAGGCTTCTGAATTCTCTCCCCATTTAGAAAACTGTCCATGCCCCTTTTCTTCCTCCAAATGCGTGACCTCACTCTTTCCCATGTTGTACTCCATCTGCCACTTCTTTGTCCATTCTGCTAACCTGTCTAAATCTTTCTGCAGCCTATCCAACTCCTCAATACTACCTGTCCCTTCACTTAGCGTTCATAGAGTCACAGAGATGTACAGCACAGAGAAAGATCTTCCGACCAGATATCCCAACCTAGACTAGTCCCACGTGCCAGCATCCAGCCCATATCCCTACAAACCCTTTCTATTCATATACCCATTCAGATGCCTTTTAAATGTTGCAATTGTACTAGTCTCCACCACTTCCACTGGCAGCTCATTCCATACACACATCACATTCTGTGTGACAAAGTTGCCCCTTAGATCTCTTTTATATCTTTCCTCTCTCACCCTAAAGCTATGCCCTCCAGTTCCGGACTTCCCCACCCCAAGGAAAATAATTTGTCTATTTATCCTATCCATGACTCTCATGATTTTACAAACCTTTATAAGGTCACCCCTCAGCGTCCGAGGCTCCAAGGAAAACAGCCCCAGCCTATTCAACCTCTTCCTATAGCTCAAACCCTCCATCCTGGCAAATGCTTGTAAATCTTTTCTGAGCCCTTTCAAGTTATCTTTGTAACATTTGCAAACTTAGCCAGAATGCTCTCAGTTCCTTCATCTAGATCATTAATGTATAAAGTGAAAGGTTGTGGTCCCAACACTGACCTTTGCAGAACACCACTTATCACCGGCTTCCATCCTGAGAAGGACCCTTTTATCTCCACTCTGCTTTCTGCCAGACAGCCAATCTTCTGTCCATTCTAGTACCTTGCCTCTAACACCATGGGTTGTTATCTTACTTAGCAGCGTCCTGTGAGGCACCTTGTCAAATGCCTTCTGGACTTCCAAGTAGATAACATCCATTGGCTCTCTTTAGTCTCGTTACCTCCTCAAAGACTGCTAACAGATAAGTCAGGCATGACCTCCTCTGACTTTGCCTGATTTTACTATGCACTTCCAAGTATTCAGAAATCTCATCCTTCAAAATTGGCTCAAAATCTTACCAACACCTGATGTCAGGCTAATCAGCCTATAATTTCCTGTCATTTGCCTTATTTCCTTCTTAAACAGGGGAGGGGAGTTGCATTACTGATTTTACAGCCCTTTGGGACTGTCCCTGAGTCCAACGATTCCTGAAAGATCACCACTAACATCACCACTATCTCCTCAGTGATCTCCTTCAGAACTCTGGGGTGTAGTCCATCTGATCCAGGTGATTTATCTACCTTCAGACATTTCAGTTTTTCTAGCACCTTCTCCTTGGTGATGGCCACCTTCGCCCCCGACTCTTTTGAATTTTTGGTATGTTACACAAGTCTTCCATCATGAAGACTGGTGTAAAGTACTTGTTCAGTTCTTCCACTATTTCTTTATTACCGATTACTACTTCCCCAGCATCATCTTCCAACGGCTCAATGTCCTCTTTTGCCCTTCATGCATCTAAAGAAACACTTGCAATCTTCTTTCACATTACCAGTTTGCTTATCCTCATATTTAATCTTCTCCCTCCTTATGTCCTTTTTAGTTGTCTTCTGTTGGTCTTTGTGGGCTTCCCAAGCCCCTGGCTTCACACTGCCCTTCATTGCATTATATGCTTTTTCTTTTGCTGTGTCTCCTGAATTACTCCCGGAAACTCCTGGCATTGCTGTTCCACTGTCCTTCCTGCTAGGCTCCTCTCCCAGTCAATTTTGCCCAGCTCCTCCCTCATGCTTCGGTTGTTGCCTTTATTCAACTGTAAATACCATTACATCTGATTTCAGCTTATCCTTTTCAAATTGCAGAATAAATTCAATCATATTATGATCACTGTCTCCTCAGGGTTCCTTCACCTTAAGTTCCCTTATCAAGTTTGCTTCACTGTACAATACTAAATCCAGAACTGCCTATTCCCTAGTGGGCTTTAACCACAATTTGCTCCAAAAAGTCATCTTGTAGACATTCCACAAATTCCTTTTCTTACAATCCACTACCAACCTGATTTTCCCAGTCCACCTGCATATTGAAATACCCTATGATCACTGTAACCTTGTCTTTCTCACACACCTTTTCTGTCTCCTGGTGTATCCTGTGCCCCACATCCCGACTAATGTTTGGAAGCCTGTACATAACTCCCATTATGGATTTTTTACCTTTGCAGTTCCTCAATTCTAGCCACACAGATTCTACATCATCTGACCCCACATCATTTCTTGCTATTGATTTAATTTCATTTCTTACTCATAAGGCAACCCTACCCTCTCTGCCTACCCACCTGTCTTTTCAATAGGATGTATTTCCTTGGCATTAGCTTCTAGTCCTGATCCGCTTGCAGCCACATCTCCATGATGCCCACCACATCATACCTGCCAATTCTAATCTGTGCCACAAGCTCATTTACCTTATTTCATATGGTGCATGCATTCAGAATACAACACCTTCAGTCTTGTGTTGACTGTCCCTCTTCTTAATGACATTCCTCTATCTGATGTGCTTGAAGTTAGATTCCTAACCCTTTCTAAACATTCTGTTCTATTTTGTGTTCTGGAGATTTTAATAACCTCTCCTCAGTTCTCTTTTCTTTTCATTTTTTTTCATAAAAGTTGGATGCAGCTGCTTTTGATGTCAAGGAAGGCCTCAGGCTTCATAAGCAATTCTGCCACAATTCTGTCATAACCCTGTTTGCTCAGCATTTACCATTTATCAATATTAGATTTCACATTCCCTATTCTGCCCAAGTGTATATAAAATATAAAATCCATCTTCCAAACGTTTCACTGCCCCTCCCAACTCCATCACTCTCATTTTTGTTTCTTGTTTTTGACAAAACTGGCCAATATCCACATTTCAGTAATCTGAATTTTGTTTATCAGGAGTGCAACAGATGTAATGTATTGAGGCTTCGTTGTGATGAATTTTTTTCCATCTAGTTCAGGAATATAATTATCTGAAGCCACCTGTGTTCAAATCTATGTAGATCTACAAATGAAAATTGATAATGGAAAAATGGTCAAACACTGAAGGGCCATAGGGAGTTCAGAACTCGCCTAAGAATCTACCAGTAACACATAGGAATTTATATTGACTCACTATGGACAGCTTTATGCCATGATTATTTGAGTCAAGAAAATGAGACTGCCCAAGTCTGTCATTTAAGTAGCGTAACAATTGAAAATAGTGTGTATCTTGAACTTCATATCTTACGACTCTACTGATAGCAGGTGCCTTGAGGAATTTCTCAAGTCAGATCACTGCACTTGATATAACACTGAACAAAGGTTAAGTGGAATAAGGGGAAATGGTAGCAGAGACACAGTAAGCAGCTGAGTGGAGGCCAAGGTCTAATCTTCCCCTGCTGCAATGAGCCAGATTCCTACTTTACAATCGGCAGCCCACGGAGAAAAGGCTGTTAATTGGCTAAACATCTCACATAGTCTATTTAGAACATTATGATCAGTCAGAATGGCATAATCAGAGGTTCTGTTGAAATCTGGTGCTACAGAAACACAAAAGGGAACCGCAGAGCTCAAAAGTATGGATATTTGTTATTTCCCAAGTTTAAATCTACAACTGGACATCAACACACAACATACACCGAAACCAGAAGGAGCAAAGCTTCACTGTATCAACTGAGATGAACTGTCTCCAAATCACTAATCTTTTCAGTGATAATATCCACTTTCACTTTATAACTATAAAGAAACAGCAAAGCTTTGGGAGAATGACTGTCAATGTAATCAATGACGATATAAATGATAGGTGAATGCTGCAGAACAGAATACAAGCAGCATACTACTGATGGTTAGTTGAGAATCCAAGGACAGCTGGAAGAGCATTGGAATATTAGAGTCTGGAGGGGAAGATATCAGTAGCAAATGGACAGATTTAAGAATAAATATGAGTAATGTAACAAAGGTGCAAATTGATGTTTTTTTGCAGTGGAGATAATTTGGGCTCAGTAACTCAACTGGAGCCAACTAGGTCATGGAGGGTTTCTTTCCAGGAGGTCTTAACAGTTTTCTCACTTACCAAACCCCTAATTAGCTCATCATACCTGGTATAAAGAACAAAGAACAATACTGCACAGGGACAGGCCCTTTGACCCTCCAAGCCTGTGCTGACACATTTTGCCCATCCATACATGGTCCTATGCCCGAAACATCAACTTGCCACTACTGGGATATCCTGGAATGGGCTCACACCCCTCGTCCTCTGATAGCTTTAAAAACTTGATGGAAACCCGGGAAACTCTTGCAGAGGTGTCCTGGAGCTGAGATGACTGACCTCCAAACATCACAACCATCGTCATTTGTGCCAGATATAACTCTAATCAGCAGAGGGCTGTTTACTGATTCCCATTGATTCCAATTTTGCTAGGCCTCTGCTCCTCACTGTCACACTCAGTCAAATGAGGCCTTGATGTCACAGGTTGTCATTCTCACCTCATCTCTGGAATTCAGCTCTTTTTTCCATGTTTGAGGTCAGGAGCTGAGTAGTCCGCACAGAACCCAAATTGGGCATCACTGAGCAGGTTATTACTGAGCAAGTGCTGCCTGATAACACTGTTGATGATACCTTCCGTCACTTTACTGATGATTGAGAGTACATTGATGGGGCAATAACTGGCTCAGTTAGATTTGTCTTGTGTTTTGTGTGCAGAACATCCCTGGGAAAGTTTCCATATTGTCGGGTAGATGCCAGTGTTTTAGCTTTACTGGAGCAGCCTGGCTAGGATCATGGCAATTTCTGGAGCACGAGTATTCAGGACTATTGTCAGAATGTTGTCAGGTCCTTTGGAACAAATTGGCGAACTGGAGTTGGTACCTACTCACTCTGACCTCTATGTCAAGAACTGTCAATGCCTGGTTTCCTCATGGCACAATTTAGGACAGAAAGCTGCATATAAATGTAGTCAGACTTGAAGTAAATAACAAGCAATAACCCTTTAATAGGCAACTTGCAACTGCCAAGCAAGAACCTCATCTCAATGTCTGAATCTCAATTAGAAAATGCAACAAGTTGATCCCAAGGTCAAGAAAGGCCTTGCTGAACTTCTCCTGCAATTCTATCAGAGTTCTCACTGTAGCCCATGTCATTCAGGCACTTCTCACCATTGGCTTTGATCTTTCCAACGTTTAACTGAAAGAAGTTGGCGACTGGAACTGAATATTGGATAAGCAGGCTGGCAGCACAGAGCGGGAGGGTACAGTCATATGCATTCGGGTAAGGAGTAGGTAACTCAGCCTCTTGACCCTTCTCTACCATTCAGTATGACCATTGCTGATCCAATTGCTCTGCATTCCCAGCCTAGATAACGTTTTAACCCCTTACTAATCAGGAACCGATCCACCTCCACCTTTTGAGCAAGAGGGTTCCAAAGACTTAAAACCTGTATGAGAAAGAAAAATTCTCCTCAACTCTTTCTTAAATGGCTGACCCCTTACTTTTTAAAGTGACCCTGAATTAAAGGATGTCTCATAAGAGAAAACATCCTTTCCACAACCATCCTATGAAACAAGGATCTTGTGCGTTACAACATATCACCTCATCTTCTGCCTCAGGAGCCTGCAACCACTCAGCCTCAATACTGAACTCACCAGCTTCCAAATCTCCTCCCATCCCACCCCATCCCAGATCCAATCCTCCGACTCAATTCTATCCTCTTGACCTGACCTAACTGTCCATCTTCCTTCCACCTATCCACTCCACACTTCCCAATGACCTATCACCATCACCCCCTACTTTCACCCACCTATTGCCATACTACTCACTTTTCCCCAGCGCATCCCCCCCCCACCCCCCACAGTCCTAAAACCTCAACTCTCTTGTTCCTCAGATGCTGCCTGACCTGTTGTGCTTTTTCCAGTGTCACATTATATCAATTATAGGCCACAGGTTTGGGGGGGGGGAGGGGAAAGATTTAAAAGGGATCTAAGGGGCAACTTTTTCATGCAAAGGATGGTGCGTGTATGGAGTGAGCTGCCAGAGGAAGAGGTGAAGCTGGTACAATTACAACATTTAAAAGTCATCAAGATTGGTATATGAATAGATTTGGTTTAATGGGTTATGGGCTAATTGCTGGCAAATGGGATATCTGGTTGCCATGGATGAGTTGGACTGAAGGGTGCTGTACATCTCAATGACTCTATAACTCTGACTTTCCAGCATCTGCAGTCCTCACTTTCTCCTAGTCACTTCTTACTCTTCTAAACCCAGGTATATGCCCATCCTGTCCGATCCTTCCTTTTAAGTTCATCTGCCCAGTCAGGTACTCATCAAGTAAATCTTTCCTGAACTATTCCAACACATTTACATCCCTTTTACATAACGAGACCAGTACAGCACACAGTACTCCTTCTACACCCTGTGTAGTTAAAAACATAACCTTCCTACTTTTGTATTCAATTGCCCTCATAATAAATTATATAATTCTATTCGTTTTCCTCATTACTTGCTGTACCTGCAAACTAACCTTTTGCAATTCACTCACTAGGACACTCAGAACCCTCTGCATCTGGGAACTCTGCATCTCTCATCATTCTGATAAACTTCCCACCAAAAAGAGTTGATTGCTAAAGCTGAGAAAATATGGTGAACAGTTAGACCAAGTAGCCATGAGTTCATGAGTGGAGGCAGCCTCTTCATCTTCAGGTAAGGTTATTGTGTTATGGACTAAGCCAAACCGCTCAAAACATTCTTAAGTAGGCAGCTCAGACCATAACATTGCAAAATTTTTTGGTAAGTGTACAGTGAAAATTACCCGGATTCAGTTAGTTAGTTGACTATTAGATTTTAAAAGACAAACATTTATTCACAAAACGACACAATGAAACACAAAGAACAGAATAAAGAGCCCCTACAGAACTCAGCCTATCCAACTAGACTTAATTATGCTGTTCTGAATATACACAACATTTCGAATAAGCAAACTCCATTTAAAAACCAGAACAAATGGAACACATGCTTACAGGTTGAAGTTGAAGGGCAAAGAGAGAGAGTTTTCACACAGCTCCCTGTTGAACTTCTCACCAGTTCAGGACTGAACTAAAATTGCTCAACTCAGCTGGAGAGTTGACTATTCCCCTTTCATTATACAGGTCACTTCTAAAACATGACCACTATGGCCTGAAGTCTCATCTGTTTACATATAAACAAAAGGCCTCTCAAAATCCTTTTCATCTCTGTACCAAACTAGATTTTTTTTGGAGCCCCACCCAGTTTATTACCCCTCTGAAAAAAAATCAAGGACAGAGTATCTTTGAGCCAACGAACAGCTTTTGGGAAAAAAAGGGACGAGCTTTGTGACAGTTGTGAAAGGGTAGCAAGTAAACAAGGGAAGGATGAGAATGGGAAAGATCTTTTTAAAGAGACAGACCCTCTTGGGACACAGCACAATAATGCTATAATGATGTGCTCATGCAAGTATTGGTTTAGGAGGAGAACGAATGGGTTGCGTGGGATGACATAATTTCTGAGGTTCTTTCTCGGGATGTTCTTGGGTTATACAAAAATCAGAACTATCACAACAGCTGAAAAGTAACAATGATCACATACTGAATGAAAGAAAATCTTTACTTTTAGAGTAAATGTATCACTCATTGGTGATGCTCCAGGGCATATCTGTCACTATTAGAATTCTGGAAGACCCAGAGAAGCATAAAATTCCTGTTCAATCAGTTGCTGTGACTGGGTTAGCCATTTCACATATTTGATTCTTGAAGTCTGTCAATTGTCAAAGAGGTCAGCTCCCGGTATGTGATATTTTAACAGTGGTACTGAAGTTGAAGACAGCATCTAATTGATTAATCTCAAACTTACAATTGCATACAGGCAAACTTATCTGGGGTATCCTGTACACCAATTGCATACTCGATTGATCCATGGTGATTTTCATAAATCACTGTACCTTGGCCTCAGGGAAGCCATGGTGCCTCCACTCTCAGGTGAGAAATGGCTGCAAATCACATTTTCTCATTTGCTAGATTTAGAATCCTTTCTTGCAGATGGACATGAAATTAAACAAGGTGCCAGTTAATTTCACACAACACTACATGATAGAAAAAAAGTTGTGAAAATAGTACATGTAGTGGATTGGGAAAATGGGCAATTTACAACCTTAAACTTCATAGATTCCTGGAGTCAGAATAAATTGGAAATTTCCAACAAATAAAATTCATAAAATGAAAAGAGATTACAGATGCACATCTTTCACAAAAGAGAAATGTTGAATACTACAGATATATCTGAAACGTGTAAGTCATTTTGATAGCACTCTTCAAATCTGATTATCAGTTATGGTCCACCATTTAATGTATTCTTCTAATGTTGTTTGCTTTACAGGGAATGACAAATAAAAGGAGAACACAAACAGCCTTTACTGAAACCTATTTAAAGATTTTACTTTGCCTCTAAAAAAATTCTATTTGCTCTTCCAAAAATATATATTTTATTACTTCCACATGAATACCTGTCTACTGTCAGGAGCCAGTCACCACATTTCCGCAGTATAATATTCCATATGCTAATTAAGTTACAACCTAGTTGTTTGAAATATGAATGCTTTGATGTTGAGAGAATAAAAATTACTAAATATTTTATAATTTTATTTTATACATATAGAAATGCATCCTTTCCAAATACAGTATATTTTGTCTGTGTAATATATGTTCAGTAAAGTGTTATTAAATACTGTATATGCCTTTCAGGCAAGTGGAACCATTCTGAAGAGCAACTGGCACAGTTGTTGACTGTAAAATACATCTCTGTGGAAAACAGAAACACAATTATATGTGCACAAAATGGAATCTTTAGGTTCTATTACCACAGCCCTGAGTACAAAATGAATCAAACATTGTCCTTGCAAGATACATTAAATATGAGTCTCTTTCAGAATTACAGAAATAGCTAAAGAGACAAATTCAGTCACAGTACCATCCGCACCTGCATTTAAATTACAAAATATCTGTACAGTTGCTCAAATGAGAGGCACTTACATTGAATCTAATGCAAATTCAGCTTTTAAATTCTGTTAAGTGAGGTCTGATTAGGTCTGAATTTTATATTGGTAAGTCAGCATATTCATATCTATGTTCCATAAACTGTATCAATACTTAATTCAGAGATAATGGAAACTCGGAATTAATATCTCAGGCAGTTTCAGTTCATGAAAAGATATGTTCCATTATATATTTCAGAAATAAAATTGATTTTCTCCTCTTTCTAATAAGCAATATAGTGAAGTGTGTGTGGTTGCTTCTGATCAATGCTACAAGTTGTAAAATGGACCTGCCTTTAATGTGCCTCATTTTTTTCAACTATTCAATTCATCTTGCACTTTCAACGAAGAAGAAAATCGGGGTAATCTGATACACATGAATAAGCTGGGACAATCTAAATGCACTTTGGCACTTTACAGCTTTCTAGACTCAACATGAACTCAGCAACTTCAATTTAGTCTCCACTTTGATAGGTTCCCTCCACCCAAAGTATGTTTCCTTGTCTTCATGTTATGGCTTTTACTCAGAGCTGAATCTTTTCACACTTACTGTGGATCTCTGCTTTATCGCTTATTTACAACCATCACTACTTCCTTTGTCTTTTGTTTTATGACACCATTGATCTGTAATCTCCAACTGACCTTTTACAGACCTTTTTTGTTCCAGTTGCTCCTCCCGAACAGCAAAAAAACTCATCACATTTCTATCTCTTTCCAGTTCTGAAGAAGAACCAAGGTTTCAAGACATTAATTTGGGGCAGCATGGCGGTTCAGTGTGGGGTTGGCACTGTTGTCTCACCAGTGATCCAGGTTCAATTCCAGCCTTGGGTGACCGTCTGAAAGAGTTTGCACATTTGCCCTCAGCCCAAAGGTGCGCAGGTTCGGTAGATTGGCTATGCTAAATTGCCCATAGTGTCAAGGGATGGGTAGGTTAGATGGATTAGCCATTGGAAGTGCAGGGTGAGTCTGGTGAAATGTTCCTCAGAGAATCAGTGTGAATTTGATCAATCGAATGGCCTATTCTCACACCGGAGGGATTCTGTTAATTCCTTTTCTCTCTCCACAGATGGCACCACCTCAGATGATTTTCTCCAGCACTTTACCTTAATTATGGTGATGGAGGTATCTGGAACATTTGCAACAAAAGTGATTATAAAAGCCATAAGAATTAGGAGCTGGAATCAGGCAGTGACCACTTCAGCAGATGCACTCTTCAATAAGATCATGGCTGACCTAATTACTCCATACTCCTGCTTTCCACTGGTAACCTTTCAGAACCTTATTTATCAAGATTCCAATCTGAACATTTGAATTGGGAATAGGAATAAATGAGTATGACTGCATAAAGCCAATGCTGATTGGAACACTTGCCCCAGTTTTGGCACAAGGCCTCAGATTACAATGAGGTCATTGAAGTATTGTCTGGATAGGATGTGCTTTGTATACTTCTAGTGCATAGATTACTGCCATATGGCTCATTCCGTTTTACTCAGAATACAAGGAGAACTAGCCATTTGGATACAGAATGGGCTCAAAGGTAGAAGAGAGAGGGCGGTGCTGGAGGGTTGTTTTTCAGACTGGAGGCCTGTGACCAGTGGAGTGCCACAAGGATCATTGCTGGGTCCACTACTTTTTGTCATTTATATAAATGATTTGGATGTGAGCATAAGAGGTACAGTTAGTAAGTTTGCAGATGACACCAAAATTGGAGGTGTAGTGGACAGCGGAGAGGGCTACCTCAGATTGCAACAGGATCTTGATCAGATGGGCCAATGAGCCGAGAGGTGGCAGATGGAGTTTAATTCAGATAAATGTTATGTGCTGCAATTTGGGAAAGCAAATCTTAGCAGGACTTATACACTTAATGGTATTAGAGAGTGTTGCTGAACAAAGAGACCTTGGAGTGCAGGTTCATAGCTCCTTGAAAGTGGAGTCGCAGGTAGATAGGATAGTGAAGAAGGCATTTGGTATGCTTTCTTTTATAGGTCAGAGTATTGAATACAGAAGTTGGGAGGTTATGTTGTGGCTGTACAGGACATTGGTTAGGCCACTGTTGGAATATTGCGAGCAATTCTGGTCTCCTTCCTATCGGAAAGATGTTGTGAAACTTGAAAGGGTTCAGAAAAGATTTACAAGCATGTTGCCAGGGTTGGAGGATTTGAGCTCTTGGGAGAGGCTGAACAGGTTGGGGTTGTTTTCCCAGGAGCTGAGGGGTGACCTTATAGAGGTTTATAAAAGTATGAGGGGCATGGATAGGAGAAATAGACAAAGTCTTTTCCTGGGGTCGGGGAGTCCAAAACTAAAGGGCATAGGTTTAGGGTGAGAGGAGAAAGATATAAAAGAGACATAAGGGACAATCTTTTCACAGAGAGGGTGGTAAGTGTATAGAATGAGCTGCCAGAGGATGTGGTGGAGGCTGATATAATTGCAACATAAAAGACATTTGAATGGGTATATGAATAGGAAGGGTTTGGAGGAATATGGGCCAGGTGCTGGCAGGTGGGACTAGATTGGGTTGGGATATCTGGTCGGCATGGACGGGTTGGACTGAAGGGTCTGTTTCCATGCTGTACATCTCTATGATTCTATGACTTTTTTGCAGTGATTTCATGCAACATTGTGGCTTGCTTAGCAAATTCAGAGGGCAGCTAAGAAACAACTACATTGCTGTATGTCTCAATTACAGTCTGCTCTGATATAATGCAAGTTTTGTTCTTGAGCAATCCTGGTTATAAGAAAATTGTGTAATAAGCAGCACCATTTAAACCAGTGGGATCAGAATCATGTTATACCCAATACAGGAAGTGAAACTTCGCATTCTACAAATAATGGTCTAAATTCTTCAACTGCGATATGGCCAATTCTCTTTGAAGAAATGTGCGATATAGCAGAACCGACTATAAGTTGTAGGCCAAATTGGGTAAGGAAGGTGGATTTCTTTCACTGGAGGATAATCCACAAGCTTTACAATAATCATTTCTGGAACTAGCTTTTATTTCCATCTGCGTTAATTGATTGAATTCAAACTTCTCTAGCTGGTGTGATGCGACTTGAAGCCATGTCCCCAGAATATTACTGGAGTAATATTAGCACTTTGCTTCCAGCTCCTAGGATCTTAATACATGTTGAAGATGACTGGGTGACCATTCAGGAAAAGCATTGGTTGTTTTCATCAAACCAATGAAGTAATACACTACCAAGGTAATAAACTATTAGAAGAAAAACATAACTTTTATAGTTTACCTCAATGACGAGTCATCACTGTCCAAGTATGGCACCTACTGGAACATTCATAAGACTATCCTATACAAGCTCTGAGAGATCAAGACACTTGCTTATACCAGAAAACTGACAAATTCCAGTCAAATGCAGACTGCAAGGAGGTTCCACAATGTTTAGCTATGTGTCCAGAGGCCCCAGGCTGTCCTCAACACTGCTCACAGAAAAAGCCCAAATTCTAGACCAATGTGGGGTGCTGGAAAAAGCACAGCAGGTCAGGCAGCATCCAAGGAGCAGAAGAGTTGACATTTCAGGCATAAGCCCCTTCTGAGATGTTGCCTGATCTGCTGTGCTTTTCCAGTGCCACACTTTTCGACACGGACTCTCCAGCATTTGCAGTCCTCACTCTCCCCAAATTCAAAAAAGCCAGGCAGGGCATGTTAACCAATCCTCAATATTGAGGTAATCAACATACTACCACAGGTTGCCAACACTGCTCTCTTGATAAGTTTCTCATGCTGTGAGAAACAAGAAACATATTCAAACTCCTGTTGAGTAGCAAAGCTTCAGAGGTCACTGATATTCAAGCAAAGGTCAACTAGGCTGGCGTTCATTGCCTTGTCAAGAATTACTTCAGTCTACTTCAAAATGAGGAGTCATTTTGTAAGAATGCAAAGAAACCTCCATTATCTACCTCCAGCATTGTCTGGGTACAGTGCATCTTTGACATTTCTGGTACATAGGTTACTACCAACATGTTTCTTATTTGACTTTTCTCTCTTGATTGATACAACTTTGAGATTCGCTTGGTAATTTCAGACAGCAGTTAAAAATCTACAAGGTTCACTGCAGACAACACCTTCCAAACCAGTGACCAGTACTACCATTGCACCAGCAAGAATGAGAGCAGCAGATAATGGAAATGCCACCACCAGCAAGTCCCTACCAAGGCACTCACCACACTAACTTGGAAACATATTGCCGCTCCTTCAGTGAATTTGGGTCAAAATCCTGGAATTCCCTTCCTAAAGGCTTTATGGGATCCACCTATACTAAATCAACTGCAACAGGTGAATAAGGCAGCTCACCACCACCTTCTCAAGAGCAACTAGGGACGGGCAATAAATGCTGGCCCAGTCAGTAATATCCATGGAACATGAGTGAATAAAGTAGAATCTCACCCCTCTCCACCATCAGCAAATTCTTTACCAGAATTCTTCTGAAGATTTCAGTGTAACATCTCAAACAGAACCTGCTACTAATCAGTCAGTGTGATTTCAGAAAACAACAAAAAAAACTGATGTAGTTTACAGATTGACAGGTCCAGGAAAATTATCAAGAATAGAACATGCACCTCTCCATCACTTTTGTTAGCATCACCAAGGTCTTTGACACAGTCAGCTATGAGAGCATGTGGAAGTAAATGGGGAATTTCAGCTGCCCTGAAAAATTCTTCCCAATAGTTTGGCAATTCCAGTACTGCATGCTCATTCATGTCCTGGATGATAGTGGGTCTGCCAGCCCATTCCCACTCACTAATGAAATTAAAAAACAATGACTTTTTCAGTATGTTTTTCTCAGTTTTGCTCTCTGCATGCCTTCCATTATGGTGGTCATGGCATCTAAAGCAGAAACCATATGAATAGGAAGTCGCTCAATCTGAGATGACTTTTGGCAAGGGCCAAGATGTCCTCGGTCAATCACATTTTGTAAGTCAGTGATTGAGCACTAGCAGCTGGTTTTCAGTTGAATATGGAATGTAGCATGGATTTCTTCTCTGATGCATGAAACAACTTGAGCTTTCGGGTTAATGTAAAGAAAACAGAGTAATAGTTCTATTAAAGGCCTATCATTACCCCCAAATTTCAATTCATGGCCAGAACCTATCAACGGTGGAGAAGTTCCTACTTCCTGACAGTTCCATCTCTCTTGAGTTGTCTATATTAATAACAAGATACATGTAACAATTGCCACAGTAAATCTTGCCCTCAGGTGTGTTCAATGAATTAAGAGCAGTGGGCCTGCCTATCAAACTGAAAATCGAATGCAATATCCTGGCCAAACTGCTCTAAGTATCTGAGCCTTTGACTATTTACCTATATCATGACAAGAAGCTCAACCATTCTGAAATTTCTGAACATCAGATGGCAGGACAAAATACCACACACTGAGATGTTTGCCACAAATGACTTGGCAATCAGCCTATTTTGAGGCAGTCACAAGTGAGTTGGGCTGGCCACATAGCTGGAGTGCCTGAGATTCATTTACTGAAGTGATTCTTCCATGGACAGCTTTGGAGTCTAGTATGTGCCCTTATGGTGGTTAAAGGAAGCATGACAGGGACACCCTGAAAGCTTCTCTAGGAGTTATGATACCAAATTGGAGATCTCGGAACAGCTCACCCAGGATCACTGTCCCTAAAACATCCATATAAAAAAAAAGCCACCTTGAAAAGCAAGCACAAATCAGAGGCAAAGACTAAACTCAAGGTGAGGAGATTCTGAGTCAGCAACTCATCCAAAACACAGTATTCTGCAGTATCTTATTCTACTTGCAGCAAAGTCATGTCACAGACTGTTCACCTACGTATCCACCACAATCCTACCAAACATCCCAGATGAAGAACATGGTCATTTTCCCATCCAAAGATGAAAAAGGGAAAAACAGCAACTAAGAATAGGTTTAATAGGTTGCAATAGCATTGTACCTTTGTAATATCAAGGACAGCAAACTAATGATGAAATTCTGATGTTAACTTGGCTCAGTTAATGGATCTCTCACCTTGGAACTTAGAATGATTGTGAATTCAAGCCACATTATCATTAGGCACATAACCTAAGGGTAAAAGTATTGGAGACATCATCTCTCAAATATAATTTCGAACTGAGATTCAAATTATTACTCTGGTGAATGTAGAGATCCCGTGGCAGCATCTGAAGAATATCAATGAGTTTGTATTGTGTCCTGGACAATATTCTTTGCTAGTCCAATGTGTGATCAAATGTTTGTATGCAAGCAGTTACCTATGGAAACATATGTATGCAGCCTGTTTGTTGCTTTTTGTCTTGAATTCATTGAATCAGTTACTCATTCATCATAAACCATTTTGACAGCACCCAATATGTGATTATGCGTTATATGAATGTGTATTACAGAAACAGTGAGCACAAAGAAGCTGAATTTTGCAGCTACATTCTTTCAGATAACTGAAGGATGAGGTTTATGTGGTCAAACAGGGTTATTGCCCACTCAGATGAGATAGCCTTTTGAGTGAATGAAGAATCATTATTGTCGGAACAGACCATTGGACCAGATCTTCCAATGCCAATAGTTGTGAATCTTAAGGCTGCTAACACAGTTGTTTTTCAGCATACATTGAAATTCCTGATGCCTACACAAGCACTGTGTTTGCCTGGCAAATTTAAATATCCAACAGCTTGAGTTATTTACAAAGAACTGTTCCTAAAACTATTATTTATTTAATCTCTGGTGTAATTCAGGTGAATAGTAGTATAAGTCAATTCACTGCCACCCAACCACCTATCCACCCATTCACAAAAACATTTATGATCTTTTAAAATTTTCCTGATTACAGTTACTGATGTTCGTGATGTTGTCAAAGGCAAGTGTGTCCTCAGCACTGCACCTCATTGCCATTCTTCTTATGGTTGACTGTACTGAAACAGTGCTCGCAAGAGTACAAAACAGGACCCTGCACTGTTCACAACCAACAGTGATCAACCTAGCAACTCTACTGACCAGAAGATCTGGACCATTAGTGTGAGGGATCTCTGTTATTCACCTACACCGTCTTCTTTATGGCTATTTTCAGAAAATGCGTGACAAACAAGCTAAATTTAGAGTGGGCTACATTGCTACTCCAATTAGTGAGTGGCACGATGGCACAGTGATTAGCACTGCTGCCTCACTATGCCAGAGACCCGGGTTCAATTCCTGCCTTAGGCGACTGACTGTGTGGAGTTTGCACATTCTCCCCGTGCCTGTATGGGTTTCCTCTGGGTGCTTATGTTTCCTCCCACAGTCCAAAGATGTGCAGGTTAGGTGAATTGACCATGCTAAATTGCCTGAAGTGTTAGGTGTAAGGGAATGGGTCTGTGTAGGTTGCGCATCGGTGCAGACTGGTTTGGCTGAAGGGCCTGTTTCTACACTGTAAGTAATCTAATCATTATGCAGTTGAGAAAGAAGAAGAGGAAACCTGATGAAATAGATTTATGCTGTTATTTTGCACATTTTTGACTCTTTATTCTTTTCTCAGATGTTGGATGTTGGTGGAAAGGCCCGACATTTTTTGAACATGTCTAATTGCCCTTGAACTGAATGGCTTGCTGGGCCATTTCAGACAGCAGTTAGGAGTTATCTTTATTGCTGTGTGTCTGGACAATGTAGTCTAGATAGGGCAAGAATTCTTACATAAAAGGCATTAGTGCTTTAAACGTCAATTGTAGCTGCATGGCACCATTACTGAGACTCCTGATTTATTGCCTAAATTTATATTCTATCAATAATTGTGGTGAGATTTGGTCTGTTCTCGCATGACATTAGTCTAGGTCTCTGGATTACTTGTGCAATAGCATTACTGCCACGGCGCTTTTTTGAGCCCAATTGACAGGAACCTAATCTACCATCTTAAACAGGCATTGTCTTCACCACTAGTACATAGTCATAGCATCAACAAGATGCATCATTGCAAATTACCAAGGCTTCTTTGACAGCACCTTCCAAACACATGAACTCTGCCAGCTGGAAGAACAAGGACTGCAGCTGAGTGGACATGCTTTCAAGATCATCACCAGGACACAAACCATCCTGAGTTATCCTTCATGGATGTAGGGTCAAAGTACTGAAACTCCCTTCCTAATATCACTTTGGGTATATCCACACAAAATGGGCTGAAATATTTCAAGATGGTGGCTCATCAACATCATGTCAAGGGAAATTAAGGATGGACAATAAATGCTGGTCTTGCTAACAATGTTTGCATCCAAATTCAATTACTAAAAACTTTCACATATCAGGAATGGAACATACAAACAAAAACAAAAAAAAATGTGGAATACCCAACCAAATCCAAATAACAAACTCAAATGAAAGTTCAAGAAGGGGAGTAGAGACAACCCTGCTAATTATAGACCAGTGATTCTTACTTTGGTTGTGGAAAAAGTGTTGGAAAGGATTATAAGAGACAGGATTTATAATCATTTAGAAAGGAATATTATAATTTGATTAGGGATAGTCAACACGGTTTTGTGAAGGTCAGGTTGTACCTCACAAACCTTAGAGTTCTTAGAGAAGGTGACCAAACAGGTGGATGAGGGTAAAGTGGTTGATGTGATTTATATGTATTTCAGTAAAGCGGGTCTTAAGTTCCCCACAATACGCTATTGCAGAAAATAGAGAGACATAGGATTGAGGTTGATTTAGCAGTTTGGATCAGAAATTGGCTTGCTGAAGGAAAACAGAGGGTGGTGGTTGATAGGAAATGTTCACCCCAGAATTCAGTTTTACTAGTAGTGTACTGCAAGGATCTGTTTCGGGACCACTGCTGTTTGTCATTTTTATAAATGACCTGGATGAGGGCATAGTAGGATAGGTTAGTAAATGTGCAGATGACACTAAGGTCAGTGGAGTTGTGGACAGTACCAAAGGATGTTGCAGGTTACAAAGGGACATAGATAAGCTGCAGAGCTGGGCTGAGAGATGGTAAATGGAGTTTAATATGGAAAAGTGTAAAGGAAGGTGTAACAGGAATACAGAGTACTGGGCTATTGATAAGATTCTTCGTAGTGTCGATGAGCAGAGAGATCTTGGTGTCCATTACATAGATCCCTGAAAGTTGCCACCCAGGTTGATAGGGTTGTTAAGAAGGGCATATGGTGTGTTAGCTTTTATTTGTAGAATGGCTGAGTTTTGGAGCCATGAGGTCATATTGCAGCTGTGCAAAACTGTGGTGCAGCTGCACTTGGGAGTATTGCGTACAGTTCAGGGTCGCCACATTAGAGGAAGGGTGTGGAAGCATTGGAAAGGATGCAGAGGAGGTTTACTAGGATGTTGCCTGGTATCAAGGGAAGGTCTTATGAGGAAAGGCTGAGGGACTTACTTATTTTCGTTAGAGAGAAGAAGGTTGAGAGGTGACTTAATAGGGACATACAAGACGATCAGAGGGTTAGATAGGGTGGACAATGAGAGGTTTTTTTCCCCCAGATGGCGATGGCTAGCACAAGGGGACATAGCTTTAAACTGAGGTGTGATAGGTATAGGACAGATGTCAAAAGCGGTTTCTTTATTCAGCGAGTAGTAAGAGCGGGAATGCCATGACTACAACAGTAGGAGAATCGCCAACAATGTGAAACAGTTGGCTTCATTTGTTGCTTAAATTTTTGAAATCCCTTACATTCCCATGGTAGATTGGAGGGCTTTTGCCCGAAACATTGATTTTTCCTGCTCCTCGAATGCTGCCTGACCTGCTGTGCTTTTCCAGCATCACTCTAATCTAGACTCTGATTTCCAGCATCTGCAGTCCTCACTTTTGCCTATCCTACCTACAGGATAGATCCCAAAAACTGGCAGATTGTATCAAACAACATATCCCTTCATCTGTTCATGATAAGCAAGGTACTGACCATACCCAACCAGCCTGTTCTCACAACCTTCACAACCCAGGAATCCAACATGAGATTTGATTCTGTGATTAGACAGTATTTGCTAAATAATCCTGAGTGTGTGGAGAATCTCACTGGCAACCAATTTTGGATTATCTGTTGGCTCTGCAATGTGGTACACTTGCATGTACTCAAAGCTACATAAATTAATATAAAGGGTTCTGTACTTTGCCCTGGTGTCCATGGTTTCTACCTTACCACAGTCTACTTGGTATGCTGTGACAGCACTCTCCTCCTATACAGTATAAATGGTGCTTTCCTTACCAGCTAACTGTTCTGATGAGTATGAGACAAAAAGCTTTGTATCTTTTTCTAGCTGCACTCAATGAAAACATCGAGAGAATCTAAACATTTGCACAATGGAAGTATTCAACAAAACTACTTTAAAATTGGTTGCAGACAATCTTTTGAGACAAAACCTTACTACACTTGTCTTTTCTTAAGATGACATGATCGTTTCTCAGATTTTTGTTCATTCTTTCATCCTTAGCCCTCAAAGAATGGTTTCCATGATAGATAAACTTTACTGATCTTACCCTGAATGTAGCAGGCATGAAAAATAAGTGTGGTTCCAATATTAACCTCTAATGGCATTTGTACAAAGACTGCCACTTCATGTAGAATGGAGAAAAGGACATAGACTGGCAATCTACTGTCTAGTTATGTAGGTTAATGCAGGCTGTTATAACCATCAATCAGTACTTTGGCACTTTTAAAAATGGACTGTAGCAACATGGATATGAAATTGGCTGAGGGATGTGAAATAGAACAGAATGGTTAATGGTTAATTTTCAGACGGGAAGAAGGTTTGTATTGGAGTTCTTTGGGGTTGGCATTGGTACCCTTGCTTTTCCTGACTTTGAATATACATACACATAAATGTACACTTGATCATGGTGTGCAAGGAACAATTTGAAAGTTTGTGAGCAACTCAAAATTTGGGAGAAGTGTAAACTGTGAAGACAGTGTAGAACCTCAAAAGGACATTAACATGTGGTTGGAGTGTGTGGTTTAGGTGGCAGATGAACATGGAGAAACGTGAGTTACAAAGAACATGAGGAGATAGTATAAAATAAATATACTATTCGAAAAGGATATTCAGGAGCAGAGAAACAGAACACAGTGTATAAGTGCATCAGTCATTATAAGTGCCAGGACAGATATCAACAGCTGTTAATAAAACATACAGTATCCTAGACTTCATAAGTAAGGGCACAGAGTATGAGAGCAGGGAACTTATGAGGAATTTATATGAGACATTGACAGAGCTCAGCTGGAGTATTATGTACATTTCTGATTGCCATGCTATGGGAAGAATGTGAATGCATTGGAGAGAGTATGGAAGTTTCTGAGAATACTTCAGGGATGGGACACTTCAATTAGGAAGAAAGATTGGAGATGTTGATACAATTTTCCTTGGAGAGAAGGGCAAGAAAATATTTGATAGAAGTTTTCAAAATCAAAAGGGGTCTGGTCAGTCTAAATAGACAGAAACTGTTCCCATTCATAAATAGATAGAGTACAAAAGGAATAAACCAAGATGAAAAAAGTACCTTTTCACACAGTGTATATTTAGGGTATGGTGTGTATTACCCGGAAGTACAGTGGTAGCAGGTTCAACTGGAGCATTCAAGAAGTTACTGGAGATCATTTAAATAGAAACAATGCAAAGGTTACAGGAAAGACAAACAAGAATGGCACTAAGTTAAAATTGCTAGAAAGACAACACAGACATCATGGATCAAAGTCCTCCTTCTGCACTATTAACAAATCTGTAACTGAAGAAACAAATTATTCGTTTTACTTTTCCAATTCCCAATCCTGCTAGCATCTGATGTAATTTGTTATGACAGAATAATGTCTGCAAAACATTATTTCCACAAAGAAAAGGTTAATTCCTGAAACACATGTTACCATCTCATCTGGTTTGAAGTTCACTAACCATTTCCGAACAATCATGGAACTCAAAGAGTAAGTTTAAAAAAAGAATAAAAACACAACCATTTAAAACATAAAAGTTCCGGATAAGAAAAGATCACTCTGCCCATCAGAGGACATTCGCTAGCGTGACAACTAAAGGAATTATTTTTATGGGAGTTAACTGTGTTAGGAATAACAACCTTAATGCATTTGCCACAATTACTTAGAATATTTCAATCATTTTAATCAATTAGGTGTATTATATCTATTGGAATTTTACATTTCCTACTTTATCATTGAAACTTTTAATTTTTTAATATCTGTGCTGCTTTGAATCATTTTTGCCCATCAGTACTGACAAAATGCACACTAATGAGTAACAAATGGATGAGTCATACATCAATATCCAGAAAAAAATATTAACTTCCTCTCTGATCAGACGCACCCCATTTTTACACCATCAGGTTTATTTTCAAGATCTTTCTGGTCACATATTTTCAATTTTCACAAGGGACTGAAAAATATTCATCTTTTTCCCAAACCTTCAGTCTTGGGCATAAATAACAATGCAAGCCTTATCACAAACATTACTGTTTATATCCACATTGTGCACCATACAACCGAATTAATTTCTTGATGATGACCTTTGGTTATATTTCAAAATGGCTTTTACAACTGGTTAATTATTATTTTTAAACTGTTTTAAAATAAGGTGATATTCCAAATTACACTCTATCAACCAGAACAAGTACATTACAATAAACTACAACAATAATTTGCAGCATTATGTCAAGCTATTAAATTGGGCTTAACTACCTATTCATTTGGTTGTGTCTCTTGAGGGGTCATAAAATGGACCAAGTATTATGGTTATTCTGGTTGAACTTGCATAATTCAATGGCTGGATGAGATGCATTAGGTTACATTCAGTAACAGATCTCAAACCCAGCCCTTACTCATTGAGAATGGTTGGTTCTTCAAGGGCATAATAGGTTACTGTATGTTGTGCGCATGCAATTTTACCATTCTCCCTCGCAATATAGCATAAAGAATGGGACGACAATGAACTTAATCAAGTTATTTTTCAAATCTGTTCACAGGTTTTTTGATTATGATTAATATGCTGAAACATGAACAATTATAATGCTGTCTGAAATCTGTGAATGTAAAATATGTGTTAGAATAAAGAAGAAAGCTGATGAAACATTTGAAAGATGGCTGAGTTATTTGCATATCTTATTATCCTCTTAGAATCTATGTCCATGTGCCCGCAGTAAAACCAACAGAAATATGTCTATTGTCTATTTAATAAAACAGGCAGTACACATTTAGCGTACAGGACTGTGAGAGATGTGTTCTTGCCGACATTATATTTAATATATCTAAACAATCAAAAAATGGTGCCTCTTTACAGAGACATTTTCTAAATGGGAAAGCTGTCATTTTGCTTTCTCGTGTGGTGAAGGGATATTCATTCAGAATACAACAGTCGATATTCCACTAAACATGTCAAGCCTTAAAACTGCACAACTAACATCAAATGCAAAGACACACTGCCGATAAATTGTACCAGTTGAAGCTGACGGAATACTGTACAACATATTTTTCCCCCAGTGAGCGATTTGAATCGCATTCCCTTCGCTTCAGTAAGTGAGACAGCGATCATGGAAAACAAGAAAGATTTTAAAAAAAATTTTTTAAAAATGCAAAACGTAGCGGAGTAACCTTGTATATAGAAAGGATATTTCAATATATGTGACTCATATTGATAAACTGCTGTCTTTTATTGTTCGATCCACCTTCTGATTTTTCACGAGCATCTATTTATGTGGCTGAGCAACTGCTTTTCCTCTCGTTGACCTCTGCATCGCTTTGATAGTTACTCCTGCTCCCTGTCTTTTTTCACAGCATCTATAAACACATGGCTTGCTAACACACACATAAACCTTCAACGACCCTCCTCACAGTGTACCATAAACTATAAACCAGTTCCGTCCATCATTCGATATTTCAAACGAAACGACCATACCTTACATTCAATTTCCCAGCTCAATCCCTGATCATTATTTTCTCCTTCTCAGGCTGCGTTGATCGTTACGTTATGGCGAGTTTTTTTTTCTTTTGTTTTGCTGTTTCGGATATGCCAGGAAAATAATGTGCAGCCCGGGGTTTGGGTCTAATCCGCCTCCATTGCTGCTTCTGTTAAAGAGAGGACTAGAATGTGGATTTAAAAGAAAGCAGTCTGCTGAACAAACCCACACTCTCTGTATGTACCAGAGAACAGCCCTTTCTCCTTGCACGTGGGGAATGACAGGAACTGCTCCTGCCTCCACCCAGGCAACAGGAAAGCTTCTCCTAGAGCCCTCGCATGTCCCTGATATACTCCTCGAATCAATGTTAGATCGAGCTGTGAATCAAACCCGCAAGTGTAGATTGCATTAGGATGACTTGTGAATCAATATAAAAAGGAAAGTCCTGCTCTGTGCCAGTTTACTGAATGAACCAATTTACCAATTATATTATTTTTTCATGAAAATGCATCTATTGAAAATCAAAAACAGAAATAGCTGGATAAACTCAGCAGGTCTGGCAGTATCTGTGGAGAGAAACTGGAGTTCTGCAGAAAGGACTCTGAACCCGAAACTTGACTCTGCTTTCTCTCCATTTGCTGCTAGATGTATTGAGTTTCTCCAGCTATTTCTGTTTTTGTTTCAGATTTCCCAGCATCTGCAGGTTTAATTTTGAAATTGAAAATCGAGTTCACTTGATGTACATTAAATCCTAATTATATATTCAGTTACGAAATCTACACACTCCCCTCGTTTTGAGCTTTGTTGTCTTGTGTTTTCTATTTGCCCCTGAGAAGCTGCTCACCAAAGCAACATTTCTGGGCAGCACAGTGCAAGCACTTGGGTCTCAGACTGCTCAGCACAGACCAAGCTTCAAACAATGCTTTGAGCAATTCCCTACCCGAGCGCATTGATACGTTCACTCCGTTTGCCTCATTTGAACATTAAACTTGCAACTCACGAATCTGTCTCCCCCATAACTCCAGTGACCCCGGAGGTAGCTTGTATCCGCATGCACTGGCTCACCCATTCGGGAATAGCACCATGGGCAACTAAAACCTAGATGTCACATTATCACCTTTGTGTGGTTGAATAGCAAATTTCCTGTTAATGATTAAGTATCTTTTCTGCGATCAATTTGCTTAAATTTAAAATACTTTTGACAATTCTTTCACAACTGTTCACAGACATGCCTGTCTAATGTTGGTAAACAAACATTATGTATCTTCAGAGTTATTCAGTTATTAACTGTGGGCAGCACAGAGGCACAGTGGTTAGCACTGCTGCCTCACAGCGCCAGAGACCCGGGTTCAGTTTCCCGCCTCAGGCGACTCTCTGTGTGGAGTTTGCACATTCTCCCCGTGTCTGCGTGGGTTTCCTCCCACAGTCCAAAAATGTGCAGGTTAGGTGAATTGGCCATGCTCAATTGCCTGTAGTACTAGGGGTAGAGGAATGGGTCTGGGTGGGTTGCGCTCCGGCGGGTCGGTGTGGACTTGTTGGGCCGAAGGGCCTGTTTCCACAGTGTAAGTAATCTAATGTAAAATTGCGCGTTTTAAAATATATTGTGAATTTGAAAAATAAATACAATTAGCCAAATGGCACTGTTTGAAACAATAACAGAAGACAGTTTCCACTTTACCAGGCACACCATTACAAAGTACATAATAGCAGTCTTCCCATTCTATTCCATTTTCCCTCATCCTGAACTTGTTTTTGACAGAACATGGTTCAGAAATGCAAGGGGCTCAATTCTGTTCAGGCTTTTGACAATGATGAATCCAAAAGAGCTAAGTTTTACAGCATTGATTGATTTCTTCTCTTATGCCTATTTTTATTGCAAGCTGTGCACCTCCCACTCATTATTAGTCAGAGATTGGAACATTGTCAGGTAGATTAGTAAATAGAATCAGAGCTGAAAATGTGTTGCTGGAAAAGCGCAGCAGGTCAGGCAGCATCATTCTGGAAGAAGGGCTCATGTCTGAAACGTTGATTCTCCTGCTCATTGGATGCTGCCTGGCCTGCTGCGCTTTTCCAGCAATACATTTTCAGCTCTGATCTCCAGCATCTGCAGTCCTCACTTTCTCCTAGTAAATAGAATCAATTGAACTGGAAATCTGGCTATTTCTTCTATTGTCAGAAATACACATTGATGTATATTTTCAATTTCTTTTACTCTTCTCTCCTAAATTGCTACTACTTGTACTATGGGTGCCAATAGGTCTTTTGTGAGTAATCCAAGTCATAATTTTTATTGTTTGCTTGAATTAAAGCCGACAAGTTATTTAACTGAGGCGGATATTGCAGCCCTGTTCCTATTCTGATCCATTATCAGCACAGAGTTATCTTCCAGCAGGAGTCATTCACTAGCGACCAGGAGAAGATTTATATTTCCAACTTGATAGCCAATTATGACACCCCAATGTTGATTCAGTTTTTCTCAGCTTAGTAGTGACAAAGATCAAATGCAACAAGGGCTTCTGAGCCCGGTGCTCATCTGCTCCACTTTCCTTTTAGTTTCTTTTCTTGTTTTTTTTCCCTTTCCTTTCTTGCTTTTTTTTCTCTTATTTTACTTAACTTTTATTGAAGAGCACTGGCGGAGGCGGGTTTGGCTTCTCACCAGTGTCTGCATCCAATGCGACTCATGGCGAGTTTGGGTCCAGTACGAGACCCAGCAGCATTGGGCAGTGGCTGCATTGGCAACCAGACCAGACTCAACTTTTTTATTTCAAAAATATACTTTATTCATAAAATTATTTGGATCTCTATACAATTGGTCATGCCATTCTTATGCACACATTACATTACATTCCATACAGATATTGAAATTGATTTTTCCTATGTACAAGTCTGTACATTGACTATCCAGCTATTCTGCTGAGACATCAGCGGAGCCCAAATGACTGGATGGGCCCCCTGTTCTTCTTAGGCAGGCAGATGTTACACGGTGGTCTTTCCCCACCGCGCCTTGGCAGCAGCTGCCCCAAGCTTCAGCGCGTCCCTCAACACGTAGTCCTAGACCTTGGAATGTGCCAGTCGGCAACACTCTGTCGGGGTCAGCTCCTTCAACTGGAAGATCAACAGGTTTCAGACCACCCAGAGAGCGTCCTTCACCGAGTTGATGATCCTCCAGGCACGGTTGATGTTCATCTCAGTGTGCATCCTGGGGAACAGACCGAAGAGCACGGAGTCCCATGTCATGGCGCTGGTTGAGACGAACCTTGGCAAACACCACTGCATTCCTCTCCAGACTTCCTTTGCATAGGCACTTTCTAGAAGGAGGTGTGTGACAGTCTCGTCCCCCCCCCCCGCAGCCGCTTTGAGGGCAGCGTGCGGTGTGGCTGAGAGTCTGGGCGTGCATAAAGGATCTCACAGGCGGAGCCCTTCTCACCACCAGTCAAGCCATGTCTTGGTGCCTGTTGGAAAGGTCTGGCGATGAGGCATTCTGCCAAATGACTTTGACAGTCTGCTCAGGGAACCGCTCGATAGGATTCGCCCTTTCCTTTTCCCGAAGGGTCTCAAGGACACTACGTGCTGACCACTTCCTGATGGACTTGTGGTCAAAGGGGTTTTTCTTCATAAATTTCTCCACGAAATACAGGTGATACGGAACAGTCCAACTACTTGGAGCATTCCATGGCAGCGAGGCCAGGCCTATCCTTTGCAACACCGGGGACAGGTAGAACCTCAGTACATAATGACACTTATTGTTTGCGTACCGGGGATCCACGCACAGCTTGATGCAGCCACACACAAAGGTGGCCACCAGGGTGAGGGTGGCATTGGCCATGTTTTTTCCCTCATTGTCCAGGTCTTTATACATTGTGATCCTTCAGACCCGGTCCATCTTTGATCTCCACATGAAGTGGAAGATGGCCCAGGTGACTACGGCGGCACAGGTTCTGGGGATAGGCCAGAAACTCACATCTGATGACCAGGTTTTTTCCCACGATGGAGAGTGAACGTTGCTCCCCTCTGCACAGTTTCTGCCTCGCTTTCCTGATCTGCTCCTCCCAAGTCTTGGCGCAAGCCCCAGTCCCCCCAAACCAAATAACCAGCACCTTCAGGTGGTCAGTCCTGACGGTGAAGGGGATAGAGGATTGGTCGGCCCAGTTCCTGAAGAGCATGGCCTCCCTCTTGCCTCAGTTTACCTTGGGCCCTGAGGCCCACTCGAACTGGTCACAGATACATGAGTCTGTGCGTGGACAGCGGATCTGACCAGAAAACGGCAATGTCATCCATGTACAGGGAGGCCTTAACCTTTAGGCCCCCACTGCCAGGAATAGTCACCCTTCTCAGGCTCGCATCCTTCCTGATGGACTCGGCAAATGGCTCTATGCAGCACACAAACAAGGCAGGAGAGAGACGGTAGCCCTGCCTGACTCCCCGAACCAGACTCACTGCAGAAGTGGATTTGATTTGGGCTGGTGCAGTATTTGGCGGCATCAATGGCGGCTGCATTGGTGTGGTCCAGCAAGGACTCATCATGGTGAGGTGGTATGGCGAAGGGAACTTGTGCCTGGCCACCAGGCACGTGGTGGAATGCTTAGCCAAAAGGACTGCAACATTGAACATGTTTTCTTTACTCCATTATTTTCCTGCCTTTATATTCTTGTTTGTTTTATTTTTCTGCATTTTAAGATGGTACCAGAGACTGGTGGCACTTTACATACTTTTCACTGCAACTTGTAAAAGAATTAACGTGACAATAAATAAATCAATAAAATCATTGGCAGTTTACCCATTATCGACCAGGAGAGCGAGCTATTCGTCTTCTTACATGGTGGCTCAGTGGTTAACACTGTTGCCTCACAGCACCAGGGACCTTGGTTCAATCCAGCCTCAGGCAACTGTCTGTGTGGAGTTTGCACATTGTCCCCTTGTCTGCGTGGGTTTCCTCTGGGTGCTCCGGTTTCCTCCCACAGTTGAAAGATGTGCAGATTAGGTGAATTGGCCATGCTAAATTGCCCAGTGTTCAGGGATGTGAAGGTTAGGGCATTGGTCAGGGGAAATGTAAAGGAATGGGTCTGTGTGGGATTCTCTTCGGAGTGTTGGCATGGACCTGTTGGGCCAAATGGCCTTTTTGCACACTGTAGGGATTTAATGATATTTGAATCCTCAATCACAATTCTTCTTATGGGAGCAGTTAGGTGATCTGATCTCAGGTTTCTGCCAATGATGTTTTGTAGCCATCATTGAACATGCAGTCCAAAGGTAAAACCTTGGAAATCTGCAAAAAAAAAAACAATAATGCTGGAAATATTCTGCAGTTTTAACAGCATCTGTGGGGACAGAAACAGTTAATGTTTCAGGTTGTGACCTGTCTTCATAGTCTGACTAAAAATATTAACATAGATTGCTACTGGATAGATGGCACAACTTCCAATTCATTTTAACTCCTTCCCTCCTTTATTCTCTCCTTCCCAGTTCACCAAGTCAGAAGACCATACGACATAGGAGCAGAAATAAGCCATTCAACAGTTGGACAACAGTTGGAGGAAGCACTTTGGGTGGCAAAGGTGCAAAATATACTCTGAGTGGTGTATTTTAACGTACAAAACTCCCCTGGCAGAAGCTTGGCAGAAGCAGTATGAGTTGATAAAGGGATAGTAGTAGATGCAATGTATTCTGCTTTCCAACAAGCAAATATCAGTGAAGAAAAGATTCTCGGGAAACTAGTGGGACTAACGACTGATCAGCCTCCTGGATTTGAATGGTTGCAAACTAGGAATTTTAAGAAGGAAGGTACCGAGACAGTGAATGCACTGATAGTGAACTTCCAAGAATCCTTCAATTCTGGAAAAGTCCCAAAGTATTGGAAAACAGTCAATGTAACACACATTCGAATAGCAAGAGAGACAGATAAAAGCTAATTCTAGACCAGTTAACTTAACATCAATCATTGGAAAGCTGTTGGGGTCCAATATAAAGGATGCAATAACAGAGCATTTAGAAATACATGATTAAAAACCAAACAGAGTCAGCACGGCTGCATGAATTTTTTGAGCCGATATCAAGCAGCATAAACAAAGGTTAACAACTAAATGTAATATATTTAGATTTCCAAAAGATATTTAATAAAATATTGCATCTAAGGCTACTTACATTAATAGCTTATGGTGTTGAGGCTAGTTAATAAGAGAATACAGAAAGTGGGATCTGGAGGGCATTTTCAGGATGACAGTGGCGTGCCACTGTGATCAGTGCTGGGTTACAATTATTTTTAAATACATATTAATGATTAAAAGATGAAAGTGAATGTACTATCACCGAGTTTGTGCATCACTCAAAAATAGGTGGGAAAATGGTGTTGCTGATGATACAAACAGTCCTCAGATGTATATAGACAGGGGAGCAGGCAAAAACTTGGCAAGTGGAATAAAGTGGAAAAATGTAGGTTTTGCACTTTGGCAGGAAGGCTAAATGATCTAAGTAGATAAAAACTGCAGAAAACTGCAGCATAGAGTGATTTGGAAGTCATTGTTAACAAATCGCAAAAAAAATGTAAAACTTCAGAAGAAGGTGACAGGAAATGCAGATTGAATTTTGGCCTTTATTTCAAAGGCAATGGAGTATAAAAGTGGGGAGGTCTTACTAAAACAAGGCGCTAATTAGACTACATGTAAAATAGTGTGACAAGCACAGTGAATGCTGGAGAAACTTGGCAGATCGGGCAGAATCAATGAAGAATCTTTTTCAGACTGAAGAAAAATCACATTTGACTCGAAACATTAACTCATTTCTCTCTCCAAAAATGCTGCCAGACCTGTGAGTTTTTCCAGTAGTATTTTGTGTTTGTTTCAGATATTCAGCGTTGACAGCAATGTACCCTTTAAACTGCACATGCAGCTGCTCCAATGTTAGGCTGACTAAGTTGATCTCAGACATGGAGGGATATTCTCGTGAGGAGAGGTTGAGTACCTTGGGTTGTGCTCATTGCAATTTTGAAGAATGAGAAGAAATCATGATGGAAACGTATAGATTCTTAGAAGGCTTGATACAGTGAATGCTGAGAGATTATTTCCCTTGTGGGAGAGTCTGTGAACCAGAGGATATAACCTAAGGGGGAGTGATTGCCCATTTAAAGCAGTGATGAGAAGGAATTTCTTCTCATAAAGAACTGTGAATCTCTGGTATTCTTTACTGCAGAAGGCTGTAAAGCCTAAGCCAATATACTTATTCAAGGCTGCAACAGACATATCTTTATTCAGTAAGAGAGTCAAGAGTAAAGGCAGGAAAACGGATTTAAGGATTACCAGATCAACCATAATCTGATTGAATGGCTGAGCAAACTCAGTGGGCTGAGTGGCTTATTTTTGCACCAAATTCTATGGTCTTTCACCTTTATAAATATTTACAAGTCTAACAATCTTGGTGTTTCCAATATTGCCTGATATTTTTTAATTTCACATTCATCATAGGTACTGCATTTTGGTTTTGTCCTCATTTTGGCATTTCTTCTGACAGATTATGGAGTACTTTTTCAGTATTATTATCCTGGAATATTTACTGTTTGCTTAGTGTGAAGATCAAAATATAGTATCCTGACTCGAAACAGTTGCTACAACTAAGGCAAGCAATCCATAAGTGCCTAAACAATCAGACTCATGATGAAATTGCTGCATTTAAAAAAAAATCTTTGTATATGTTTGATTCATTGGCAAAAATACTGGATGACTACAATATCATCAAAGTGCTTAGGAACAGTATACACTGCACTTAGCATTATTAGGCAACCAAAAACAGTTTATAAATTAGCACATAAAGTTTTGAGAAACATCATACTGTCGTCAGATGTTCTTTCTCAAAATCAAGCCAACTGGAAATAAATATTATCTAGCTGAGCCACAGCATTCACTCAAAGATGCTATTTTTGGCATAAGGACATGGTATCCAGTGAACAAGGAAGACTTTTTCTAGAGAACTCAAGTATCTCTGAATCATAGAGAAAGACTAGTGTTTATAGATGTTACAACTTAAGGGAGAAAGAAAGCAGATGTAATTTATACACCGTGCAATTGCGCAGAGTGACAGAATAAAAATGAGGAACTAATCTACCTGCCTTTAATTCAAAAGTAACACTTTTGGGAGATTATTGTATATACTGAAGATGGTAAACCCTAGTAAATTAGTATGCAGCAATCTCACTGGGATACTTAATTTACTTGATATTAACATTTTTGTGAATGCCATTCAACAGGTGATGAGGTATGTTGACAAAGACCTTTGATGGCAATAAAATAATAGACCGAAACAGTGACAGGGAGACTGAAAATAATTTTAAAATACCATGCTTAAGGACACCTCCCATCACTTGCCTGATGACCGACAATAGACTGATGGAGTGATATTTGGTTGGACTGGATTTGTCCGGCTTTTTGTCTAGGCAACTCAGTAGATACCAGAGTTATAGCTGTAGTGGAACAGCCAGGATGCAGCATGTTTTGGAGCTTAATAATAATCTTGAGTATTATTGCTGGATATTTGTGCAGCCTCCTAGTCCAGTCAGTTGTTTAGTTGTCCACACCATCCAAGATTGATATGCAGGACTGCAGAGCTTTGGTCTGATCTATTGGTTGTGGGATCGCTTAGCTCTATCACTTGCAGCTTATACTGTTTAGCTTGCAAGTAGTCCTGCTTGGTAGCTTCACCAGGTTGACACCTTTTTTTTAAAATGTATGCCTGGTGCTGCCCTTGGCATTCCCTCCTATTCGCTCCATTTGTGTCAAACTTTCCCTGGAATGCATCTGTTCTATTCACTTCCAACCACTCCCTGTGGAATCACGTTCAACCATTTTACCACTTCTTGGCTCAAGACATTTCTTCTGATTTTATTATGGACTTTTTTTGATGACTATTATATACTGATGGCCTCTAGTCAAGCTTTGCAGCGCAATAGTAAACTTTCATTCCGAATCCTCTCTGTCAGATGTCTACCTAATTTTAAGTACCTCTAAAAGATCATCCTTACAAGTTTATTAAAAATAAAAGACACTCGACTTGTCATTCCATTTCTGATATGTCTATCCATGCATTTCTGGTATCATTTTTATAAATCTTCTGTGTGACCTTTCTATAGTGCAGGAGAGATAGTGGTGTCATGGCAATGTCAGTTTGCTACTAACCCAGTGGTCCACATTAATGCTCTGGAGATAAAGTCCTGATTCATATTAGTGGTAACCCTCCATTGAGTATAATGGCATTATCACTGTACTACATAGATTTTGAATAGGATATAGAGGACACATCAAACCTGGACAATTACCACATCAGTCTATTTGTGATCATCAGCAAAATCATAGAACTGGTCATCAACGGAGCTGAAAATGTGTTGCTGGAAAAGCACAGCAGGTCAGGCAGCATCTAAGGAGCAGGAGAATTGATGTTTCGGGCATGCCCGAAACGTCGATTCTGCTGCTCCTTGGAAGCTGCCTGACCTGCTGCGCTTTTCCTGCAACACATTTTCAGCTCTGATCTCCAGCATCTGCAGTCCTCACTTTCTCCATCAACAGAGCTACCAACTGGCAGTTAATGAGCAATAATGCAATTACAGAAGCTCAATTTAGATTTCAGCAGGGCCAAACTGTATTACTGCATATCCTTGATCCAAATCTGATCAAAACCAGAACTCCCGAGATGAGGTGACAGTAACAGCAAGGTAGTATTTGAATAAATGTGGCATCAAGTAACTCTTGCAAAATCAGATGTAAATTCTCTGCTTTTTGGAATCATGAAGGTATGGCAACCGAGTAGAAAAGAGAATGTTAGCTTTTATTAAAGTTGAATGGAATTTTAAAGTAGGGAAATCTTGCTCCAAATGTACAGCACATTACAGCATCCACACCTAGAGTACAGTATACAGTCACCTTTCTGATGAGTTATTATTTTTGCATTGGATTCTCCCCTGTCACCTTGGAACCCCCACCAATATCAGCTAATTCTGTGTGGCTGTTGATTTCCTCACTTTGCCCTCTGAATGCATAACAAGGTAGCAATAGATCACCTGATTCTCTACCTCCTCACCACAGATAACTTGTACCATAGCACTATGCTTTCAGACCCAGATCCACCAACTCCTGTCATTCAACATCAAATTCCCAACTGTAACTGTGAACATATCCTCCATCACTCAGTACACCAAACATATACCTCTGTAAATGACATTCACACTGCAAGGACCACATCTTAAACATTCATCACCTTGTGACACTGTCTCTCCAATGACAGACCCAAATGTCTCAGGAGAAAACAGAAACTGATGCAAGCTCCATTCTTCCACACCTGGACATACAGTAATCTCCTTTGCCATTGTGTTTTAGTCTGCCCCTCAGCCACAAACATCCTCCCTCACTTTTACTATTTGCACTTTAATCTGCCCACAGATACAGCATGCACCTTCCCTTTCAACTTGGTCCATGCTTACATTGAAACTAGGGATGCATTTCTCATTTTGGTGGTAGTTAATTGGAATCAACCACTGATTTCCAGCGAGATGTGCTTCTCATGAGATACCTGTAGATAAACTTCGTGGCACCTGAAATTAGGAACAAACCCAGAAAATATGGAGCAGGTCTGGTAGCATCTGTGGAGAGAGAAAGACCGAATTGATGTTTTGTGTCTGGGACCTGCAGTCGGGAGCTTCAACTCACCTTTTGAACTCAGAGATCTCAAAACTTTATCCTGCTGGCAAGAAGCTGAATTTTGGACTCACCGAATTTTGTTCAGCATGTTTCTAAGTTAGCCAATCTTCTATCTACACCAAGATGTCATACTCTTTTGGTGGATCAATGTTTCATGCTGCATATTATCAAGCGCCTGTTTGAAATCTGAATGCATTGAATCTACGACGATTCCTTTATGAACCCTGCTGTTGAATATTCAATGGGCTACAATTTTTGCAGAATGTAGGTAATATGATCAGATCTCCAAGAATGGTTTCAACCAGAATTAGCGAGACCAAGAAACTCTGCATCTGTAACTCTGCAACCTGGACACGGGAGACTTGGTCTCCCCAGGCGCGGACGAATTCTGGCACATGCGCAGTGGGTGTGCTTGATGGGTCAGCAAGAAAACTACAAATCCCAGCGTGCCGAGCGGGCGGCGCTGCGCATGTGTGTTGTGGCCGGAGGTTGGGTTGGAGCCGGGGGATTGGGGGCGGTCCGTACCGGGCGTTGGGGGGGGGGCGGGGCCACGGGAACGGCCGGTGCGAGCGGAGCCGGTGCCATGGGCGGCCTGTCGCTGGCTCGGGCCGTTCGGAGAGCGGTGCTGCTGCCGACTATGTTGACGTTCGGTGTGATCGTGGCGTCGGGCGGGCTGCTGCTGATGATCCAGAAGGGTATGCTGGCCGAGGTGGACACTCTGAGCGGCCGCTCGTACGGAGCCCGGGGCCCGGCCGGTGGCGGCGGCGGCGGCGGGGGGCCTGGGGGGCGGCGAGGAGCACAAGCTGCTGCTGGCATCGGGGACAAGTGGAAATGGGACGAGGACCCCGAGTACCAGGTGAGAACGGCGTCGGCCCTTAATGCTAACCACTGGTTATACTAGTTATACTAGTTAAGCCACTGCTACTGGTTTTAGATTCCCTACAGTGTGGAAACAGGCTCTTCGGCCCAACCAGTCCACACTGTCCCTCCGAAGAGTAACCCACCCAGAGCCATTTCCCCCCTGTCTAATGCACCTCACACTGTGGACAGTTTAGCATGGCCAGTTCACCTGAGCTGCACATCTTTGTGACTGTGGGAGTAACGCTGACAGGTTGTATTGTCACCAGGCAAGAGTCAGTATCAGATCAGTAGAGCTCCGCCACAACGTAGCCCGCTACAAAGCAGAAACAATGTTGACACGTGAATGAGTAATGAAAGGAATTTGTTTTTGTGTGTGGTTTGTTCATGCAATTTGGTGTCACTGGCTGGGTGATACTTACTGCCCCTAGGAGAAAGTGAGGACTGCAGATGCTGGAGATCAGAGCTGAAAATGTATTGCTGGAAAAGCGCAGCAGGTCAGGCAGCACCCAAGGAGCAGGAGAGTCGATGTTTCGGGCATGAGCCCTGCTTCAGGAATCATTCTTGAAGAAGGGCTCATGTTCGAAACGTCGACTCTCCTGCTCTTCGGATGCTGCCTGACCTGCGCTTTTCCAGCAACACATTTTCAGCTCTGCCTTTAGTGCCCCTCCCTAGTTGCCCATTTGAAGTTGATGGTGAGCTCCCTTCTTGAACCACTGCATTCCATGTGTTGTAGGTAGATCCACATGGCAATAAGGAAGTAGATTCTAGGATTTTAACTCAATCATTTTGATGGAGCAGTGATATATTTATTAGTCAGCATAGTGAGTGACTGGAAGGAAAGCTAACAAATGGTGGTGGTTGCATGTCTTTACAGCCCTTGACCTTCTATATGGTAGACATCATGTGTTTGGAACGTGTTCTTCAAGGAGTGTAGGTGATTTTCTGCAGTGCATTTTATTAGCTGGTCAGCATCAGTAGTAGAGAGAGTGAACGTTTGTTTCCAATCAAGTAGGATATTTTGTCCTGGATGATATTGAGCTTCTTGATTATTGTTCAAGTGTCAATAATCCAGTCAAATGAAAAGGGTTGAACCATTATTGACTTATACCTGTCTCATACCTTATCAGTGGTGGACTGGTTGAATGGTTTGGTTTATTGTCATGTGTACTGAAGTACAGTAGTGCCTCGACATACGAACGACCCCGTTCGCGAACAAATCAGTTTACGAACAGGATTGTATGTGAAATTTTGCTTCAGCGTACGTACGAAATTCAAGGTACGAGCGAAGGTACGAAAGCAAAAAGCCTGTGTGCGACCGTGTGGTTCCATTGTTCTGCTTTGCTACGCGTGCTTTGAACACAAAAGCTCTGTTCAATGTGATGTCCCACTTTCGGAAAATTCTGCAACAAAGAAAAAAACAAGTTTCTCTGGATTGTTTTCTTGTGGCATCACCAAGCTCCAAGAGACAAAAAAGAGAAAAGATTCCAGAAATATCCGAACAATGGGAAAAATTGATTCAGTTCGCAAACTTTTCGGTTTGCGAACCGGGTCCCGGAACAGATTAAGTTCGTAAATCGAGGCGCTACTGTACTGTGAAAAGCTTGCTTGCGTGCTGTACAGGCAAATCAGAGTAAGCAAGGTTGTACAGATTATTGGGTGGAAAAAAATTGGACAGAGTCAGGCAGATAGTTTACACCACATTGGATGTGCGTGAGGCAAGATCAGCATTAACAAGATAAACATTATTTGAAGTTAGAAAGTCCATTCACCAGTCTAATAACGGTAGGGAAAAAGCTGTTATTGGACCAGGTGGTGCGTGTGTTCAAGCTTCTGTATCTTCTGCCTAACAGAAGAGGTTAGAGGAGAGCGTTACCGGGATGGGAGGGGTGTTTGATGTTGGCAGCCTTTCCACGGCAATGACAGGCGTGAATGGAGTCCATGGTTGGAAGGTTAGATTCCATGATGATTTGGGTTGTGCACACAACCGTCTGCAGTTTCTTACATTACTGGGCAGAGCAGTTGCCGTACCAGGCTGTCATACTCTTGGACAGTCTGCTTTTTGTGGTGCATCTGTAAAATTTGGTGAAGGTCCTTGTGGACATGCCAAAATTCCTGAGCTGCCTGAGAAAGAGGGGGTGTTGTTGTGCCGCCTTGTGTCTTCACTGATTGCAGTCTACTGGTCAGGAAGCTGAGGACCCGGTTGCAAAGGTGTCTTCGTTGTCTGCTCTGAACATGTTATGTCAGGAGGCAAATTGCAAGGGACTGAGGTAGGCTCGTAAACTAGAGTTGGTGTGGGCCATGACCCACGTCGTGAAGCACTTCATGATTATGGAGGTCAGAGCCACTAAGTAGTAGTCATTAAGGCACATTGCATGTGTTTTCTTTGGTACTGGGATGGTGGTGGTCTTCGTGAAGCAAGTGGAGACTTCGGCTTGGAGGGAGAGATTGAAGATGTCATTGAATACCTCCGCCAACTGACCTGCACAGGATCTAAGTCTTTGGCTGGGGACACCATCCAGGCCCGTCAGTTTCCTTGGGTTGACTCTCAGGAAGACGGATCTGATGGCTGCAACGGTGATGGAAGGAACAGGGGCATCCAGGGCTGTCAAAGCAGATGACACCACACTGCACAAACCAAACATAGAAACCATTGAGCACGTCAGGGTGAGGTGTGTCTTTGTCTGCTATTTTGTTCTGCTGCAGTTTGTATCTCATTGTTGTTTAGGCCTTGTCACAGGCAGTGGGAGGTCGTATGGGACTCTGACTTGGTTCGGTACTGCCTCTTGGCATCTCTGGCTTTGCAGAGGTCATATCTGGATTTTCCGTCTCGGTCTGTGTCATCTGACTCCAATGCCGCACACCTGGTCTTCAGTAGGGAGTGGATTTCCCAGTTCATCAAGGTTTCCGGTTGGAGAAAACCTGGGTTGACTTCTTTGGCACACTCTGCTCCAAGCATTTGCTAATGAATTTTGTCATGGTGATTGTGTACCTATCTAAGTTTTTTGCTGAGTATTTGAATACGGTTAAGTCCACTGATTCCATGCAGTCCTAGAGATGCTCTTCTGCAGACGATACGAAGATTGGTGGAGTTGTGGATAGTGAGGAGGGCTGTTGTCAGCTGCAAAGGGACTTAGATATGATGCAGAGCTGGGCTGAGGAGTGGCAGATGGAATTCAACCCTGTCAAGTGTGACATTGTCCATTTTGGAAGGACAAATAAGAATGTGGAATACAGGGTTAACGGTAGGGTTCTTAGTAAGGTGGAGGAGCAGAGGGATCTTGGGGTCTATGTTCATAGATCTTTGCAAGTTGCCACTCAGGTGGATAGAGCTTGTAAGAAGGTCTATGGTGTATTAGCGTTCATTAGCAGAGGGATTGAATTCAAGAGTCGTGAGGTGATGTTGCAGCTGTACAGGACCTTGGTAAGGCCACATTTGGAGTACTGTGTGCAGTTCTGGTCGCCTCATTTTAGGAAAGATGTGGAAGCTTTGGAGAGGGTGCAGAGGAGATTTACCAGGAAATTGCCTGGAATGGAGAATAGGTCGTATGAGGATAGGTTGAGAGTGCTAGGCCTTTTCTCATTGGAACGGAGAAGGATGAGGGGTGACTTGATAGAGGTTTGTAAGATGATCAGGGGAATAGATAGAGTAGACAGTCAGAGACTTTTTCCCTGGGTACAACAGAGAGTTACAAGGGGGCATAAATTTAAGGTGAAGGGTGGAAGGTATGGGGGTATGTCAGGAGTAGGATCTTTACCCAGAGAATGGTGGGGGCATGGAATGCGCTGCCTGTGGGAGTGGCAGAGTCAGAATCATTGGTGATCTTTAAGCGGCAATTGGATAGGTACATGGATAGGTGCTTAAGCTAGGACAAATGTTTGGCACAACATCGTGGGCCGAAGGGCCTGTTCTGTGCTGTATTGTTCTATGTTCTGCTGCCTTGGACTAGCATTATATTTCTTTCTGTGAAGGATCTTCCTGTTTCAACTTGTAAACTGGGAGAAGGAACATAGCATGGTGATCTGGTTTTCCAATTTGTAGACAGGAGTACTTGAATAATTTGGATTCAAGATGGCGTCAATACTGGGCAACCTGTTGTGAGCTCCCTACAGCAGATCTAACTCTACTATTTCTTCTAACCATTCTACACTTTTTAAAAACCTAAATTCTAAAACTGTAAATCTATTCTTGTAGCCACAGCGTTTAGTTGTTGGTCTAATGCAATTTCTGATTAATCTGACACTGGTATGAATGTCACTTGCCATTAATCAACTCAAGATTGAATATTGTCCATTTGGGCATGCACTTCAGTTTCTAAGGAGTTGAGATTGTTGCTGAACATTGTGCAATCATCAGCAAATATGTTCATTCTGTCCTTCTGATGGAAGAAGGGCCTTTAATGAAAGCTCAAGGTGGTTTGGGCCTAGAACCTCCCCTGAGAAACTCCTTCAATGATGTTCAATGGCTAGGATGATTAACCATTTCATCCTTTGTTGTATGACTCCACCCACAGGAGTTTTCTCGCTGATTTCCCATTGACTCCAATTTTGCTAGGGTTTCTTGATATGTATTCAGTTAAAGGCTGCCATGGAGTGAAGGGCAATCATCCTAATTTCCTCTCTTGAGTACTGCCCATTTGCCAGTGTTGGGATCAAGGATGCCAAGAGGTCAGGAGCTGAGTATTTTTGAGTAAGTGCTGCTTGATAGCACTGTTGATGACAGCTTCCATTAATTAACTTATCATTGAGAGTAGGCTGATGATGTGGCAATTGACTGTATTGCATTTGTCTTGTTGTTTGTGTACAGGACATACCGGGGCAAGTTTACATATTGTTGGACAACTGCCAGTGTTGTAACTGTACTGTAACAGCTTGGCTAAGGGCACAGCTAGCTCTGGAGCACGAGTCTTCTGTACTTTTGCTGAAATCTTGTCAGGGACTGTAGCCTTTTCTGTATCATTGCCTTCAGCTATTTCATGGTATCATGTGGAGTGTATCAAATTAACTGAAGGATGATGGGAGCCTCAATTGGAAGTGGTACAGAACGTACAATATCCTAGACACCTCCATCCTGGGTAAGGTATGATTTTCAGGTTGTTGCTTGACTAATGTGTGGATAGCCTTTGCAATTTTGGTACAAGCTACCAGATGTTTATAAGGAGGACTTTGCAGGATCAACAGGCCTGTATATATTGATGGTTATTTCCTGTGTTTTGTCTGTTCAGTTTAATCTGTTTCATCAGATTTTGTAACAGCTGTAAACAAGCGCTGGGCCATTAAGAGTCAGCCAGATTGCTTAATTGGCCAGATTAGATGATAGATTTCTTTCCCTAAAAGGACATTAACAATTTACTACAATTGTCAGTAGTTTTGTGGTCACCAAATTCCAGACTATGTAGCAATAGAATTTGAATTTGTGTCTCCAAAGCATTAACCTGGATCTCTGTGTCACAAGTCATAGAGATGTATGCCTTCGGTCCAACTCATCCATGCCAACCAGATATCCTAACCTAATCTAATTCCACTTGCCAGCACTTGGCCAATATCCCTCTTAACCCTGCCTATTCATATACCTATCCAGACATGAGCCCAGTGACAATATCACCAGACCACTGCTTGCCCTAACTGAAATCAAAGAACAAGGCATACGATGACTTAAGAAAACAAATAAGATGATGGCAGAATAACTATGGAAAATTAAGAAAGTGAAAAATCATTTAGCAATGTAAAGGGAACTTGCACAGACAATTCTTGAGTTACTAAGCTGAAAAGCACAAGAATAGTGAGGCCCTGTTAGTTGAAGGATTGATGTTGGCCAGTGTGCCATTACAACTCTCCTGCTCTTTCAAATAATGTCATGATTTATGTCTACCTAAAGGGACCTGTGAATGAATTCCCTCATCCTGATTTGGCAGCTTATGTGATGCTCAGAGAATGAATTTTCTGACTTGAACCCATCTGTTTTACTAATGTCCTTTTTAGGGGTGGGGAAATCTGTCATCCTCACATGGCCTGGCCTACATGTGACTCCAGACCTATACAAATATGGTTGACTCTCAACTGTTGCATTAGGAATGGGCAATAAATAGTGGCCTGGCCTGCGTCATCCATGTCTCATGGATGAATGTCCTCCATGGATATGATTACTTACTTGCAGGAGAGTGGGGGAGGGGAGATGGGCATCTGCCTCATCAGCCTGGATCAGGAGAAGGCCTTTCACAGGATATCACACTCCTGCATGAGTGACATACTCTCCAAATGGGCTTTGGGGAGAGAATCTGAATTGTATCTGACTGCTCTACACCAACATTGTTAGTGAATCTACAGTTGGGAATCGAAGTTTCCCAATCAGGTCTGGAGTCGGACAAGACTGCCCTCTTTCTCACCTGCCTTGTTTGTGTATTGAATAGAGTCTGTCGCTGAGTTCATCAAGAAGGATAAAGGTCTGAAAGGGGTGTCTATTCCACACAGTGGAGGCTTGTGTGTGGATAACATCACCGTTTTCTGCTCAGATATACTGTCAGTGCACAGACTTATGAGCATTTGTGACCAGTTCAACCTGGCATTGGGAGCCAAAGTAAGAGCGAGGCCATGTTCTTTGGGAGCTGCGCTAACCCATCCTTTATCCCCATCACGGTCCAGACAAGTTATCCAAAGGTGCTGGGAATATGGTTCAAAGGGGCTGGGGCACACACAAGAACTCAGAAGAAGCATATTGACAAGGTGCGACAGACACTGGGCAGATGGAGCACCACTGTCTCTCCATTGCAGAGCAACGTATGGTAATCAGATGTGAGGTACTCTGTTGTTGTACACGGTGCAAGTCTGGCCCATTCCCAGAACCTGTGCCTTTGTAGTCACCTGAGTTGTCTTCCAGTTCATCTGGAGGTCAAACATGTACCTAATTCTGCCCTCTTCCTGATGGCCACCTTTGATGTAGGCACAGCTTGATGCAGCCATGCCATGTATCGAGGTTCTACTTGTTGCCACTGTTACGATAAATGGCCTTGTTACCGCGGACCGCTCCAAGTCGTTGGACCTTTCTGTATCACCTGTCCTTCATGGAAAAATTTGTAAAACAAAATGGACCTTTGATCACAAGTCCATTAGGAAGTGGTCAGCACATAGTGTCCTTGACCCCTTGCAGGGAAAAGGAGATTCTGCTCTCTCTTAGACGCAGACTGTCAAAGTTATTTCTGGCGATGAGGCATTCTTCCAGTTTTCCAGCAAACACAAGACATAGCTTGGCTGATGGTGTGAAGGATTTGTCAAATCCTTTATGTATGCCCAGACTCTCTGTGCCACCACATGCTGTCCTTGAAGTAACTGCAGGGGAAAGACACCGTCACACACCACCTTCTGGAATGTATCTTTGCAAAGGTCTGGAGAGAGTTGCAGTGGTTTTTGTAGAGGTTTTCCCCAAGCAACTCAGTGATGAAGGAATCTGTGCTCTCTGGTCTATTCCCCAGAACGTACCAAGACAAACCTTGACCCTGCCTGGAAGACTGTCATCTGGGTGAAAGAAACTTTTCAGTCTGCCAAAACCTGTTGGTCTTCCAGTGTAAAGAGTTGACCTTGAACAAGTGTTGCAGACATTTAAAATGCTTTAAGATGAATCCCCGGGACCTAAAAGTATATCCCAGGACTTTTTTGGAGGCTAGAGAGGAATTTGTATGGCCCCTAGCAGAGATATTTGTATAAGTGACAGCCATGGGTGAAGTGAGGGATGGCAGTGCAGAGAGGGCAATGTTCCTCTTGCAACATGTATGAGGTGAGGGAAGCCATTAGCGTCCCTGCTGAGTACACTTGCAAGAAGTGCACCCATCTCCAGCTCCTCCAAACCCGTGTTAGGGAACTGGAGCTGGAGTTGGATGAACTGCGGATCATTCGGGAGGCAGAGGAGGTCATAGATCGGAGCTTTAGGCAAGTAGTTACTCCGAAAGTTCAAGATAGATGGGTGACAGTGAGGGGGAGTGGGAGGAGGAAGCCAGTGCAGGGACCCCCTGCGGTCATTCCCCTCAAGAACAAGTATACCGTTTTGGATACTTGTGGGGGGGATGACTTACCAGGGGCAAGCAACGAGGTTCAGGCCTCTGGCACGGAGCCTGGCCCCGTTGCTCAGAAGGGTAGGGTGGAGAAAGGTAGAGCAATAGTTCTTGGGGACTCGATAGTGAGGGGTACAGACAGACGGTTTTGTGGGGGCGACAGGGACTCACGTTTGGTATGTTGCCTCCCAGGTGCAAGGGTACGTGATGTCGCTGATCGTGTTTTCCGGGTCCTTAAGGGGGAGGGGGAGCAGCCCCAGATCGTGGTCCACGTTGGCACCAACGATATAGGTAGGAAGAGAGGTGAGGATGTCAGACAGGCTTTCAGGGAGCTAGGTTGGAAGCTCAGAGTTAGAACAAACAGAGTTGTAGTCTCTGGTTTGTTACCCGTGCCACGTGATAGAGAGTCGAGGAATAGGGAGAGAGAGCAGTTAAATGCGTGGCTACAGGGATGGTGCAGGAGGGAGGGATTCCGGTTTCTGGACAACTGGGGTCCTTTCTGGGGAAGGTGGGACCTCTATAAAAAGGATGGGCTACACCTGAACCTGAGGGGCACCAGTAACCTTGGGGGGAGGTTTGCTAGTGCTCTTTGGGAGGGTTTAAACTAACTCCGTGGGGGCATGGGAACCAGGACTGTAGCTTTAGGGTACAGGACCTTGAGTGTAGGGAGGTTAGGAATAATGCAGTGATCTCTAAGGAGGGTGCCTGTAACCAGAAGGGTGGATTGAAGTGTGTATACTTCAATGCCAGAAGTATAAGGAATAAGGTAGGTGAACTTGCAGCGTGGGTTGGTACCTGGGACTTCGATGTTGTGGCCATTACAGAGACGTGGGTAGAACAGGGACAAGAATGGCTGTTGCACGTTCCAGGGTTCAAATGTTTTAGTAGGATCAGACATGGGGGTAAAAAAGGGGGAGGCGTGGCATTACTTGTCAAAGATAGTATCACAGCAGTGGAATGGACGATGGAAGAGGACTTGCCATCTGAGGTAGTTTGGGCTGAGGTTAGAAATAGGAAAGGTGAGGTCACCCTGTTAGGTGTTTTCTACAGGCCTCCTAATAGTCCTAGAGAAGTAGAGGATAATATTGCGAGGATGATTCAGGAAAAGAGTGAAGGTAGCAGGGTGGTTGTTATGGAGGACTTTAACTTCCCAAATATTGACTGGGAGAGCTATAGCTCGAGTTCATTAGATGGGTCGGTGTTTGTACAATGTGTGCAGGAGGGTTTCCTGACACAATATGTCGACAGGCCAACAAGAGGGGAGGCTATATTGGATTTGGTTCTAGGTAATGAACCAGGCCAGGTGTTAGACTTGGAGGTAGGTGAGCACTTCGGGGACAGTGACCACAACTCGGTGACTTTTACTTTAGTGATGGAGAGGGATAATCGTGCGCCGCAGGGCAAGAGTTATAGCTGGGGGCAGGGAAATTATGATGCAGTGAGGCATGACTTAGGATGTGTGGATTTGAAAAACAGGCTTCAAGAGAAGAACACTAATGAGATGTGGGGATTGTTCAAGGAGCAGCTACTGCGTGTCCTTGATAGGTATGTACCAGTCAGGCATGGTGTAAAGGGCCTTGTGAGGCAGCCGTGGTTTAGTAAGGAATTGGAGTCCCTTGTGAAAGGGAAGAAGGCGGCATATGTAAAGATGAGGCGTGAAGGTTCAGTAGGGGCGATTGAGAGTTATAAGGTAGCCAGGAAGGAGCTAAAGAGGGAGCTAAGAGAAGCGAGAAGGGGACATGAAAAGTCTTTAGCTGGTAGGATTAGGGAAAACCCAAAGGCATTCTATAGGTATGTCAAGAATAAAAGGATGACTAGGGTAGGTATCGGTCCAGTCAAGGATAGTAGTGGGAAGTTGTGTGTGGAGGCGGAGGAGATTGGAGAGACATTAAATCAGTACTTTTCATCAGTATTCACTCAGGAACAGGACACTGTTGCTGATGTGAATATGGAATCACAAATAATTAGAATGGATGCCCTGGAAATATGCAGGGAAGAGGTTTTGGGAATATTGGAAAGGATGAATATAGATAAGTCTCCTGGGCCTGATGGCATTTACCCCAGGATCCTATGGGAAGCTAGGGAGGAGATAGCAGAGCCATTGGCCTGGATTTTTATGTCGTCATTGTCAACGGGAATAGTACCAGAGGACTGGAGGATAGCGAATGTGGTCCCATTGTTCAAGAAAGGGAGTAGAGATAGCCCTAGTAACTATAGGCCAGTGAGTCTGACTTCAGTGGTGGGCAAAGTCTTAGAGAGAATGGTAAGGGATAAGATTTATGAACATCTGGGTAGGAATAACGTGATCAGGGATAGCCAGCATGGTTTTGTGAAGGGCAGGTCGTGCCTCACAAACCTTATTGAGTTCTTTGAGAAGGTGACTAAGGAAGTGGACGAGGGTAAAGCAGTAGATGTTGTGTATATGGATTTTAGTAAGGCGTTCGATAAGGTTCCCCATGGTAGGCTAATGCTAAAACTACGGAGGTATGGCATTGAGGATACATTAGAGGTTTGGATTAGGAATTGGCTGGCTGGAAGGAGACAGAGGGTAGTAGTTGATGGATTATGTTCATCTTGGAGCGCAGTTACTAGCGGTGTACCACAAGGATCTGTTTTGGGACCATTGCTTTTTGTTATCTTTATAAATGATCTAGAGGAAGGACTTGAAAGCTGGGTAAGCAAGTTTGCGGATGACACAAAAGTCGGTGGAGTTGTGGATAGTGAGGAAGGAAGTGGTAGGTTACAGCGGGATATAGATAAGCTGCAGAGCTGGGCGGAAATGTGGCAAATGGAATTCAATGTAGCTAAGTGCGAAGTCGTTCACTTTGGTAGGAATAACAAGATGATGGATTACTGGGCTAATGGTAGGCTACTTGGTAGTGTGGATGAGCAGAGGGATCTTGGTGTCCATGTACACAGATCTCTGAAAGTTGCCACCCAGGTAAATAGTGCTGTGAGGAAGGCATATGGTGTACTGGGCTTTATTGGCAGAGGAATTGAGTTCCGGAGTCCTGAGGTCATGTTGCAGTTGTATAAGACTCTGGTGAGGCCTCATCTGGAGTATTGTGTGCAGTTTTGGTCGCCATACTATAGGAAGGATGTGGAAGCTTTAGAACGAGTGCAGAGGAGGTTTACCAGGATGTTGCCTGGAATGGTAGGAAAATCTTATGAGGAAAGGCTGAGGCACTTGGGGCTGTTCTCATTGGAGAAGAGAAAGTTTAGGGGAGATCTGATAGAAGTGTATAAGATGATTAGGGGTTTAGATAGGGTAGATACTAAGAACCTTTTACCGCTAATGGAGTCAGGTGTTACTAGGGGACATAGCTTTAAATTAAGGGGTGGTAGGTATAGGACAGATGTTAGAGGTAGATTCTTCACACAGCGGGTTGTGAGTTCATGGAATGCCCTGCCCGTATCAGTGGTGAACTCTCCTTCTTTATGGTCATTTAAGCGGGCATTGGATAGGCATTTGGAAGTTATTGGGCTAGTATAGGTTAGGTAGGATTCGGTCGGCGCAACATCGAGGGCCGAAGGGCCTGTACTGCGCTGTATCCTTCTATGTTCTATGTTCTATCTGCCATTCCTCAGCTCATTGGCCCATCTGGTGCAGATCCTGTTGTAATCTGAGGTAACCTTCTTCGCTGTCCACTACACCTTCAATTTTGGTGTCATCTGCAAACTTACTAACTATACCTCTTATGCTCACATCCAATCATTTATATAAATGAGGAAAAGTAGTGGACCCAACGCCGTTCCTTGTGGCACTCCACTGGTCACAGGCCTCCAGTCTGAAAACAACCCTGCACCACCATTCTGTCTTCTACCATTGAGCCAGTTCTGTATCCAAATGCTAATTCAACTGGACCAGTGAGCCGAAGAATGGCAGGTGGAGATTAATTTAGATCAATGCAGGGTGTTGCATTTTGGCCAATCAAACCAGGGCAGGATGTACAAATGAATTTTTTAAAAGTGAGATATGTACCCCTCAGCCAAGGTTGACCCCTTTACGAGGAGAAAGTGAGAACTGCAGATGCTGGAGCTCAGAGTCAAGAGTGTGGTGCTGGAAAAGCACAGCAGGTCAGGCAGCATCTGAGGAGCAGGAGAATCGATGCTTTGGGCATAAGCCCTTCATCAGGAATGAGGCTTGTCCATTCTTCCTTCCCAGCTATCTGCTCCATCCTCCTTTTCTTGACCTATCACCTTCACTCCCCACCTTCATCCACCTATCACACTCTCAGCTACCTTCCCACCCCCTTCCCATTTATCTCTCAGCTCGCCCCCCACCCCGGCCCACAAGCCTCATTCCTGATGAAGGGCTTATGCCCGAAACATCGATTCTTCTGTTCCTCAGATGCTGCCTTTCCAGCACCACACACTCGACTCGGACTCCTTAAATAGTTGAAGGGGAGCAAGATTTTCATACTTTAGTACTTTTGTTTTAGCATTTGTCTGGAAACGTTACTGATGTTGCTCTATCTTCCTAATTACTTTCATGTTTTCCACGTCTTTTTGCAGATTATTCAAGATATTCGGAATAGGACCATTCAGAATGTATGCAAACCTAAAACGATGCCACATAATATTTTCGATTTGACATCACCTCAGCGACGGAATTTACTAAAACACATCCTGGTCAATGATAAATACAGGTTCTTGTATTGTTATGTACCCAAAGTTGCATGTTCTAACTGGAAACGTGTTATTAAAGTTCTGAGTGGTGTGCTGGATAATGTCCATGTCCAGATAAAAATGGATCACAAAAATGACCTGGTCTTCCTTGGAGATTTAAAAAACAGTGAAATTAAATATAGATTGAAACATTATTATAAATTTTTGTTTGTTCGAGACCCAATGGAGCGATTGTTGTCAGCTTATAAAAACAAGTTTGGGGAAATTGAGGCATACCAGCGGAGATTTGGAATGGAGATAGTGAGAAGGTATAGAAAAAACGTGGGACAATCCAGGGGAGATGATGTTACTTTTACAGAATTTCTTCAGTACTTGGTGGATGAAGATGTAGAATCAATGAATGAACATTGGATGCCTGTTTACAATCTATGCCAGCCATGTGCTGTGACATATGACTACATTGGTTCTTATGAACGATTGCAAAGTGATGCGCACCATGTACTTCGAAGTATTGGAGCCCCACTTCATGTGGAATTTCCTCAAAGGCAAGCATGGTATAAACCCATCACTAAAGAGACCATACATTACTACCTGTGTAAAGTGCCACAAGAACTTCTCAATGAACTTTTGCCAAAGTATATTCTAGACTTTTCACTCTATGCTTACCCTCTCCCAAATGTTACAAGTGAATATTGCAGACATTGAAGGGCCAAGATGTGTTGGTAGAAATCCTTCTCTATTTATATTCTAAATGGTAAATATGGAGTTGCTAGTATTACACCAAGGTTATAACATTATTTTTGTGTGATGTCATGATATACCTGTACAGCACTAGGATTGTTACCTTCCTAAAGGAATGGTGGTTCTTTGCCGCTAATCCCTCCCTCATCTTGAGTTTAGCCATCATCAGTTAGTTTTCAGAAGTGAACATTAAATTATTGTCCAAGACCAATATTATTGGCACTAAGCTTCAACTACATTTCCCTCTATTTTTTTCATCAGTAGAATATTCTGCAGTTTCTTGCCCACTTATTAATGATTACCATTGGAATAGTACCTATTATAATTTAGTGATGTTTATCATTCAATTCCATCTTGTGTCAAAGAAAATCTGAGCAGAAGAGCAACACAGTGAATCTTACTCGAGTGTAAACATATTTTTCCAGATTCAGATCTTTTGCTGTCTTTTAAATCTCATTTTCTTATTTAAGAAAAAGAGCAGGTCTCAAATCTTGAATCATTGATAATTCTCGAGCTTGGTTTTTAATTGTGCCACAGTAACAAAAGCCTTAACAATGCAATGGAGAATTTGACCATGTGTGTGCATTTGATTTGAGTCTTATTTTTGTAAATGTACACTCAGGCCCTGTGTTGCTTTTTGCTTATTCTCCCCACTATAATGAAGAGATTGAGTGGAGCAGAATATGCTTTTTTTAAATGGGCTTCTATAGGTTGGTGGTGTAAAATCAGTTGTATTTATATATTCCAAAAGCTGATATCAGTTGAGTGGAATACAAGGTATTGGGAGCAAGTTGGGCTGATAATAGTTCAGTTTTTTAAAAGGGTCTATTTTTTATGAAGATATTACAAATGAAATAAAATGTTACCACTTAAAATGAGTTTGTTTTCTTTTATTTGCTAAAAATGTGAGTTGCAATTTGTTACATATGTTTAATGCCTATTTTAAAATGTCTGTGTCGACAATGATTTGGTGTTGGTCTCCTCATTACAGACATTTCTTGTAATCCTTTCAGAATACCACCAAGAAAGTGGGGGTGTTCATTTTTACAATGACAATTGAAAAGTAGAGATGTTAACTTTAGGAATTTTGATTAGACCACAGTTGGAGTATTGTGAACAGTTAAAGAAAGAAAAGAACATGGAGGCAATGGGAAAAGGTGTCATAAGCTTTGTGTGTAAACACTGATCATTTTCAAAATGAGCCTTACTAAAGTAGCTGGACTGAAAAGGATTTTACTATGCCTTGGAATTTAAGTCAACAATTTAATGAGTGCTGTGGCTGATCCTGTACTTACAGAAAGTCAATAACTTTGCAGAAAAGACAAGCAAAGCTTTCAGGGAGAGGAGGTGAAACCTATAACTGTTAATTGCTGGATAACCTGAAAATAAAACTATGGAGTGGATCCATGTTTGTGGTTGCCTTAAGTCGGTGAAAACACAAAAGCAAGTGGTCAGTAAGGAAGATAGGTTAGATATAACAATAATCTCTTTTCTCAGCTTTCAAATTAAAGCTATGATTACTATGTAAACCATGAAAAGCAGAACTGTGGCTATTTCCCAAAAAACTCAGATCCAGCTTTGTTTCAATCTGAATTGAAGATCTTTTATCATTCTACCACTTTGAGCAATTTGGTTTCATCAAAAAAACCAAGTGGACTGTAAGAAATCGTCAAATTCTATCCTATCCTTTGTTTACAAATCCTCAATGATCAGTGTTTTTTTTTCTCTTAGCTCCTCCACTTGAAATAGAGAAATACTATGTATAAATGTCACACTGTACCAATTACAAAACATGTCAATCTGTAGCAATGTTATTGGATACGAAGGTCATAAGATATAGGGGCTGAATAAGGTCATTTGGCCCATAGTGAATGCTCAGCTATTCCATCATGGCTGAAATGTTTCTCAACCTCATACTCCTGTCTTCTCCCCATAACCTTTGATCCCCTTGACAATCAAGAACCTATCTATCTCTGTCTTAAAGACACTCAATAACTAGGCCTCCATAGCCTTCTGTGGCAATGAGTTTCATATTTTCACCACCCTCTGGCTGTAGAAATTCCTCCTCATCTCAGTTCTAAAAGGTTGTTGTTTCACTTTGTGGTTGTGACCTCAGGGTGTAGTCTTTCCAACTTGTAGAAACATCTTCTCCATGTCCACGCTATCCAGGTGTCTCAGTACTCTGTAAGTTTTGATGAGATCCACCCCTCATCCTTCTAAACTCCATGGAGTACAGATCCAGGGTCGTCAACTGCTCCTCATGATGAACCCTTCTGTCCTGGGATCATTCTTGTAAATTTTTGGACCTCCTTCAATGCCAGCACATTCTTCCTTAGATATGGGGCCCCAAACTGCTCACAAGATTCCAAATGCAGTATGACCAGAGTCTTATACAGCCTCAGCAATACATGTCTGCTCTTGTATTCTAGCCATCTCAAATGAATGCTAACATTACATTTTGTTTTTTAGCTGTCAACCGAACCTGCATGTTAGTCTTAAAGTCCTCACCTAGGACTCCTAAGTCCTTTGTGCTTCAGATTTCTGAAGCCTTTCCCCATTTAGAAAATAGTCCATGTCTCTGTTCTTCCTTCGAAAGGGCATAGCCTCACACTTTTCTACATTGTATTCCGTCTGCCACTCTTGCCCATTCTCTTAGCCTGACTAACTCCTTCTGTTGCCTCCCTGCTTCATTAACACTGCCTGTCCCTCCATCATTGTCTGCAAACTTAACAACAAAGCCCTGAATTCCTTTGTGCAGATTGTTAATCAACTAGGAGAAAGTGATGAAAGGCCTATGCCCATAACTTCGATTCTCCTGCTCCTCAGACGCTGTCTGACCGGCTGTGCTTTCCCAGCACCACACTCTCGACTGCAGGTTGTTAATGTATAACATGAATAATTATGGTCCACAACTCCATTAATCACCAGCTGTCATTATCAAAAAGACTTTATCCCTGCTCTCTGCCTTCTGCCAGTCAGCTATCCATGCCAGTATCTTGTCCCTAACACCATGGGATCTTATTTTGTAGCCTTCTGTGTGGCACCTTGTGAAAGACCTGGAAATCCACGGGTTCTCGATCAAACAAACGTGCTTCTTAACTCCTCAAATAATTTTAACATTTGTCATACCTCCCCTTGATGAACATGCTGCTCAACCCTATTTAACCATGCACTTGCAAGCATTCTGCAATCTCATCTTTAATGAAGGATTTTAAGGTTTGTGTAAAGATTTGTAGCTCCGGTGCCAGTTGCAGTTGTGAGTATGTTCATTGAGTGGGAAATTGGTTTGCAGACATTTCATCCCCTTTCTAGGTAACATCCTCAGTGCTTCCAGTTGCCAGTTCCAGTTATTCGTTGCAGTGATTAGTGTATTGGGTTTAGGTCTATGTGTTTAGTGATGGAGTCTGTGGATGAGTGCCATGCTTCTCGGAATTCTCTGGCTGTCCTCTGTTTTGCTTGTCCTATTATTGTTGTGTTGTCACCGTCGAACTTGTGGTCGTTGTTGCCTGTTTATATGGCTACTAGGGACAGCTGGTCATTGTGTTTAGTGGTTAGTTGGTGTTCATGAATGCAGATTGCTAGTTGTCTGCCTATTTGTCCTATAAAGTATTTCGTGTAGTAACTGGATAGAATCTTGTACACAAAGTTGTGTTGCACATAAGGAGAATTGGGTCTTTTGTTCTGGTGAGTTGTCTGAGTGTGGCTGTTGGTTTATGTGTTGTCATAAATCCAAGTGGTTGGAGGAGTCTGGCTTTGTCAGTTCTGAGATTTTTTTATGTAAGGTAGAGTGGTTAGTATGTGGGATGTCCTCATCACTTTGTTTGTCTGCCAGGTATCAACGAATGAAGTTGCAGGGTTATCCATTCTTGGCAAAAACTTTGTAGAGGTGGTGGTCTTCTTTTCACATGTCAGGACTGCTGCTGTATGTTGAAGTCCTATTGAACAGGATCCTAATGCAGCTTCTCCTGTGTTTGGGTGGTTGCTGTTATAATTCAGGATCTGGTCCATATGTGTGAACTCTAAAGTTAATAAAGGACTCTAAAGTCTTATCAACGACCAAGTTCAGGCTAACCAGCCTATAATTTCCCATCTTCTGCCTCCCTCCCTTCTTAAACAGGGGTGTTACATCAACCATTTTCCAATCCTCTGAGACCCTCCTTTACTCCAGTAATTACTGAAAGATCGCCACCAATGCCTCCACAATTTCTTCAGCTATGTCCTTCAGAAATCCAAGGTGTAGTCCATCTGGTCCAGGTGCTAGATTCACCTTTAGACCTTTCCACTTCCCCAGCATCTTATCCTTCATGATGGCCACTACACTTACTTCTGATCCCTGATTATTTTTATGTTCTGGTATGCTACTGGTGTACTCTACCATGAAGACTGAAGCAAAGTACCTATTCAGTTCCTCTGCCATTTATTTGTTCCCCATTACTACTTCTCCAGCCTCATTTTCTAGCAATCAAATGTCAACTATTGCCTCTCTCTTATCTTTTTTACACCTTTTAAAAAAAACTCTCACAATCTTTTTCCTAACCAGGAAGGCTGTTTAACGAGCAGTGAAACTTAAGCTCAATTATATAAATTTGATTCTCGACAATCATTAGTTCCATTATAGGACAAGAACTTAAACTCATATAGGTGTATATTAGACATGTTTTCATAAAGTAACAATGAATTTAAAATCTTCTTATGTACTTTTTAATTAGAACTTGCAAATGTAAGTGGCTGCAGACAATGTATTTAAGTAAAGAATAAAGCAAAATCATAGAATCCCTACAGCCAGTCAGCCCATCAAGTCAACACTGACCGTCTGAAAAGCATCGCATCCAGACTCACCCCGTTGCAGTAACCCTGCATTTCCCATGGTTAATCCACCAGCCTGCACTTCCCTGGACACTATAGATAATTTAATATGGCCAATCTGCCCTAACCTTTGGACTGTTGGAAAAAATCAGAGTATCTAAAAGAAACCCACACAGACATGGAGGAGAACATGATGGAATCGAACCTGGGCTCCTAATGCTGTGAGGCAGCAGTGCTAACCACGCCACCCCAAAATTTAAGAACAAATATGGCAAGATGTGTTCAAAATTAGATTGAGGCAAAAGATTGAGCAGAATATTTTTGTATTGTCAAGGTGAATTACACACAAAAATAAAGACCATTTAAATTGAATTAAAGAATATGCCAGCCAATCAAATGGTGACAGGCCCCCTTTAACATGTGGAAAAGTGCAAGATCTTGGGATGCACCATAACTTTAAGATGAAGTCGCTTATAATTCTAAAACTTAGGTCAGAAGTAGAAAAGGACTCTTGTGCTGCAATGGTGCCATCTCTAATTCTGAGCCAGAGGCCTGTTTTCAATTCTTACCTGCTTTAGAGGTGTGTACTAGTGTCTTTGAACAGGCTGATTAGAAAAGTATTTCCAAAATTGGGACATCAATTACAATGATAGTTTTACAGAATTTATTACATTTATTATAATATTTTTGATTTTTAATGGTGTTTGGAAGCTGCTGTAATTCCAACATTTTAAAAAAGGGACAGACACAAAAGATCAAGTTGGCTAAAGGTCAAATGAATTAGTACGTTTTTAAACAAGAACAAACATGTCCAAGTCATTCAGCTAACAATCCATATGACTTCACTCTTTTTGAACAAAGAAAACAGCTTCGCTAAATTCCAAACCCTTTTATTTCCAAATATCTTTGTTCCCCAAAATATCCTGTTTCTGCAGTCTAAGCTAAGAAACAGTTTGGATGTTTAAAGTTCCAATTAACAACATTCGGAGTCAATGCAAAGTCACAGGTCTGAGTTCATATCTGCATTAAGATAAATTTTTTTTAAAAGGAGGGCAATTGGAATTGCAATTTTGATCACATACTTCAATTTGAATTTCACTCAACATTTACTATGTTTTAGTTACTTCCTTAATCAGAATTCAGTGAAACTTAAGCCAGGGGTCTCTGTTGAAGGGACCTTTTCAAATAGCTAAATAAAAACTCAAGGAAAAGTGAATGTTCACACATACAAAGGAATTAATTTAAGACAAAATATTAAAATCTATTAACTCCAAAAAGTGCAGTTCACAGACCACGGGGGAGACAAGGCGATTCTTTGACTGTTCACTTCTGGAAGTATCGGTGACAAAACCAACAATGAAAATAACATTTTTCGAAGTGCACACTAACCCCTAAAGGACTGACTCTCACTCTCTCTCATATATATATATATATCTGAAACAAAAGCACAATTGTTTCTTCTTCATTGACATTCACTGTATCATAAAGTATACAATGACACAAACACTGGATACTAGCTTGTACATACAAAATCGAGCAGGGGACACAAACAAAAAGTTACTTTTTTTTGGAAACAGCAAAACTCACTCTGAATTGTTTCCAGATTAACTGCTTCTAACTATTGTCTTTAACTTCAAAGTTTAGTTTTGTCAACTTATCTGTATATACAAATGTAACTACAGCTGTGAAACTATTCAATTTATACACAGACCGATTTTAACTTTTTTTTGTTGTTCCCTACTCTGAATATATACAAAAAAATCCTTAAACAGAACACACAACCAGAATTCAAAGTGTTTAGCTTTTCCTGGAACGTTAAAATATTGAACTGTCTTTCCTCATCCATCTGCCCTTCAATAAATATAACTACCTCTGTACAGGAAACTATGCTGCAATTCTCGAAACATTTCCCTATTACTATCATATCTTAGCTTGAAATAACTCCCAAAGATATTTCTTCTCATTATCTTCATGTAAAACTTGATGCACTTTTGAGAGACTCCACTTCCTTCTGTCTCCTCATTCATTCTTTAACATGTTAATCACTTTTTAAGATCCTCCCTTTTAAACCAGCTTGTCCCTCATAGCTTACCAATTCTGTAAATTAGATTAGATTACTGACTGTGTGGAAACAGGCCCTTCAGCCCAACAAGTCCACACCGACCCGCCGAAGCGCACCCACCCAAACCGCATTCCCACCACGGGCAATTTAGCATGGCCAATTCACCTAACCTGCACATTTTTGAACTGTGGGAGGAAACCGGAGCACCCAGAGGAAACCCACGCAGACACGGGGAGAATGTGCAAACTCCACAGTCAGTCGCCTGAGGCAGGAATTGAACCAGGATCTCTGGCGCTGTGAGGCAGCAGTGCTAACCACTGTGCCGCCCACAAATCTTTCCTAAATAAGGTGGCACCAGCAACGATGTATGTGTCTGCTTAGAGTGTGTAGTATTATCATCTAATGATTTACTAGCATCCCAAATGTCCCCATTGATCCATCACGAAAGAGCAAAACAACAAAACTAATACAGCAACTCCTTTCAAAGCGTCCACAGGTCTTTTGCATACTTTAATTTACAAAACTAAACTGCTTTAAAACATAATTATGTTTTTAACTAAAAGCTTTTTGCTTTAAAGCATTCTCAGATTCATCAGCCAAAGGTTATATTAGCTTGAACAAAAGCAACCATAAAACATTAAACCGACGACCTTAAGTCACGTGACTTTTTTCCTTAGTGTTTTACAACTAAAGCTAATTATACAAAATATAATTTAATATACAATATAATACATTCACTTGCTTAATCAACTTAAATTTATCAATGATTAAAAATTAACTCAATCCTACAGAGGGAAGGTCTTGAATCTTTGTTGAAAAATTAAAAAAAATTATAGCCAGAGACCAAGATAGTTATAGCCAGAAGGTGATAAATTTACATTAGACTGAAGTTTATTGGATTCGATAAGTATAATTCCACCTCTTTGAGTTATTCTGTTAGAACTAATCCAATGCAAAAAAAAGACAATGAATTATAGATACCAAAAAAATGTGAAATCTTACTTTCAATTGTACAAAGCAATGATTATTTTAAATTTGGATTTAACAAACTATATGACAAATTAAAAATTCGCCACAAATTTACTTGAATTTATATTTCATTTTAAATAAAATATATTTGAATCTATTTGCATAATATTCTTGTCTACATTTTGGAAGAAATGTCTTACTTGGACCTTAATAATTAGAAGTCATTTCTGGTCAAATGGCGTAATTTCAATAAACATCCATATAGAAATAATGAAAGAATTTGTAAGAGACTCATATTAAAGATACTCAAACTGAGATGTTATATCATTCCAGAATGGCTACACATGATGGCAATCTTTTCTACAGCAAAAAAAAACCTGGTGTGGGTGACTTGAAAAAGTTTAGGAAACAGAAGGGAACATTGTTTCTGCATCCAGTCTCTTTAATATCGGGAATAATAGGAATAATTCTGCGTACAAATGTTCCTTCCCGAATCTTATCCAGGAAAATCGAATTTGGAAAAATGAATTCAATTTCAATAAACATGTTCATATTTAGTGTGCCCCAAAAGTCTGCGACTTAGCCTTTGTTACTTTTTGACTTCATGCTGCTACTTGGCAACATTAATCAAGAACATGGCGTTAGCTTTTGCATGTACGCTGATGACAGCTAACTTTACCTCGCTGTTACATCTCTCAACTCCTTCACTGTCACCAAGGTATCAGATGCTTATTTGATACCTAGTATTGGATGAACAAAAATTTCCTCCACTTAAATATTGGCAAGTATGAAGCCCTTGTTTTTGGTATCTGTTCCAAGCACCTTTTATAGATACTGACTCCATCTCTCTCTCTCTGGAAACATTCTAAGTTTAAATCAGTTCGTTTGGAATCTCTGTGTCACAATTATACCAGAGCTGATCTTCCAACTTCCTCCTCGTGCCATCATGAATGGTTCTTCTTTACAACTCTGTAACATCGAAAAACATAAAAGTTAATTGGATCTCAAAAATGTGGAAAGAGGCCTTTCAGCATGGGTTCACACTGACCTCCCCCCACTCCCCCCACTCCCGCCTGAAGAGCATTCCTCCCACCCAGCCGATCCCTGCAAACCCCACCTAGCCTGCACATTCTTGGACGCTATGGAGCAATTTCACATGACTAATCCAACTAATCAGTACATCTTTGGACTGTGGGAGGAAACTGGAGCACCCACAAGAAACCCACACAGATAGGCACCCGAGGCTAGAATCAAATCTAATTCCCTGGCTCTATGAGACAGCAGTACTGACCACTACACTATCCCAAAGGTAACTTGGCAGTGGCGGGATATAAATTCCTGCCTCTGTAGAGGCTGGACCAATTCTTTTTGTTCCCTTAATATTTGTTGTAATAGACTTGGGTACCATTGAGCAACTTCAGTTATGAGGATAGATTGAAAAAGTTGGCAATGTTCTCCCTGGAGAGAAGACGGCTGAGAGGAGATTTAATAAAGGTTTTCAAAGTCATGACCAGGCTGGATAGAGGATACAGGGAGAAGCTGTTTCCACTTGTAAAAGAAAAAAAGCAATCCGAAGTCATGGATTTAAAGTAATGTGAAAAAGAAGCAAACATAATGGGAGAAATTTTTTTCTCACACAGCAAGTGGAAAGGGTATGGAATACACTGTCCAGAAATCTGGGGGAGGCAGGTTGAAATGAAACATTCAAGAGGATTTTAGACAATTCTTTGGATAGAAATGATGTGCAGGATATGAGAAAATTGCAGGAGATTGGGATTTAGTAATAGAACTGGTGTAAGCACAATGGGCCAAATGGCCTCTTTCTGCATCATAACATTTCTGTGATTCTGTGAACAAATAACAGAAATGTCAATAGTTCTGGATACATCCATAATGAGGATCTTGTTCAGTCAATGAGGAGACCAGTGTGGACCATATTCTAGGATAGAATGGGCCAAAATTTTTTTTAATCTTTCACGGGATGAGGGCACCACTGACTAGGTAGCTTTTATTGCCCATTGGGGGGTTGAGAGTCAACTACATTGCTGTGGGTCTGTGGCAGTGTCCTTCCCTAAAGGGCATTAGTGAACCAGATGGGTTTTTTTCCCAACAGTTAGCAATGGATTTGTGGTTATCGTTAGATTCTCAATTCCAGATATTTATTGAATGCAAATCCTACCATAATGGGATTTGAACCTGGGAACTAGAACATTATCTGGGTCTCTGAATTAACAGTCCAGTGATAATACCACTAGGCTGTTGCCTCCCTAAGTATTGCTATTCAATTTCTTATTGTCCATTTGCCTAAATCCTGATAATAAGTTGCCTTTTAAAAACTGAACAAAAAATTTAAAAAAGTGAGAATTCCACAAACCTTTGACTTTCTAATACCATTATACAGCAATTTTCATCCTTTAAACCATATGCTTACCATGTATTTCGACCTTTTCACTGCATTTTGTGATTTTAAGGTGCATATCTATATCTTGAATTTTTTCCTTCCTTGAAATCTGTGTGTTGAATATTATGTTCTCATATTGATGAAGGACCTATATAGAGTCATAGGGTCATACAGCATGGAAACAAACCCTTTGCGCCAACTCATTTGCACTGACCAGCAATCCCAATCTGACCGAGTCCCATTTGCCAACATTTGGTCCATATCCCTCTAAACCCTTCCTATTCATATATCCATCTACATGCCTTTTAAATGTTGTAGTTGTATCAGCCTCCACCACTTCCTCTGGCAGCTTGTTCCATAAATGCATCCCCCCCTCAGGTCCTTTTTAAAATCTTTTCCCTCTCACCTTAAACCTATGGCCTCTAGTTTTGGATTCCCCCACTCTAGGAAAAAGACCTTGGCTAATCATCTTATCCATGCCAATGATGACCTTTTAAACCTCTATAATGTCACACTCAGCCTCCAACGCTCTAGGAAAATAAGCCCCAACCTATCCAACCTTTCCCTATAACTCAAACTCTCCAGTCCCAGCAACAATCTTGAAAATCTTTTCTGCATCCTCTCAAGTTTAACAACATCCATACTATGGCAGGGCGATCAGAATTGTATATAATATTCTAAAATTGACCTAACTAGTGTCCTGTACAGCTTCAACATGATGCCCCAACTCCTATTCTCAATAAAAACTTTTTACCGCCTTGTCGATCTGCAACTCCACTTTCAAGCAATTATGCACCTGCACCCCTAGGTCTCTTTGTTTGGCAGCACACCCCAGGGGCCCTATCATTAATTGCATAAGTCCTGCTCTGGTTTGCCGTACCAAAATGCAACACCTCACATTTATCTAAATTAGACTCTATCTGTCTCTTCTTGGCTCACTGGCCCATCTGATCAAGGTCCTGTTATACTCTAAGATAATCTTCACTGTCCACTACAACACCTGTTTTAACGTCATCTGTAAACTTACTAACCATTCCTCATATATTCATATCCAAATCATTTATATAAATGATGAAAAGCAACAGACCTAACACTGACACTTGTGGTATACTGCTGGTCACAGGCCTCCTGTCTAAAAAAAGGAATGCTCTACCACAACTCTAGTGTTCTCCCTTCAAGCCAATTTTGTATCCAATTGGCTAATTTCCCCAGATCCAGTGTGATCTGACCTTACTAACAAGTCTACCTTGTGGGACCTTGTCGAATGCTTTGCTGAAGTCCATATAGACATATGAAGTCCATATAGAGTCTACTGCTCTACCTTCATCAATCCTCTTTGTCATGTCTTCAAAAAATTCAGTCAAGTTAGTGAGACATGATTTCCCACGCACAAAGCCGTGTTGACTATCCCGAATCAGTCCTTGCCTTTCCAAATCACATGTAAATCCTGTTCCTCAGAATCTCCTCCAACAACTCATCCACCACTATAGCCAGTCTATAGTTCCCTGGCTTTTCCTCACGGTCCTTCTTAAATAATGACACCAAAATTAATCAATTTCCTGTCCTCTAGCATCTCATCCATGGCTATCACCTGGAATAAAAATTACTGTCTCACGCTTCTACGAACTGATGTTCAATCATTTTTGAAAGCCTGAGGTTTGAATTTAGCAAAATAATAAGTAATCTTTAAAAATTCAAAAAATAAGGACAGAGTAGGTAATCTGGCCTCTCAAACCTGCTCCATTATTGAAAAGGAACTTAGAAATGGGAGTGGAATAAGACCAGATCAGCTCCACAACTCAGTTCTAACCAATCGTCTCTCAAACCTGAGATTTCTCCTTGTGTTAGATTTCTCAACCAGTGAAACAATGGATGGAGTTTTCCCAACCCCCGAGTGATAAGGGCCACGATGAGAAAGTTTGGGAAATCACAGGATAAGTCCAGAGTGGTGTTTCTCAACATTGAGACCAAAAGTCCCATTTTTCCAACCAGGTGCTGATTGGTGAGGTGAGTTTCTCACCAGAGCAGCAAGAGGCCTTTACCATACATTAGCATCATTAACATCTCAGTATTAGTTGCCTCATTAATATGTAGGTTCCCATGACGATATTCCCTGACATGAAAGTCAGACTGGCTACCTGGGACCAGCATCTTGAATAGCTGCATCATCATCTCAGAGCAGGCTTATGAGCACTAACTGGGCACTCTGTCCATCATGGATATTAACATAATACAGACCAGCCTCACCATATCATCACGACACCTCTCAAATCCACTTTCAATTCAAGTTGCACTTTGGAATGCACCAGCTCCTTTCATTGGAATGCCACTGCACAGGACACTACATGCAGAGATGGACACCGCCCATCTCAGAGTTTCAACCAGGAAGCAGCTTTAGCACTCACTGATTTTCTGCCTACTTCGATGCTCACAATGATGGTTTGCAATTTTGTGCATTTCCCCCCAAGCCAGAATTTAAAGGCTCACAGTACGCCTACATTAACATGTCCTTTAGTGCAGACACAAAACGATGCAGCTTGTTGTGGTTGTCAGCAGTGACCAGTGAAAGGGAGCAGACGTGTTACTGTGTGACACCAGTCCTACACCTGCACCACGTACCAGCTGAGTACATGGTAGACACACTGCATATACATCAACCAAGTGGCCACATCTCAAGGTCCAAGTGGATTTGTCCTCAGCTGAGTTCAGGGAAAGACCCTACCATCAGCAAGACCCATATCATAAACCTCCAATACCAGTTTAGGGGCTTTGGCATGGTCAATCAACTATACAGGGCCTGTACAGTCCAGGGAGTGAGTCCTGTGCATCCAGTCCCAGGGCGTCATAGGGCTGTACAGATATCAGTCAGTGTTTGATCATTCATTGTTCAGATCTGTCTGGCTAAGACACTTAAAGAAGTGGCCCACATATAGTTCTGGGGTTCCATCAACAAAATGTCAATAGGGATTGGGGGTTTTATTGGGGGCACCACTGTGGGAGTTATGCTGGAGAAATCTGTTGTGTGGATTGGAGATAGCATGTTGAGATGTGAGGGGGTGGGTGGGGATAGTAACTCCACATGTAAGGAAGGATGACTATAGATCATTAAAGAAAAAGAGGTAATGTACCATAGGAGGGGTAATTAATTGTCTGTCAGGAGTATTATCCTGGCTTCCAATGGTGGGGTGGGTGGGGATGGTGGAGGGGAGGGGAATACGCACTCCTATATCTGGCATATTGAATCCAGATACAAGGGACTGGAGCTGTAATGTAGGAAGATGAAGATTGGTTAGATAGTTTGGGTGTACAGACATGGAAGTCTCAGCATCATAACAATGCTTTTTATCTCTTGATAATTTTCAGAAAACAATCATGAATGGGATATATGCCAATTATATCTGCAATCATGGAAACTAGTCAACAATAAAGTCCTGTACATCAATCACATTTGATTTTGAATCACTTTAACAATTATTTTACTAAGATTCACTTGATGTGACTTTTTTGTCATGTCATATATTTCCTTCTAAATAAAATGAAATCAGAAAAAAGTCAACCTTTCTTACCTATTGGGCTTCTGTGATGTTCATAATGTGGAGGGCCAGCTCAAGCAATTCTTACAATTGTACTTATAAACTTTGGAAGAATCCCGAGTTCTAGCAAAAAATGTTACTGATTTCCTGCCTTCAATCCAGCAGAATCCCTTAGGAAACTATGAAAATATTGCAGGAGGATTTCAAGGCCAGTGTATTTTAAAGATTAGGATGTTTTGCTAAGGTTTGTAGTCATTGATGTAAACAACAGGTACTCTATAGAACAAAAATCTGCTATGTTTGGAATCTATTCATTATCAAACAACCCTTTGAATAGTCGACAATGTGGTGCTGGCAAGCATCCGAGGAACAGGAGAATCAACATTTTGGTAATTCCTGTTGAAGGGCTTATGCCCGAAATGTCAATTCGCCTGCTCCTCTGATGCTGCCTGACATGTGCTTTTCCAGCACCACACTCTCAACTCTGATCTCCAGCGTCTGAAGTCCTCACTTTCTCCTAGTTGATTTCAACCCTTTGAATAGGTAAAGTACAACCAAATGGAAGGTTTTCAGGGCTCTTCTCAATTTCAGTTTATTGTTCACTTGCTTTTTTTCCCATTTCATTTGATTGTGATATTTGAAATTGTCAATTTTTAAAAAAGTCATTATTTTTTGAACTGTTTCCCCCCAATCCATGAGGAGGTGGACTTGAGTGAGCCATTGGGCCTTAAAGGGATTTACCAGGATAAGTTTGACACATGGATAAAAATGATGTCTGATGAACAGAGACACCACCATATTTTAAGATTCACTTTTGAAAGTAATGCCATGGTCCCAGTATAACGTAGGTGTGCAGGAAAGAAAAAGGTGTCGAAAATTGCTGTCCTTGTTTTCATGTTTTGTGGCTATTCAGCTTCTATGAACAAAATATGAATGACCTGCATTTTAGATTGAATTTCAACCATAATCCATTTTAATAAACATTTCACATTTGAGCATTAGAATAGATAAGGTTTTTAATGTTTTGCACCATGCTGCAGAAGGGATGTAACCTTTGTCTGTCTGCTCTTAAAAACAAATGCTGACTAGAGTGGGGATTCCCTTTGCTGGGAGCTCCCACTTTCCGAGTTCATTTGAGTGAATATGCTGAGACTAACATGATCAGTGAAATCAAGGATACCACAAACACATCACTGTCCTGTGTGTTCAGGCCACGTAATTGCCCAAACCATGGAAAATATTTTTTTTGATAATTCCTTTATAAGCCAGTTTTCACTGGAGGTAAAAGGGAAATGAATGGGGCGCCCTCAGCAATGTGCATTAACAAAGAGACTGAGGGAAGGATTGAGGAAAATAAAGCTATGAAGTTAGCAAGTAAAATGTATAACTACATTTTTTCCTGAAAGTGTTAACCAACTCAATATGACCAAAAAAAGATAAAATAAACTTTGAATGTAAGCTAGAAAGCAATAGCAAAACAGATATTAAGAGCTACTTTAACAATGTAAAATGAAAGGAATGCTGCAGTGAACGAAAATGAATCTGGATGACTAATACAGACATCCACGAAAAGATAGAAGAGTTGAATAAATACTTTTCATCAATTTTCACTGCAGGAGATACTAATAGTATTCCCAAATTAATAAATATATAAAAGTGGGGAGATGGTAAATATAATAACAATTGCTAGAGGAAAGATATTAGGGAAATTAATGGAGCTGAAGACCAAATAGTCCTCTGGACCTAATGGGATGCAATCTAGGACATTAAAGGAAGTAGTTACAGAAATAGAGGACGCACTGGTAGCAATTTTCCAAGATTCTGAAAAAGTCCCAGAGGAGTGGAAAAATGCCAATCTAACACCCTGATTCAAAAACCATATAGGATAGCTAGTTTAACATCTGTCAATGAAGAAATGGTATACTCTATTCTAAAGGATATAATAGAGCTTTTAGAAATACATAACATAATCAAGCAGTCAGCATGGCTTCATGTAAGGGAAATCACACCTGGCAAATTTATTAGAATCTTTGAGGACGTAATAAGCAGGATAGATCAAAGGGAACAAGCAGATGTTCATATTTCTAAAGAGATTTTGATGAGCTACTGTGTATAAGGCTTCTTCTTTAAGACCCCATTGTGTTGGAGGTATTTTATTAGCATGAATAGAATATTGACTAATAAATAGAATATAGAAAGTTGGAATAAGCAGGGCCATTTATAGGATGGCAACCTGTAACTAGTGGAGTTTCACAGGGATCAAAGTTGGGGACACAATTATTTAAAATATGCATCAATGACTACGATGATGGAAATGAATGTCTTATCACTAAGTTTCTTGATGAGATAGAAAATAGGTGGAAAGGCAAACTGTGAGGATGATACAATCAATCAATCAGTCTGTAGAGGTATATAAACAAGCTAAGATAGGAGGCAAAAACTTAGCAGATGGACTTTATTTAGGATTTTGAGGAGTTTGCACTTTGGCAGAAAGAATACAGGAGTTGAATCATAGGATCCCTACAGTGTGGTAACAGGCCATTTATCCCAACATGTCCACACCAATCGTCTGAAGAGTAACCCACCCAGACCTATTCCCTTACCCTATTACTCTGCATGTCCCTGACTAATGCAACTAACCTACACATCCCTGTATACTACAGACAATTCAGCATGGCCAATTCATCCAACCTGCACATCTTTGGATGTTACTATTTAAATGGAGAAAAATTGCAGAAAGCTGCAACACAGAAGGATATGGGGGTTGTCATGCATGAATCACAAAAGCTAGCATAAACATTCAGCAGATATAAGGGAAGACAAATGGAATGTTTACCTTTATTTCAAAGGGAATGGAAGAGAAATTCTTGCTAAAATTTACAAGGCAATAGTCAGACCTCAATAGAATACAGTGAAAGGTTTTGGCTTCCTTACCTGAGGCATTGGAGGGGGTCTACAGAAGGTTCACCAGGTTTATCCCAAGCATGCAGAGATTTTATGAGGAGAGGTTGAGTAGGTTGGGCCTGTACTGAGTGGAGGTTAGAAGTGTAAGAGGCAACCTTATTGAAACATACAAGACTCTTAGGCAGTTTGACAGGATGGATTCTCAGAGGTTGCTTCCCCTTATGGGAGAGTCGAGGACCAGAGGGCATAATTTCTTTTCTAAAGGGTAGTGAATTTTGTGGAATTCTTTACAGCAGAGGATTGTAGAGGATGTGTCAGTAAGTATGTTCAATGCTGAGATCAACAGATTTTTAATTAAGGATTATGGAGAAAAAGCAGTAGAGTTAAGGATCATCTAATAAGACATAATCTCATTGAATGTTGGAGGAGACTCAATGGGTTAATGGCTTACATGTGTTCCTGCGTCTTATACTCTAAATCAGAAACAAAGACTGACTCACTCAAACAGTATAATAATCGCCATTTTTATTAAAGTTTATTAAAGATTTTATAAATACATGCTGAATTAAATACATTTGGCAAAAAAAACTCCAAAAGTTGGCATCTATTCAGTATTAAAACAAAAATATAACCAAACCTAAAATCATTTAAATAATAAAGATAAATTGAAGATAATTTAATGCAGTTCAAAATTTGGAATACTAAGTCAGTCTTACAGGTATGCATCATAAAAACAAATGTCCACCTAAAGGTGAACCTTCACTTTGCAATGACATCAACAGCTGTAAACATTTGAGGCAGCTATGTTATATGACATTAGAACTACAGAACTGGAATATCTAATTGGATAATAATGTGAATATAAGATTTGATTTTAATGGGGAAACCATTACATTTTAAATCAGTAACTTATTTCACTTATTTTATCCCAGTGGAATTTCGATGGCATAAAGAAATCTAAGCAAAATATACTTGATCAAAATGTAAAGTTGCTATTTAATAATTATTGCATATATTTATGAACTACACTCAAGAAATCAATACTGATTTCTTAGTAGTTATGTTAAAACATTGCTAATTCCAGCCTAAGACGCTCATTTGCATTTATTAACCATGTTGTTAGCCTATTTTACTATAGGTATGTCTCAAGAGAATAAAGATGAAGATGGTAAAATCTTGGTTTACGCTGTATGGTCAAGGATGAGATGGCACATCAGTGACAGTTATTAATAATGAGACAATTTTGGGAATGGTAGCAAAAATACTAGTCACAGTTAATGAGAACAAACATTAATAAATATCTTGCATATAAAATTGAAAACCTAATTCAATACAAAAATATCTTTGCAGAATAAAAAGTATCTTCATAATGATTGACAGTATTGTACAGATATATACAGCACAAGATGGGCATTGCATTAGATTGTGTAAATCTCAGTGCCACATTATCTTGGGGTCTGTTTAAGAAAGTATATGGGAAAATATATAATTAATAACACCATATTCAAATACTATAATTCAGTAAACTTTAATTCACATAGTTTATAAACCAGCACTTATTTTTTCCTATTTGGTTTTTTTAATATATCTTCTTGCAGCTTTACCACAGCAGAAAAAAAATTGTTTTATGGTTCACTTCTCATTACATCAATATGGTAGATTTAATCCTGTGAAATAAAGGTATGCTCATGTAAGTAAATATATGTTCGATAAAGGCATTAAGAAAAACTAACTGAAAATTAATCAATTGTAATTTCCAACTCTAATGCTGTGCAGTCATTTGAAAATGAGAAAGGGCCTAAATGTTGCTGCTGTTCTGTCACATATCACAGAACAAAAATATGGTTGGGCAAGCTTTTTTGTTTTAATAAGTAATGTAATGCAGAAGTTCAAACCTACTTTAAGCACAGGTAGATGTTATCTGAACAATTGGAAAAAATGCTGTTCTTTTAATAACACTAAAATGTTAAACAAGCTGACAAATGTGCATAGAACATTGATCTATCTTGGAGTTATCACAATTCACTCCAATGACGAGAAATGTAGTTAAAAAATTTGCCTTGAACTTAGAATACTTCATTTCAAAATTTTGCAAAAACTGATGAAATCAATACTGCAAAAGATTCAGCTTGCAACTTTGCAAACGCTGTTTTGGTGAGAACTATGGATCCATTTGTGAAACGTTCAACTGGCTTTAGTGATGGATACTCCTTAAAGAAACTTGTAAAACTGGGAAAAGAAAAATAGAAGTCTTAATTACAACATAAATTAAACAATTATACATTATATAAAGCTTTGTATGAACCTGTGTTCGAAAAGGCAGACTATTGAACTTTGTATATATATGAACAAATGGCTTCCATTTGACCTTCAATATACATGCACCATCCCAGCTCCATAAATGTATCTCTTCCCCACTTCGTTTCTTCTCCCATCTCATAAAAAAAATTCATTCACATGATATGGGATTTGCTGGAAAGGGTGGCAAATATTGCCCATCCCTAATTGCTCGAGAAAGTCGTGTCAAATTGCGTTCTTGAGCCATTGTAGCTCATGTGGTGCAATACATCCACAGTGGTGTTGGGGAGTTCAAAATATTGACTTAATGTAGCTCCAAATCAGGATTATGTTTGATTTGGACGAGAACATGAAGGTGCTGGTGTTCCCATGTATCTGCTGCCTTCAAGGAGTGGAGATTAAAACCCTTCATACATATGTTTAACTGAGCCAGAGGCAAATATCACATTTCTGGGGTTTGTTTCTTCATCCTACCTTTCTAGTTATCCTTGTTGTGTAGATCAATAATGGTCAGCCAGGAGGCAGCCACCATGACACTGTTGAACTATAAGTCATTCTGTTATAATCTGTGTTTTGTCTCTGTGAATTTGCTGTATTGCGATTGACAAATTGGGGACGCTGTTTCTATAGCACAAAACTTTTAATACTTTAAATGCTATTTCTAAAGTACCATTTCTCTATAACACAGGGTTGCAGAAGAACTGACTATACTAAGACTTAAAATGTCCTGAGAATTACTTTGAATGTTTCCTGAAAAATGCATCCTGTTAGACCCATTGAATGCTGGGAAAGAAAAGGGTTAATTAAGTGAGAAGCCTAATAAAAATGAATTGCATACCAGGTGGAGAAAATATACCTGCATGGCTACAGCTCTCAAGATAGTTTCTTGAGGTATGTTAGAACATTTACAACTTTTTTTAAATATCATTTTTGAAACTGTGAGATGAGAGTTGAAGGTGACCTTTGGACAGTGAGCAGCAATTTGTTTTAAAAAAAAGCAAGAACAAACAAACTGGTATTTGTTTATAAGACATGGCCTGGAAGTTAACTGCACATCGATTCTTGTGTAAATAATATTATAGACATTTAGGATCTAAAGGTACATTGTGCTCAAGCGTTGGCAGATGTTCGGACATTAACAGGGGCCATCACAGGTCAGTGCTAATTCTCTAACAAAATGAATGTTGAAAAAAACACAAAGAGAAATCAAAGTTTGAACTGCATATTTTTGATAGAAGGATTACAGTTGTGAAATCTACAGGATGGAGGTTTAATTACACCATGGTTATCCTCCTTTATCAACTTATTGCAAGTTCACAGAATAGAAACTCAATTATAAGAATTGAATGAATATTCCTCAGAGCCAATGAAAACTATTTACATTGAAATGTGCCTTTAGAAATCAAGCAAGATATAATCCCACATGCATTCGATACTATGCATCGTGGAAACTGTTCAAGTGATCTGGCCAGTTACGGCTCTTTTTTCTCTTTCGTTTTATCCCTTAGCTGTGTCTGGCTATGTGCGAGTGTGGGCTATAATCAAAAAAGATTGTGAATAAGTCACAAATACTAATTAGATTACTTCGTTATATAACTTTGCTCAGCTAAAGCTACTGTACTAATAATTAATTAATTATTTTGTTTCAGCTATAAAAACTCGGTGCCTTGTATCAGTTAATCAAAACATCGGGTTTGGAACCATTGGGGCAATTTTGATGGTTATTGAATGCTTTAATTTTGCTGTGTTGCAAAGACAAGGATGGGGATCATTTAATTTGGCTGTCAGTTTCTGTGTCATGACAGGGGACATAAAGGTATCCGGTCTTATCTGCACCACAGCTTTGTTATCAAAACCAAAAACCCTGACTGGAAATGAGTAACCCATGTTTCATTGAGTAGAGGTCATTAGGAAGAGCAATACAGGTCTTCTATGACTGTGATTTCAAATAAGAATTCTTTGTCTTGTCAACACTGAAGGATTCCTCTGTAAAACTGGAAGACATATCGCTGACAGATGATAAGATTTAGAAGATTATATTCTAATGCTATAATAGAATATAGCTGGATAGAAATGAGGCACTTAAGTCCCGGAAATGAAGGCAGACAAGATTTCAGTTAGCTGGTTTAGACAGTGCTATCAGCACGAGAAGTAAATTTGCTAAGATATGAAGATTCTAGGAGGAATGGATAGCATCTCAACAGGGTATAGACCCCAGTGTTCTCACAAACGTTAATGAGTAGTGTCTGGCGATGACTCTTTGCCCTGTTGTGAGGAATATCTGCTTTCTGACCCAAATGTGTGCAAACCTTCCACACTTAATACTTTACTATAAATGTGCAAAAACATAAAGAGAGTATATATAACACTAAATTGCAATGGCATAGTTCGATTAACTAGTATGTCTCATATACCACTAGACTGTTAGATTTTTTTTAGGGGCTTATAAACTACTTACTTGTCATTTAATAGTCAGTGCAACATTCTAATCCTTTTTTAGGCGAGCCCATATCCTGAGAATGTGAAACAGGGCTCATTGAGGTTCTCATTGGAGACAAGGAGCTGATGGTAGTAGAAAGACCATGCCGATGCATTTCTTGAATTGCCCGCTCTCTGTGCAATGAACAGTTTTTCAGACAAAAAGATCCTTTATTTCTGAGCATGTACTCTGGAAACTAGTGACTTCAGTAACTTCATTTTGTGAAACCAACAGTACATGTTAAGCAAATGATTACTATAATACAACGTAACATTCTGTAAAAATGGTAACGTATAGCTAGAACTAATAGAATACCCAGTGTGGAAGCAGGCCATTCAGCTCATTAAGTCCACAGTGACCCTCTGAAAAGCATCTCACCCAGACCTACTCCCTCTACCCTATCCCTGTAACCCTGCATTCATCCAGCCTGCACATCCCTGGACACTGTGGACAACTTAGCATTGCCAATCCACCTAACCTGCACATAACTGGACTGTGGGAGGAAACCAGAGCACCCGGAGGAAAACCACACAGATACGGGGTGAATGTGCAAGTTATACATTGGTCCAATTCCAATCTCGGGTGACAGTGTCCCAGATGCTGTGAGGCAGCAGTGCTAACCACTGAGCCACTGTGATTGTTTTCAGTAATATTTTCCAGTGACACAAACCAATAATGAATCATCAAAGGTCGATATAACAGCCAAAACACAAGAATCTGTTCTTTACAAGTTAATGCATTTTAAGATCTTCAAGTAGTTTAATTGTTAAATATATTTTGTATTTTAAACATTACCTTTCAAAACGCTCTGTCGTTAACTGACGTTTGATAAGGTCAAGCTCTGTTTGAAGTTGTGAAGACTTAGCACGAAGCTGAATTATTTCTTTATTCTGGCTTGATCTGTGAGTAATTATTAGTTACATTAGATATAAGTTATGCATCAACAATTTCAGATTCAGTTGTCTAGATTTTTCACAAGCTATGTCTGTTCCCAGGCATATTGAAAGTGGATTGTATAACTGCATTAGAAGCAATTCATCAGACTTTCTTCATACAGTCACTTTCAGGATTTACTAGTGAAAGCCCGATACAAAATTATGCAGAAAGTACAACACAGCAACAAGCTCTTCCCTCCAGCGCAGAAAGAGAACATTCAGCCTATTGAGTCTGCACTGACACTTCGAACAGTATGCCACCCAGACCTACCCCTAGCATGCGCATTTTTACCACACCTAATCCGCCAAGTCTGCACATCCCTGGGGCAGTGGTATTATCGCTGGACTGTTAATCTAGAGTCCCAGGTTTTGTTCTGGGGACGCAGGTTCAAATTCTGCCACAGTAGATGATGGAATTTGAATTGAATAAACATCTGGAATTAAGAGTCCAATAATGAGCATGAATCGATTCTTAGAAAAACCCATCTGGTCTGGCCCACATGTGACTCTAGACCCACAATGTGGTTGACGCTTAACTGCCCTCTGGGCAATTAGCAATGGGTAATAAATACTGACCTAGCCAATGACGCCCTCGCCCTGTAAATGAATAACTAAAAAAAAACCTATGGGTAAGTTTGCATGGCCAGACTACCTAACCTGTACATCTTTGGAGCAGGTTTGAAGGGCTGAGTATCCTAATTTTGCCAGTTGCTCACAAGTTTGTAACCACAACAGGCTTAATTCTGAGGAATACTCAGGATTCTTTTGCGATAGTTTCTATATTTAGAAAGGAACACTGAAAAAGCAAATGCTAAAATTAATAAATAATTGCCACTCACACTTTGCTCTCTGCTAGAGTCAGCTTGTCCCCAAGAAGTTGTATTTCGGATTCTTTTTCATTCTTTGACAGGTGACACTGAAATTCCTTTTCTCGAGATGATGTCAACAATGTCTCAAGGTTCTTTACTGTCACCCGTTCAGTACACATCTGTTTCTTTAAAAGTTCAATTTCAGACTTCGAATCTTCCAGTTCACTTAAGGTCTAGATAGATACAAGGAACAGTTTTTAAGCAGATTCAAAACATGTGCCAGTTATCAAATTTTGACTTATAAAGGGAAGGTTAAATAAACAAATCAATTTTTACTGTTCCAATTAAGTTCATTCTAAGTTCAAGAGCAGGTTTTGATTGAGAGATTTACAATCTTTCACAACACTTTACTTAAAAAACTTGCAAGTCATAACTGGTCCCAACATTTTTCAGTGGCAGTGGTTGGTGATGACTTGGCTATTTCTATTATTATGGGGCCAAATACCCTTAAAATATAAACAGAAGATAGCCTAGACCCTAACTTTCCTATTTTAAAGGCAAATGCCACGTGTTGCATTCCGGATGTAATTTGATTGGTCAAGCAACCAGTCTTGAAGCAAAACACACTTTAGATTAGATTACTTACAGTGTGGAGACAGGCCCTTCGGCCCAACAAGTTCACACCGACCCGCCGAAGTGCAACCCACCCATACCCCTACATTTACCCCTTACCTAACACTACAGGCAATTTAGCATGGCCAATTCACCTGACCCGCACATCTTTGGACTGTGGGAGGAAACCGGAGCACCCGGAGGAAACCCACGCAGACATGGGGAGAACGTGCAAACTCCACACAGTCAGTCGCCTGAGTCGGGAATTGAACCCGGGTCTCAGGCGCTGTGAGACAGCAGTGCTAACCACTGTGCCACCGTGCCGCCCACAGTGAAAATATAACAAAAGTCAGAAGCAACCGGAATAACTTAACTCTATTGGAAACTTGGTAGAGTAACAGATTATTAACCTACAAAAAAGTAACTTTTCCAATATTAACATCCTATAAACACACACTTGACAAAAGCAAATTCAGTTAAATAGATGGTCTCATATGCAATTCTTCAGTCCAGGAAGAAAAAACAGAAAGAGAGTAGCATGGAGAAATGTACTGCAGCTTCCAAACCCAGCTTCAAGACCCCAGCAACTACTACTGAGGAACTAAAAATTCTGGCTCTGTGGGAACTTGACCCCACCCATTCAGGCTGCTTCTAATGTTCCAACTTTAATAAAAATCCAACGCCTCACAAGCTGTTTACTTTGTGGGCTTTGGAGTTGACTGCTAGCCACCTCTGTCACAACCTCTCTTCTGAAAAAAAAACTAGGACAAAATATGCCTCTTAAAGTCATAGTATCGTTGCACTATTTACAAGCCCCATGTTACATCTTTTGTGTCATCTCCTTATACCACTATCCCTTTTGTCAGTTTATTGTCTTCCTTTTCACCCTTGCATAGCATTTCTATTTTTTTTTCTTTCAAACAGTCTCGTTGCTTTTGGATTTTGCTGCTTTTTAATTTCAGTTTTTTATTTCAATGTCATTGATTTGAAATGTTTACAGGGTTTCATTCTCTACATATTCTGCCTAACGTACTAAGAGTTTCCATCACTTTCTGTTTTTATTTGAGATTTCTTGCATTCTATATTTTGCCAAAGCAGATATAAGTTATGCCAACAAGGTATGAGGTACTACACATTAGTAGGAAAAATTGGTGCCACATGTACTCCATGAATATTGCTAAAGTAATTCAAGAACAAAGCAGAATGAGATCCTAAATAAACAGAAAGTTTACTTCTGGAGAAACTCAGCAGGTCCAGCAATGTCTGTGCAGAAAGCAACAGAGCAAATGTTTTGAGTCCCATGACATTTCTTCAGCATTCATTCAGCAATATGGAAAATTGCCCAATTATAAGTTGTACCCAAAATGCAAGACAAATCAGATCTGGTCAATTAAAGTCCTATTTGTTTACCTTAAAACATCAGCAGAGTGATGACAGGTATAACTGACAGTGCTATCATGCAGAATTGATCAATCACTGATACCCAATTTGGTCTTTCAGTTCCTGACCTCATTATGCTCTAAGTATGAAAATGGACAAAAGAGCTGAACTCTCGAGGTGAGGCAAAAATGAATGACCTTCACAACAAGGCTGCAGTTGATTAAGTGGGGTATCAAGGAGCCCTAATAAAATTAAAATCAACGTGAATCAAAGAAAACTCTCACCCCAGGACATCACTGCTGGACATCCTCAAGGGTCTGGTTCCAGAAGTCACTGTTGTGCATGGACCTTGGAGTTCCATGCAGAAGACAAAAAATTAGCGGTAACTCTACTTAGGTCATTAATATATCATAAAAGAATAGTGGTGCCATTACTGACATTGGAGGAATATGGCTGGAGAGCAAATTCTATTCTGAGAATCAACTGTTCACTACTACTCTCTAATTATAGCCCCACTTCTTGTAATCCCATTGATTTTACTTTTGTTAACAAAGTTGTACTTCATTAACTGCCTTTTGAAAGTCTATATGGGCAGTTTGAGGGAGGCAGTAGTGTAGTGGTTATATCACTGGACAAGTAAAAGAGATTTTGGGGACATGGATTCAAACTCCATCATAGTGGATAGTGAAATTTAAATTCAATAAAACAAAACTGGAATTTAAAAAGGTGGTCTAATGGGGACCGTGTCAGCACTGTAGATTGTCATTAAAACCCATCTGGATGACTAATGTCTTTTAGGGAAGAAAATCTGCTGTCCTTACCTGGTCTGAATTATATGTCACTCCAGTCGCACAGCAATGTAGTTGACTCTCAACTGCCCTCTGGGCATTTAGGGATGGATAATAAATTCTGACCTTGACATTCATGCCCATATCCCAGGAACAAATTAAAATTAAACTTCAACTAAATTACCCTCATCTGGGGGAGTATAAGATCACCCACATGCTGACAATGTCCTTTTGTTCTTGGTCAATCTGGAGAAGTCTGTTCCTCGATTGACTCAAACAATTAATTTATTTGGCAATTTCTCGGGCTACAGGATTAATTTTACAAAATCGGAAGCCATGCCGGTGGGGGGATTAGTGGAGGTGCCTGATCTGAAGGATGGAATGCAATTCTCATTTAGATGGTTGTCAAAAGGTTTTTTGTAGTTGGGAATTTTTATTACCCCTGCATTCCACCAGCTGTATAAAGCTAAATATGTACAACTACTGGAAGGATAAAACAGGATTTGCAGTGGTGGAAGGGGTTACAGATATCATGGTTGGGCCAAATAGCCCTGATTAAAATGCACGTTCTTCCTTGCCTGTTGTACCCCAATATCTTATAGATAAGATGAAACCTGTGACTGAGCAGTGTAAGAATCCAATTACTTTATACATGGTGAAAACCTGGAGGATAATGAGGCAAGATGAGGGCATTTGGTCTAAGACCTCGCTGTTTACCCCGTTGGTGGGAGCCCAAGGATTTAAACCTGGGGCAATGGACCCTGGCTTTAAGTTACGGGAGAATAAGGGAATCTCATGCCTGGGAGATTTGTTCGAGGGGGAGGTCTTGATGTCATTTAGCCAGTTAAGTCAGAAATATGGATCGTCTAATAGGGACCTTTTCTAGTACTTTCAGATAAGGGAGAAAAGAGTACTCCAGGTACGGGTGCTCCTTCAGTCAGTACTTTGTATCATTTACAGAAAGGTTGCGCCTTGGGGAATGTGGAATCGAGAGCTAGGAGTGGATATTTTATCGGAGGTATGGGAAGATATATGGGGAATTGTAAGGAAAAATTTCATTATGTAACAATGCACAGGAATCAGTGGAAATCAGGTGCAAATTTGCTACTGGCTGGAGTCATAACTGGCACATAGCAAGATGTTAGTAACTGCTGGAGGCCAGTCATCTCAGCTTCTGGACATTCTTTGCCTAAGTTCTTTAAGATAGTGCCCTAAGTCCAACGACCTTCAGCTGCTTCATCCATGACTTTCTCTCCATCATGATATCAGAAGTGGGGATGTTTGCAGATGATTGCACAACATTCAGCACTATTTGCAACTCCTCAGATATTGAAGCAGTCCACATTGGCTTGGGCTGACAAATAGCAAATAATATTTGTGCCACATAAATACTCGACATTGGCCATCTCCAATAAAAGCCAAACTACTACTACCTCTTGACATTCAGTGGTGACATTCAACCTTCACTGAATCCCTCATCATCAAATTTCTGGGAGTTATCATTGACCAGAGACTCAAACTCAATGTACCATATAAATATAGTGGCTACAAAAGTAGGGGTCAGAGGCTAGGAATACTGTGGCAAGTAACTCACTTCCTGACTAGCCAAAGTCTGTCCATCATTTGCAAGGCTGGATGACTGCAACCCCCAATAACACTCAAACCATCCAGGCCAAAACAGCCCGCTTGATTGGCACCACATCCACAAGCATCCACTCCCTCCACAACCGACGCTCAATAGCTGCAATATGCACTTTAAGATGCACAGCAGAAATTCACCAAAGATCCTTAGACAGCAATTTCCAAATCCATGGCCTTTTCTATCTGGAAAGACCCAGACAGCAGGTACATGGTAACACCACCACAACAAATTCCCGTCCAAGCCACTTATCATCCTGACATGAAAATATATCGCTGTTCCTTCACTGTCACTGGGTCAGAATTTTGGAATTGCCTCCCAAGGGACATTTAAGCCCTACCTACCTTGAACTGCAGTTCAAGAAGACAGCTCACCACCAACCTTCTCAAAGGGCGACCAGAGATGGACAATAAATGCTGGTCAGTCAGTGACACCCGTGTCACATGAATGAATTTTTAAAAAAGCCTGGGTTTTGAACAAAAATTTAAATTTGTATAGTGCCCTACCCTGCTAAATCACTTCAAAGGAAACAGTATTTTTTGTAGCATTGTTACTGTTATAAAATGGGAAACATCAGTCCATTTGCACAATCAAACTCCCACAACCAGAAAGAACATAACAACTGGATAATCTATTTTGTGATGTTAATTGAAAGAATTTTTAAAAATGGTTAGGACACAAAGAGTAACTCCCTTGTTCCTTTCCAGAAACTATCAGGGGAGCTTTTACATTCATTTGAAAGCAGCTATCTAGATGTTGAAAGACAGATCCTCTAATAGTTCAAAATTGTTCAATACTACATTGGAACATCACCTTCGAGTATACACTTAAGTCTTTGAAATGAATGTATCTGAATCTAATGTTAACACACCAGCTAACTGTGGAAATATTTATTCTGTTCAGGATCAGGTAAATCAAGTGTGAAGAATGTTATACCCTATAAGGAATAATAGTCACTTACAGCTCCATGATAGCTATCATTTACAGGATGATCTGTGAAAGTCTCACAATTCAATCCTATCTTACTATAAAGGATAAAGTCAGAAGTCACAGAACACCAGGATATAGACTAATAGGTTTATTTTAAATCACAAGTTTCCGAAGCAGAACCACGTTGTCAGGTGAAGATCCCCTGACCAAGGAACTACGTTCGGAAAGCTTGTGATTTCAAACAAACCTGTTGAGCAATAACCTGCTGGTTATGCGATTTCTGACTTTGTCCATCCCAGACCAACTCCAGCACCGCCACATTACTGTAAAGGATAACATGGCGTAAAATTACTATAAAATCTTCACAATTCATCCTGTTAAACGTTCTCTAGGAATACCACACATAAATAACAGCAAACATCCAATATATGAAGGCGGCTCTGGTAATGATATTAAATCTGTCGAGCGAATGTATAATTTAAAAAGATAATTGTGAAGCTGACTTGTTTTGTAATGTGCTCTTGATCGACTGTTCCAAAATCAAAGAAATAAAATGTCGTCATCTACATTTGCATTCTTGCAATCAAAATTAAAGTCAATATTTAGGAAGTGGTCTACAAAAGTGGAAACACAAACTTACAATTTCTAATGATTATGTAGATAGTTCTTTCTTCATATTAATCAAACATTGCAAAAATGTTGTTTTAAATCAAGCATAGACAATATTTCATCTAACCATACCCTTTCATGTTCCATATTCTTAGAAGTAAGTTGCCGTGATAACAATTCCTTATTCGAATCCAGTTGGGCACACAGTTCTCGGAGTGAAGTCAGGTCCCCTAAAACATGACATTTCTCAGCCTGCGTCTGCCGCAACTCTTCCTCCAGTTTGCTCATGCTTTTAGATATACAGGAAATCTCTTTCTCATATGCTTGCTGGGCAGCTAGGTGCTAAATTAAAGAAGAATTCACACAAAAATATGACATTATATTGAAACAAAAGTTTAGTGATAGATAAGTTAATTGATGGTGCAATTCAGAAGTAAATATGAAATAAACAATATTTGATGTATTTCTTTATTTTTTAATCAAAGTTTGACTTCTGCACACGACAGTACGTTTTCAAGGCATCACAAGGTGTAATCACCTGGGGCATTGCTTTTAAGGAAATTCCAGCTGCAGCGTTCAGTGATCATCCTACATCACACAGTATAATGTTCCAGGCTGTACTTACGAGACTCCTGTCCAGAAAATATGGGGCAATCATTTCCCCACAAAAGATGGGGATTGACCTTTCACTCTCTTACTGGCTGTGAATCATCACTGGTAGAAGTAAAGTAGAAAGCAAAAATAAAAGACAGTCAAAGCAAAGGGAAGCATCAAATAGGATAAGAATAAAGTGGGCGGCACGGTGGCACAGTGGTTAGCACTGCTGCCTCACAGCGCCTGAGACCCGGGTTCAATTCCTGACTCAGGCGACTGGCTGTGTGGAGTTTGCACGTTCTCCCCGTGTCAGCGTGGGTTTTCTCCGGGTGCTCCGGTTTCCTCCCACACTCCAAAGATGTGCGGGTCAGGTGAATTGGCCATGCTAAATTGCCCATAGTGTTAGGTAAGGGGTAAATGTAGGGGTACGGGTGGGTTTCGCTTCGGCGGGTCGGTGTGGACTTGTTGGGCCGAAGGGCCTGTTTCCACACTGTAAATCTAATCTAATCTTAAAAAGGCAAAAGTAAAGCCACTGTTTCTGAATGCGTGTGCTTTCATAAAATGATTGACAACTTGAATGGACAAATTGAGATAAATGAATATAATTTAACTGCCATCATGGAGACATGGATGCAAACTGACCATGACTGGGCACTCATCATCTAAGGATATTTGGCATTTATAGGTCACTAAACTGTGGAGGCAATTGTAAGCATGGTATAAATCAGGAAGTCAGAGATGCATGTAATGTTGGTAATACAGTAGTTAATGGGCAACTTCAATTTAAATACATGTCGACTGGGTTAACCAATCAGTGCCAACACAGTGGAGGATGAATTCATGGAGTGTATAGGGGATGGGTAACAGTATATGTTGAGGAGCCCAAAAGGGATCAGGGTATTCTGGATTTGTGTTGTGTAACTTGAAAGGGCTAATTAAGAACTTTTCTGTAAAGGAGCCTCTGGAAAACAGTGACCATAATATTATAGAATTTCATAATAAGTTTGAATACAATATTGTTCATTCTGAACTAGGGTCTTTTATCTGATGAAAGAAATGAAGGAAGTATAAGAGGCGAGTTGGTTATGGTAGATTGGAAAAATACATCAAAAGATTAGGCAGTAATGGTTAATGTTTAAGAATTACTAGGAGAAAGTGAGGACTGCAGATACTGGAGATCAGAGCTGAAAAATGTGTTGCTGGAAAAGCGCAACAGGTCAGGCAGCATCCAAGGAGCAGGAGAATCGACGTTTTGAGCATAAGCCCTTCTTCAGGAATGAGGAGGGTGTGCCAAGCAGACTAAGATAAAAGGTAGGGAGGAGGGACTTAGGGGAGGGGCATTGCGAATGCGATAGGTGAGGGTATTAGGCTGGAGAGGGGTAGTGGGGGAGGGAAAAAGGGGTCAGGAAGAAGATTGCAGGTCAAGAAAGCGGTGCTGAGTCCTGGGTTGGGACTGAGATAAGGTGGGGGAGAGGGGAAATGAGGAAACTGGAGAAATCTGCATTCATCCCTTGTGGTTAGAGGTTCCTATGCGGAAGATGAGGTGCTCTTCTGGCGATGGAGGAGGCCAAGGACCTGCATGTCCTTGGCGGAGTGGAAGGGGGAGTTAAAGTGTTCAGCCACAGGGCGGTTGGGTTGGTTGGTCCGGGTGTCCCAGAGTTGTTCTCTGAAATGTTCTGCAAGTAGGTGGCCTGTCTCCCCAATGTAGAGGAGGCCACATCGGGTGCAGCAGATGCAGTAAATGATGTGTGTGGAGGTGCAGGTGAATTTGTGACGGATATGGAAGGATCCCTTGGGGCTATGGAGGGAAGTGAGGGGGGAGGTGTGGGCGCAAGTTTGGCATTTCTTGTGGTTGCATAGGAAGGTACCGGGAGTGGAGGTTCGGTTGGTGGGGGGTGTAGACCTGACGAGGGAGTCGCGGAGGGAGTGGTCTTTCCAGAACGCTGATAGGGGAGGGGAGGGAAATATATCCCTGGTGGTGGAGTCTGTTTGGAGGTGGCAGAAATGACGAAGGATGATACGATGTATCTGGAGGTTGGTGGGGTGGTAGGTGAGGACCAGTGGGGTTCTGTCCTGGTGGCGATTGGAGGGGTGGGGTTCAAGGGCGGAGGAGCAGTAAGTGGAGGAGACGCCATAGAGAGCATCGTCAACCACGTCTAAGGGGAAATTGTGGTCTTTGAAGGAGGAGACCATCTGGCTTGTGCGGTATTGGAATTGGTCAGGACTGTGTCGGGGTCCCCTTAGTCCAAGAATTCCTCACCTACATTTGGGACACCACCCACGCCCTCCACCTCCTCCATGATTTTCGCTTCCCCGGCCACCAAAGCCTTATCTTCACCATAGACATCCAGTCCCTATACACCTCCATCCCCCATCATGAAGGCCTCAAAGCCTTACGCTTCTTCCTTCCCCACCGTACCAACCAGTACCCTTCCACTGACACCCTCCTTCGACTGACTGAACTGGTCCTCACTCTGAACTACTTCTCTTTCTAATCCTCCCACTTCCTCCAAACCAAAGGAGTAGCCATGGGCACCCGCATGGGCCCCAGCTATGCCTGCCTCTTCGTCGGATATGTGGAACAGTCCATTTTCCGCAGCTATACTGGCACCACCCCCACCTTTTCCTCCATTACATCGATGACTGTATCAGCGCTACCTTGTGCTCCCATGAGGAAGTTGAACAGTTCATCCACTTTACTAACACCTTCCACCCCGACCTCAAATTTACCTGGATCATCTCAACTCCCCCCCCCCAGACCTCTCCATTTCTATCTCGGGCGACCGACTCAACACGGACATTCACTATAAACCGATCGTCTCCCACAGCTACCTAGATTACACCTCCTCCCACCCTGTCCCCTGTAAAAACGCCATCCCATATTCCCAAATCCTTCGCCTCTGCTCCCAGGAAGACCAATTCCAATACCGAACAACCCAGATGGCCTCCTTCTTCAAAGACCGCAATTTCCCCTCAGACGTGGTCAACGACACTCTCCACCACATTTTCTCCACTTCCCGCTCCTTTGCCCTTGAACCCCACCCCTCCAATCGCCACCAGGACAGAACCCCACTGGTCCTCACTTTCCACCCCACCAACCTCCAGATACATCATATCATCCTTCGTCATTTCCCCCACCCTCCAAACAGACCCCACCACCGTGGATATATTTCCCTCCCCTCCCCTATCAGCGTTCCGGAAAGACCACTCCCCACTCCCTCATCAGGTCCACACCCCCCACCAACCCAACCTCCAATCCCGGCACCTTCCCCTGCAACCGCAAGAAATGCCAAACTTGCGCCCACACCTCCCCCACCTCACTTCCCTCCATGGCCCCAAGGGATCCTTCCATATCCGTCACAAATTCACCTGCACCTCCACACACATCATTTACTGCATCCGCTGCACCCGATGTGGCCTCTTCTACATTGGGGAGACAGGCCGCCTACTTGCGGAACGTTTCAGAGAACAACTCTGGGACACCCGGACCAACCAACCTAACCACCCCGTGGCTGAACACTTTAACTCCCCCTCCCACTCCGCCAAGGACATGCAGGCCCTTGGCCTCCTCCATCGCCAGACTGTGGCAACACGACTGCTGGGGGAAGAGCGCCTCATCTTCTGCCTAGGAACCCTCCAACCATAAGGGATGAATGCAGATTTCTCCAGCTTCCTCATTTCCCCTCGCCCTACCTTATCTCAGTCCTAACCCTCGGACTCAGCATCGCCTTCTTGATCTGCAATCTTCTTCCTGACCTCTCCGTCCTCACCCCCTCTCCGGCCTATCACCCTCACCTTGACCTCTTTCCACCTATTGCATTCGCAATGCCCCTCCCCCAAGTCTGTCCTCCCTACCTTTTGTCTTAGCCTGCTTGGCACACCCTCCTCATTCCTGAAGAAGGGCTTATGCCCAAAACGTTGATTCTCCTGCTCCTTGGATGCTGCTTGACCTGCTGCGCTTTTCCAGCAACATATTTTTCAGTTTAAGAATTACTACCCAGTCTACAAACAGATATTGATTATTTTAAGACATAAAAGAACAGGCAATTCAACCATGGAGAACAAAATAAGTTAAAGATTGTATTGCATCAAAGGATGTGCCTTATAAGGATGCCAGAAAAACTAGTAAGTCAGATGATTGGGTGCAATTGAGAACCCAACAAATCAGGTCCGAGAAACTGATTAAGAAAGGGAAAAGAGGATACAAATACAAACCAGTGAGCACCATAAGGTTGGATAATGAAAGCTTTGTTAGGCATGTGAGAAGGAAAAGCTGGGCCAACTGTGGCCTTATTACAAGCGAGGACAGGAAAATGGCAGAGAAACTAAACAGCAGTTTTTAAAATCTCTTTTTAAGAAGATATGGAATATCTTCCAGAAATACTATGCAACCAAGAGGAAACCAAGAAACTGAGGAACTAAAAGAAGTAGCACATGAAATGTTAACTGGATTGCAGATTCATAAATCCCACAGACCGGATGATATTCATCACATTGTGCTGAAGTAGTAGGTCACATAGATAGTGAAAAGGGTCCCATGGATTCAAAGCTAGCAAATGTAACTCCACTGCATATGAAGAGAGTAAGAGGAAGAATCGAGAACTACAGGCCTATTAGCTTGAAATCAGTAGTGCAGAAAATGTTAAAACCTATCAATACAGGCTGTGAGAACTGAACATTTAAAAAGGAATGGTAAAATTGGGCAGTCACAAAATTGATTTATGAAAGAGAAATCATGTTAGACATAGTTTTTGAGAGACTTTTGAGAACAACACACTGTAGCATTGATAAAATGGAACAGCGTACATGACCATAAGATATAGGAGCAGAAGTAGGCCATTCTGCCCACTGAATCTGTTCCATCTTTCAATTATATTGCGGCTGATCAGAATTTTCAACTCACCTTTTCTGCTTGTTCCCCATATGCTTGATTCCTTTGTTGATTAAGACCCTGTCTGTTTTCAACCTTGAATACACCTAACAACCCAACCTTTACAGCCTGCTGTGGCAGAGAATTCCATCGGCTCACTACTCTCAGAAAAAACTGCACATCTTTTTCCTAACTTGATGATCCCTTACCTTGAGATTTTGCCCTTGGGTCCTAGATTTTCCCACAAGGGAACAACATGTATTCTATCAAGCCCTCTAAGAATGCGAAATAATATCTGAGATAATAACCTTTAATAAGGTTGTCTCAAATTTTTCAAAGGTGCCAATGAATACAGGGCCAACCTATTCATGCTCAAAACCTTGCGTGCCCAGATAAACCGAGTGAATCTTGTCTGGACTGCTCTCAAAGACCAAATCTCTTGCCTGAGAACTAGGGGCCACTGTTTAAAAGTAAAGGTTACCCATTTAAAACACAGATGAGTTTTTTTTCTCTGAGGGTCATGAGTCTTTCATACTTAATTCCTGAAAAAGTTTTGGAAACAGATTCTTGATTATTATTCATGTGAAGGTGAATAGATTGCTATTATCAAGGTGGTGAAAGGATATCAGGAGTAGATGGGAATGTGGATTTGAGGTTACAATCAGATCAGCCACAACATTATTGAATGGTGGAACAAGCTGTAGAGGCTGAATGGCCTACTCCTGCTTATTATTCAAATGGTTAATAAATAGACTTTTAGCAAAGGTGAGGTCATCATTTGGATCTGAGAAGGATAGAACACCAGCCTTTCCTAATAGTAATTCCTGAGGATCCAGGTACATGGATCATTCAGTACCATGAAAACACTCAAAAATCTTGATCCATTTGTATCTGGGAAAGGAAGTCATGCTTCAGCTGTGCATGACCATTGTTAAACCTCACTCTGGTCACCATACCTTATGAAGATATAATAGACTTGGAGCTAGCGCAAAATAATTTATTTGAATGATACCTGGACACAAATTAAGGATGACATTATAAGGAGGGATTACAGGAGCTAGTCTAGTATCACCTGGAATTTTCAATCTTAAGGTGTGATTTGCTGAATGTTTTCAAAATACTGATGATCCTGCTAGTTTGACTCTAAGATATAGAAATCAAAGTCAGAGCTCTGAAGAATACTATTAGAAAACATATCTAGACACAAAAATCAGTAGAGTTCTCTTCCTCAAACAGCACTTGATGATAGAACATTGGTAAATTTTAAACCAAAGATTGACAAATGTTTATTTTTCAAAGGATTATGGAATGTGGAGTGAAGGTTGGAACATAGAGCTTGTTTGCAGATCAGCCATGATTTCACTGAATTTCTAAATAAGCTCAAGATACTAAATTGGCCTACACCTATTTCTATATTACTTAAAATGACCAAATAGATACTAGACTTTATGTATATTATAGTTTTACAGATTTTGTTGAGAAATAATACCTCATCTCTTTCCTTTTCAAGCTTGCCCACTCTTTCCTCAAGATGTCGTCTCTCTGTGTCCACAGACAGCAGCTCCAAACGAACTGAGCTGCTTTCGCCCTCTGCCTGATGAGCCTTATGCTCCCAGTTCTCAGCCTGATTAGTTGCCATTCGGAATTGTTCCAGCATATGATGAAGTTCTTGTTCCTATTGTTAGCAAAAAAAATGTATAAATCTTAAAAGACTGAAAAGTACTTGCACCACATAGACAATCATCGTGATTTTCTTTTCATCTTCACCTTTAGGGTGGTGATCCATTAGGGAATGAATCAATGAGGTGATTTTGAGTAGAATAGGTCTACATTCCCCAGAAATTAGAGACAAAAAGTGACCTCATTTCAGCATAGAACCTTACAGGATTTACATATGGTAGATGTTGAAAGGATATTTCTACTAAACATACAGTCTCAAACTGGAGGTCACGGTCTCAGAAAAACATCAGGACTGATAGGAGGATAAATTCCTTCGTGCAAAAGGATGTTGGATCATTGGAATTGTCGGTCACAGACAGTTGTGGATGCTCAGACATTAAGAGTATCCCAGAGGCATTGACCACGGGTTAATAGTTTTCTTCATTTCTTAAAAAAAGAAAGATATATTGAGATAGAAGATCAGTTAATGTCAAAAACCATCGAATGGCCAACTTCTACTCTTGTTTGTTACATTCCACTTGAACACATATGTAACAATTCCCACTGACAGCCAACGAGCAAGGTAGTCTGAGTTTTGTACATGCATTTTACAAATACAGAAGTATTGCTATACGACCTCCAGTTACATTTCAGAAAGCAGAATTATCTTTAACAGAACTAGTCAATTTGCATAAATCCAGCAGAAGCATCCTTCTTCTGCCAATTAATAGGAAAAAGTGCATGAAAAGTACATCCCATGGAACTCAGAATCTGGATTTCCAAAATTCTTTTGGAATGTCAACTCGATATTGTCGATGCATCTGTACTCAGTAATGCCTACTGCCACATAGAAGGGAAGAGCTCTGGATGCATTTTAAACTTTTAATTGGTATTTCACTTTAAAGTCCACAAACAATGGAAACCTCAGAAGAGAGAAAATGTTTCAAGAGGAAGATATATTAGACTTGGAGCGAGCACAAAACTATTCAAATGATAACTGAATTTAAATTAAGGAAAGATTACAGGAGTGAGCATAGTATCACCTAGAATTTTCAATCTTAAGGTGTGACTTGCTCTGTGTTTTCAAGATATTGAGGTTCCTGCTAGTTTGAGAGTCCAAGGTATAGAAATTAAAATCAGAGCTCTGAAGAATATTAGTAGAAAACATATCTTGACACAAGTGTCAGTAGAGCTCTCTTCCTTTCAAGATCTACTGGTGATTTTAACAACAATTACCTAACATTGCAACTGGAGATTATTATTGATCAGTTTTTAAAGTAGGTTACATACATCAAATGTTCTCTTCTTTCATTCCAAAGCCGCCTTCTTTAATAAAATGCTGTGACTTGTTTGAATATTTTGGACTATAATTGGGCTGGGACAACACATCGGCTGTTGGTCCAGTTGCTATTCAAGACTGCTCAGAGAAAATGGTATGAGACCAGCATCATTGCTTTGATACAAGTTAGTTCTGTTAATTCCTCATATCATCCTTGTAATTTTGCAAGGAATTATGAAACCCCAATGCTGTTTGCTGACAAAATTTTCTTCCTTATCTGCTCTTGCTTAGATTTGACTCCAGATCATGAGCAATGCGATTGACTCTTAACTGCTGAGTTGAATCAAAGTGCCACAGAAAATTTGATTAAGAATGAAACCAGATAGACAATACAAAATTGACCTAGGTGTCTGAAAGAATGAAAGCACACACTCCCCAGTGAATGCAAAGATATTCTCCTCACTTGTACACAAAGTGAGAAGAACTATCCTAATGGCTAGTTAACAGCCTGAAATATCCATGCTCACCAAATTATACATTACAGCCAATGTTTCATCTTCTACCATCACCAATCTTAGATATGTCCTCTACTTTAAGGCAGGACGGATTCACCAGAGGTGGCTGTCTAAGGCCATGAGAAGATGGGCTTTAGGGTCCACAATATTGACTCTGTACCCCATGAACGCTCACCCAGGTCAAACATGGATAAGGAAACCACCTGCTGATGATCGCCTCCTGACCAGTGATAGTCAATGGATCAGTAATCTTCCGTGTTGAACAAGTTTGAAAGAAGTAGCAACGTTGGGGGAACTTCAATATTCACTGGCCTGTGGCGCATAATTGGACAACCAACAAGAAGGCAAATCCTACTTGTTTTTATCCTCATGAACTTACTTTTCATTAATGCAGCAGACCATGACAACAGTAGCAGGATTGATCTCTGCACAATCCTTGTGAATTGTGGTGTAATGGAATTTGTAAATAACTGTTATATAATTGATAATAATCTGACATCAGCAAATTGATCAAAAGAGATTAGACTGGAAGAAGCATGTAAAGAGAGAGGTTTTAGACACTACACTAAACAGCTGTATTTAGTAACCTGTAAAGTTCAAATGTAAATAAAGAATGTTAAAGTACTCAAGAAAGTGAGTGTGCCTTATTCTAGGATAAGGATCTGTCACCATTTAAGAGTGTATGTGTGAGCATCCACAGCTCAGGGATACTAATCAGACATATCCAACTATGCTAATAGCAGGGTAAGCTATCAGTAAAGACCAAGTGCTGTCTTCTCACAGTATAACAACTGTGGTAAATGGAACAGACTAAGAACTGATCTAGCAGGCTTAGAACTCAACATCCATAAAGCACATGACTCTCAACATCAGCAAAATTGTATTCATCCATAAACTCAAGATTCAGCAAACTCACAAACAACAATTACCATCAAGTCAAGGAAACCAACTCTGGTTCAATGAAGAATGCAGGAAATCATCCCAGAAGCAGCACCAAACTAACTAAAAGTAAAGCGTCAACCTGGTGAAGTGTCAATGCAGAACTACTTGCATTCCAAGCAGTGAAAACAGCATAATAGGGAGGGCTAAGCGATATCATACTGAAGATCAGATCAAAGCTTTGTAGATCTGCCACATCCAATAGTGAAGGGTTGTGTACAATTAAACAACTAACAACAGGTAGAAGCATTAGGAATTACCATCTTCAATTATAAGTACTGAGTGAATGGTCTGATGGCATCTTCTGCTGTGGAGCTGCCGTTATAGATGCCAGCTTTCAGACAATTCAATTCACCTCTTGTGATATCAAGATAGGACTGAAGGCATTGGATACTGCACAAGGGCTAAGCCCCTGACAACATCATAGCAATTGTACTGAAGAACAGATCTCTTCCCGAACTAGCCATATCAACCTGTGCAAGTTCAGCTACAACAACAGAACCGACCCAACAATGTGGAAAGTTACTTGAGTATGTCCTGTCCAACAAAAGGAGAATAAATTCAATCCTGCCAAATACAACTCTAGACATCAATACCACCTTCATTCAAACATGGACAAAAAAGATTCATACCAGAGGTGAGATGAGAGTGACATCCTTGATATCAAGGCATCAATTGATCAGGTGTTGCATCAAAGACTCTAAGAAAATTGAAATTATGTTTTTGAAGGCATGCAACGGTTAGAAGGTGCACACAGGAAAGGACAGCTATGTTGTCTTTAAATGGTAGAGCAAGATCGAAAGGCAAATGTCCGAATCTTGTTTCTAAGCCTACATTCCAATGAAATCTAAAGGGATCAGGCAGCAAACTGCCCACCAATTGGAGTCACATCAACATATCAGATTGTTGGAAATGAATCATCTCTGCTTCAGAACACTACTGCAGGAACTGTCCTAGGTCCAAACATCTTCAGCTGCTTCAACAATCAGCTTCTCCCCAACAGAAGGTCAAATCAGGATTGTTTGCTAATGACTTTAACTCAAGGACTAAAGTATTCCATGCTATATGCAGCTATAACTAGACAACATTTAGCCTTCAGCTGATAAGTCACGTGGGTCACATGTTGGACCATGCTGCCAATTTTGAAACAGAATCTAGCCATATGCCCTTGCCAGTTAATAGCATCAACATCAGAGAGAATCAATAAGCCTAAAAATGTCTATTTTAGAAAAACAGGACTGAGCTATGAAATAATCTCTTATCAACTAAAATTTGCTCTCAAATGGTTCAAGCTGCAAAATTCTAATAAGGATTTTCCCACAATGTTTTAAATGTTAAAAAACATTTTAATTGATCAACATTAAATATAGAAAAGACATTTTATTAAACTAAAGGACAGGTTAACGTTTCACCATGAATTATCATTATAGAATGTCGCAATTCTTCTGTTGGTAAGATTTGTACAAAGAACTTAACGTGTACCTAGTTCTAAATTACATTCAAAACAAAGAACAAGCAAATGGATAACAAATAATTTGGTGGAGAATAATCAGAACAATAATGGGTTAAAGCTTATATTCAGAAACCAACTGTAAGAAATAACAAACAGTTTTATGGATAACAATATGAAAATGTATTTAATTTCTGATTATCTTTTATCACTGTTACCTTGGCAACCATTAAGCTCTCTATTCTTGCCACTTCGTTGATGTAGTTATGCACTCTTGATTTTAACTCATCCTTTTCATGCAAAGCTTGTTCCAATTCATTTGTGATTGTCTAATAGGAAAATTAGCGAAGGTTATCATCAAGTTTTTTTATTAATTAGTATAATAATTATACAATCATCAAACTGCCTAGCATAAAGGCAACAAGGACCAAATTATCACAATTAATACAGGCACAACATTCTAACCACTGTATTCATCATTTCTACAGCAAATAAAAAATTTAAAGTTTTTGGATGGTATAGGTTAAAGATTGATCTCAAGTGAAACTAAAGTAACTCATACATAAAGGTGTGCTAAGTATCAATCATTTTTCTTCTTAGCCATAACATGGTTGATATACATTATACTCTCACATTATCTCAATAACATTTCTAGTATAACTTTGACAAGGAATTGGTTGGCCAGAAAAATCATTGCCAAGGAGAATTCACCAACTACTTGATGACTGACAATTAACTGCCAAACTTTGAACTAATTTTAAATGAGGTAGGTTGACTCTGATTGGTCAAATCACAGTTCTGAGAAATGAAAAAGAGAATGAATATCACTTTGAATTGTTGAGGTGAAGCAGGTTCAATGTGTATACGAGTGCGTCAATCCTAAATTGGTTGTCTATGCAATTCTTACCACACCAGGGATTAATTAGCAAATGTTAGAATCACATCTAATATGGATACTGTATTTTGATTTTTACAGGTCTGGGCAAGTTGAATCAGTACTGTTCCTGAACTGTTTCATTCAATCCTTTACTGGTATGGAAATAAAGCCACATACCCAGCATCAGTGGGCACTGAAATTCATAAACTGCATTACTCAGTTGTGTGCTAGGTAGAATCTTCATTTGGCTTGGAGGCAGCATCTTTGTAGTGGTGAACACCAGGGCCCAGGACAAGGGGTTAAGTCAGGGTCCAGGGGCCCATTGGGTTCATGTTGAGGCTATGACTGGGGTCTTTGATTTCTCTCCTATTCCACACAATATATCAGTCATGTTGCTATTACTTACCAACCTCACCTGTTGCCTCAAACCGTTGAGCCTTTTGACAGGATACTTTTCAGGACCAATGTTAGGCTCATTCATTATTTTGTATGATGTACAGCAAAAATGACCTGATTAGGATAGTTATTATCCCACACATACAAATTTAAACAAAGTTTGGCAGTCAATTGTTGGTCATCATCTAATTGGTACATCCATCATGATAATTCATCTACCAATCAATTGCTAACAAATCAGTATTCTCTTGTCATAAAGTATAAATATCATCTTCCCTATATATTGGTGTTTCTCATTAATTATTCTGATGTGTGCAAGATGAAAATTTGGAAGAAATATGTCCCCTTTCATTCAAGTTCTATATTATTATATGACTAAATTAACAGATATGAAAGGAGGAGGATAAACAACTTACATAAGTGCTGAAAGGGGAACTGGTAAAGAATGTTACTGGTATGAGGAGCCATATAGGGAAATATATGAAAAAGTCAGAATATATTTTAAAAGTCAGAAAGGCAAAAAGGAGTTTCGGAGGTTGAGGAAGGCTTAAAAACAACACAAATGCTAAAAGAAAAGTGTAATCAGAGAAGCAACTTAATGCAACTAGTCAAATTTACAAATGACAAAATCAGGGTATTGGTATTGACATGTTACTTCAGATTTTACAGCATTAATTAAGGTGGAAGGAATGATGGAAGATGGAATCTGATGGCAACTAGTATGAAATACTAAACACGAAAGAAAAGGAAATAATATCGATGATGCATGAATTGCAAATTAAAACTGGAGACCACTATTAAGAGTTTGAAAAACATTCTGAATTTAGAAATGTTCTAAGAGTTCAAATTTAAAATCAAAATTGAAATATAGCCTTTTATGCTGAAAAGAATATTTCTATCTAACAAGTGTGGACAGGGAAGGGACAATTTGCACTTAATTAAATGTCAAATAAGTAATTCACATTACCTGATTTTCCCTTGTCATTTGAGTCAAGTCATCTCTCAAACAACGATTTTCTTTAAATGCAGCATCTCGATACTGTTCTAATTCCTCTGACTCCTTATGAATAGAATCTAATTGCCGACGTAAGGAATTTATTTCCCGGTCTCGATTACTTAGAGTGTCATTCAAAAGGCTGAGCGAAAATAAAGTTTAAAAAACAAGTCAAATTTTCAGAAGATTTTCAGTGTGACTATATTATGGCTTTAAGAGGTGCATTTTGTCTTTTTTTCTGAAGAGAAGTTTTAAGAGAAGCTACTGGGCTATCTATTCGAATCTAATAAAGTAAACAACCTGTGATGCCTTGTTTTTTTTTAAAATGTTGGAACAACAGAAGCAGCCTGAATGGGTGGGGTCCAGCTCTCACAGAAGCAGGATTTATAGTTTTAGTTTATCAGCTGCTGGGGTTACAAAGCTGAAAGCGGAAGCCGTTTTGTGTCTCTCTGTTACAGCTAAAAGCTGGGGGTTCTCTGCTGCTAGAATTGCATGCAAGACATCGGTTTTACTGAATTTGTCTTTTTGCTATGGGTATACTTATAGGATATTACTACATTGGAACAGTTACTGCTTAGTAGTTAAATAATCCATCATTTTGTTAAGTTTTCCAGTAGAGTTATTTCAATTTCTCTTTTCTTTTGTTGTATTTTAACTACAGTGTATGAATAGAATATTTTACTTCAAATCTGGTAGTTTGGCCAATTGAACTGTATCCGGAACACAATGCCAAGTAGTTGCCTTTAAAAGTCTGGACTATCTTCTTAATATATTTTGTGGGGGTTTGGTCTGGTCCATAACTAAAAGTTATCTATGAGTTCTGTTATGTTACCACTATACTTACTCCAGTGCAGATTCTAATTCAGTCACAGTAATTTTCATATTGGTTATCGCCTTTTCCTAGGATTGGAGAAAATATGAACTGTATCAATCAATTACAAGAGCCATGAATACAAAAAAAATTATTACTGGCCCATTAGTATTCAAGAATGGGTACACATGTGTAGCTCCAGCCTCCTGAAATCCCATGGGAAGCCAACCACTTTTCCCTTACATATCCTATTAGGATAATTGTTTACACTTCATCTGTAGCACCAATTGCTTGATCAGAATTTTAAGCTGATGCAACAACACGAATTTGATAATACTTTAGGGACCATAGAGTATGAAAATGTCTTTAATGGTGGACACACACACACACACTTTTTTTAATGCTAAGATTAAATTCTTTCTCTCCTCACATTAGGATATCAGGCAGGTTTGAACTACTGTTGCTAAAAATCTGCAGATTTCTCAAACCAAAAATTATAACATTGTTCACAAGACAATTCAAATCCAATATAATAAAAACAGGAAGTACTGAAAATACTCTGCAACACAAGCAGCATTTGCAGAGAGACAAAGATTTTCAAGTGCCGAGTCCCACATCAAATTTCCTAGTATTCTCCAACAGGAATAAATATCAAACTGCCAGATATTATAATCTACTTAGTGTTTGCTGAACACACAACAGAGAGGTTAACTTAATTTTGGAATAGTCATATTAGTGTATTCACCCGATTGGCAAGGTTCTCTTCTAAGGTAGCAATTTTTTCAGTTTTTTCATCCACAGCATCCTGCAAGCAATCCTTCTCCTGGTCTAGAGCAGATACCGTAGTTTTCAATAAATTGATTTCTTCTCGTAGACTAGAATTCTGTCGATTGAACTCACCTAAGCAACAAAATATAATATACTTTAAATTTGTTTGACCACTTGTAATGCACCTTCACAGTCTACATAATAACTTTACACTTGTATTTGCCTGCTTTTATACCAATGAAGTCATATACAACACTGTCAATCACAATGTTCAATACGATAGGTTCTCAGTGCTTTCCAATTTACGGCTCCATCAGCCTCACATGAAGGTTGCTGTTTCCAATCCCATGCCCCAGAGTGCTCTACCACTCTGCCTCTCTTTAGCTACTCATTTAGGACTCTGTAACTTGGCTACTGGTTTAATATCTCCACGACTTAAAAATTCCAATTCTGCTTTGGGAGGGGGGGTGGAGGTGTGTAATTTGCACATTATTTTACGTTGGATGTGCCAAATAAATAGCAAAATAACAAAATAGTACAAAGAATAAAGAGGTTGCATGTTTTTACAACATTTTAAAACAACAATACTAATGTCTAAAGTCCAGATTTAACCTGCATGGTTTGGACATAACAGTTTTTGAACCTGAAGAATTTAGCTTCGTAGATGCAATGTTATATTGGTATTACCGAGTCTCTCCTCTTGTCTGTCAATTCTGTCTTGAGCTGTCTGAAGTTCCTTGCTTTTCACACTCAACCGATGCTGTATGTCTACAAGGGACTTCTCCAGGTGTTCATTCAGCAACCTGAAGCATTAGTACAAAGCAGTCATTTCTTGGTAAGGATAATTATTGTTTAACATTTGAAAATGAGAAGTACAGGTAGTTCTTCTATAATGCGATGGTTGTGTTCCTGTGCAACCCCGCATTATAGAAAAATTGTGCTTTAGCAATTATATTATAGCCAACACGTATTAAAAGTGTGCATTTTATCAATAAGTGTGCTCAATTTGGCAAGTGAATTCGTATTAATGAAATGCATGTTATAGCAGAACAACCTGTATCCAAAAACATGATTTATCTTTGAATTTATCCCTCCCCAGTGCCTCGGGCCACCATCCCCTGATCCTGGGCACTCCTCTCCGGCCGGTGTGGGTAAATCTGATTCATGGAATCATCTTTAAGTGACTAACTTGACTCAGGTGTCCTTTGTTTCAGTATGTTTTCCTGAATGTGTTCGTGGAGTGTCTGGAACTTGTTATGGGCCAGACTAAACCCCCTCAAAATATATCAAGAAGACAGCCTTGAACGTAACTTTTATCTTATTTAAAGGCAAGTGCAAGATTCCGTGTTCCACTTTAGGATGGAAGGATCTTCTGCACAGGCGGCCAAACTGTATGCCCTGTATACTTGCTGACAAAATGTCTGTTAACATTTACACTGACTCAAGATGTGTTTTTGGAGTGGCACAGGATTTGAAACCCTGTGAAGACATAGAGGATTTATTACCGCTTCTGCAAGGCCCTGCCTCACAGCACCAGGGACCAGGCTTCGATTCCCATTTTGGGCGACAGTCTTTATGGAGTTCGCACATTCTCCCCGTGTCTGCGTGGGTTTCTTCCGGGTGCACTAGTTTCCTCCCACAATCCAAAGATGTGCAAGTCAGGTGATTTGGCCATGCTAAATTGCCCATAGTGATAGATGCATTAGTCAGGGATATATATAGGGTAGGGGAATGCGTGTCATTGGGTTACTCTTCGGATTGTCGGTGTGGACTCTAATCTAATCTAATCCAATCCAATATGCCCTTGCAGCATTCCCTGATCATCAACAATCTTTTACAGACTATTGTGCTCTTGTCTGTCATAGCTGTGATAAAGTACGCCACCCATACCACCGCTGATGACACAATCACCCGAGGAAATGCTTGCACTGACCAAACTGCTAGACGAGCAGCATTAGCTGCCACTGTATGGGTTCTACAAGTTCCAAAGACATGGGAAGGTTTTAGATCGAGTAGAGGGAATATGACCACACAGCCACGCATTCCGCAAGCCGAGAAAGACAGCTGGACGCACATAGGAGCTAAGGAATCCTCTTTAGGGCTGATGATGCACCCTGACAGAAGGTTCATTTGCCCGAAAGCCTACTTGCATGTTCTTGCACTGGCCGCCCATGGGGTCAGCCATGCAGGAAAAGGATGATACATATAGTACGACAAACTTGGTACGCACCAGGCTGTGCAGCAGCGGCAGCAGCACAAGCACTAATATCAAAATGTTTAATATTTCTACAAAATAATAATGCTAAACCTTTAGCCAAGTATGATCATCTGTCAGTCCCAGTTGGACCCTTTAATCATTTACAGATTGATTTTGTCCACGTGCCAGCTAAACAGGGTTTTAAGTACAGGTTGGGAGTTGTCGGCATGCTGTCGAAATGGGTAGAGGCCTTCCCCTCAAGGAAAGACCATGCTAGAAAGTGGTCAAATGCCTCATGAAGGATGTGATCCCAAGGTTTGGAATTCCAAAGAGCATTGACAGTGACAGAGACACTCCCTTTACTGCCAACAGTCACAGAAAATGTTGATAAAGCACTAGGCATCACATGGAAATATCATATTCCCTGTCAGCCCCAGTCCTCAACCATGGTGGAATGGTGGAATGGATGAATGGTACCCTTAAAACCACCCTGACAAAGATCACACAGGACATGGACCTGCCTTGACCAGAAGCCCTACCCTTAGCCCTGTATACCATAAGAAACCAGGCCAACAGAACCACAGGGCTTACCCATTTGAGATCCTGATGGGAAGATCAATGCCCACGGGAGAAATACCACCTAAATTTCCTGTGGATATGCCATATGTCTTGACACAGGAAGCTCTTCTGGATTATGTCAAAGCACTCTGTAAGATGATTGCCCGTAACCATTATCGGGTAAAGGAAGCCATTCCCTCATCTAATGATGACCCAATGTATCCCTTCCAACCTGGGGACTATCTCATGATAAAATCATTGGATATCTCCTAGGTGGAAAAGCCTGTACCATGTCCTCCTGGTAACCCAGAGGCTGTCAAGGTTCAGGAAAGACCCGAGTGGACACGCAGAACCCGCTGCCTTCCCCTGAGAGAGAGAGGAGCAGAAACCACCAGAGGCATCAGCTCGCCTGCCAGGTGTAATATGTGGAGACTGATTGCCACTTCAGTCTCTGTACTCCTCATTGCCTTGTTCATACTGACTAGGCATGATGGGAACAGGGAAAATGGATGATGAACTCTGTCACAAGGGAGTTGCATGTCCACACTTTTCTTTCCATGACTTACATTTACGCTCAGAAGGTTCACCACTCTAGCTGCTGGGTGTGCGCCCATATCCCCATACACTCTAAGGGAAGAATCCTCCTGAGACCCATTCCATTTAATGAATCCAAAACAGCTGTATGGTGGTTGAAACAAAGCAGGTCCTCCATTATGTTCATTGGGGGAGGGGGAGGAGGTAGGTTTGACTGAGAGTCTCACGACTTTTATGGAGGCTCTGATAGGACCAATTATTCTGCTAATGATAAGTTCATTTGGGAGTCTGCATGTTATAATATGGAAAAATATAAGGGTTGGTTCCAACCTCAGTACAGCCTCTCGCAAACACCCCCGGCTCTGTTCCTCACTAATACCACGGGAAAGGGTACACCCATGGGAACCATCTGCTTTAAAAGCAACCACACGTCATGGTGAAATGCTGGAACCAGTAAATATGTCCATTCCCTGCTCCTTATCCAGTCCATGTGCCGATCCACTTCCACGGGGAGTATCCTGAACCTTGAAGTTCCCTGCAAGACTACTACAACTGCCACATTCGCAACTCTTTAAACTGGAACTCAGACCAATTACTTGAGAACTTATAATGGCACCTATTTCATTTGCTGCCACAAAGCCTACCCCTGGCTGCCATTCTCCTGGACTGATAGTTGCTCTCCAGTGTATGTGGTCCCCTTTATATACCACTCACATTCCTCCTCGTTCTAACAGACTTGGCCTCGCACAAGGGAGCTATAACTAGGCAGCTCTTTGCCATTCTCCTCCGCTCTTATGGGACCACTCTACTGGCAACAGAGGTCAGAAAATTGTCCTCAGTTCTTGCGGAAATAGCGAATGACACAGCGACAACCCTTAACCAACTTAGTGCGGAGGTGGTTGCCATTCATACAGTCGCCCTCCAAAACAGATTCGCCTTAGATTATCTACTAGCCGAGAATAGGAACACTTGTGCCCTCATTGACTCTCACTGTTGCACCTATATTCCCAACTCCAGTGAGAACATTACCAACCTTGACGATCACATTCGAAAGTCTGCCTCCAAGCTCTGTGACACCAGCTCTCCTTGGGATCTGCAGAGCTGGATGGGTGGATGGTTTGGTCCCTTGGAAAGGCCCTCTTGCAGGACCTTGTCATTTTCATTATTGTTTCAGTTCTTATCATCTGTCATATACAGTGTTGAGCACGCTTTGCCTTGCTATTACTAGCTCAGTCCCATTAACTTCCCAGTTGGTCAAGATCCCCCTCACTGAAATCCCTCACCCTGATAAAGCTGAATACCTCAATGAATCTGAGCCTTCACCACTGGATAAACCCCTAGGCTCCGGTTACATTCTCCCTTTTGCAGGAAATTCTGACCTGCTGCTTTGATCTTATGATCACAAAAGGGGGGATGTGGAAGCTGGATTGCTCATTTGCAGAGATTTTGGTCTGTCATGGTGTTGCACTTGCCTGGCTTATCTCTTGCCCTGGGTGGTTGTAGCCTGCTAGAACATTCTGTAACAACCACATAATGTATGCTTTCCCCACATACCACATGAACGGTTTCTCTGTAGAAAGTACAACTCAGCCAAACATTATCAATAGGCGAATATAGTAAATGGAGTGTGCATTGAGTTGAGGTCTCAGAATAATAGCTCATTATGTACAGTCCTGAGAAACTGTCAGTTCATCATCTTTTGTGCTATATAAAATTGCAGTGATCAGGAAGCGCTTTGGAGATGCACCTGAGTATACTAAGGAACGGTGTGCTCCCTATGACAGCATGCAATAAAGTTTGTCAATGCTGAAGGCCAGAGTCTGGGGAATTTCATCAACATATACATAGATCAGCTTCTGTTAAACCTTTTTGTGGAGAAGGATGATTTCAAGAGGAAACTATTCAGCTTCTGAGAGTTTTCCCTGAACTCCACCATCAGTAATACTGACATAAAGAATGGTCTCCCATGTCTTGAGAGAATTTTTCCCTTTGCCAAAATTCTTCGAGCAGATTTCATCGAGTAAGATCAGCTCATCAAATATTTTAATAAAAGCAAAATTCTAGAGACGCTGTAAATCTGAAACAAAACAAGAACGTGTGGGAGAAATTCAGCATTATCTGTGGAGACAGAAACAGAGACAGCTTTTCAAATTCGATGTGACTCTTCTTGATTGAAGAAGTTATATTGGACTTGAAACATTAACTCTATTTTTCTCTGCACAGATGCTGTTAGACATCTCTAGTATGTTCTGTTTTTATTTCATCAAATATCCTTCCCAGCTAGGTTAAAAAATACCTGTACCTTTAAATAATCTGTTTTCTGAAGACAGTCTGCAAGGCTTCAACTATACTTCTGAACGAATTTCATGCAGAAATTACTTCTAGATAACCTCTCTCTTTGGTCATGACACTTCAATGGCACCAGCAGCTTAAAATCAGGCAGACATCATGGAGGCTACCACTATTTCTTATAATACTTCAATTTCAAAGAAGATATACAATATTCAGGGTTAGTTTTAAAAATAAGAATAAGAATTGAATAAGACTGAAGATTAGAAGAGCTTATGAACACATGGAATAATCTTTCATCAATAACAATTAATTATTTTTGTTGCTTCTGTATGTCAGACTTTGGAATTGCAACTATAGTGATAATTTTTAAATTTTGCATCGGTCTCTCTTTAGTCCTCTTTCCTCAATGAAAACAATTTGAAATCTCTGAACCTTTTACTTAATATATTTAACCTGTAATTCTTAAAATCTTTTATGCTAACAGATAGTTCTAAGACTACTCAAAGGTTTCCTCTTGGCATTTAACTAGAAGTGGGTAGCGAGAGATGGGGTAGATTCTACTAGAAAAGAAAGGCATGCCTAAGGAGGACGGGGTTATTGTCTGTAAAGGTAATGGAATGAAAATGATTTCAAAAATATCCTTAGACATGAGAGTCAAAGTAGACCATTTAGACATGTTGCCTCATTCAGTTTCGACGTTACCCTCTCCCTGTTTATTGTATTTATTTTAAGTTCCTACCTCAATTTCCCCATCTGGAATGTTATTTGTGAACTGGAAAGTGAAGAAACTTCTTCATCCAGAGAGTGGTAGCTGTGTGGAATGCTCTGCCCCAGACGGCAGTGGAGGCCCAGTCTCTGGATTCGTTTAAGAAAGAGTTGGATAGTCCTCTCAAAGATAGTGGAATCAAGGGTTATGGAGATAAGGCAGGAACAGGATACTGATTAAGGATGATCAGCCATGATCATATTGAATGGTGGTGCAGGCTTGAAGGACAGAATGGCCTACTCCTGCACCTATTGTCTATTATCAAATCTCTGCTCAACACGTCTACCAACACATATTTTGTTTTCTTTTCTTTGTATTTCTAAAGAGCAAATGTTAAGTTTTTATTATCTCTAATTAGCTTCCTCCCTGGCCCTCCTGACCTCGTTTCTTTAGTCATTCTTTGTTTGTTTTTAAATTCTGTCCAGTGTCACGATCTACCACTTATAAAACCATAAGACATAGGAGCAGAAATTAGGCCATTCAGCTAATCGAGACAGCTCCACCATTCAATTGTGGCTGATAAGTTTCTCAACTGCATTCTCCCGTTTTCTCCCCATAACCTTTGATCCTCTTGATAATCAAGAACTTACCTATCTCAATCTTAAATATGCTCAATGGCCTGGCCTCCACAATCTTCTGTGACAATGAATTCCACAGACTCACCACTCTCTCTGGCTAATGATTTTTCTCTTTATCTCTGTTATAAAGGTTTTTTCCTTTACTCTAAGGCTGTGCCTTCGGGTCCTAATATCTCTTACCAATTTCAACATCTTCCTAATGTCCACTCTATCCAAGCCATTCAGTATTCCATCAGCTTAATCAGGTTCCCCCCCTCATCCTTCTAATTTCCATCGAGTTTGACCCAGATCCTCAAACGTTCCTCATCTGTAAGCCTTTCATTCTTGGGATCATTTTTGTGAACCTCTTCTGGACCTGCTCCAGGGCCAGTACATCGTTCCTGAGGTATCTGGCCCAAAATTGCGCACAGTACTCTAAATGTAGTCTGACCAGAGCTTTATAAAGCCCCAGAAGTACATCCCTGCTTTTGTATTCTAGACCTCTCGAAATAAATGCCAATGTTGTGTTTGCCTTCTTAATTACCAACTCAACTTGCAAGTTTAACTTAAGAGAATCCTGGACTAGGACTCCCAAATCCCTTTGCACTTCAGATTTTTGAATTTTCTAAATTTTAGAAAATAGTCCATGCCTCTGTCATTCCTACCAAATCTCACACCTTCCTATTTTGCCACTTCTTTGTTCACTCTCGTAACCTGTCTAAATCTTTCTGCAATCTCCCCACCTCCTCAATGCTACCTGTCCTTCTACCAATCTTTGTATCATCTGCAAACTTAGCCAGAATGTCCTCAGTTCCTTCATCTAGATTGTAAATGTAAAAAGCAGAAAGCTGTGATCCCAACACTGACCCTTGTGGAACACCACTAATCACTGGTTTCCATCCTGAGAAGGACCCTTTTATCCCACTCTCTGCTTTCTGCCAGATAGCCAGTAGTCTATCCATGCTAGTACCTTTCACCTAGATTAGAGAGGCAACATGACTCAATAGGTTGAACAGCCTCCTTCTATGCCACAAAAACTCAAGTAAAATTGGACAAAATACTGGCAGAGGTAATGAATGGAGTGAAAATTGAAGACAGAATTATGCTAGAATGGCTAGCTATATACTTATAATAAGTCACCTGGTCCAGATGATTCTTTCACTAATAGTTGTAAATCTGTGTTCTCTGGATACTCACAGTAGCATCACTTTAAATAATTTCTCTCACTTTTATACCTTAACAAATCTGTTACTGATTTTGAACTAAATCTCTCATCTTTCTCTGTCCCATGAAGAAGTGTCCCTGCTGGTACTGAAAGGCTTTTGTCCTTGGGGCAATTCTGGTAAATCTCTTCTTTACTCTATAAACAGCCATTCTTCCTCAAGTGCTGTTATCCAAACAGACCATAATAATCTAACAGAAGCAGGGCCCACTACATTATTTAACAAAATTCCTTACTTTTCTTTTTTATATTGCTGCTAAGAAAGGCAAGGAGTTCATTGGCCTTTTTAATAGTCTCAACTTGTCAAAGAATAGTACAGCAGAAAGAGGCCATTCAGCCTGTCATGCCCATGCCTGTAGTTTGAAAGAAATATTTAGTATCACACTCCAGTGTTTTTCTCTATAATTCCCAAGTTAGCCCTCTTTAAAAGCAAGTCCAATTGCTGTCAGAATTTGCTTTCACAATTCTTTCACGTAGTATATTCCTCATCTTTAACAATCCTCTTTATAAAAAAAATTTCCATTTTCTGTTTCAGTAAATTATTTTAAATCTACGACCTTGCTAATGACACACTTATCAGAGGTAAGTGTCCACCTGTGCACACACATATCCAGATCTCAGTTTCTACAGCAACTTTAAAACTGCACTGTTTAGTTTACAGAACAAAAGAAAATACTAGGAATACTCAACACAACACAACAGCAATATAGCAACACTGATGCCTCACAGCACTAGGGACCTGGGTCAATTCCAGCCTCGAGTGAATGTCTTTGTGGGGGTTTGCACATTCTCCCTGTGTCTGCATGGGTTTCCTCCGAGTGCTCCAGTTTCCTTCAACAGTCCAAAGATGTGCAGGTTAGGGGGACTGGCCATGCTAAATTGATCATTGTGTCTGGCGATGTGCAGGCTAGATGGATTAGCCATGGGAAATGCAGGGTTATAGAGATGGGATTGGGTCTGGGTAGGATGCTGTTCGGTGGGGTGGGGTGGACTCAATGGGCCAAATGGCCTGTCCCACACTGTCGAGATTCTATGATTATCAGGAGTGGGAAACAGAATTAATGGGTGGAATTTAGTGTACGTGATGTGGGTTCAATGAGAAACCACCCTCACCATCAATTCTCCAATGGACATGCAACAAGAAATTCAATTGCAATGACAATTAGAAGATGGTCATTTAAAACGTGGGCAATGAACAGTATGGTGGTAGATAAAGAAGAGGGGCTGGCAAGACTGGTAACACACCAGGTAGAGAAGTTGTCATGCCTAGATGGGATACATTCCAGATTGCTGACAGGTAAGAGAGAAAATCACGGGGGAGTGGAGCATTGTAAATCTGATGCTGTTGTTTCATAAAAGGGCAAAGGATAACTCAGGAAAATATAGACCTGCCAGCTTGACACCAATAGTGAGAAAGGATGGAAGCCATAAGATAGGATAAAATAAATACATTGAAAGAAAATAAGTTATTACTAAACAGTCAACACAGCTTTGTCAACAGCAGGTCATGTGTGACAAGTTTAATTGAGTTCTTTGATGAGATGATAGGCAGTGGATGAGGATAATGCTGTGGATATTGGCCTTTCAGAAAGTAATTGATATTTTGCCATATGGCAGGTTGGTTCGCAAATTAGAAATGTTTGGAACCGACGGGTCCTTGGCAGCATGGATTAGAAGTTGGTTACAAGGTAGGAAAGTGAGGGTAAGTATAGATGGCCATTTCTCAGACTGGAGATGAGTTGAAAGTGGTGTTCCCCAGAGATCAGTGTTAGGACCCTTGCCTTTTCTGATTAATACAACAATTTGAGTGTTGAGGACAAAATCTTTAAATATGCAAAAGATACTAAACTAGGGAGAATAGTAAATTGTTAGGATGATGCTGAGTGACTTCAGAGGGACATTGACAACCTGACCAATATGCAGACACCTAGCAAATGAAGTTCAATGTAGAGAAATGTGAGGTACTGCAAACAGGCTAAATGGTACAATTTTGAGAGGAGCATAGGAGCAGAGGGACTTCGGGGTTCAAGTACATAATTCTCTGAAGTTGAAAGAGTTATTGAGAAGGCTTGTAGGATCATTTTGTTTATATTAGAGGCACAGAGGATCAAAGCAAAGAAGTGATGCTACATCTCTACTAGTCATTGAACAGAACACCAGTATTGTGTTCAATTCTAGGCACCATATTGAAGGAAAGATATTAAAGCTCTAACGCCGAGTGTAAAGGAAATTTACGAGAATGATACCAGGAATAAGGAATTTTAGATCCAAGGAAAGATTTGAGAAATTAGGCTTATTCTCCTCGGACAACACAAAATTAAGAGATGACATTATTGAGGTGTTCAAAATTATGAACAATTTTGACAGTGGAAATGATGGAAGCGTAGTCCACCATTAAATGAGAACTGGATATGTAGTTGAAAGTGATTAATTTAAAGGACTACAGAGATAGGGCTGGAGAATGGGACTGGCTGGGTAGCTCTTTTGGGATGCCCGAACAGACACGATGGGCTGATGGCCTCTTTCAGTACTATAAAATTCTATGATTCTATGAAACATTTATATATGGTTTGCATCAAGCCTCCAACAGAATCAAGGCATCTTTAGGTCAGAAATCCTATCCTGAAAACTGTTGGTTATCACGTGTTGAATATTTTCAAGACAGAGTTAGACATAGTTCTTAGGGTTAAAGGGATCAAAGAATATAGGGACAAAGCGGGAACAGATCATATTGAACTGCACATCAGGCTTGAAGAGCTGAATGTCCGACTTCTGCCCCTATTTTCTACGTTTATATCCATGGGTGCATAATTATTTTCAGCATTCTTCAACCATCCACGTCAGTATGAAAGTTCAAACAGCACTGTGACAGAGTTCTATCCTGTTGCATATTAGGAGATCTTATATTTTAAATTTTCCTTATGCTTGCCAGAATTGTGGTCATCTTAAATTGGTTACAGGACGGTTGCAAACAGCCAGTCTCAACGGAGCATACAAATCTGAAACCATACTCTTGCCATCTGTGCCTCTCATATTTACAGAGATTGTTTGACATGGTTTTTCCTTTCTTAACATCTTTAATGATATCTGAAAGCACAGGCACATAACCATTTTTCATTGCAAACAATGAAATTTTCCTCAAATCAAAAGTAGCTTGATTAGGGGATACAAACCACAATATTTCATGTGAATTACAAGAGGCCCTTGAAGTCCATCAAGTGATTATATTCAGCTCAACATGTCCAGTTAAAAAGTTATTCTGGAGGAAAAGAACAGGTAGCTTTGAACTCTGCTTTGACTGATGATATTGTAGTCACATGAAACCAGTAATAGACATGGCTTGTGTTGGTGCCCCTATCTGCCTCCACCTCTGACTGGAGGTGAATGGAGTGCTCCATTCAGACTGATCTAAAAGATCTTGCCACAGACATGGTCAAATTAGGAGTTTATTCCTTGGATCTTTGGCAGTTGGTTACGAAACAAGAGTTTATCTTGGTATAACTTGCTATGTGAGTGGCAGTCCTACATACATTTTAACATTTTAACCAACTTGTAAAGACATTCCAGCATTTTTCAGTCATTTTTCTTGGCTTGAAGATCTAGTCAAAGCTTACATGATTTTCAGGAGCTACACTAACTTTCCATCAGATTTCCACAGAGGTCTCTGGATCGAATTCAGGAATACGATAGTAAACACCTTCTTTGGCACATTGAAAATTGCATTCTTACATTCCTTTCTGGTTCTGCTTGCATAGGGGAATTATTGTTAGTTTCCCAACTAAGTCCTTTTTTCTTTGTCCGGAATGGTTGGATAACACAATGAAGTTCTTTCACCAACTTTTCTCCATCCCGCCTTCATTGTTGATTTTTCAGGAACAATTAGCATAAACCTGAGGCCTTCCTTTTCTTATCTGCCATACCATCCATTTAACCTCATTCCAGAGAATGAATGAATACCATTCTGGAGAACAGAAATATATTATGATATGTGAAAAGGGTAGCTTACGAAGCTACAGTCTAGTTCACATTTTTGTAGTGCTATGAGCTGGTTACAGCCAAGGATATGGAAAACACATCAGGTGCTTTTGCAAAGTGCTGTGAATGAAGAATGCAGGGCATCAGTGTTGAAAAACGTTGCAGAAATTATGTGGAGTAATAAAGCATTTTTCAACAATGGGCTGAATTCATATTATAGCTGAAAAGTTCCACTTCATGCAGGTGAAATACTGGATTTCAGCCGCAAAAATAGCACATGCAAACCCAAAGCTGCCAAGGTGGAATCATGATATGATTTCAAGAATAGCAATTGGAATGGCTTCTTAGTATACCCCACCCCAGGTCATTTAAATTAGGCTAGAGGGCAAACTCAGCATACAACTGATTGTAGTAACCAAAGTGTTTGTGAATTGTAAGGAATATTTAATGAGCCAGATGGTTGTGGTTCGTGAAGGCCGATCATCTTAGTTCCAGTGGCGTTGCTGCAGGAATGCTTCAGGACAATGAGTTAGGCCTGACTGTTTCCAGCTGTTTCAAGTAGTGACCTTCCCAACATGATAATGCCCAGAGGCATATTTGATGATGACTGCACAATGCTTGGTATCAATTGTACTGCTCAAATAATGAACACACTGTGCATGCATACAGAAGGTCTAATAACATTTGGGCTTAAACTGGCATATGAAATCACATTCATGCTGCACAAGTATCAGGCAACAAAATTCCAATAGGAGAAAAATTAAGCATCTTTTCGTGACAGTCAATAGTAACATTGTTAATATCTTGAACATCACCACAGACTAGAAATTAAATTGAACCATCTGTATGTATATCCTGTAAAAATAGGTCAGAAGTTGGTAATTCTGTAGTCAGTTACTCAGCTCTTGATTCCTGTAAGCCTTTCAACCATCTATAAGGCATGAGGAATGTGATGGATATTCTACATTTGCCTGAGTGAATGCTATTTAAAAAGCAGTCAAGAAAGCTGAAATGAAGTAATTATTTTGTCTGGACTGCCTTAAGGAAAAAAGTGCAGTGTATACCTTTTACACCGTAATAACCAACCAAAGGAGCTTTGTCAGCTCTTCCCAAACTTGCGATGTCTATAGCCTAGAACATCAAGCCATTTCAGAAAAACATTACCTCCAAGTTCTGAAAACTATATCGCTCATCCTTCATTATCACTAGATCAACAGCCTTGTATTATTTATTTGCCATTATCACTGTGGGTGTAACTTTGTCACATGGACTGCAGATGTTCAAGGCAGTGGCTCATCATCACCTTCTCAAAGAAAACTGGGAAAGTGTAATAAACGCTGGCAGTGTTACCCATAACCCATGAACAAATTTCAAAATAAATTCTACTGATCAGTAGTATCACGAGCAGTACCACTGACATCCGTATGTTTCACGTAAGGTTGAAGGATTATTAGACAAACTCCCCAGATTAATATTTATTTTCCATAAGCAATGGAATGGCTTAACTAGCAAGCTGAAACTCCAATTGTTCATAACATCTGCATGAACATAATGCAGCTCCTTTGATCATTGTGACAAATACAAGAACTCAAGTCTAACACAAGGGTTGACCACACTAAGCAGGAGCCACTATATTACTATACTGAACTAACAATACTAAACTGTCGAGCTTTGTCACAATACCATTCCACATCTGTACAATTTTAAATTTTATGCACAAACATCAGTTTTTCAAACCAACATATGAAGATAAGAACAAAAAAAAACCAACCTAATTGAACTCAGCTCGCCCTTGTGCTGTTCAGCATCATCTATGGCCTGTGAGAGTTTCTGTGATTGACACTTGTTTTTTTCTTCAATTGCTGTTATTTCTTCCTTTTGTTTTGCTACTTTCTTCTTGAGGTTGAAGCATTCATCATCAAGCTGTACAAAAACAAAAATAAAAAGTACAGTATACAGTAACAATCTGCAATTATATTAAACTTACAATTAAAAAAAATCCACAAGACAGCACAGGTTGGTAAGAGGCCAGAGAAATAACTTTAGGAATCAGGGAGCTGTAGCACAGAGGAGAAAGTGAGGACTGCAGATGCTGGAGACCAGAGTTGAAAAGTGTGGTGCTGGAAAAGCGCAGCAGGCCAGGCAGTATCCGAGGAGCAGGAGAATTGATGTTTCGGGCATAAGCCCTTCTTCAGGAATGAGGCTGGTGTGCCAAGCGGGCTGAGCTAAAAGGTGGGGGGGGGGGGGGGGGGGAGGGGGAGGGCGCTGGGAATACGATCGATAGAAGGAGGTGAGGGTGAGGGTGATAGGCCGGAGAGGTCGGGAAGAAGATTACAGGTCAAGAGGGCTGTGCTGAATCCGGGGTTTGGGACTGAGATAAGATGGGGGGTGGGGGGAGAAATGAGGAAGCTGGTTGAATCATCCACACGGGATGAATGTAGATTTCTCCAGCTTCCTCATTTCCCCTCCCCCCACCTTATCTCAGTCCCAACCCCCAGATTCAGCACCGCCCTCTTGACCTGTAATCTTCTTCCCGACCTCTCTGCCCCCACCCCCTCTCTGGTCTTTCACCCATACCCTCACCTCCTTCCATCTTTTGTATTCCCAGCGCCCCTCCCCCAAACTGCTGGAGTCTTAAATTTTGATCTCAAGGATCGATTGTACGTCATTAACAAAAGTGAATGAAGAATGGCATATGTGTGGGATAGGATACAGGCAGCAATGTTTCCGATGAGTAGAGGTTTATGTGGAGTGGAGGATTGGTGCCATCAATGATCCATCTAAGCTGTGTGGCTGTACACGCAGATGGTCACTCCAAGGTTTGTAACACTGACGTCTGGTTCTGGAGGTCTCTGCCACACACAGCCCTTGGATGCCCACACAACAGGAAATATAATTAGAGGGAATTGTTATTTTGATTAGGGCAGGATCAAATTCTTTGAACAGATTCAAATGAAGGGATATGAACTGAAAGCAGAAATAAAACTGTTGGCCCCTTGAGGCTGTTCTGTACTTCTATAAGGCCATGACAGATCAGTTTGTTTTGAATTCTATCCTCAAAACCCTTTGATTCTCTTGCCTAATAAGAATCTATCCACCTTTGCCATTAAAAAAAATTCAATGACCCCACCTGTTGCACAAACCTAGTTTAAAAAAAAATCATTTCCATTCTGACCCCTCATTTTAAAACAGTGCCTGCTAGCTCCAGATTGAATCCACATCTTTTCTAAATCCACCTTGTCAAGACCCACTGAAGCTCTTAGACACATAGACCACGTCACCTCTGATTCTGAACTCCAATGGAAACAAGCTCAGTCTGTTCAACCTTTCCTTACAATATAAACTGCTCATTCTAGATATCAATCTAGTAAACCTCCTGTAACTACTTCCAACACATTTACAGCTTTCCTTAAAAAACTGCACATTGTATGAAAGACACTGTCTCACCAATGCCCAATATAACGGAAGCATAATATCCTCACTTTTTTTGCTTAATTGTGACTCAAAATAATCAAAAGCTTTTCATTTGCATTTTAAATACTTTCTGTACCTGCATATTAACTTTGTGACTCATGCATTAGAACACTTAGATCCTCTGTGTTTGAGAAAGGTATTTGAAGAGGAAAGACCCTGGAGATAGGACCACATTTTGCAAGTGAGAGGGGTCAAGTTTTCCTCAAAGAGGAAAATGACAATAGTTTTGAAAAGGAGAGAGATAGTTCACAAGGAGAAGAAACCGTTTACAACATGAGCTGGTATGGGGTTAGAAAATGAGGGTGGGTTGTAATCAGAAGAAATGAGGTAACGAACAGGAGTCAGGCCTCACAGGCAAGGTGACTTGCAGAGGGCATAAGCAGAGACTGACTTCAGGTTTAGAACAGAAAATAAATGTTACCATTTTGTATCTGTTGTTTTCAATGCTTAAACCTCACTATTAATTTAAATAAATCACCACTTGGTGACTAGGACCAATATTACCTGTAAGATGCAAGTTCACAAGCAAAGGTCTAATGCAGGCCACATACATGAAATTTGTGCACAGAGCCATACAACAAAAAAGATTCAAAAGTGTTACACACTAGAAAAAAATCATCAACAACTCTAAATCAAAATTAAATGGCTGTTGAAGAAGAATTTTAAAAATCTGCATCTGCTGCCAATAGCTTGGCTTCCTGGAGTTCAGCTGTTCTCGACAAATTCCTTCATTCTGTTAAAGTTTCATCATGTGCTTGCAAAAGAGCTGCACTGCTGGAATTAACCCCAAGCAGATGAATAGCAAAGGTAGAACTAATCTCATTTTTTTTTACACATCAACAACAACATTTAATAATTCAATAAAATTTAAAACAAAATGGTACAGGATATATCACTTATCTATCATATCCAAATAGGAAACAAAGTTCAAACAGAAAATAATAATGTCTACTTACTGATATTGAAATTGAGTTCCTCCAATTTAGGCACTTCTGTACTATCCTAATCCCTTTTCATGTCTTTGAAACTTAAGAGTTATGGTCACTATCCACAAAATGCTCACCCACTGAAACTTCAACCACTCAACCAGCTTCATTCCCTAGGATTAGGTCTAACACTATCCCACCTCTAGTTGGATTACAGGCACAAAAAACTCTCCTGGATGCAGTTTAAAATTCCATCCACCTAATCCTTTCACACTAAAATGATCCCAGTTAATCTTAGCAAAATTAAAGTCCCCTAATATTATAATCCTGTTTCTCTCACACCTTTGTGATTTGTTGACATAGCTGCTCCTATATCTCTCTCTGACTGTTGGGATGCCTGTAGCATAATCCCGGTAAGGTAATCGCTTTTTTTTATTGCTGAGCTCTACTCAGATAGCCTCATTTGAAGACCTTTCTAGGACGTCCTCCAAATTGAGATCATTTTGCACTCAACTAATGCAAATCATCAAAAGGTTTTTGCATTTTAAAGGTTACACTCTAAAAAGCAATGAATAAAATGTTGCAATTCAATCTCAAGACTTTCAAAGAATATTTAACAGTTATGCTATTATAGTTCATAGCATATTTGAAATCAGCTTTAGTAATTCTCAACCAGCCCACAACTCTACATTCAACAGATGTATTACTAAGTACCCCTACAGAGTAGATGTATTCAGACACAAAACGTATGAAGGCAATCCATTAAACTATTATTAACACTGTTTGCCTCGAGATACTTACTTCGTACGTTTTAGTTTCTAACTGTGATATAGTCTGTTCCATTCGTTTTGTGTTGAGATCAGCTGTTTCAAGGATGCTCTAGTAAGGAAATTGCATTTTAAATACTTATAATTTGGCACAATTTCAGGAAATCATTATTTAATTATTCAATTTCAGCACTGGTTAATCATTGGAATCTCAATCATCAACAGATACAGGCACTTCAAATCATTTCTATTTTCAATAACTTGTTGGTACCACATTCTGTGCACATCAGGGAATGTACAATTGATAAGGCATGTGACGCTCTCTTTATTTTGTCAGACATATGTCTCACTCTTAAAAGTGCATTGATATAAATCACAAATAGTTAGGTTGCAGGAACAGCACAAGCTTAAAAGAGAACGCTGAGATTTATTATAGACAGAATGGAGCTTAAAAGAGAAATGTTTCCCATAATTGCCTATGCCATTGGTGAGACCATCTGCAGTGCAGGCTTTGGTCTCCTTACTTGAAAGAAAAATTGTAATGCATTAAAAGCAGTCCAGAGCAAGTTCCTTCAAGTGATTCCTGGAAGAAGTGATTGTCTTATGATGAAAGATCAAACATCCGGCTTCTTTGGAATTCAGAAGAATATAAATATTCGTGAAACATGCAAGAGTCTGAGGAGAACTGACAGGGTGGGTGCTTAGTGAATATCTCACCTTCTGAGAGTCACAAGAACAAAGCAGCACAGTTTAAAATCGAAGGGCCTCCGATTTAAGACAAAAATAAGGAAAAGTGTATTCACTCAGAGGGCTATTGGGCTGTGGAATTCCCTTTCCCAGAGGAGTGGAGACAGGGTCACTGAATGTTTTTAAGGCTGAGTTAAACAGCTCCTTGACTGACAAGGGAGTCCAAAGGTACAGGGGTACAGGGGAAGACTGGAACTGGGGCCACAATCATATCAATCAAAGCTTATCAAATGGCATAGCAGGTTCAATGGGTTGAATGGCTTACTGCAATTCATATGTCTGTACGACACTCCCTATTCTTTAAATGTCTGTTACACTCTGAGGAGGAAGAACGTTATTCAGTACAAAATTAGGAGAAAAGTTTTAAAGCACCCACAACCACTAGGAGCTGCTACATCCTTAAAACTCAAGAGACTTTAATTCCATGACTCTAATTTGAATTTTAATGCTGTTTGCTTTATTGCAAGTCCAGAATACCAGTTGGGAATTCTAATTCCTAATGTGCAACAGAATTTGAGCTCCCAAAACAACAATAGTGGCCAATTCACTACTGGCTTGATAAGTTTAAAATCAGAAAATAGAGTGGAGGAGTGTAACACAACAAAAAAAAAGAAATTTGAGAAAATATATCAAAGATAACTTGAAAATAAAATTAAAACTGTTAGAGATACATTCATTAAAACAGACAACTCAACTATCAATAAGTGAAATCAAACGTTGGTATTTAAAAAATTGTTATATGCTATGTGAGGATAGGTCCCTCTAGTGGCAGTAAACATTTATCATTAAACAGCTTTTTAAAAGTGCAATGATCATGCAGTTTCATAATTCAAGTAATTAAAATGTTAGATCTTAAATAAGAAAGGGAGACAATGGCATAGTAGCACTGTTACCGAATTAGTAATCCACAAGCACAGGGTAATGCTGATGATGTATTTCAACCCCATTGTGGAAGCTGATGGAATTTCAGTTCAAATAAATCTGGAATTAAAAGCTAATCCAAGTAATAGTGACCGGGAAGCTATTGTTGTCATTAAAAGTCATCGGATTCATTGCACGTCCTTTAGGGAATGAAATTTGCCATCCTTACCTGGTCTGATCTACATGAGGCTCCAGATCCATAGCAATGTGGTTGACTCTTAAATGCCTGATGAAGCAACTCAATTCAGGGCAATTAAGGATGGGCATAAAAATGCTGCTTGTCAGTGATGCCTACATCCCACAAAGAAATAAAAAAAATGTTTGTATGACACACATAATGTTTTAATAATTATAAAATACCTTTACTCTCTCTCTCAAACTTTCTTTCTCAGCTGCCATTCTTTTCAGATCTGCTTTAGCTTCATCTCTTTCTTCCTCCACACGCATTTGGCAGATCGGTGATATTAGTACTTCCTTTTTTAATTTGTTCAACTCATCTTGATTCTGTAAGAAAAGGTCCATTTAAGAGGAGCAGGAAAATTAATTTCAAATTATTTAAATTATGCTTAAACACAGGACAGCATCATAATTGCTAAGCTTGATGACATCCAAAACTGTTGTCTTTGTCCTAATTTGCACCAAGTCCAGTTCCCCTGTCATAGAGATGTACAGCACGGAAACAGACCCTTCGGTCCAACCGGTCCTCACCGACCAGATATCCCAACCCAATCTAGTCCCACCTGCCAGCATCCGGCCCATATCCCCAAAAACCTTTCCTATTCATATACCTATGTTGCAATTGTACCAGCCTCCACCACATCCTCTGGCAGCTTATTCCATACATGTACCACCCTCTGTGTGAAAAAGTTGCCCCTTAGGTCTCTTTTATATCTTTCCCTTCTCACCCTAAACCTATGCCCTTTAGTTCTGTCCTGTACAGCCACACCATGACCTCCCAACTGCTGTACTCAATACTCTGACCAATAAAGGAAAGCATACCAAATGCCTTCTTCACTATCCTATCTAACTGCAACTCCACTTTCAAGGAGCTATGAACCTGCACTCCAAGGTCTCTTCAGCAACACTCCCAAGGACCTTACCATTAACTGTATACGTGCTGCTAAGATTTGCTTTCCCAAAATGCAGCACCTCGCATTTATCAGAATTAAATTCCATCTGCCACATCTCAGTCCATTGGCCCATCTGGTCCAGATCCTGTTGTAATCTGAGGTAACCCTCTTTGCTGTCCACTACACCTCCAATTTTGGTGTCATCCGAAACTTACTAACTGTATCATCTATGTGATCGCTGATCTAATCAGCTCTGAGTTAAACATCTTAACTATAAAATTCCCAGCTGAAAATGTGTTGCTGGAAAAGTGCAGCAGGTCAGGCAGCATCCAAAGAGCAGGAGAATCGACGTTTCGGGCGTGAGCCCTTCTTCAAGAATCATTCCTGAAGAAGGGCTCATGCCCGAAACGTCGTTCTCCTGCTCTTTGGATGCTGCCTGACCTGCTGCGCTTTTCCAGCAACACATTTTTAGGTCTGATCTCCAGCATCTGCAGTCCTCACTTTCTCCTATAAAATTCCTATCCTCGTTTTAAAATTCCTCTGTAGCTTTGCTATCTATACAATCTTCTCTCAAGCACTCTAGCACAGCATGAATCACATAAAACTAGCATCCAGGTTCAGCAGGTAAAAGGAAAGGCAGACGGTCTCAAGCCAAAATACAGCTATAAATCTGAAATAAGAAACAAAACTAAAACCTTATTCCAGGACATTCCGTTTTTATTTAATGACAATGGACCTTTGGCCTTTATTTCAATGAGAACGGAATATAAAAATAGTGTTGCTAAAACTATAAATGGCACTACTCAGATTACACCTGGAACACTGTGATTCATTTTGAATGGCTTCTCAGCAGGTAAGTGCTCTTCCAGCATCACTAATCCAGAATCTGGTTTCCAGCATCTGCAGTCATTGTTTTTACCGACCTTCTCAGCAGCCAACTCTGAGAAACCTGTGCACTCTCTTCACAGTGTGATTCATATTTGTTGTGAACTGCTTTTAATTAGGGACAAGGTATTCAGATTGCCATGGTTGGACTAGAGAGAAGCATGGTAAAGCATGGAAAGCTTGTGCAATTCAAAAGTGCAGAATAGTTACCAGATTGTTGGCTATTCCCTCACTTTAAGCTTTATTAAGCTGATGGCGAAAAGCTCTGAAATGCATTGTAATCACCATCACTGCATAATTTGGCAACATATGACTTTCGGAAGGCAAACAATTTTTCTTTACACACCAGAAATGCTCTATGCTACCTCATACTTGATCTTGTCTGCAGAATGGGTCCAAAAAAGTCAATTTTTTTTGCTTCCTTAAGAATTGAAGCTGTCTTAACTTGTGCCTTTGTTGGCCATTTGGCATTTCTGCACAGAGTAGCTTTAAAATAATCATAAAAAATCTGTTGTTAAGTTGATTTTGGACAACGTACTCTGACTTGTGTACGTTTCCAACATGTGCACAATTCACTGGAACATCACAGAATTACATTAATGGACATGCCTAGAACAGCAAGGTGTGTAGTGTCCAAAGGACGCTGCTGTGGCTGATCCTGTACTAGTGGACAATGAGTCAACTCACAGCTAGGCACATCAATTATTTGAGCGTGGGACTTGGTGCAAATTAAGGTATGTTTTCTAGAGATTTGACTGCTAAAATTCTGACTGCAATATTCTTGTATTCCCAAAAAGGGCAAATCAAATGCATTCCACATTATATTTACAATTCACTTTGGAGATATTCATATTGTTATTTTTAACAGATCTAAATACTATATAATTAAATACATTTAATAAAGACAGCAGAAATGTTTCTTGCTATTTAACATTTACTTATGTTCTGTACACACCTTCTGCAATCTATATTACTTTGCATTTATATGCATATTAATTTTAATTCCATATAGCCTTAAACCTGTCTGTTGATGTGCTTTAGATTATTTTGTTGAGAATCTCCCTTTTGTGCAGCCCAGAGAAAAGTACGCAATATGAAAGAAAAATTCACCAAGGCAAAAATGCACATTTAAGATGGGTAACATGATTTGCCTTAAAAACTGGATAGTTTATTCAATGTCTTTTACAAGGATAGGCCTGCTGTCACAAAGGTGTTTGTTCAGTAACAGTGATATCTCTCAAAAATAGGGTAGCAAATAGTAATAAAACCCAATTAACCAACAAACCATTTTAATTTAAATTTCTATCAGGTCAGAGCAATAAAGTGGGAAACAAAGTAGAACTACAAGTGATACTTGCTTGATGTTTTTCAAAACTACTTGAAAATGGTCTTATGCCAAATCCTCTTAGGAATACGGGCACTGAACAGACACCTTTCTATATAATGAACCAAATGGCGAATTCACAATTTATTCTTACGCCATCATACCTGTTCATAAACCATAAGTAACCTGTCTCGTTCTGCAGTCACCATCTTGACATTGGATTGGATTTCTGCCATGTGTTGCTCAAAGTTATCCAACACTGCTTGTAACTCATCTCGCTCTCTGATAGCCTGTAGCAGCTCAGAGCTGAGGGTACTAGTCTGTGTGAAGTAACACCATAAATCTTTAATGAATTAAGCCTAATATTCCATAAGCAGGGTTTGTAAAAGAGGCTTTTATATAAAGCAGATGGACAGTGAACATACAGCATTGTAATTACCACCTCATGAAGTTATATAAACAAATGTGTTTCTTTCCTAAAACCATTGTGAGTGTACCTACACCACACGGACTGCTCTGACAAAGAAGCAGGCTCACCTCCTTCTTGAGGGCAATTAGCGATGAAAAGTGTCTAACCAACACCACCCATATCCTATTAAAAAAAAATATTTTTTAAGAAAGAGACATCTAGGTTCTCAACTTTGTTTCTGAGGCCAGAGCTTCTGTAGCATACAACAAGGGTTCCTTTTTTCTTTCAGTATTTGTGATACAATAAAACAAAGAGCCAGAAAATCACAATCTGCTGATTGACTTCCTTCTGTTTCTATAACTCTATAACAGGTGATTCAGTCCCTTTGGGTGGATGGCTGGTTTGTGATGCACAGCGAAGTCAGCAGCATGGATTCAATTCCTGTACCTATTGAGATTAACGTAAAGGTCCCACATTCTCCAGCTGATCTCTTGCCTGATATGGGGTGACCCTCAAGTTAAATTCACAAGCCACTGCTCTCTAATGAAAAAGAAGCCTTATGTTCTTCTGACACGATGGCAACGTTTCCTTTATAATAAGTATCAGTGGCATCAACCTTTAAACTGTCTGTCTGAAAGAAAAGTCATATTAATTAAATTAATAAATATGCTTAGTTAAGACTTAATTGGACTGGTGGTGTGTCATGACTACAGTATGTGGGAATCCATCCCCATAATTTCAGCTAGGGTCAGAGTTGGCAGACTCATTGTCTTCATTGTCCTTCTACAGCAGGGGAAATTATCTCTTATAAAATTTTGCAACCAATTGCATCCTCTAAATAAGATTGAGTTCATAGGAAATTCTGTGGTAATACATGGTCTTGTGCATAGCAACTCCATCTGTAGTTATGCAGCACTTGTTTCCACAATTTTCTTGCATTTTGTTCTATTACATTTTTTGTAAAGGCTTCTGAAATACATACATAGTTCTATTTTAACTGTATTTCAAATGCTCCTCTTTGGTTATTCTTCCCACTCAATCCACTTCTAGTGCTCTTGGATAATCATTTATATCTTCAAGCTATAGTTGGAACACTTCTCAATAACTTCTAACTGCTCCCTAACATTTCTAGACTCTATTCACTTACCCCATGCCTATCACACCTAAACCAGTATTTTCAGAAACAGGATTATACTCTTACCATTAATTACTTTCATTTCACCCCTCAGATTCTACATACCTCCTTGCCTAAATGTAACCTCAAACACCTTCTCGACCATTCCTGTGTATATGGATTTAAAAACATTGATGGCATATAATTAATTATTACAAGGCATTTTCATTATGCAATTCAAATCTGACAATGCTAACACTGTCAGAATACTATGGAACAAAAATATGATTTGACTTCCTTATTCACAGATCAGCAGCCTTGATAATCTATAGCAGGTTACATCAGATAGTCGTTAAATCCTGTGAGAAGTTATTTTACAAAAATCAAAAGTTTCAAACCTTTACTAGTTTAAAAGAAGTATATCAAGATTGGAAAGTGAGGAAGAGTAAACATAAATGTGCAAGTTACATGAGTAAATTTAGTTAGTGAAAACTAAAACCACTTCCTTTTGAAAATATTCATCAATGCTCTCAGTACCTTCACAGGTGAAACTCGCATTGGACTTCGTCCACGTCTTGGAGAACAGACTGGGCTGCCTTTTGCAGATATCATATCCTGCAGGTATTCTACTTCACCTTTGTAATAATCCCTTTCTTCTTCTAATGTCTTCACAAATTTATCTAGGCGAGACGGTGAGGTGTCCCCTTTCAGAACACCATGCTTTGTTCGCATTCTTTCCAATTCCAATACTATTTCTCGTTCTGAAGATTATTGAAAACATAAAAAGCCAAATTAACCAAAGCAAGAAATTAGAAAGCAACAAGAAGACTGCAGACACCATCAGATCTGATTAATTCTTTGGTATTTTAATATGCATGAATTACTTCAAAACTAAAACAAACTACTTCAAATATACAAATGCAATTTTTTTTGTTCACATTCAGAACTGATATAACAGTTGTTGATGGCCAGGATAACATACATTAAAACTGAATACATTTCAAATATTCCAATAACACACCATATTTTCTTCTCGTTTCCCCCAAATTACCATAGGAATAAATGTAGAACAAAGATTGGATGTGAAGTGGAGGGGGTGTGCTATGCCCCAACCTAGCTACTGGCCATGAGTAAATATCATCTGTTGGAGATAATCCTACATATCATAGCCTCATTTTATCATTCTAACTCATGATTGTTGACAGACTTCAAGATAGAATGCCTGTCACTTAAAATTGATGCTTGTGAAGACTATTCCCCCATTGGGGTCTTTGAGGATGTTGCACAAGGACAACATGCTCTTTTTTTCTCATGATATTTGTTGATTAATATCTCTTGCTTTTGTACAAAGCTGTAGCCAAAGAAGAAATTATTGAGAGTATATTTTTTGTCATGTAAAGGACTTATTAAGAGAGAGTTCATTATATTAGAGATTTCCATTTGTTCAATACCAACTACTCGCAGCATCCTCTTTCACAAAGCAATAACTCTAAATTAAATATCATGCATCATGAGGAATATCGGGCAATAATCCTCGGTTGTAGGATAATATAATCTCGTCCTATCATCTGTTTCCACCTCCCCATTCCACAAACTCTTTTTCAAGAATGATTTAAATCTTGATCTGCACAAGGTTAAACCACCACCTACAATTAACAGAACATGACAAAACCAGAAGACTGCCCATACAAAAGAATCTGACCACCTAATATATAATGTCTGTCATCTGGGATCTTTCACTGGGAACCGAATATATTTATGCTAAAAATATTTTCTTACAAATTTTTTGACAATTTGTCTTACCCATGAACCCTTAAGGTTAAATTCTTTCTTTTTCAATATACCTTCAGCAAAAAGGATTTGTTTAAATGCTTCATAATTTTTGACTGAATTATAGATCATCTTCATCGCCAAAGCACTACTGGATCTCTGTTTTTCATCCTCTTAGTTACATTTCTCCCCAGACTTACAAACTTGCATCTCCTCCTGAATACAACACTGACATCCACGACAAAGATTAAAATCATTTGCAGTAATGAGTAGACTCAGATCTGTTATCCTCATCAATTCATATTCTCTCTCCCTGCAAAGTTACTGTTGAGAGCAATTAAAATCTAGCTTCCCTGTGAGCCTCTGTATAAAAACTAGGTTACCATAGTGAGTTAACTGGTCTTAGCTGCCATGCAGCTGCACTTCATTTTTAATGCTCTTTGTGTGTTTCATTCAAAGCAAAGTTACTTTCGGATTAGTCACTTGCTCATGGATTTTGAAGATCAATACTTTTTAAGAACAAGAGATATGTCTCCAGTGAGCCACTGATGTCAGCAAGTAATGCGGCCATACTGGTTTCAGGTCTGGCCTTTTGTCTATACGCTACGTCTTTACTTTGCTTGAAATACAGAAGCTATGGGTTTTGATAAGTTTGGAAGGGAACTATCATCACTGCAAGGTCTCTTCAAAAGAAATGTTGTTATATTTTTACAAGAGGCCAAAGAGAGACATATCAAAGAACAAAGAAAATTACAGCACAGGAACACACCCCTTCAGCCCTCCAAGCCTGTGCTGATCTAGATCCTCTCTCTAAACCTGTCACCTATTTTCTGAGGATTTGTTCGCCTCTGCTTCCTGCCCATTCATGTATTTGTCTAGATACATCTTGAATGATGCTGTCATGCCCACCTCTATTACCTCCACTGGCAACACATTTCAGACAGACACCAGCCTCTGCGTAATTAACTTTCCACGCATATCTCCCTGAAACTTTTCCCCTCTCACGTTGAACTCATCACCTCTAGCAACTGAGTCCCCCACTCAAGGAAAAAGCTTCTTGCTATCCATCCTGTCTATATCCCTCCTGATTTTGTAGAACTTAATCATGACCCCCCCTCAACCACTGTCTTTCTAATGAAAATAATCCTAATCTACTCAATCTCCCTTTATAGCTAGCACCCTCCATACCAGGTCACATCCTGGTGAATCTCCTCTGTACCCTCTCCAAAGCATCCACATCTTTTTGGTAATGAGGCAATCAGAACTGTATGCAGTATTTCAAATGTGGCCAAACCAAAGTCTTATCAATCGTAACATGACCTGCCAAACTCATATACACAATACCCCGTCCAATGAAGGAAAGCATGCCTTATGCCTTCTTGACCATTCTATTGATCTGTGTTGTCCTCTTCAGGGTACAATGGACCTGAACACCCAGATCTCTCTGTATGTTAATTTTATCCAGGATGTTTCCATTTCCAGTTTGCTCTTGAACTGGATCTTCCAAAATGCATCACTTCTCATTTACCAGGATTGAACTCCATCTGCCATTTCTCAGTCCAACTCTCCAATCTATCTATATTCTGCTGCATTCTCTAACAGTCCCCTTCACAATTTGCTACTCCACCAATCTTAGTGTCGTCTGAAAACTTGCTAATAAGACCACCTGTACCTTCCTCCAGATCATTTACGTATAACACAAACAACAGTGGTCCCAACATGGATCCCTCTGGAACACCACTGGTCACAATACTCTATTTTGAGAAACTCTTTTCCACTACTACTCTGTCTCCTGTTGCCCAGCCAGTTCTTTATCAATCCAGCTATGCGACTTCACTTTCTCCATCAGCCTACCATGGGGAACCTTATCAAATGCTTTACTGGAAGTCCATGTATATGACATCTACAACCCTTCTCTCATCAATCAACTTTGTCATTTCCTCAAACAATTCTATTAAATTGGTAAGACATGACCTTCCCACACAAAACCATGTTGCCTATCACTGACCAGCCTATTTTCTTCCAAATGGGAATAGATCCTATCCATCAGTAGCTTTTCCAGCAGCTTCCCTACCGCTGACGTCAGGCTCACCGGTCTATAATTACCTGGATCATCCCTGCTACCCTTCTTAAACAAGGGGACAACATTAGCAATCCTCCAGTCCTCAGGGACCTCACCCGTGTTCAAGGACGCTGCAAATATACGTTAAGGCCCTAGCTATTTCCTCTCTCGCTTCCCTCAGTAATCTGAGGTGGATCCCATCCGGACCTGGCGACTTGTCCACCTTAAGGACTTTTAGAATATCCAACACTTCCTCCCTCCTTATGCAGACTTGACCGAGAGTTATCAAACATCTATCCCAAATCTCAATAACTGCCAAGTCTCTCTCCTCGGTGAATACTGATGCAAAGTACTCGTTAAGAATCTCACCCATTTTCTCTGATTCCACGCATAACTTTCGTCCTTTGTCTTTGAGTGGGCCAACCCTTTCTCTCGTTACCCTCTTGCTCCTTATACAGAGAAACCTTGACTATCCGAATATCTGATGACCCGAAGATTATCTCAAGGTACCGACAGAAACATTACGTCAAAGAGTTGTTTCAACCCTAATTGCGTCTTTTGTTTACAAGTACAATGATTAAAAGTGAACTCGGCTCACTGAAATGCTGCCGAGAACAGTCTTAGACAGTCCAGGAACAGTCTCTAAATGATTGATCTCCCGCCTTCTCTCTCTCTCTCTCCCCACACCATCCTTAGAGTTCTACACATGGGTGAACCCTAAATACCCCCCCTTCCCCAGATAATCTCTCCAACATTGTCCTGTACAGGGCAAAGTAGGAACTCGTCAAAACAATGCGTGTGTGTCTATGTATGTATGTCTGTGCATGCGCGTTCTCTCTCTCTCTATCTGGAGACTTATCCCACAAATGCAGCAGCAGTCTTACAGTTGGTGTACTGTCCGATTTCCCCGGAGATGGGAGTGGACGGAGGGGTGGGTCTGCTGGGGGTGGGGGTCAGACAGTGGGTTGGAAGAGCAAGGTTGTGGGCGGATGGGGAGGCAGTGTTGGATGGGCATACGGGGTTGGAGGCAGGAGGGTGCGCAGGATGGGAGTAGACGGGGTTGGGGTGGATGGGGTTGGGGGTGGGCAGCGGAGTGACATGGGAGCGGGCGGGGGCAAGGAGGGAGTGGATGGAGTTGGGGTGGGTGGAGGTCGGAGTGGGAGCAGACAGGGTTGGGGGTGGGCGGGGCGAGGAGTGGGAGCTGACGGGGTTGGGGGTGAGAACAGACGGGGTTGGTGGCGGGCAGGGGCGTGGTGTCTCACACACATTGTGCTTTTTCCTTGTCTCCTAAATGGGGAGCAGACTTCACAGAAAACTCCGACCCCCAGAGGAAATCAATTAACCAAATAATCAATTATCTGAATGAAATAGCGCCCGCCCATCTCGTTTGGGTAATCGAGGTTCCTCTGTATATGAAAAAACGTCTTTGGGATTTTCCTTAACTGTGCTTACTGAAGATATTTCATGACCCCTTTTAGCCCTCTTAATTCCTCATTTCAGATTGTTCCTACTTTCCTGATATTTTTCCAAAGCTTCATCTATTCTTCAATCGCTTAGACCTTATGTATACTTTCTTTTTCCTCTTAGCTGGTCTTACAATTTCACCTGTGATCCACGGTTCCCTAATCTTGCCGTATCTATCCTTCATTTTCACAGGGACATGGCTGTCCTGCACTTTAATCAACACCTTTTTAAAAGCCTCCCACATACCAAATGCAGATTTACCTTCAAACAACTGCTCCCAATCCATATTCCCCAGCTCCTGCCGAATGTTGGTATAGTTGGCATTCCCCCAACTTAGCACTCTTCCTTTAGAACCACTCTCATCTTTGTCCATGTGTATTCTAAAACTTACAGAATTGTAATCACTATTCCTAGAGTAATCCCCAATGTGCTATTGCTCCAGCACTTCATCCATAATTTTTAAAAAGTTCTAGAAAATATATATTTCTTGCTGCTTTTGTACTTCTGTCTTTGCTACTTTTTAAAATTTCCCGAAACAGTTTTCTCCTCTCATCACCTATCCCTTTTCATTTACTTTTATCCTCTTTAATTCAATGTCATGTGGGCAGAACTTGATTTTGCTTTGAAATGAAAACAAAAAAAATCTGCCACGTCTCAGTTGTTCAGAAGGAAGTCACAATGTGATTAGGGACGCCTTGAAGTGCATTAGACATCAGGTGTGGTCTGATAAATGCTGGTATGGGAGCTCGGGCAAGTAGACGAGCCAATTGGAGTCAAGTTCTATAGTTGTACATGATAACACAGGTGACACTTCGCTGATAAATGTAACTGATATTCGCAGCCAAGATTTTCTTCCCTATTTGTCTGATTTGTCACACACAGATTCAAGAGTTAGAACCGGACAAATAAAATTATTTCTAATTAAATACTGGGAAGTTCAAAAGTATTGAATTTTCATGCTTACCGAAAACCTTGCTTCCTGACCACCATTTCCAATCCTCGCCTGGTCAATCGAAGCTGAATGTTACCATTTTCAACTGTAAGGCATTGTGTTTTTGACCACAAATCAACTCCATTACGAAGACTGCCCAATTCCAACATTGTAATATTGCCAACTGCTATCCTGTCTTAGCAAATTTGCTGTGTTACATCATGTTACATCAAGGCATGACTGTTTCAGTGCTTTCTGGGCTGGCCTCTCATTTTGCACGCCAAATAGACCTGTGCTCATCCAAATCTTTACTGCCCTACGCCAATTCTCAAAAAAGTACCATTCACCCATCACCACAGTCCTCATCAGCCTAAATTAGCTCCCGAATAAACAAAAGATTAATTTAAAGATTCTCAACCTTGTTTTCAAGTTCAGGGTCTTCTCATTCCCATTCCCTGCAACCTACTCCAGCTCAACCATCCATTGAGATCCCTGAATTCTTCAGTTCTGGCACCTTGCGCATGGCAAATTTTAGTTGTTTCAGCATTGGTGGCCAAACATTCAACTGCCAAATCTCTAATATTTCAACCCTAAATTCTGGATTATTTAATAAATCATATCTATTTCTGGACACTATGTTCAGCCCAGCTGTTATGCACAGTCAGAAGGACATGTTGTTCGATGCAATCTATTAGTTGTTGAGACATACAGCTTGTGGACCTGGATTCTCGTTGGCACTGAAAGTTATATGCCACGTTAACTCATTGTGTGATGGCAGAATGTCTTTTTGGTTTATGGCAGCATCTCGTTAGCAAAGAATATGAATGGTGTGTTCACTACAAAATAACAGCATGAAATGGCTAGATTTACCTTACTTAAATTGTTGAGACACTCCCCTTCCAGGGTTATCCAAAGAAAAACATACTGGACATTAATTCAGGATCATCAAGCAGGCTTTCAGTACTAGGTAGTACTGCATGTATTCACATACAGTTCCCTGTTCGGCATAGGCGAAAGAGATTTGTGCATAACTGCACCTTTTCCACTGAGAAAGGGTTACAATAACTGCCAACTCTTGTTGCATCCCTCCCAGCAATGCTTGGACGATCAAAGTCTACTTACCTGTTTGGAGGTAGGTCAGTTAGCAAATATTGACAGTTAACAAATACAATTGTATCTGCAAGTCAACAAGAGTCCAACCAATGAGCACCCTCTTATTATGCTATATATACTGGTGTTCCCTATCCAAGTCTGGTTTCTTACATTCCAGTTTTGATGAGTGCAAGATGAAAAGATTGATTTTGTGTCCATTTTTCATAATGTAATTGAAGTACAGAGATTAAACAAGTACAGATTATTGCTATATTACACCAGAATTTGTAAGGTATTTAATACTATAAAAGAGTGAAAATGTTAATTTCAGAGTAGTACCAAAAGATAGCTTTCATATTAGCTATAGCTTCATGAGATGAGTACAATACTAAATTCAAGTTACGATGTAAATGTTTTTTAAGGTCATAAACAACAAATTTCATGCTATTACAGGGACAACTCAGTTAATTTTCAGTCAACACTATGCCTATATACATTCAATACAGCAAAGCAATTTCTATGAAAATGAACTAGATTAAAATCAACTACTACATCTAACTGAAAAAAACTAGTATTTCGTGATTGCAGAAATTCAGGAAAGAATGCATATTTCCAAATCAGATGTACAGAAATATTACATTTGTTTCATGGCAGATCATCGATTACCTGTTGCTACTTGTTTATCAACTCTTTCAATCAGCCTTTGTTTATCCTGTTTTACTTGATTTAACAAATCGCTGAGAGTTTCACTTTCTTCCACTTTACATTGTAAATCTTCTTGAAGCTTGTTGTTGTCAGCATGTGTTGCAGTAAGTTCCTAGAAACAGTATTGTAATTATATGTTTGGGAAATAATTTAAAATGTAGTAATTAGTAAGAAATATCAAATATTTCATGAGAGCATTCATTAGACTGTTATAATTATAATGCTGTGAAAATACCCTCCGCAAATTAATGTTAACATATTCACACTTAGCTTTATTGTAGTAATTCTCCCAAGATATAGACTTTAGCTGAAGAAAGTCCCAGCCGCAATTGGTCATTACATACTTGCTACAGGATTACTTCACAGAGAGGAAATTTTGAATACTTGTTTGACTCGAGATGGGTAATGCTTCAATGAGACCCCATACCTTCCATTATAAGTTAGCAAGGTTAGATCTCATGGAATACAGGGAGAACTAGCCATTTGGATACAGAACTGGCTTGAAGATACGAGTCAGAGGGTGGTGGTTAAGGGTTGCTTTTTAGACTGGAGGCCTGTGACCAGTGATGTGCAAAAAGGATCGATGCTGGGTCCACTGCTTTTCATCATTTATATAAATGATTTGGATGTGAACTTAAGAGGTATGGTTAGTAAGTTTGCAGATAATGCCAAAATTATAGGTGTTGTGGACAGCAAAGAAGGTTATCTCAGAGTGCAACAGGATCTTGATCAGATGGGCTAATGAGCCAAGGAGTGGCAAATGGAGTTTAATTTAGGAAAATGTGAGGAACTGCATTTTGAAAAGGCAAATCAGGGCAGGACTTATACCATTATTGGCAAGGTCCTGGGGAGTATTGCTGAACAAAGAGACCTTGGAATGCAGGTTCATAGTTTTTTGAAAGTGGAGTTGAAGGTAGATAGGACAGTGAAAAAAGCATATGGTATGCTTTCCTTTATTGGTCAGACCAGTGAGTATAGGAGTTGGGAGGTCATACTGCAGTTGTACAGGACATTGGTTAGGCCACTTTTGGAACAGTGCGTGTAATTCTGATCTCCCTCCTATAGGAAGGATGTTGGTTCAGAAAAGATTTACAAGGATGTTGTCAGAATTCGAGGTTGAATAGACTTGGGATATTTTCCCTGGAGCGTCAAGAGGCTGAGGGATGACCTTATAGAAGTTTATCAAATCATGAGGGGCATGGATAGGGTAAATAGACGAGGTCTTTTCCCTGGGGTGGGGGGAGTGCAGAAATACTGGGCATAGGTTTATGAAGAGAGGCGAAAGATTTAAAAGGCACCTAAGTGGCAACTCTTTCACGCAAAGGGTGATGCATGTATGGAATGAACTGCCAGAGAAGGTGGTGGAGGCTGGTAAATTTACAACATTTAAAAGGCATCTGTTTGGATATATGAATAGGAAGGGTTGAGAGGAATATGGGCCAAGTGCTGGCAAATGCAAATAGATTAATTTAGGATATCTGGTCAGCGCAGATGAGTTGGACTGAAGGGTCTTTTTCTGCACTGTACATCTCTATGACTCTAAGTGCCTCTTTCAGCTTTTAGAATCCATAAGATTTGGGCCTTACTCACCAAAAGAGGTAATATTTGCCCCATTTCCCTTATAATCTGTTACTGGCATCAATAAAACCCTATATTCATCATTAACAAGATATTATCAATGTGCTTGGTGACTCGGGCCTGTGCTACTTCCTAAAATGGTGAATAATTGTGGTAATAGCAGCAAACATACACCAAGTTCTTTCTTTCAGTGAAGAAAACATCAATGAACTATACTGCCATGCAGTGAAATGATTCAGAGACCCTTGTAATAAATATAGTTTTGGAGTTGGCTGACAGCAAGTTACAAGGTACCAATTAATTCAAGAAGCTGAATACCTTGTAAATTGCCAGAGCAAACCTGGAATAGTTCAGTAGAACCAGAGAATGAAAGATTATCAAAATGGTGTTTTAGTATCAACTCATATTAAAAGATCAATTAAACATAAAAATTATGACTAACATTTTTTCATACCCACTAATATTACACATTTTGTTCCTTAGATGATTAGTGTGACACAATGAAGGCATTGAATTATGATGACAAGGAATTGGTTAAGATGCTTCAGGGAAAAAAAACCTGACAGCAACATGAGGTCAACTGTACTACTAGTATAAAAATAAGCAAGATTGTGGTGTGTGTTGCAAAGGATCTTTGAGAAATTAGGTGTGACTAAAAATAGGACAGTAAACTCAGGATTATTACGCTAGTTCAGTGGAGTGAAAACAGATTAGTCAAATCACAGCAGGTGGTCGAAGTGATAGAAGAAGAGACTTTTTCAGATTCAGGATATTGACAAGATGCCTGGAAGTAAGGAGACAGCCAAGCTGGGTTGGTTTCAGTAAAACCAATTTCTTCATAAGGACCTGAACAGAGCAATTAAGGATTTAAACTAGTAAACGAGGGGAGAGAAAATCTTGAGTGTAGAGAGAGGGACAACAGATAATTACGTTTAGGGAGCCAAATAATGTAAACTAGAAAGGTTAAAAGAACAGGTAGGGTTTTGAAAGCAACATATAATCTAGGGCAGATAGAAAAGGTTAAGAAAGACAATGAGAATGAGAGTGAGAGTGAAGAAAAGTATAAGATAATTATAGAGAGGTATCACAGCTGTTTGTTAATCACTTCTGAATTCTAAACTCTTTGAATCCAGAACTGTACAATATAGACTGGTATGTCCATGCAAAGCTAGTTAAGTTGACTATTGAACAAAGGTGGTAATGGATACCCTTGTCACAGAACTCCCTAGTGAAATCAAGCATCCAGAAAAAAAGACAGATCTACCCAAAGTTACAACAGCTACCTTACAGAAGGGAAGAGGCTAACTTGCACCTCACCTAACGCATAGTGACCTTCAGTTTAAACTCAGTTGTATCTCTCTCAGGAGAGAGCAGCCTTTGGTCGTCTGACACTATGGCAATTTTCACTTTCATTTAACATTACAAACTACTCTGAACAAAACCCAGCCCAGCCAGTGATAATGTCACTGAGCAACTAAAAGACCTAGGCTAGTGCTCTGGGGACACAGTGGAATTGAAGTGAAACTAATCGGTTAAAATGAAGAATCAAAATTGTGATATGAAAGACTTCAGATTTTTAATAACTGTTCATGGACTAAATGAATTGACAAATGATAAACTTTTACACATAGCAATGACTCTGTCTGGAAAAAACTGTTCAGAAACAAAGATAGGCTGTTACGCAGAGACTCAAGCAATTAGCCAGGTCTTGCCGAGATTGCATAAACAAAACTGCTTTGACACCTCCTTGATAAACTGGATGCTTTATTGCCACATGGACAAGTGATTAGCCTGCAGAAGAATTTAAGGAGTTAATCACAGGGAAGCTGTGTCTTCGAATGACATTTCAGGTCAAAAGTAACTAGAAACAAAGAAATTTCTTTTGAGAAGGAAGCCAGCTTCAGACTTACAGTAACTGGAATGAAAGCACTCTAAAGAAATCATCAATATATCACCTGAAAAATGAAAGTCTGTCTAAGATTCGAACATCAGAAGAACTCAACGATAGAACTTCGAAGAACAACACTGCAAAAGGACCAAACCCTGGAAATTCCTCCCAGAGACAGATCATTGTTGATCATGGACAGATTTCACCATTAATCAGGTAGTATCTAAGTTGGGTTTCAGGGTTATACCTGCTTACTTGAGGGCTCTAATATTTGGTTGCTACATTACTTGATTGTCTGTGCAATTTCTAAATAAGAAGCCAAATTAAAGGTAACTTGTGGTCATTCACCCACAACAAAATAGTATCATGATGCCATAAAACAGACTACTGCCAGTTGTCATAAAACCCCCATGATTTATTAATGTACTTCAGGGAAGAAATCTAACTTATCTAGTTTGGGCTAGATGTTACTCTAGATCCACAGCAAGGATGGACTTTTAACTACCTTCTAAAATAGCCTAACAAGCCATTCAGCTCAAGGGCAACAAATGCTGAGATTGCCAGTGTCACCCAAACCAATGAAACCTTTCTAAATAAGTTCCACTTTTCTTCATACTACCTCATCAGCATATTTTTCTAATCTTTTCTTCATTTGTTAGATCGAGTGAATCCTTAGAAGAGTATAAAGGAAGTAGGAGTATACTTAAGAGGGAAATCAGAAGAGCAAAAAGGGGACATGAGATAACCTTGACAAATAGAATTAAGGAGAATCCAAAGAGTTTTTACAAACACATTAAGGACAAAAGGGTAATTAGGGAGAGAATAGAGCCCCTCAAAGATCAGCAAGGCAGCCTTTGTGTAGAGCCACAGAAAGTGGGGAAAATACTAAATGAGTATTTTGCATCAGTATTTACTGTGAAAAAGGATATGGAAGATATAGACTAGGGAAATAGATGGTGACATCCTGCAAAATATCCAGATTACAGAGGAGGAAGTACTGGATGTCTTGAAACAAGTTAAGGTGGATAAATCCCCAGGACCTGATTAGGTGTACCCGAGAACTCTGTGGGAAGCTAGGGAAGTCAATGCTGTTTCCATTGCTGAGATATTTGTATTATCAAGAGTCACAGGTGAGGTGCCGGAAGACTGGAGGTTGGCTAACGTGGTGCCACTGTTTAAGAAGGGTGGTAATGACAAGCCAGGGAACTATAGACCAGTGAGCCTGATGTCAGTGGTGGGCAAGTTGTTGGAGGGAATCCTGAGAGACAGGATGTACATGCATTTGGAAAGGCAAGGACTGATTAGGGATAGTCAACATGGCTTTGTGCATGGGAAATCATGTCTCACAAACTTGATTGAGTTTTTTGTGGAAGTAACAGAAGATTGATGAGGGCAGAGCAGTAGATGTGATCTACTTGGACTTCAGTAAGGCATTCGACAAGGTTCCCCATGGGAGACTGATTAGCAAGGTTAGATCTCATGGAATACAGAGAGAACTAGCCATTTGGATACAGACTGGCTCAAAGGTAGAAGACAGAGGGTGGTGGTGGTGGAGGGTTGTTTTTCAGACAGGAGGCTTGTGACTAGTGAGTGCCAAAAGGATCGGTGCTGGGTCCTCTACTTTTTGTCATTTACATAAATGATTTGGATGCGAGCATAAGAGGTACAGTTAGTAAGCTTGCAGATGACACCAAAATTGGAGGTGTAGTGGACAGCAAAGAGGGTTACCTCAGATTACAACAGGATCTGGACCAGATGGGTCAATGGGCTGAGAAGTGGCAGATAGAGTTTAATTCAGATAAATACGAGGTGCTGCATTTTGGGAAAGCAAATCTTAGCAGCACGTATACACTTAATGGTAAGGTCCTTGGGAGTGTTGCTGAACATAAAGACCTTGGAGTGCAGGTTCATAGCTCCTTGAAAGTGGAGTCGTAGATAGATAGGATAGTGAAGGTGGTGTTTGGCATGTTTTCCTTTATTGGTCACAGTATTGAGTACAGGAGTTGGGAGGTCATATTGCAGCTATACAGGACATTGGTTAGGCCACTGTTGGAATACTGCATGCAATTCTGGTCTCCTTCCTATTTGAAAGATGTTGTAAAACTTGAAAGGGTTCAGAAAAGATTTACAAGGATGTTGCTATAGGGAGAGGCTGAACACAGGCTGTTTCCCTTGGAGCGTCAGAGGCTGAGGGGTGACCTTGTAGAGGTTTACAAAATTATGAGGGGCATGGATAGGGTAAATAGACAAAGCCTTTTCCCTAGGGTCGGGGAGTCCAGAACTGGAGGGCATAGGTTTAGGGCGAGAGGGGAAAGATATAAAAGAGACCTACAGGGCAACTTTTCATGCAGAGGGTGGTAAGTGTATGGAATGAGCCATCCTCCACCAGAGGATGTGGTGGAGGCTGGTACAATTGCAGCATTTAAGAGGCATTTGGATGGATATATGAATAGGAAGGATTTGGAGGGATATGGGCCGGGTGCTGGAAGGTGGGACTAGATTGGGTTGGGATATCTGGTCGGCATGGACAGGTTGGACCGAAGGGTGTGTTTCCATGCTGTACATCTCCATGACTCTACTACTTTTCCCTTAAATGGATTTACACTGTTCACCACGATTATTCCTTGTGATAACAAGCTTCTCATTTTAACCACACTCCTCCAAATCTGATCTCCTGCACATTTTCAATTTTAATTGTCTTACTATTGGAGGCCATGGTGCCAAACTGCCAAGGGCCTGAATTCTAGAATTTTATCTTTCAGCTTCTCTTTTCTCTTTGAAAATGCACCTTAAAAGCTACCCCCTTTTTCCAAGCCTCCGGTCATCTGCTGTAACATTACTTTTATTAGTATAAGTGTCACACTTGTTTGGTAACATTCCTGTAAAGTGCCATGGAATGTTTTGCAGTGTTCAAGTCTTCAAATAAATGCAAGTTATTGAAAATAAAGACTCTGTAATATATTTATGTTAAAGTTGTCACTATTGTTAGATTTTTATGAACTAATGCTAATATTTGACCAAGTACATCTTGAAATGTATCATTATAGCAGCTTAGTTACCATAGATGTAGTAAATAAAGTAGTATTAGCCAGTACATTTGCTATGTAACTATAAATGATGACTTTGCCCACTCCAAGTTAATTACACTTTACTCTATATGCTCAGCATGTTGGTGCAACTGCTTTCTCCAATGATTGGTGTCAACAGACTGCTTAGTTCATATCAGCAAAATCATGTTACAAATATGAATATAGAAATTTATGATCCATTACATGTAACAAAAATGCAATGTTTACAGTCACAAAAGCAAGATTTTTTTCGATATACTGTAGATTTTTGCAGAGAGCAAGTTTTTAAAAAGTTAACAGGAATAGTCCATCTTGCCCTCTGAGCTTCCTCCGTCATTCAGTAAGATCATGGCTGATTTAATTGCGTCCTTAGTTCCACTTTCCTGCATTCCCCACATGCCCCCTCTGAGCTATTACCCTCAACTCCCTTATAGATCAAAACTCAACCCTTGAATATATTTACAGGACCCACTCCATTGTTCTCGAGGTGGAAAACTCCAGGTGCTAATGATCTGCTGAGAAAACATCTTTAAAGCCAATAAAATAACAAGTGGTCAAAGAATAACAAATCTTTGGATTACTGAAAACACAATATCTGTACAAATTTTCCATCTTTGGCAGCTGATCCATTTTAATTTCCTGTGTCCACATTACAACAGATATGTTTTGTAACATCTAGAGCTGTAATCATAGCTTCCATTGAACATTTCCAGTCAAGATAGTCATGATAGGTTGAGGAAGTTAATACGAAGGCAGGCTCAAAATCTGAACAGAGTGCATGCAACAGAGCCTAAGGGAGTCGGTGAATTAATGTCTTTACAACCATTGTGGAGAGTTAGTATAAACAGAAATAGTGTTATGACACAGAAAGCAGCAACATAACATGTCCTGAAAATAGATGAAGGATGTTCAGAGGTACCACAAGCCAATTATAAGTAAATAATATTCAATTTTCATCACTTACTGCTAACTGTTAGCACGTCCTAAGTTCCAGAACCTTCAACGATTCCTTCCTGAGTATATAACAGTGCCAGATTGTTTTACTGCACAGAAGGAGGTCATTGAGCCTGTTGTGTCTGCCTTGACTTTGAAAGAGCAATTCACCTACTATCTTTCCTCTGATATCGCCCAATAACCAGGCAAATCATCTTGGGTGGCATAGTGATTAGTGGTTAGCTAGTGCCTCACAATGCCGGAGACCTGGGTTCAATTTCATCCTCCTGCAACTGTCTGAATGGAGTGTGCACATTCTCCCCCTGTCTGCGTGAGTTTCTTCCAGCTGCTTTCCAAAGATGTACAGGTTAAGTGTATTGGCCATGCTAAATCGCCCTTACTGTCTGGGGATGTGCAGGCTAGGTGGATTAGCCATGGGACTTTTAGGGTTACAGGGATAGAGTGGAGGGGGTGGGTCTGAGTGAGGTACTTTTTGGAGGACCGATTTGGACTTGACGGGCCGAAAGGCGTGCTTCCACAGTGTAAGGTTTCTAATGACTTTCAGATAATTGTCTAACTCTCTTCTGAAAGCTTTAATTAAACTTACTTCCATTAAATCCTCTGGCAGTGTACATTCGAGAACTTAAACACAAGTTACATGAGAAAGATTTTCCTCATGTCATTTCTGCTTCTTTCACAAAATACTTCAAAGCTGTGCCCTCTTATTCTTGATCCTTTCATGAGTGGAAGCTTCTCTCTATCCACCTTTATTGAAACACATCGTGAATTTGAATGCCTTTATCAAATCTCCCCTAAGTCTTCTTTTCTCTCAGAAAAATGTCTTAATTTCTCCAATCTATTTTCACAACGAAGTTAGTCAGTCCTAGAACTATTCAATCTTTTCTGCATCCTCCCAAATATTTTCAAGTACAATATTCAGCCAATTAAAATTATATATTCAGAACAGATATCAAATTCAGAATTTAAGATTCTCCCAATCCTAAAATAACATGCGTTACAAATGAAAAAAGGGACTTACTTTGGTCAGTCTGGCAATTGTTTCTTCAAATCCTTCCAGTTCTTTGTGCTGCTTCTTAATTTCATCCTGCAAGGATGGAGGTAGATTACTTAATTTTTAGTAATGCCATTCTTCGTGTTCCTTGACAAATTGGGCAATTACATCCTTTTTGTCAACCATTGGCGAAAGATCCATAATCAAGTCAACAAACTGAACTAATGAGTTTGAGAACATGATGAGAATGTGAGGTTTCTGCCACCTAAGGTTAAATAAAGGGAGGGGAGATCAAAATCTTGAGATGGCTGTGAAAGTTAGTGTGGGGGGCATTCGGAGTTAATTTGTGATTGAAGTGATGCGAGGACTTGCAAATTATGATTCTGGATTTGATACATTAGATGGCAATGGCTTAGTAGTTGGAGTCGAGGATGGTGGTAGAAGGCTATTTGTGCGGCCAGTAGCGTACCATGGGGATTCGTGCTGAGTTGTTATTGTTCATGACAAACTTATGAAAATGTGGGTGAATGACAAGTAATTTTATAGATGACACAACTTTTGGGTGAGTTATAGTGAGGAAGGAGGTCTTGGGTTACAGGAGAATAAAGACAGATTGGTCAGATCAGTGGCAGATGGAATTTAACTCTGAAAAAGGTGAGGTGATGCACTTTAGAAGAAGTAATAAGACAAGAGAGTACTTAATGAATGGCAGGATACTAGGAAGCTTAGAGGAACAGAGGGATTTTGGAGTGTCCACAGTTTCCAGAAGGCATGGGGAATTAAGGAGGCGTATAAGATGTGGCATCAGTCATGGCATAGATTATAAAGAGAATGGAAGTTACATTGGAGCTGTATCAAACTCTGGTTGAGCCAAAGCTGGAGAACTGTGTGCAATTATGGTCACTACACAACAGGAAGGAAGTGAATGCACTGGAATAGTGTAGAGGATATTCATCAAGACTTTGCTTATGTTGGAGCATTTTAGCTATGAAGAGAGGTTGGATAGCCTCAGATTGTTTTCTTTGGAGCAGAGAAGGCAAATAGGGGACTTGTTGAGATGTACAAGATCAGAGAGCATAGAGATGGCGGATAAAAAGAAGCTGTGCCCTTTAGTTGAAAGATCAATACAAGGAGGCATACTTTTAAGATGAAGTGCAAGACACTTGTAAGGGATTTCAGGAAAATTGTTTTCACTCATACTTGCTGGGAATCTTGAATGCACTGGGGAGGTTGTTGAGGCAGCAAACATTGCAACTTTTAATAAGTACAATGGATGAACACTTGAAATGTTATATCATTCAGGTTTAGATTAGATTAGACTTACAGTGTGGAAACAGGCCCTTCGGCCCAACAAGTCCACACCGACCCGCCGAAGCGCAACCCACCCATACCCCTACATTTACCCCTTACCTAACACTACGGGCAATTTAGCTTGGCCAATTCACCTGACCCGCACATCTTTGGACTGTGGGAGGAAACCGGAGCACCCGGAGGAAACCCACGCAGACACGGGGAGAACGTGCAAACTCCACACAGTCAGTCACCTGAGTCGGGAATTGAACCCGGGTCGACAGGCGCTGTGAGGCAGCAGTGCTAACCACTGTGCCACCGTGCCGCCCAGGTCTGTGGGCCAAGTGTTGGACAGTTAGACCAGTATAGATAGGTTAGCGCAGTCTACATGGGCCAAAAGCCTCTTCTGTGCTGTATGACTGTGTGGTAAAAATAGAAGTAAACTAGACAAGAGGCTGAGTTTTGAGAGGTTTCGTAAAGGGTGATTTGGCCTTTGTGAAGTCAAATTTTACAGCAGAGAAAGTTTTTGAATAAGTGGAAATGAAAGGCTGGAGATTGCAAATGTCATGGTGGTCAAAACAACCTTGATTATCGAAAAGAGACGGGTGGGGAGTATTTTGTTTGGATAACTGATTGTTCAGATAACAGATGATGCTTTTATGGGACCTTCAGATCTTGTTCGGATAACCGAGGTTGTTCTGTAATTGCGGTGATAACACAAGATATAGAGCTTGGATTTAGTTGTACATTGAGTACATCATTTAGAGTCATAGAGACGTACAGCATGGAAAGACCCTTTGGTCCAACCCGTCCATGCCGACCAGATATCCCAACCCAATCCAATCCCACCTGCCAGCACCCAGCCCATATCCCTCGAAACCCTTCCTATTCATAAACCCATCCAAATGCCTCTTAAATGTTGCAATTGTACCAGCCTCCACCACATCCTCTGGCAGCTCATTCCATACACGTACCATCCTCTGCGTGAAAAAGTTGCCCCTTAGGTCTCTTTTATATCTTTCCCCTCTCACCCAAAACCTATGCCCTCTAGTTCTGGACTCCCCAACCCTAGGGATATGACTTTAACTATTTACCCTATCCATGCCCCTCATAATTTTGTAAACCTCTGTAAGGTCACCCCTCAGCCTCTGACGCTCCAGGGAAAACAGCCCCAGCCTGTTCAGCCTCTCCCTACAGCACAAATCCTCCAACCCTGGCAACATCCTTGTAAATCTTTTCTGGACCCTTTCAAGTCTCACAACATGTGGGCGGCACGGTGGCACAGTGGTTAGCACTGCTGCCTCACAGCGCCTGAGACCCGGGTTCAATTCCCGACTCAGGCGACTGACTGTGTGGAGTTTGCATGTTCTCCTCGTGTCTGCGTGGGTTTCCTCCGGGTGCTCCGGTTTCCTCCCACAGTCCAAAGATGTGCGGGTCAGGTGAATTGGCCATGCTAAATTGCCCGTAGTGTTGGGTAAGGGGTAATGTAGGGGTATGGGTGGGTTGCGCTTTGGCGGGTCGGTGTGGACTTGTTGGCCCGAAGGGCCTGTTTCCACACTGTAAGTAATCTAATCTAACATCTTCCTGATAGGAAGGAGACCAGAACTGCACACAATATTCCAACAGTGGCCTAATCAATGTCCTGTACAGCCACAACATGACCTCCCAACTCCTGTACTCAATACTCTGACCAATAAAGGAAAGCATACCAAACGCCTTCTTCACTATCCTATCTACCTGCGACTCCACTTTGAAGGAGCTATGAATCTGCACTCCAAGGTCTCTTTGCTCAGCAACACTCCCTAGGACCTTAACATTAAGTGAATAAGTCCTGCTAAGATTTGCTCTCCCAAAATGCATTTATCTGAATTAAACTCCATCTGCCACTTCTCAGCCCATTGGCCCATCTGGTCCAGATCCTGTTGTAATCTGAGGTAACCCTCTTCGCTGTTCACTACACCTCCAATTTTGGTGTCATCTGCAAACTTACTAACTGTAACTCTTATGCTTGCATCCAAATCATTTATGTAAATGACAAAAAGTAGAGGACCCAGCACCGATCCTTGTGGCACTCCACTGGTCACAGGCCTTCAGTCTGAAAAACAACCCTCCACCTCCACCCTCTGTCTTCCACCTTTGAGCCAGTTCTGTATCCAAATGGCTATTTCTCCCTTTATTCCATGAGACCTAACCTTGCTAATCAGTTTCCCATGGGGAACCTTGTCAAACACCTCACTGAAGTCCATATACATCACATCTACTGCTCTGCCCTCATCAATCTTCCTCGTTACATCTTCAAAAACCTCAATCAAATTTGTGAGACATGATTTCCCACGCACAAAGCCATGTTGACTATCCCTAATCAGTCCTTGCTTTTCCAAATACATGTACATCCTGTCCCTCAGGATTCCCTCCAACAACTTGCCCACCACTGAGGTCAGGCTCACTGGTCTATAGTTCCCTGGCTTGTCTTTACCACTCTTCTTTAACAATGGCACGTTTGCCAACCTCCAGTCTTCTGGCACCCCACATGTGACAATCGATGATACAAATATTAGATTAGATTAGATTACTTACAGTGTGGAAACAGGCCCTTCGGCCCAACAAGTCCACACTGACCCGCTGAAGTGCAACCCACCCATTCCCCTACATTTACCCCTTTTACCTAAGACTACGGGCAATTTAGCATGGCCAATTCACCTGAACTGCACATCTTTGGACTGTGGGAGGAAACCGGAGCACCCGGAGGAAACCCACGCAGACACGGGGAGAATGTGCAAATTCCACACAGCCAGTCGCCTGAGTCGGGAATTGAACCCGGGTCTCTGGCGCTGTGAGGCAGCAGTGCTAACCACTGTGCCGCCATGCTAAATATCTTAGCAAGAGGCCCAGCAATCACTTCTCTCGCTTCCCACAGAGTTTTCGGGTACACCTGATCAGGCCCTGGGGATTGATCCACCTTTAACCATTTCAAGACATTCAGCACTTCCTCCTCTGTAACCTGGAAATTTTCCCTACAGTCTATATCTTCCATATCCTTTGCCACAGTAAATACTGATGCAAAATATTCATTTAGTATCTCCCCCATTTTCTGTGGCTCCACACAAAGGCCACCTTGCTGATCTTTGAGTGGCCCTATTCTCTCCCTAGTTACCCTTTTGTCCTTATTATATTTGTAAAAACCCTTTGGATTCTCCTTAATTCTATTTGCCAACTCTATCTCATGTCCCCTTTACTTAAACAGTACAGAGTCTATTTGCAGCCTCAGAGAATGTCATCAGTTTAAAGAGTACTGTATTTGAGGTGAAAGCAGAATGCAGTGGCTTTGGGCCTCCCAATGTTCAAATGGGGGAAGTTTTTACCTGTAACTTGCTATTAAACAGATAGTTAAATTGTGGAGAGAAAGACGAGAGTGTGTTCGTGCAGAGACTACCAGGTGTTTTAATAGGCAATGCGCAAATCAGGAAAGTGAGACTAAGGATGAACCTTTGCAGCACTCTGAAGCTAACTGTGACTTAATGGAAAAAGCCGCCATTGCCAGAGATCCACTAGCTGTGCTGGGTAAAGTAGGAGTGGGACCATAGGACAGTCTTGGTGAGATAGCTTGTTGAGGAGACGTGGTGAAATATTAAGCTGATTGAGTTTCATGATGTTGTACGTAAAGGAGAGATTGGGTTAAGGGATTGGAATTGGGAATCATGGCAGAGTTAAGCACAATAAGATAAATATAGAAGGAATAGTGATTAGGGCATTTACATTCAAGGATGAGCTTCTTCAGCAAAGCAGTCAGTGGTGCTTGAGCAAAAAGAAACAAAATCACATCTAAGTACTGGGATAAAAAATGGATGGGTGATAAGAATTGGTTCTGGAGGGGATTGTGTGAAAACGTATACCTAATAAAATGTGGGTGCTCAATCAGAGCCCATGAGAAGCTGTGAAAAATATAAAAAGGATTGACTAATAGAGCAGAATCGAAGAGTGATGCGCTGGAACAGCACAGCTGATCAGGCAGTATCTGAGGAGCAGGAGAATCGACATTTCAGTCATAGTAGACCAATCAAAATTTGAGTTGAGACAAGTGGTGACGAAGATGTCCTCTTTAATTAAAGAAGAATGTTCAGTAAATGAGTCAAAACCTCAAGTACCTCAATGCTGTGTCGTCTTTTGGTGAAATGTGGAGAGACAAAGAGAGAATCAAACCAGTCTAGGCAAGGCAGTGGTGACAGTTATGTGGACACTACACAGAGGGAGACCTAGGTGCGGAGAGGATGATGGTGGAGGGACAGGGCATAGCATGTAAACTTTGCATTTGTAAGATTTATACTTTTGTACAGTTCATAAAGCAGCAGCTAGCAATACAATGAATACAGCCATTGCATTACAACTGAAAAATGGGACAAGTGCTTATATGCCTTTGCAGTCAATGTCCCTAAGTACTGAGTGGCAAACAGATATGTGTTACGATTTTGGAATTTGAGAGTAGGGAAGTTGTACCTGAGTCACTGTTTATTGCACTAATGGAAATTAGAGTTGAGTCCACATGATTCCATTCTTATCTGATCATATACAGAATAACCAGAAACAGCTGCTTATATTCCTGCTTTGCACATTACCGTATGTTTTCCAACAATCTATTCTTAGTCCCTTCCTATTTCTCATCTTGACGACATCATCCAGAAAGCTGGCAACAATTTCCATAGATACTCTGAAAGTAGCTAGTTCTACCTCACCACCAGATTGCTTGACACCTCCCCCCCCATTGCCCCACCTCGTCAATTTTGTTACAGCAGTACCAGATGAACACAAAATTCCTTAACTTAAACATTGGCAAGAGTGATGCTATTGTCTTCAGTCCCAGAAGCAAAATCCCTTCCCTAGCTCTGACTCTAGTCTTCCACCTGGGAACTAAACAACAAAGAACAGCACAGGAACAGGCTCTTCTGCCCACAAAGACTGCGGCAGCACATGATGTCTTTCAAAACGAAAAACCTTTTGTCTCTGATCAGTTTTGTAATTGAAGTTCATTACAGCTGTAACATGACTTGCCAGTTTTTATACGTATGCCCCAACCGATGAAGGCAAGCATGCCACATGCTCCTTGACGTTATCCATTTCAGTGAACTGTGGACCTGTATGCCTAGATCACTTGTATATTGATGCTACTAAAGATTCTGTCATTCACTGTATACGTTCCTCTTGCATTAAGTTTTCCACTATGCACCACCTGGCGCTTGTCCAGGTTACATTTTGTCTGCTGTTTCGCAGGCCAAGTCTGCAGGCTATGGAACAGGAGACAGTTCTACCATTTGGGAACCCCGCACCGCCTGAGTCTACATTTTAGGAACCCTTCACCACCCAATGCACCTTCTACCCAAGGTTTGGGTACCCTGCACCACCCGATTCTACCTCCCACCCAAAATTCATTTGCCTGAATATCCCAGCCGACCCATCATCTCAGCCTGCTCCTGTCCTAGCCCCACTAAGTTGATACTGTCCTATCCACCTCCCCCCCCCCCCCCCCCGCGCCCCCCCCCCCACCCGGTGTAGGAACTCCCCACATACATGGGTGGGACACCACCCATGCCCTCCACTTCCTTCAAGACTTCCACTCCCCTGGCCCCCAACGCCTCATCTTCACTATAGACATGCAGTCCCCTCTACACTTCCATCCGCCATGACCAGGGCCTCCAAGCCCTCAGTTTCTTCCTCTCCCGACATCCCCACCAGTACCCTTCCGCTGACACTCTTAATCGTTTGGCCAAACTGGTCCTCATCCTTCCAATCCTCCCATTTCCTCCAGATGAAAAGGGTAGCCATGGCTGCCTGCATGGGGCCCCAGCTACGCCTGTCTCATTGTCTGTTATGTGGAAAGGTTCATCTTCCAGAATTACACTGGCACCACTCCCCGCCTTTTCCTCCGCTCCACTGATGACTGCATCAGCGCCACCTCATGCTCTCACGAGGAGGTCGAATAGTTAATCAACTTCACCAACACATTCCACCCCAACCTCAAATTCACTTAGACTATCTCTGACACACCTCCCTCTCCTTCCTAGACCTCTCCCTCTCCATCCACGGTAACCGACTCAACACTGACATTTTTTACAAACCCACCAACTCCCACAGCTACCTGGATTACACCTCCTTCCATTCTACCTCATGCAAAAATGCTATCCCGTATTCCCAATTCCTCCGCCTCCATTGCATCTGCTCCCAGGAGGACCGGCTCCATTAAAGAACACACCAGATGGCCTCCTTCTTTAAAGATCGAAACTTTCCCTCCCAAGTGGCTGAAGATACCCTCCAATACATCACACCCACGTCCTGCACCTCCGTCCTCGAACCCCACCCCCCCAACCACGACAAGGACAGAACCCCCCCCACTTCCACCCCACCAACCTCTGCATAAATCGCTTCATCCGCCAACATTTCCGCCAACAGTGGACCCCACCACCAGGGACATATTTCTCTCCCACTCCTATCTGCTTTCCACAAACACCATTCCCTCCGCGACAACCTGGTCAGGTCCATGCCCCTTAACAAGCCACCCTCCCCTCCCGGCACCTTCCCATACCACCGCAGGAATTGCAAAGCCTGTACCCACACCTCCCCACTCACCTCCCTCCAAGGCCCCAAAGGAGCCTTCCACATCCATCAAAATTTCACCTGCACTTCCACATGTCACATTGTATCCGTTGCTCTCGATGCGATCTCCTCTACATTCGCAAGACCGACGCCTTCTCGTACACCACCTCAGAGAACATCTCCGGGATACCTGCAGCAATCAACCCCATCGCTCTGTGGCCAAATATTACAACTCCCCCGCCCACTTTGCCGAGGACATGCAAATCCTGGGCCTCCTCCTTCTTCAACACCCAATGCCTGGAGGAAGAACGCCTTATCTTTTGCCTTGGGACCCTTTAACCCCAAGACATCAATGTGGGTTTCACCAGTTTCCTCAAGTCCTCTCCCCCCAACCTTACCCCAGTTCCAACCTTCCAGCTCAGCACCACCCTCATGACTTGTCGCACCTGTCAATCTTCCTTCCCACCACTCCGCTCCGCCCTCCTTTCTGACCTATAATCTTTACTCCCACCTCCATCCCACCTCTCACTCTCAGCTACGTTCTCCCCAACCCCAACCCTACCCATGTATCTCTCCACCCCCGAGGCTCCCAGTCTCATTCCTGATGAAGGGCTATGGCCCAAAATGTTGATTTTCCTGTTTCTTGGATGCTGCCTGACCTGCTGTGCTTTTCCAGCAACACACTGTCAACTGCAGGCCATCTATATCCTATTATATCCTCTGGCAATCCTCCCCATTATCTGTAGCTCGCCCAACCTTTGTGTCATCCGTTAACTTACTAATCTGGCCACTATATTCTCTTCCAAATCATTACAAACAACAGGGTGCCAGCACTGAACCCTATGGAACATCTGTGGTCCAGTCAGTAAAACACTCATCCATTGCTACTCTCTGTTTTCTATGACTAAACCATGATTTGGAACAGACAATCAAGGTATTTTTCAATGTATAATTTCAGTTACATCACACTGTAAATATTTGCTATAAATTCTGTGTCTTACAATTGTGTCCTCCACAACCACCTGAAGAAGCGGCGCTCTGAAAGCTAGTGCTTCCAATTAAACCTGTTGGACTATAACCTGGTGTTGTGTGATTTATGACTAAACCAGCTCTGCATCCATTTTAACAGCTTACCGCAGATCATTTTGAACCAGCCTGCTGTGCAAAGGCCTTGCAAAAGTTCATATGGACTTACATCTTTGTCACTTTCTCAAAAATTTCAATCAAGTTTGTGAGACTCAACTTTCACTGCAAAAGCTATGTTGCCTAACACTAATAGGCCCATTTTTTCCAAATCTGGGTAACTTTTATCCCTAAGAATCTTCTCCAATAATTTCCCTACCACTGACATAAAGCTGACGGCCTTCAATTTCCAAGATTATTCTATTGCACTTCTCAAACAAAGAAACAACGTTGGTTACAATGTTTGGGACCCTGCCTGTGACTAAAGAGATATAAAGATTTCATATAAAGCCATAGCAATTTCCTCACCTACCTCCCTCAGCATCCTGGGATAGATCCCATCATGTCCTGCTTTTTAAAACACCCAACGCCTCCTCCTTTTTTATATTGGCAAGCCTCAGAATATCAACATTCCTCTCTCACCATCTATCAAAGCCATCTATTTCATGACTACTAATAAAATATTCGTACAGGATTTCCTTCACTTCCTCTGGTTCCACGCACAAACTCCCTCTTCTGTCTTTGAGTCGACCTACCCTTTAAAATGCCTTGGGATCTTCCTTAATCCTGTTTGCCAAAGATATTTTATGGCCCCTTTTAGCCCTTCTAATTCCTTGTTTACTTTCCTCTATCAGAGGCTGAACTAGGCTGTTTAGATCTTTGGTGCTAAACTTGGCCCTGAAATGAGCTTCCAATCACATGTCTGCACATCTCAAACTGCATCTCTGTAAAACCAACCAACTCTGACAATAGCTCAACTTACCTGCTGATGAAACCCTCATCAGTGTCTTCATTACCGCTAAATTTAAATACTCTCATGTATTCAGCACAGCCTTTCACATCCTACCCTCTGGAGACTTGGCTCATCCTAAACTCTGCTGCTACATTTTGACGTCCTATTCATTTATCAACTCCTTTGATCTCTGTCCTATGTTGGCTCCTGGTTAAAATTTATTTTAAAAATGTACACCCTTGTTTTTAAACTGCTCCATGGGCTCACCCTCCCACTGCTGTTAGCTCCTCCAGCTCCATAATACTCCGAGATATCTGAACTCTTTGAATTTTCACCTTTTCAGCATCCTTAAATTTAGCTGTCAATGATGACTGTGCCCTCAGCTTTGTTTGCAACTCTCACATTAAGCAGCCCTTCCTCTGCTCTTATTTGAGACACTATTAGAAACTGCGCCTTTGACTAAGCTTTTGGTTATCTGCTTTAATATCTCCTTGCAGGCTCAGTGATTGATGATTTGTTGATAACGCTTTTGTGAAAGCGTTTTTTTGTTTTCAGCCTTTTCATTGTTTAAAGATGCTATATAAATTCCAGTTAAGCAAAATTCAGTGCATGACATTAAAGTATGATCAGTTATAGGACAATTATAAAACAGTATGCAAGATTAAATATAAAATTTTCTCTTGCAATGTGCTGCCAGAGAACGTGGTGGAGGCTGGTAAATTGCAACATTTAAAAGGCATCTGGAGGGGTATATGAAATGGAAGGGTTTAGAGGAATATGGGCCAAGTGCTGGCTAATGGGACTAGATTAGGTTAGGATACCTGGTTGGTATGGATACGTTGGACAGAAAGGTCTGCTTCCATGCTGTACATCTCTATGACTCTATAACTTTAGATGTCTTAAACAAGACAATGTTACAACATTCTCACTAAACAACTTCAGATGATAATTTGACCTTTGTCTACTTAATACCAGAAGTAAGAATAATTAATTTGTGGGATTAGTCACAATTAAATTTTGTCTATACAGCCTTTTTGTATTTTCATCTTCTTATAATAGAGAAATCTGACTTACAACCCTGAACTTAGCTAACTGCTCACGGAGGTCTTCTATTTCTCTACACTGTTTCTTGGTTTCATTCTGGAAAATAAATAATAGACCCTTGTGAATCTCTGTAAAAGATGAGTATACCAATAGTTGTTGTTTTGAAAAATAGCTTCAAATTAGAGATCAATCACGTTAATAACAGTAAAATGCAATACATGGATCTAAACCAAAGAGTGATAAACAGCACGTTGCTTATTTAACTTTGATTCTCAAAAATGGTCAATCCTCTTAACTATGTATGTCTGCCTTGCCCCAAACATTTGTTTATAGCTTTGATCGCCGATCTCTTTACCCAAACTTATTCATTATATATAGATGCAATCTCTGAATGACTTCCTCCCTCTTCTCTTTCCTTTTGTGTGGCTATACTATCAATATACGTATTATAAGTCTACTAACTCCCATAGCTACATTGACTTCACCTTCCCCCTACCCTGTTTCCTGCAGGACTCTGTTCGACTCACAAGGTTTTGCCATCTCTGTCAAATCTGCTTTGACCTTGAAACCTTCCACATAAATGTTTCCAATATGTCTTCATTTTACTCCTACTGAGAATTCCTATTTGGTGTGTCTGACAAGGTTTTTGGCTATGCCAATCCATTTCCACCAATTCTACTCTCACCCTTCCGAACACCTTTTCAAATGCAAAATATTGCTTACAGCAGCTTCCAAGCTCAAAAGATCGCCTAGTATTTCTCCCATCTCCAGTCTGGCGCTCCCACTAGAAACAATAAGGGAGTTATCACCACTTTCTCAAGGGCAATTAGACTTGTTTAACAAACAATAGCCTCTTGCCAAAGACTCTCATATCCTATGATAAAAACAATAAGAGATAACTATGCCCAAAAAGAACCTAGAGTGCATCCACTGCAGCAACCTCTTTTTTTCTGAAAAGTTTCTTCATCAACTTCTCTGAAAGCCTGTTGATCACGGTTTGTCTGAAGAAATTGCTCAAATCTATCCTGAATTAGCGTTTTGCTGGACTTCATATAATACTTTCAGAAGTATTTTTTAATGCTTTTCCAAAGAATCCTTTTGCATTCTTTTTCCTAATACATACAACTCTAACTTTACCTCTCAGATACCTTTTCAGACTGAGAAACAGAATTTACTCTGGGTCATTCATCATTCATAATAAAACAACTCACCACCTTAGAACAAAATAAAATCCATCTGTAGGCTGAGCTATTGAAAAAAATACTCTCTGGTATATTAATTAATATAACTACGCAGTAAAAGCATGACTTTTGAGTTTCCAGATACAATGTACCTTTGCCTCTTGAATTTCTTTGTCAGCAATCTCGAGTGCAATTTCTTTGTCTCTCTCCAACTGCTGTGCCAAATGGTCAATCTCATTCAATTCATTGCACAAGTGCTCATTTTTTGTGCTCAGATTTACAACTTCATTTGCTGCATCACTTTTTTTCTCCAGAAGTTCCTTCAGCTGCTTCTCCAAATCACAGTTAGTTCGCTGAAGATATTCAACCTGCAATTATTTTTGAGAGGGAAAATCATCCTGATATCATCACGTACAGCATACCATTTTAAAACGTCAATGCAAGGTTAAATTAAGCAAAGATTAATAAATAAAAGCATTCTCCAACAAATTCTATTATTTCAAAAGCTGTGTAGCTATAATTACAATATTGATTGGGTTCTATAAGCTACTGCTTGCTATACATATTGTTGTCTTGGGACAAAGACATCAAAACATTTGGATATCAATTGATCCCTAAACTAATGACTTCAAACCTGCCTGGCAAATTTGGTCCTTAAATCAAAACAAATAATCTTCTCTTTATTCATATTCACAATGGTCTTTCATCTGTTTGGAGACGACAAACCTACACCTCAAGTCTTACATTCAATTGATCTTCTGTGTGAGACACACTGAATTTTCAATTAAGATTTCATGAACTGTTTTAAATTGTGTGCTTGCTAAAGTCACAATTGAAGACATTTCAGCTCAACAATATCTGATAAACATCTCTCACCTATCTCTGTTATTCTCAACAATTTCTCCTCTCCTCTACCACATTCTTAACCGTACAAATAGAAAGGCATACAACAGCTCCTGTCTTTCTCTGGTGGATGAACCAGGAATGAGTGGAACAATTGCCCTGGCTTTTGTATATTCCTAAACAAAGTCAGGACACAAACCTCCTCACCAGCTCCAGAAAGATTTCAGGGCCATTATGTAACAGGCATAGAGAATAGTGATGAAGATTTATTGGGTGAAGGGCTTTTGTTCATCTTATAAAAGCTGAAAGGCGAGTACAGCACTTCACCCTTCTCAACCAGATTCCTCTCAATAATTCTTCTCCACTATTGACCACTCTCCTTTCCTCTATCGCATCCTACCACGCAGTTACAATGACACACTGCAACTCCCATCTTTCTCCGTCTAAGCACGTTCACCTCCTTCTTTGTTCTCTTTATATCATTCAGAAATTGTTAGCCATCAACACTCCAAGGATTCCATATAAAAAGCAGAGGTCATCCAATTGACTTGCAGAAGTCCTGGTCATAATTTTCAACTCCCCCAGCTACTGGTGATGTGTCAAAGGACTGCAAATGTTGTCCTTTTATTTAAAAAGTGATGGAGAGATAAATCAGAAAATTACAGGCCAGTCAGTCTAACTTCAGTGATAGGTAAATTATTAGAAAGAATTCTGAGGGGCAGAATATACCTGTACTTGAGACAGGAATTAATGAAAGATAGTCAGCATGGATTTAATAAGGGAAAGCTGTGTTGACAATTTTGACAGAAAATTCTGAGGAGATAACCTGAGTTTGATGAGAGAAATACATTTGATGTGGTTTATATGGACATGAGAAAGACCTCTGATTAGGATCCTCATAACAGACTGAACAAGAAAGTAAGAGCCCATGGGATCCAAGGGAAAGTAGCACATTAGATTTAAAATGGCTGAGAGGCAGAGAACAGGGGGTGGTGATGGAAGAATGTTTCTGTGATTATAAGTGATTCCAGTGGGGCTCTGCAGCATTGGAACTGTATAAAATGCTGATTGGTCCAACATCGGAGTATCGCATGCTACTCTGGTCACTACATAACATGAATGATGTGATTGCAATAGAACAGGTATAGAGGAGATTTACAAAGAGGCTGCTTGGACAGAAGGGATTGAGATATGAAGACAGAATGTAGGGGCTGCTGTTGTTTTTCTTTTGAGTATCAAAAATTGAAAGGGGGCCTCATAGAGGTGTATCGGATTATAGGAAGACTCCTTTTTCCATTAACAGAGGGTCAATAAATAGGATACAGAACTAAGGGAGGTAAAAAGTTAAGAGGAGAGCTGAGGAGAACTCCTTCATGGAATGGGGTAGAACTCATTGCCTGAAAGGGTGATTGTTTCAGAAACTCTGGTGACGTTTAAGTCATGTTTATATATTCGTTCGTGCTGACATAGCCTTCAGGACTATGGTCCAAAAGCTGCAAAATGAAATTGGCGTAGTCAGATCTTTGTTGACCTGTATGAATACAAAGAAGCAGATGTCTGTATTCTATGCTGTAACTGAGTTTTCTATTAGGTGAGCATATGAAAAAAGTAGCTCACCTCTTTTAAGAAAAGAAGTAGATTTGATCACTTAGGTGAGAACTAAACAGAACACAATTACTTTTGCTATAAAATGTTGGAATACAGTGGCATAGAGGTAATGTCACTGGGCTGAGACCCATTCAACTGTTCTGGGACATGAGTTCACAGCTAGTAAATTTAAATACCTTGTTAAATCTGAGACTAAAAAGTTAATCTCAATAATACTGATCATGAAAATATAATTGATGGTCTCAGAAACCAATGTCATTTCTGAGAAGGAAATCTGCCATATTTACCTGGTCTGGCATACGTATGATCCAGGTCCACAGGAATGTGGTTAACCCTCGAGTAACTTCTGAAATAGTGTTATTAAAATATTCAGTTCAAGAACAAGTTGGGGTGATCTCGCATGATCTTGTAGTTATTGTTTTCTATTGACAAATGACATTTGCTGTTTTGCTGAATACTTGAAAGCAAAACAGGGGTAACGACTATTGATCTGGACAAGGAATCAGCCACTGCTTTAAATTTCCAAACTCTCCCATGTTGGCTTTTAGGTGAGCTGAGACATAATGCACTACTTAGCCCAGTGTACAGTGTCATCAACCTGTTCAGTGCAGTTGTGAACTGTAGACTGGGAGTTGTGGCTGAAAGAAGCAATTAGCGAAGGTTAGTTCTATCGCTATTTTCACGGCTACTGGCAAAATGTGGCTTCTTGGTCCTGAAGACACCAGGTCCTATTGCAGGACGTTCCAGAGATCTATGAAACACATCTTCCTGAGCTCCCCACTTGTGATTCATGCCCTGTATGTGCAGTATATTGTGTATTGCAATCAATTGAAGTACCGAAAACATACTGCAGCTGATGAAACAATAAAGTGGCAGCATTGCAAGTGCAAAATGCTGAGGAGAATCAAGTGATTTTAGACTTTTCATTCCCAAAGTTTTCTAATACTCAGATCTTCCTTATCCCAGTTTCTGGGGCTTTGCTAAGATTGATTGCTATGACCTGGTCAATAAATAATACAGGAGGGTAGCAGGCAAACAAAATGGAGTTTGGTTTTTCTTTTTACTATAACATGAGAAAGCTGAAGCTAAAAATTACAAGGTCTCCTAGAAACTCAAACATCACCATGATCCAAAAGTTCACTTACTTGAAATTTACTCTGCTCTGATAACTACATTAGTGGGTCTGAGACAGTAACTCCATCAGCACTACCACAATATTTTGGTTAAAATAGACTCCAGCTCACAATAGCACAATTTTAATACGTTAACAAACATACTAACTTCCTGTGGAGAATACCAGCTTCAAATCCATGGCTGCATGATTAAAACTAACTGTAGAAAGGAGGACAAAGGAAATAAAGTGGTAGCATCATTTTTGCCTCTTCCAGTGGGATTTTATAACATGTCTAAACAAGTTGATTAAAAAAATATTAACAACGGTTATTATAATTACATACCAACCCAATTTCATCCACCAGAATTAAAATCAGGCATTTAGTCTCTGTGGTTATCAAATACCCCTCATATTGTAATCTTGTAATGTCCAAGACCCACAAGAAAGAAACAGAACTTCCCTTTTTTTCCAATTATAAAGCATCAAAATCACTTTCCTTAGCAATGCTGCACACCCTTTATCACAAGTGGTTAATACATACACTAGCTATAATAAACAGATCACCTAATTATCTGGCACTTCAGAAATATTTGAGGAAATGTACCTCAAAAACGTTTTGTCATAGTAATGGCTTACCTCTGGATAAATAACACAAACAAATAATAGTAACTCGCACCTGAAGGTTTAAGTGTGCTATAAGTCGCTCATTACTTTTGTTTTTGGCTTCAAGAGAGATCACATCATGAGGACGACCACCTTCCAGTGTCCGGTTCAGGCGTTCTATTTCCTCATCTCGTACTTCAATCTGCAAAAGAATGGTCATTGAGAAGAGGAGGAAAGTGATTAGGCTGAAAATAAGTATTTTATGTATTAAAGTATCTGTATCAAAGCATAATGATGCAGAGTCAATATCGTATTCTCTGGAAATGCTTATATTACTGGCATATACAAATGATAAAAATTAACATGTGTTGAAGTTGACATGAACACACACACACACACACTGAATACAAATAATGTAAGTGAAAGACTCTGAAAAAGACACACGCCATGCTCATTTATAACTGCCCTTGGCAGCACACTACATTACACCAAGATAAACGAATAATGCTATGTAATGAAATAGAAAGCATGGAAAGTGTGTTGACCGCAAATTCCCACTAAGGTGAGTGCATGTCTGGCTGTGCATTTGATTCAAAGAGACCACGCACTACAAGGTGGCGTACAGAGAAATGAGAGGGAACACTGGAATTCTTGGAATTTTCAACACTGGTGACAATAGTTGATTGAAAAATATTTATTGCATGACAATAGGATGCATTTACAAAGCTTAAATCAAAATTCTATCCATTTTCATGACGTGATGTAAGTGTTACATAAATTAAAATGCATTCTGTTGAAAATCTGACCATAACCAATATTAAATTTCTGTCCTATGTTGGCTCCTGGTTAAAATTTATTTTCAACGAGAAGTCAAGTGAAGGCACATTTTCAGACATTCTGTCCAGCCTGAACTTCTTTCCCAAAATGAAAACAGAGTTAGGAAATAAGTTGCCAATGAATTTATGAAGCAGATAGTATAAACTGCTGAAAAGACAATTATGCATTGTTTTCTAATGGAATATGCAAGAATGGAAGTAGGCGGACTGAACTCAGAAAGAAAGGCTGCTTATTTCAACAAATAAACTTTATTAGTTTCTTTCGAGCAAGTGAATATTCAGTGCATCTTATGGGTATTTAAAAATAGCAACATATCCTCTATAAATTTAATACAATTAACACTGAAGATGAAACGAAAGGTAACAAGATTAAAAAGAAATTCATGTTTATATATATTGTATTATATTCCTCACATACTGAAACTTATACTGTAGCTAATCTATGAAATAGGAATTTTACTAGGAATCCAGGTCCACTCAGCAGAAACCCATCCTCAGTGTTGTTGCAATACCTGGAGTTAAAAAAGAATTGAATCCATGCCAAGTCCTTTTCTCCTTGCTTTCAATTTATTTTCATCCTGGCACCAACATATTGGAAGAACTAGCTTCGGAACTGTTCTTTGAGGAACCAAGGCAATGAGTTAAGTAACCAGCTGGTTCTTTAGATAGCTTTTTTATTATTGGAGAGCTAACAAATATGATTGGCCCATAGCTCTTAGGATTTGCCACCGTAGCACCCACAACATCAAGTGCTTATGTTATTATGAGTTCCTTCCAAACACAGACTCGACCATTTAGCAGGACAAAGGCAGGTGAGTGTAAATATGATCAGCTGCAAGTTCCGCTTCAAGCCACATATCATCCTAACTTGGAACTATATCATATTCCATCACTCTGCTGGATCAAAATCCTAGTATCTCCTTTTCTAAAAGCATCGTATGTGTGAGGATATGCCAAAGACTACATAGGTTGAAGAATGGAGCTGATTATCGTCCTCTCCAAGGGAATCAGAGTTGATTAACAAATCTGGCCAAACCAGCAAGCCTATCTTCCAAAAACAAACATGTGAAAACTCCATTAGCATCACCAAAGCCCCCACCACCAACATCCTGGGAAGGCACATTTAATTAGAATTTTAACTGGACCAGCCATTCTGTTAGTGTGGTTCCAAAAGCAAGGCAGAGGCTGGGAATTCTGCAGTTTGTTGAAAACTCAAAGTCTTCCAATCTAAACTGTTTTGTTATCATGTGGAGGTGCTGGTGTTGGATTGTGGTGGACAAAGATAAAAATCACACAACAGTAGATTATAGTCCAACGGGTTTATTTGGAAGCAATAGCTTTCGGAGCGCTGTTCCTTTATCAGATAGATTTGGAAGAGGATCATAAGACACAGAATTTATAACAAAAGATTACAGTGTCATGCAACTGAAATGATATATTGAGCAAACTTAAATTGCTGTTAAGCCTTTCATCGTTTAGAATGGTTTGCTGGTTTCAGTTCATTAATATATAAATCCCAGACTTCTTTTAAGTCACATTCTTGAGATAACGTGAGGTTTTATATAAAAAAAGTAATATCTCAGCTCAGACAATGCATTAAAGGTGTGAGGTTAGAGTCTGTCTTTATCCTAGTCTTGAGTCAGACTGGTTCTATGTCCAAAGTAGGAATTAATAAAATTATTACACGATTGACTGCCTGCAGATTATGCACTTTGAGTAAAATAGAATGTATCTGCAAATATAATTCTGCAAATGCAAATTCACCCCACAGACTTATGTCTGTGCGTATCTATGAGAGTGTTCACATATGTGCATGCGATGCGCACACACACTCACACTCTCTCTCATGGACGCACACATCTATGAGGGGGTCTCCACTTCCTCCCTAGCACTCTGCTCTTAAGATAAAAGCACACTGCAATTCCTTTGGCCTCTACCCCAGTATAAGCTGATTGCGTTAACTAAATTAATTCAGGATCTGCTTTTTATGTTGTAGTTAGGGATGTCATACCAAACACTCCACCAGGCATACTTTTTCATCATTCAGGAAAGTTTCAGCTATTTTTTCACTTGGTATGGTTTTACATCAACCCTTATTGATGAGTTTTGTTTAACCATTTGCCCTAGTTATCACACATGAAGGCAAGACACCAGTGACCTGTCTCTGCAATTTCTGTTTCTTGTACTTTATTTGGGCATTGATGAAGATGCTACCTGTAGTCCTGCCATATCAGTACCAAGAAGTAAATCTACTGCCTCAACAAGTAATGTTTTTCCTAATTCAACAACTTCCTCTCCTTATAAAGGAAAATCACATTCCAGTTGCACTTCATATAATGGAACCATCGAACTCTTTGGAGGGAAAATTAATTCTTTCTCCAGTAAAAGTGGTGTGTTGCTCCTGTGTCTCTTAGTATGGCTAAGTGTTTAGTTACCTCAACTGAAGAAAAAGGAATCATCCCCCCTTTTGGCAAAAATCCTGCATGCCTCTCATCTATATGACAATTTCCTTACTAGGAACCGAATTCAGCTCCAGCCTTTTTGTTATAGTTAGCGCTACAACCTAGTCCACGGTAGTACCTTTTTGTGATCTTTCTCCATTTTTACTAATGCTTATAAGCCCTATTGGTCTAGCTTGCAACTTTGAACATTCCAAATGCACATGACCTGACATTTAACCTCCATTCTCAGTGATTTTATTCTTAATCCAAGGAGCAGTTCGAGGTGTGTTCCACAGTGTCTATTCCCTACCCTGGTTTCCTGCCTTTCTTTCACTCTCCCACGTTTTTATTTTGCTCAAATCCCTGGGAGTGATACCCTGGCATCAATTCATAATCATGAGCCATTCCAGCTACTGTACCATTCTTTCGTGAGTTCTGATTATAGAAGGTAAGGAAGTTTTAAATTCTTCTAAAGATTAATTTCTCTGAGGGCATTATAAATATGATCAGTCTTTAATGTCCTTATCCACCTATCAAAATTATTCTGTTTAATGCTTTTAAACTCAGTATAAGTTTGTCCATCTGTTTCTATAAGGTTTCAGGACCATCTCAAATGCATTTAGAATATTACTTCTCGCCTCATCATAATCCCCAGATCATTCCTTTGTGCTTTACCAGTTAAATTACTTTGCATGGGCACATCCCACCTGCTTTTGGCCACCTCATTTGTGTTGCTATCTTCTCAAGTGATGGGAAAAAAAGCTTCCATATCCTTGTCTTCAAATTTTGGCAAAACTTGCTCAATCTTAAACATCTCCTGACTGAATATTATCTTGTAATTAGAAACATCCTCTTCTCTGTTTTTCCAAACCTTTGGATTAGATTGAAGATGCATCGTATTTAACTTAAATTCTTGTTCTCTCTCTCTCCTCCCTTTCTTTCTCGTTCTCTCTCTTTCCTCTCTTTGGAATTCCAGTTCCAATTATCTCATTTCTATCTGCCTGAACTGCAACTCAAGTTTCACTGATGCATGTGATATACTGTCTCCCCCACCTCTGTATTGCTGCTAAACCCAACCATTTCACTTATTAAGTCTAAATTCCCTGCCTTCTTAGCTTGCTGTGGTAACTTTATATCCAGTCTGCTGACTAACTCTGCTAGTTTAGTTTTAGTTGTACCCTGCAACCAGACCAGGGAAACTTGTGACAAATTCAGAACTATTTCCAGTGCCATTTGAAAAGCAATCACCCACTTTAAATACCAAAATGCAAAATTCCAGACCAACACTGTCTGCGTTTCAAAATCCAGGAATCCAGCCCACAGTCATGGTACAACACGGAGACAGTCTGTGGAACTAGATCAGCATTTCTGTATTCGCAACATAGTAAAATTAAACGACTGACTCCCAAATAGTCATTCCAATGGTGCCTACCCAAACTTTTAAATGATACTTTGTGAATAATTAATTTTCACACACCAACTTTCTATATTAAATAAATAATTTACCTATTTTAAGATTTACAATAATTTTAGCAAACTGATTAATGTCTGTGCTTTAAACCTAAAACATGTTTTCAGCTCCCCATTCACACAAGAGACAAATAATAAATAAAAGAAAATAACACAAATGGCTAGATGACTTAAGTGGCGTTCCTGATGCATTGTTTCACAGTTGTAAATGTGTGGACGTTTCGGAAACATTGACCAGGATCACCTTCTCAGTTCACCCAGGCAAAGGAGCAATATTTCTAACTCAGTTTTCTACTGTGTGGACTTTTGGAAGTTAATGTATCAGATTAGGCAGGGAGCTGTCAATTTTTGATAGTCTTAGCAGCAGGCCAGAATCATTTCTCAGAAACCATAGTTCCACCCTGATACACTCATCAACTCTTCCCAAGGCCTCAACTACCATTCAACACCGGCCATATGCTTGAACACAGGGTCTCTTCCAGATTTGCTGGAAGCTCACATACTGATCTCATTAATAGCCAACTTCTGCTATCTGTTTAAACACAATGCTCTTCCCAGCTTTGCTGTGATGGTTGGAAGCCTTTAAGAAAGGATCAGTCTACAATTAACCCTTAGGCTTAACTCACAAACATCAAAACTTACTTGATCTATTCCTGTCCTTTTACCTCAAGCTGTCATAAAACTCAACAATCTTTTTCAGTTTGTAAATTAAAAACTGATTATAGAATAAAATGAAAAATAATGTAAAATCAACAAGGGTTCTAACATGGTGTGCTCTGACTTGATCAACTTCTCATTTTCCTGTTAGTGTTTTGACCAATCATAATGTAGTAAAACTGTAAATGTTTTAATCTGTATTAATATTGCTATTGCCAGTTAAACTTACACGCCTTAGTTCACCATTTTTGCTTTTGCAACTGCACTGATGACTTACTCCTGATTATTCCCAATTTAATTCTGGAATTCTTTCATGGCTTAATGGTATTAGCGCTAGATTATTAATCCAGAAACTCAGCTAATGTTCTGGAGTATCGGGTTCAATCCGGCCATGACAAGATGGTGGAATTTGAACTCAATAAAAAAAACTGGAATTTATTGATGACGATGAAATTATTGCTGATTGTCAGAAGAAACGATCTGGTTCACTAATGGCCTTCAAAGAAGGAAATGTGCCAGCTCATGTGGTCTGGTCTATACACTACTTCGCACCCACAGCAATATGACTGACTCTCAATTGCCCTAGTAAGCCATTCAGTTGTATCAATCGCTATGAAGTCTCAAAGAAATGAAACCGGACGGATTACCTGTCATCAACCCAGGCACTGGAAAATACAACAGCAGCAGCAGCCTTATCGATCCTGCAAAGTCCTTCTCACTAATGTACGAGGGTTAATGCCAAAATTGGGAGAGCTGACTCACAGACAAGTCAAGCAACAGCCTGACATAGTCATACTCACAGAATCACACCTTACAGACATTGTCCCAAATACAACAACTACCATCCCTGGATATGTCTTGTCCCACCACCAGAACAGATCTGGCAGAGGTGGCGGCAAAGTGGTACACTGTTGGAAGCAAATTGCCCTGGAAGTCCTCAACATTGACTCCGCACCCCATGAGGTCTCCTGGCTTCAGGTTAAACATGGGCAAGAAAACCTCCTGTTGATTACCATGTACTGTCCTCCCTCCGCTGATGAATCAGTCTTCGTCCATGTTGAAGAACAATTGGAGGAAGCACCAAAGACGGCAAGGGCACAAAATGTATACTGTGTGGGGGATTTCAATGTCTATGGCTTGGCAGCAGCACTACTGATCAAGCTGGTCGATTCCTAAAGGACATTGCTGCTCGACTGGGTCTGCAGCAGGTGGTGAGGGAATCAACAAGAGGAAAAACATATTTGACGTCATCCTTACCCATCTATCAGCTGCAGATGAATCTGTCAATGACAGTATCGGTAAGAGCAACCACCTCACGATTCTTGTGGAGATGAAGTCCGCCTTCACAATGAGAAGAACCTCCATTGTGTTATGTAGCACTATCATCACGCTAAATGGGACAGACTTCGAACAGATCTAGCAACTCAAAACTGGGCATCCAAGACTGAGGTGCTGTGGGCCATCAGCAACAGCGGAATTGTATTCCAGCACAATCTGCAAAGTCTTGGCCCAGCATATACCCCACCCAACCATTACCACCCAACCATTACCATTAAGCGAGAGGATCAACTCTGGTTCAATGGAGAGTGCATGAGGGCATGCCAGGAGCAGCACCAAGCATACCTGAAGATGAGGTGTCAACCTAGTAAAGCCACCAAACAGGATTATTTGCATGCCAAGCAACATAAACAGCAAGTGATAGACAAAATTAAGCGATTCCACAACTAACAGATCAGATCAAAGCTCTGCAGTCCTGCCACATCCAGTCGTGACTGGTGGTGAATGATTAAATAATATACTGAAGGAGGATGTTCCACAAATATCCCCATCCACAATGATGGAAGAGCCCAGCCCATCAGTGCAAAAGATAAGGCTGAAGCTTTCTCAGCAATTTTCAATCAGAAGTGTCGAGTGGATGATCCAATTCGGCCTCCTTCAATGATCCCAACATTCCAGCTGATTCAATTTACTCCATGTGATATCAGGAAATGGTAGAGACACTGGATACTGCAAAGACCACAGCCCTGACAATGTTCCAGCAATAGTACTGAAGACTTGCCACTCCCCTAGCCAAGCTGATCCAGGACAGTTACAACACTGGTGTCTACTCCACAATGTGGAAAATTGCCCACGTATGGGTCTTGTACATTAAAAGCGAGACAAATTCAACCTGGCCAATTACCATTCCATCATTCTACTCTCGATCATCAGTAAAGTGATGAAAGGTATCATCAACAGAGCTATGAGTGATGTCCAGTTTGGGTTCCGTCAGGGTCACTCAGCTCCTGACCTCATTACAGCCTTGGTCTAAACATGGACGAAAGAGCTGAATTTCAGAGGTGAGGTGAGAATGACAGTCTTGACATCAGAGCTGCATTTGACTAAGTGTCGCATCAAGGAGCCCTAGCAAAACTGCAATCAATGGGTATCAAGGGCAAACTCTCCAGCAGTTGCAGTCATACTTGACACATAGGAAGTTAGTACTGTTTGTTGGAGTCATCTCAGCTCCAGGACACCTCTGCAGGAGTTCCTCAGGGTAGTGTCCTCGGCCCAACCACCTTCAGCTGCTTCATCAACGACCTTTCCTCCATCATAGGTGGGAATGTTTGCCGGTGACCGCACAACATTCAATACAATTCACGACTCCTCAGATACTGAAGCAGTTGATGTTCGAATGCAACAAGATCTAGACAACATCCAGGCTTGGGCTAACAACTAGCAAGTAACATTCACACCACACAAATGCCAGGCTGTGACTATCACCAATAAGAAACAATCTAATCGCGGGCCCATTGACATTCAGTAGTGTTCCATCTTGGAATCCCGCAATATCAGCATCGTTGAGGCTCCCATTTGACCAGAAACTCAATTGGGCTCACCACATAAACACAATGGCTACAAGAGCAGGTCAGAGGCTCGGCATACTGCAGCGAGTAACTCACCTCCTGACTCCCCAAAGCCTGTCAACCATCTACAAGGCACAAGTTAGAAGTTGTGATAGAATACTCCCATTTACTGGATGAGTGCAGTTCCAACAATGCTCAGGAAGCTTGACATCATCCAGGAGAAAGCAGCCCGATTGATTGGCACTACATACACAAGCATCCACTCCATCCACTTCAGACACTCGGTAGCAGCAGTGTGTACTACCTACAAGGTGCACTGCAAAAATTCACCAAAGATCCTCAGCACCTTCCAAACCCACGACCACTTCCATCTAGAAGCTCAAGGATAGCATATATATGGAAACACCACCACTTTCAGGTTCCCCTCCAAGTCAGTCGCCATTCTCACTTGGAAACATATTGCTTTTCTTTAACTGTCCTTGGGTCAAAATCCTGAATTCTCTCCCTGAGGAATTATGGGTCAACCCACAGCAGATGGACAGCAATGGTTCAAGAAAGCAGCTCACCACCACCTTCTCAAGGGCGAGTACGGATTGGCAATTTTACTCATCCCACAAATGAGTAAAGAATAATTTCAGCAAAGCTACATTTTATGCATCCCATGCACTTACAGATATTTGACATTAACCCCTACAGTATCAGAGGAAAGTTCCGTATTTAAGCGACTCTAAGGATTTGGTATTCCATTAGTGGCAGGGAAGGCATGGACAAAACACCTGGATGCCAACTTCCACACACCTGACATTTCCAGCACTGCCCTCTACATATCTTGCAGGTTACTCATTCTTCTCTATGCAGGGATCATCTCACATCATCATCTGAACATAGACTCACCCTCATCTTTTTGACATCTTGCACCCAACGTTGGCAGTCACCCTCCTGAAATTTTCTCAGCTTATCCTCTTCACACATTCTACTTCTCACACTTGTGGCTCCGGTTTCTCTCCTTGTAGGGGAAAAGAGTGCCAAATTCTGGGGAGCAGCAGAGAATCGACGATGGATTGCAGTCATATTAAAAAATTGACTAGTATGGAGGAATACGCACCACACATTAAGCAGGGTTGATCAGGTCACAGGTGTTGGAGGTGGAGAGAGGCCAGTCTCCTATATACCTGGTGACAGCATTAGGTATCACACTGCCACTTGGCACATAACAATTATTCAGGTTGAACTGATGTCACAACTAACTGAGATGACATGATGTACACAATGTAGAGTTTGAGTCCTTTCCCCATATCAATAATAATTCAGGTGTTTTATCTCCTGTAAGATGAAAGAGGAACTGGGATGGAAGGAGACCAAGAATTCCTCAAAAGAAGGAAAGCACTCTGCAGATATATTGTCAGATGAACCTTTTGCACCCATCACGAGCAGAGATACTCACTTCAATGGATACTTCTACAGAAATAGCTGGATTGTCACATGCTGAAACATACAAATAAGCAGGATCACAGCTGAAGACAGAATTCTCAGAGGATGCAGGTGACACCAAGCAATGGTCAGTTAGACCTTTATACCCAGACAAACAAGGACAATTGATCCACAGGAACACCACCACTTATAATTTGCCCTGCAAATCACACACCAAGGCACTTGAAATTATGTCACTGTTTCTTCAGCATCGCTGGGGTACCCTGGAATCCCTTCTTAACATTATTGTGGGTACACACAGGCTACATGGACTTCAACAGTTCAAGGAAGCGGCTCACCATTAATTTCTCAAGGACAATTAGGGATGGGTATTAAAGATTGATTTTTGGGGATCCAAGATGGTGGCAACCCAGCAAGACTGAGTCCACAGTGCTCTACCCAAAACTTGGGAAAAGTGGGCTATTCACCCCCACCACACTCACTAAACCATTTATAATAGTTGTTAACCTTAAATAGTTACCTATTAGTACATTTAAATAGTCTAATACTAGCTGGAAAATGAGTAAAGGGAAGGGAACAGGCAGCTCTAAGAAAGCAGGGACCCCTCCCCCACCCTCTCCCTCTTCAGCTGCAACAAAGGTGTCTTCAGCTACTTCCGGAGATTTACCAATGAAGATGAGCTTTGAGGAGATGTTTGCCAGGTGGGAGGCGAAGATTGATGCTTTTATCGATGAGTCTCGGCAGAGCAGAGAAGCACTATCAGCCGAGCTGCAGAAGCAGGGCAGAGACATTCAGGAATTGGAGTGCCGAGTCAGAGAGGTGGAGTCGAAGGCCGCAGCCTCAGAGACTGGGATAAAATCAACAGCCGACCACATCCGTTTTCTCGAGAATCGAGTCCAGAACCTAGAAAACCACATTGATGACCTCGAAAATCGATGTCGTAGAAAAAATATTCGGTTGTTGGGCCTGCCCGAGCAGGAAGAGGGAGGTCAGCTGACAGCATTCTTAGAGCATTGGCTGCCACAACTTTTAAATCTGCATAATGGATCAGGCCAGGTAAGGGTAGAATGGGCCTACCGGGTCGCAGTACGTGGGCCCGGCTCAACCCAGCGCCCACGCCCGGTCCTGTTCCAGCTGCAGAGCTATAGGGAGAGGCAGATGCTCCTGGAAGCCTCAAGAAATCTGGGAAAAGATCCCCAAGCTATGACCCACAAAGGATCCAGGATCATGCTGTTCCAGGACTTCTCCCCAGCTTTGGTCCGAAAGAGGAAGGCATTCGATGAGGCGAAGAAGCGTTTAAGGGACTTAAATATCCAGTACTCCTTACGATATCCAGCGACGCTACGCCTTAGCCACGAAGGATCCATATATAACTTCGGATCACCGGAGAAGGCTAAGGAATTCTTGGACTCTCTTAAATAAACTGTAAGAGATTGTGGACGCTGGTCTGCCTTTCCCATTATTTTGGTTTACATCCCTTCATCTTTTCTTATCTTTCCCCCTGTGTGTGTATGTATATATATATATATATATATATATGTTGGGGCGTTTGGTTAATGTTGATGGGGAGAGGTGGTTACCTTATTCTATTTTACTTCTGTTTTTAGGAGCGGGGTTGTTTTTCTTTCCCCTGTTATTTTGTGGTATTATATTTAAGTATTACATGTTGAGATTGTAATCTTATAGTTATATATGGTATTAATATTCCCAAATATATTTAGATGTGGGTGTGGGTGGGGGTGGGGTGTTCACTGTTAACTCTAGCTTTATATTATATTTGAATTCTCCTCATTTTATTGAGGAACACCTGGGTCAAGGGTGGGGCACTGGTTGGAAGAGGGTAAGATGGACTGTGGGAGAGGAAGTGACGCTCCCTGGGAACAAGGGAGAAAATCTCCAATTCGGAATGTTTTATATTTTTTATACTTAGAAAGAGTTTTTTGTTATATTGTTTTGAGTGTATCAGAGAGTCTTTACTTTTGTAAATCTTGTATGCTCCATGCTCGGGATGTTCTAGATAGGGTTTCCCCTCCCGAGGGGTCTCAGATCTGTCCAGATGATTATGGCTGAACAGTCGGTTAAGTGGTGCACCTGGAATGTCAGGGGGAGTAATTCGCCAGTTAAAAGGAAGAAAATATTATCAAATCTTAAGAAGGAGAGAGTTGATATAGCTCTCCTACAGGAGACACACCTGTCGGATAAAGAACACTTAAAATTACGACAGGGCGGATTTGATCAGGCCTTTTTTTCCTCTTTTAATTCAAAAAGCAGGGGAGTCGTTATCCTTGTCCGGAAGAACTTCCCTTTGAAAATTCTAAATCAGATAAAAGACGAATCTGGACGATATATTTTGATTAAAGCCCTCATAAATGGAGAGGAATATGGGATCTTAAATGTATACTGCCCCCCGGCACACCCCTTTAAATTCATAACGGAAGCTTTTTCAAAACTGATGGCCTTTGGTGCCCGTCATACAATTATAGGGGGAGACTTTAATTGTATTATGGATCCGGAAATAGACAGGATTCCCAAGAGTGCCGCTGGAGTATCTCCCAGATCTAGACAACTGGCGGACCTGAATAAAGAATTAGGATTGGTAGATGTATGGAGATGTCTCCATCCACAGGGTAGAGATTTTTCTTTCTACTCTAATCCACATAAATGTCACACAAGAATTGATATGTTTTTTGCCCCATCGATTTTTCTAAACTCTATAGCAACCTGTAAAATAGGTACTATAGCAATCTCTGACCATGCCGCTGTATACATGGAAACTAAGGTAAAGAACAATGGGACATCTGCTCGGCATTGGCGTATGGACCCCTTCCTGATAAAAGATAGCAAATTTTTAAAGTACTTCTCCCAAGAACTTAAAACGTTTTTAGAAATTAATACTGGTACGGCTAGCAATCCGTCAATGATGTGGGAGACCATCAAAGCTTATGCACGAGGTTTGATCATCTCCTATTCAGCGACCCAGAGGAAAATGAAGGGAGAGCAACAGCGTCTGCTCGAAGCTCGCCTAAAAGCAGCTGAAACAGCATACGCTGATAGACCTTCTATCACAAAATTGCAGAGGATTACAGCTCTTAGGACAGCTTTAAACACCGCGCTTACTCAAACGGCTAAAAGGGAAATATTATTTGCGAAACAAAGATTATATGAATATGGCGACAAACCGGGTAGATACTTAGCATTTCTTGCAAAGAAAAAGAAAGCCCCTCAAACTATTCCGACCATCAAGGAAAGTACAGGTACCCTGACTCATGATCATAAAAAGATCAATGCGACCTTTAAAGAATTTTATTCTGAACTATATAGATCGCAGGATTGTGAAGATAGGATTAGGAGGATGCAGTCATTTTTTAAAAATTTGACCTTCCCGGGCCTGACTCCGGAACAGGTGTCGGCCCTAAATACCCCTTTAACAGTCCAAGAAATACTTGAGGCAATTAGGCAACTTCAGAGCGGAAAAGCACTGGGCCCGGATGGTTTTCAAGCTGAATTCTATAAAGAATTTACAGGAATATTGGTTGACCCACTTATGGATATGTATAATTTTGCGCATAGTCAGGTCTGTCTCCCGCCCATGCTGAAAGAAGCAAATATTTCTCTTATCCTCAAAAAACGAAAAGACCCAGAAGATTGTGCATCTTACAGACCAATATCCTTACTAAATGTAGACTTTAAAATTCTCTCAAAAATGTTAGCACTAAGACTAGAAAGGGTACTGCCATATATTATAAAGGAGGACCAGACGGGATTTATTAAGGGCCGCAGATCATCCAATAATATCAGAAGGGTCTTGAATATGATCCAAGCCTGTCATCAGGGAAAGATACCAGGAGTAGTAATTTCATTGGATGCGGAAAAGGCATTTGATAGGGTTGAATGGTCATATTTATTTTACACATTGGAAAGGTTTGGCGTTGGACAGGTGTTTACCAAATGGGTTTCAACATTGTATAATGACCCCAAAGCAGCTGTTATTACTAATGGGTTAAGATCGGATGGCTTCAGTGTGGGTAGGGGCTGCCGTCAAGGATGTCCTCTCTCACCGTTGTTGTTTACACTGATAATCGAACCATTAGCAGAAGCCATCCGGACTGATCCTAATATAACGGCCCCGAGGATTGGTACAGGTAAACACAAAATTACCCTCTATGCAGATGACGTTCTCTTATTCCTCAGTAATCCTTTAATGTCAGTGCCTCGTCTAATTCAAGTTATTAATACATTTAGTGCATTCTCAGGCTATAAAATTAATTTTTCAAAATCGGAAGCCATGCCAATGGGTGGTCTGGCTATGATACCCCACTTAATGGACGGATCCCCTTTTCCCTTCCGTTGGTCCCTGGAGGGCTTCTTATATTTAGGTATTTTTATCACGCCAGTATTTGATCAGCTGTATAGGGCTAATTTTGTACAATTAATGGAAAGGATAAGGCAGGACCTCCAGCGATGGAGAGACCTTCCGATTTCCTGGCTAGGGAGAATAGCATTAATTAAAATGAATGTTCTGCCCCGTCTCTTATATCCTATGAGAATGCTCCCGCTGATGCTGCCAAGGCTAGCCCTACGTAAATTATATGGCTGGTTGGGCTCCTTTATTTGGAACCATAGACGGCCCCTTATTAAGCTGAAGAAGCTACAGCTTCCACAGGCAAGGGGAGGACTGGACTTCCCAGACTTTAGGAAATATCAGTTAAGCTCCCTACTAAGTTACATAGCTGATTGGGTTTCATCTGATCCACAATCAATTTGGCTGGATATCGAAGCCTCCCAAGTAAAATACCCACTTATTAACCTTTTATTTTCAGATAAGAGGAAAATCATTACAGACCACTGTAAAAATCCCATAATATTAAACACAATTAAGGCCTGGAATATAATGCGGCAAAATGAGGGTAACTCACATAAAACATCCCCCCATGCACCAATAGTAGGGGCATGGAGATTCCAACCGGGGATTACAGATGCCACCTTTAAACTCTGGAGATCCAGGGGCATCTCATGCTTAGGGGACCTATTTAAAGATGGGATCCTGATGTCCTTTGAGCAGCTGCGTCTGAAATTCGGAATACCTAATGGGGATCTCTTTCGATACTTCCAAGTTCGAGATTATATACAGAGGAAGACTACATTAATAGATAGTCTTTATAAATCAGACAGAGAACGTAATGTCTTACGACCAGCGGGGGCATCCTCCGTTAGTACTATATACCATTTGCTACATGATGGAGTCTCAGGAGACATGGATGACCTGCTTAAAACATGGGAGCAGGACTTGGGGCTAGAAATCTCTGAGGATATGTGGAATGACATTTGGGAAAATGCTAGAAGAATTGCTATCTGTAACAGAACTCAGGCTATCCAACTAAAGATACTTCATAGGGCCCATATAGCTCCGGCTCGACTGGCAAAATTTAAGGCAGGAGCATCTCAAATGTGTCCTAAATGCAAAATAGAGGTGGGTACTCTTGTACATTGTCTGTGGACTTGTCAGAAAATCCGCAGATACTGGACTAAAGTGGCAAATACCCTGACAGAAATTTTAGGAACGGAAATTAGGGTGGACCCTGTATCTCTCATTTTGGGCTTTTCGAACCTCTCATCTCTGGATATGCATGGGAAGAGACTATTTTCTATTCTCTCTTTCTGTGCAAGGAAAAATATTTTGGTGAACTGGGTGGCTGAGGGCCCCCCTGGACTTTCAAATTGGCACAGATTAATTAAGGAATACATCCCCCTTGACTTCCTCACAAATATGGTGCACCGAAAGACTGAATTATTTTATAAAATATGGCAGCCCTTTTTGAATTATATAAATGCAGATATTTCGGCTATCCTAACAAGGGCTTTTATTTAGTGAAGATTTCAGACCGGGCTGCTCCGGGGCCCCTTGGGAGAGGAATCCTGCGCGAATACGGGTTTTATTATATTTGATGTTTATACATTCCGAGCATGTAAGAGACTTAGGTATACACTCTGGTTAGTTATAGGTTAGATTAGTAGAAAGTTGAGGTTTTTTTTCTTTCTTTTTTCGTTTCTTTTTTTGTTTTCTTTCTTTCTCTTTTCTTTGTTAAATTATGACTATTGTATATATGATTTAATTGTACATCAATGTTTGTATTTGAGAGTTTTGTTTATTTTTGTAAATTTGCAAAAATGTTAAATTTCAATAAAAATATCTACAAAAAAAAGATTGATTTTTCCCATGTCCAGATCCCAGATGAATGTATTTTTAAAAAAAAGACACTAAGCTTTGAGAGTCATCCATAAAAGGGAAACTTGTGCGTCCTGCAGTAGTGCCAAGGCTTCTGCCTCAGTTCACCTCCATGTGAAGAGATGCCACCTGCATGTGGTATCAATAGTGACAGGCAGTATACCCAGATCAATGGCCTACTTCGTCTGTGTCCTAGCAGAGAAGTACAGGTGGGCAAAGACAAGAAAGATGGAGGAGGAGCATATCTCTTCATTTTCCTCTTCTCATCTCTTGTTTACCCACACACAACATAATTGTTCATGTCATTCATCCCAGACAAAACCCCAGGTGCTGCTTTCTGCCTAATGACCGAGTCTGAATGAAGGTAGATGTGGCAGAATTTGATGGAGCCCTCATACGTTCCAGAATTTAGATGGCAGTTGCTAGAGGTATGTCATCTGTCAGAGTAAGTAAACAAGCAACCTGTAACTAATACAGCTGAAGCTGTGGGGTTGCACCAAACAGGAGTACTAATAATGAATGAGAAAGTTATAATAGTTGTGTGTGGAAATCCACTTGGACAGGGAGCTGGGTGCAACAATGCTCATATTCATGCTTCTTTATTTGATTATAGGTTTTTCTTAATTTGAACTGCTCATTCTCTTGCCACTTACTATGTTCCATATATATCAAAATTCCACTTGGACAGTCACCTTCAGGTGATGGCAAGATCAGATTGGACAACAAGGGTATTGGATTTTTGACTTGGAAATGATAGGGAACTATTCCAAATAAGCTTAAGTATTCAAATAGCTGAACTATGTACTTATGAGGTTGTTCCAACCATCAGATTGCTGACGAAGGGCTTATGTCTGAAGCATCAATTTTCCTGCTCGGATGCTGGTTTACCTGCAGTGCTTTTCCAGCTACACACTCTTTACTTTGATCTCCAGCAGCTGCAATCCTCACTTTCTCCTGATCATCTCTGGTAGTCAGGTGAGTGGCTTGTAGGCTTGTAGCCTGCTTGGCTACATCAGGGTCCTCTTGCTCTTGTTGAGGATGCCAACTGGCCTCCACCATCCTCTTTCTGCAGCAGACCAAAACCTTCTGAAGATCCTTGTTGGGGATACCAAATGTACCCTAAATTTGTCCAGGCATATGAGTTACATTGTTAGCAATCTGAAGCTTTGCTCAATTATTGGTCATGTGACTCATTTTAGACCACTTTTCTTTATCAGCAGTAGAATTCCTTACAGGAATCATCAGCCATGTCAGCAGATGAACATCTGTCACTCTCATCTCCCCTCTGAAATTCAGCTCATTTATCTATGTTTGAGCCAAGGCTGTAGTGAGATCAGAAGCCCTGTAGAACCCAAACTGGACATCAATCAGCAGGTTATTGCTGAGCAAGTGCTGCTTGATAGGAGTATTGACCTTCTACCACTTCATTTTAGATAAAGTAGTCAGGCACGTGGTTGAATTATCAGTGGAGATTCATTTTGCAGACAGTATTTGTAACTCCATTAGATTCAAGATTGTTATGGGAAGGACAAGGATGGGCCTGAAATCAAAGGTCTAAGCTGGGGATTTTAATAAGATGAGATATGATTTGGCTAGAGTATGCTGGGAACATATACTTTTAGGTATATCTGTGTCAGAGTACTGGGACACAATCAAGGAGGAAATAGGGAGAGTACAGAGCCAACATGTTCCAATGAAGGTAAAGGATGGGATCAACAAATACAGTGAACCTTGCATATTGTGGGATATACAGGATTGGGTAAAGAGGAAAAGGAAGGTCTGTAACTGATATAGCGGGCTCAAAACAGAAGCCCTAGAGGAGTTTGGAATGTGCAAGGAGGAATTTAAAACTAAATTTGGAGAGGGAAAAGGGGGCACTAAATGATAATGGCAGGTAAAATAAAGGAAAATGGTAAATTATTTTACTTACACATTAAAGGATAAAACAAAAACTCAGGAAAGAGTAGAGCTCATTCAGGGCCACAGTAGTAATTTGTGTGTGGAGTCAGAGGATGTAGATAGGATTCTAAATAAATACTTTGTTTTGGCGAGAGAGACAATGTATAGGTAAAGAGGTCAGGCAAAAGGAGTGTGATATAATTTTTAAAATGAGCATAGGCAGAAAGTAGATTCTGAGTGTTTGCAGGCTTAAAAGTAGATAAATCTCCTGGGCTGAATGAAATGTATTTCAGGAAGTTGAGTGAAGCAGGAAATAGCAGGGTTGCAATTATTTTCAATTCCTCACTGGTCACAGGAAGGTACCAGAAGACTGGATGACAGCCAACATCATACTATTATTCAACAAAGGTGCAAGGAATAAACCAGGAAACTACAGGCCAGTCTGTCTAACTTCAGTGACGGGGAAACTATTGGAAGTAATTCTGAATTAATATGCACTTGGAGAGGCAGGGATTAATCAAGAAGAGTCAAAATGATTTTGCAAAGGGGAGGTCATGGCTGATGAACTTAACTAGTCTCTTCTTTGGAAAATTCAGTCATGCAGATAAGGGCAAAGCACTTGATATAGTCCACTTGGACAACAGCAAGGATTTTGATAAGGTCCCATTTGGGACATTGATAGTGGAAGTAGAGAGTGAAGCTGTGTTTTTGTGACTGGAAGGCTGTGACCAGTGGGATCCCACAGGGAGCCCCATTCTATTTGTGGTATAAGTTAATCATTTAGACGGAATGTGGGGGGTGGGGTTGATCAGTAATTTTGTACATGATACAAAAGGCGGTGAGTTGTTTTCCTTGGAGTAGAGAACACGTGATTGAGATGCATAAAACTGAGGGGTACAGGTAGGGCAGATGGGAAGAGACATTTACTCTTGTGAAGGAATTCATGATTAGCGAGTGTGGATTTAAGATAAGGCCAGGAGATATAAAGGGCAAGTGAGGAAAACATTTTTTACCCAGCAGGTCATAGGAATCTGGAACTCACTGCCTGAAAGGGTGGTAAAGGCAGAAGCCTTTATTTAAGAAGTAAATAGATTAGTAATTGCAATGCTATAGCTGTGTACAAGGCTGTGGGCCAAGGGCTGGAAAATGAGATCGGGGTAGTTAGAAGCTTATTTTTGACAGGTGCAGACTCAATGGGCCGAAGGGCTCTTTTCTGTGCTGTAGATCTCTAAAATTCTAACCATCAGTAATCAGTTACTTACTGAACAGTATAAGTTAACTACTATGTTGTTTGACAAGAAATTAAGTAAGTAATCCTTTGACTATAAAACATTTTATGTTATCCTGGAACATAGACACCATCATATGAGCGCAAGTTTTTTTCCTTATTTGACAATAAGTTCCATCTACATTATTTCGATGTGTAAAAAAAAATCCCTAACATTCTGTAGAAAAGTGAATCGGCTGGTGATTATGGTTCATGTTTCAGATTTCCAGCATTTGTAGCATTTTGCTCTTATCATAATTAAACATCATGTGCAACGCAGTCACTTTTGTTTTTCTAATAAAACATTTTTACATTTATTTGAGTGATTTACAAGTATTTAAATAAATACTACCCAATGTCAAAAGTACTGGTCACAATATATGACTACTACAGAATTCCATTTTTGAACAATGTTCATAAACAAAATCAAATCCCTACATAATAAAAAAAATTAAAAACCAGATAATCATCTATTCGATTATTCAAAATATTTTTGTGACACATTTGAAAACCCCATATATTTAAATCTAAATAATAAATATTTCAAAATCTCTTGGAGAAATTGCTTGCTACCAGATCTTGGCTTGCCTTCTTTACTAATTAGTTGGCTGTGTTTCTGAACTCAGTTATGATTTCTTTATTATTACCAACAATCCTAATGCTTAGCCTGACCTGCTCCAGCACTGCCTGGTCTGTGCTGGTAGCCATCCAGTGTCATAGACTCTTTTGAAGGGATAAGAATGCACTTTGAACCTGCCAAACCTGGATGGTTGGTAAAGGCTACTCTCTGATTGGTGGTAAAAGGTTTCTCCTCAAGTGAGGTCCACCTATGTTGGAGCAGTTATTTTTCCCCATTTTCAGACTGGGGTAGGTTAAAAAAACATGTATCTAATGTGCTCACTGTCTGTACAAGCAACATTACGGTTGGGCTTTGATTGCTGAAAAATGGGAGTGATGGCTCTAGAATGTAGAATAGTTTGGCCACTTCTAGTATATTTTGCCTTTTGACTTAGCTTCATGCTACGAGGACACTTCATATAAAATACAATAAACACACAAAATATCTGAAGTCGACTTGAGAAGAATGACTTTCCAGCAGTTCCTTGGATGCTGCCTGACCTGCTGCACTTTTCCAGCAACACATTTTCAGCTCTGATCTCCAGCATCTGCAGTCCTCACTTTTTCCCTTTGCAAATAATCAGTTTGACTTAAAAAAATCTAGATGCATATATGTGATTTTGAAAATGTTCCCATTAGCTTTAAATTTAAAAAAATGAAAAGTTTGTTTCCAGATATAACCATCTCACCTGCCTCTGGAATTTTCTCATCCCACGATCTGATTTTTCCAGTTCACACTTCAGCTCATCAACTGTAGCTTGCAGATCCAGTATTCTGGAAGAATGATCACAAAAAGTCATAAATAAAGTTACAATAAAAATTCCCAATCTCTCAGATGGACAGATTACAGATAGGAAGAATAAATTCATTTTTAAAAAATCAGTAATGCAAACAGGGCTTCTAGGACAAGGGAACATAATCTTACAATCGATTGCTGGTGAAACTTAGCACATCTGGTAGCAATTGTGGGAAGAAAGCAGAGTTAACATTTCAAGTCTAGTGACTCTTCATCAGAATGGTTAGCAGCTAGGAAACTGGTATTTATGCTGAAGATGAAGTTTGGGGGGGTGGGGGGGGAGGGTTTGGAGAGCTCAGTGGGTAGGTGCAGATGGAGAGAAGAGAGAGACAGAGACAGAGAGAGAAATGAATTCAGTTGGTGAACAAGGAGATTATGGATAGCAGGACAGGACAGAAGAACAGCTGAATAAGTAATAGTTAGAGCTACGAATAGGAGAAATTGGGTGACTGTGCTAAAAGCAACCCATGTCATAACTGGACCAGGTGTGGATAGATAAAAAAAAGGAAGGATAGTATTAGACCCTAAGTTATTGATTTGCTATTGAATCCGACAGGCTGCAGGATCCCCAAGTGTGAAATGATATGGCTGGAATACTGCAGCAGACCTGCCTTTGAAATGTTGGTGTGGATACACAGTGGTATGTTGGTATGGCAATTGAAAACTGGCGCACTCCTCCTCCATTCCCAATACCTCTTCACACCCCCATGGCATTTTCCCATGCAATCACATAGGTATAACACTTGTCCATTTACCTCCTCCCACCTCACCGTCCAAGGCCCAGACACACCTTCCAGGTGAAGCGGTGCTTTACCTGTACTTGTTTCAATTTGGTATACTGTATTCACTATTCACATTGTGGTCTCCTCGACACTGGGGCAATAAAATGCAGACTGGGTGATTTGCTTTGCACACCTTCATTCAGTCTGCAAAAATGACCCTAATCTTCCTGTTGCCTGCCACTTTAACACACTACCATGTTCCCACACCAACATCTCTATGGCAGGGCTGCTGCAATGTTCCAGCAAGCCTCAGTGAAAGTTCAAAGAATAATGTCTGATTTTCTGATTGGGAACCCACAGCCTCTAGGACTCAACATCAACTCTGCTTTCTTCTCACAGATTCTGGCAGGCCTGCTAAGATTCCCCAGCAATTTCTATTTTTGTTATAGATCTCCAGCATCTGCAGTTCTTTACTTCATCTTACAATTGATGCTGGGTCAGTTAGTAAAGTTTCCATTAAATAGGTAGCTGAAATGAGAAATTCTCCTTCAGTATTGAAATTGTTATTGAAACACCCTTTGTCAACAACACGAAAATAATAATTTTTCAGCCCTCCTCCATTCCGTAGAAAAGGCTGTGGGCTTGGAAATATTGACTGTTTACCTCTCTCCATAAACATTAGCATGCCTGCTATATTTCCCGAGCATTTTCCATTTTCACAGATGAAAATGGTATCAGGCAAGGGTACAGGCATAATGAATTAAAGGCATGCAGATTGATGTGAGGTATTCATCTAATTTGATCTCTTGAATGGAATAGGATGTGGGGTTGAATTGTCTTACCCCAATGTTAGAATTATTCGGAGGCCAATGTCTGAAACAATGAATTGTGGTACGACCATACCACAAATATTTGAAATCAAATCAAACTAAACCATTGAAATGTGAGCAAATGGGTATCTTGGCAGTTTTTAAATTAACTTTAAAATATATGCTTGCATATTTATACATTGAGATTTTAATGTCAAAAAAAATAGAAAAAGCATTATACATAACATTAAAAAAAAACATAGAGTCATAGAGCACAAAAAACAGACTCTTTGGGCCAACTCATCCATGCCAACCAGTTTTCTCAAACAAAACTAGTCCCATTTGACTTCTTTTGGCCCATATCCCTCTAAACATTTCCTATTCATATACACATCCAAGTGTCTTTTAAATGTTGAAACTGTACCTACATCTACTCCTTGACGCCAAATTTGGTAAGATATTACAGGTTGTCACTTTCACCTCACCTCTAGACTTCAGTTGTGTCTAAATTTGGAACAAGGTTACTATGTAGTCTGGAGCCATGCGTGGGTTACTGGGGAGCACCTGATGCTTAATCGTACTACTAATATTGCAAATACTGTGTATATGAGTGTGTATATATATGCATGCTCTGATGGACAATATTAATTGGGATATGAGGACCTCATGGTGTAATCGTAGTGTTCCTGCCACTGGATCAGAAGACCTGTTTTATGACCCATCTCACTCAAGATGTGCCAGAACACATCCAAATAATGGATTTTAAATAATTATAAGAACCAGTTTCCAAGGGCAGGAGGCCCATCTTTAGAAAGTAATGGTAGAAACAGGGCGATAGTTGAGGCTGTTCTTGTGACTGGAAGTCCGTGTCCAGTGGGATCCTACAGAGATTAGTTTTGGGGTCTTTGCTGCTTGTGGTGTATATAGATGATTTAGACTTGAATGTAGGAGGACTGATGTTAGATGATACAAAAATTGGTGGGGTGGTAAATTGTGAGAAGGATAGCCTTAGATTACAGAAGGATAGATTGCCTGATGATTGGCAAATAGAATTCAATATGGATAAGTACAAAGTGATGCATTTGGGCAAGACAAACAAGTCAAGGGAATACATGATCAACTCCCCCACCCCAGAGAAAAAAACTTTGTCTATTTATCCTATCCATGCCCTCATAATTTTGTAAATCTCTATAAGGTCACTCCTCAGCCTCCGACGCCCCAGGGAAAACAGCCCAGCCTGTTCAGACTCTCCCTATAGCTCAAATCCTCCAACCCTGGCAACTTCCTTGTAAATCTTTTCTGAACCCTTTCAAGTTTCACAACATCTTTCCGATAGGAAGGAGACCAGAATTGCATGCAATATTCCAACGGTGGCCTAACCAATGTCCCGTACAGCCACAACATGACCTCCCAACTCCTGTACTCAATACTCTGACCTATAAAAGAAAGCATATCAAACGCCTTCTTCACTATCCTATCTACTCCACTTTCAAGGAGCTATGAATCTGCACTCCAAGGACTTTGTTCAGCAACACTCTCTAGGACCTTACCATTGCTAGGATTTGCTTTCCCAAAAAGCAGCACCTCGCATTTATCTGAATTAAACTCCATCTGCCACTTCTCAGCCCATTGGCTCATCTGATCAAGATCCCGTTGTAATCTCAGGTAACCTTCTTTGCTATCCACTGCACACCAATCCTTGTGGCACTCCACTGGTCATAGGCCTCCAGTCTGAAAACCAACCCTCCACCACCACCCCTTGTCTTCTACCTTTGAGCTAGTTCTGTATCCAAATGGCTAGTTCTCCCTGTATTCTGTGAGACCTAACCTTGCTAACCAGTCTCCCATAGGGAACCTTGCAAACGCCTTACTGAAGTCCATACAGATCATATCTGCGGCTCTGCCCTCATCAATCCTCTTTGTCCAGAACTAGAGGGCATAAGTTTAGGGTGAGAGGGGAAAAATAAAGAAGAGACTTAAGGAGCAACTTTTTCAAGCAGAGGGTGGTACGTGTATGGAATGAGCTGCCAGAGGATGTGGTGGAGGCTGATACAATTGCAACAGTTAAGAGGTATTTGGATGGGTAAATGAATAGGGATGGTTTGGAGGGACATGGGGCGGGTGCTGGCAGGTGGGACTATATTGGGTTGGGACATCTGGTCAGCATGAACGGGTTGGACCAAAGGGTCTGTTTCCATGCTGTACATCTCTATGACTCTATCAGTTGCTACCTGAAGAAACACAGAAGATCAGAGGGACCTTTATATGCATGTCCACTAGCCCTTTAACATAACAATACAGGTAGATAAAATGGTTTAGAAGCCATATACGATATTTTCCTTTATTAGCTGAGGTATGAAGCTTAACAGCAGGGAGATTATGCTGAATCTGAACATAACGTCTAGGGTATTATCTTCGGTTCTACTTTCCACATTAAAGGAGGGATGTGATTGTAATGGAGACAGCATGGAGAAGATTTACCAGAACATTGCCCAGGCTAAAGTGTTTTAATCATGAAGAGAGATTGAACAGATTAGCAGTGTTTTCCTTGAAGCAGAGAAAACTGAGGGGTTACATAGTTGAAATATATATAAAATTCAGCAGAGGTATAGATGGGGTAGATAAGAATACATATTTCCCCATGGTGGAAGGATGAATAACCAAGGGACATTCATTCCAGGTAAGGGCCAGGAGATTTATACGGGATATGAGAAAAGATTTTTTTTTCACCTAGAAAATGTAGGCATCTGGAACTCACTGCTTCAAAAAGTGGTAGAGGCAGAAACCGTCATAACATTTAAGTATTTCAATGGGAACTGTGATGCTAAGACTGAAAATCAAGTGCTGGAAAATGGGATTGGAATAGGGAGATGCTTGTTTTTGAGTGGAACGGACTTGACAGCCTGAAAGGTCTTTTTCTATGCTGATGATCTCTATGAGTCTATCATTAATGAGTAGTCTGCGCTTATGCTATACTGAACATTGTGAATAAATCAGTGTGGAAGACAGGTTGGGACATCTGGTCGGCATGAACGGGTTGGACCAAAGGGTCTGTTTTCTTTCTTCACCAAACAGCTGTCTACTACACTACCACTAACTGTGTCCATTTTATTACTGATGAATTGAAGTTAGTTAGTCAGGTAGTAATTAATCAGATTCTATCTGCCCACTTTGCAGTCAGTGCCAGCCAATTTTGCAATTAGGCAAGTGCTGATAGGTATCTTCAAAACACCTCTTGACACTTATATGATTTATTCTGGAGTACAGTTACACAAAAGCATCAGTGTAATTGTGCAAACAGATGCCTACTAATGGGATGTGGGGTGAAATTTAAGGATTAAATTGAAGGGAAGTACAAAAATTCAGAAAATAAATGAGCGCGCAGAGGTGCAGGGTAGTGAAGGGACAAACAATAATCAAAGTGTGACAGACAGAGGTTGGAAATTAGAAACAGAGAAATTAATTATGATTAAAAAGTCAAAGCTTAAGGACCTTTATCTGAATTCATGCAGCATTTGCAACAAGATAGATGGGTTGATGGAACAAGTATAAATAAAATAATATGACTTGATGGCTACTATGGAGATGTGGTTATAGGGTGATCAAGACTGGAAAATCATTATTCAAGGATATTTGTGTTCCAGAAGTTAGGCAAGAGAGAAAGGAAAGTGGGGTAGCTTTGATCATCAAGAAAGTTATCAGTGTAACAGGTGTAGCAGGTCATGATGTGGAATCAGTTTGTGTAGAAATAAGGAATGGCAAGGGTTGGAAATCACTGGTGGGAATTGTCTATAGGCCCCTGAAACATTACTATACTGTAGGACAATATATAAATTGGGAAATAATGGGGCAGTGTAAGAAGGGCTCTACATTTGCCACAGATAATTTTAATCTGAACATTGTCTTGAAAAGTCAGATGGGTAGTGGTGACAGGGAAGACCAATTTCTAGAATGTATTGGGAACTGCATTTTAGAACAGTATGTAACAGAACTTACTCAGGCACAGGTTATTTTAGGTCTAGCAATGTGCAAAGTACGAGGATTGACAAGAGATTTCGTAATTAGGGATCGATTAGGCAGGTAGCAATCAAAACATACTAGAATTTCAATTTTAGTTTGAGGGAGATCAATTCAGGTCTCAATCCAATGTTCTCAACTTAAATAAGGGAAATTACAGAGCCATGAAGGAACAATTGGGAAAATAGTCAAAGGCGAAAAACATTGGGTGAGCAGTGGCAAACTTTTTAAACAGATTTCATAATGCTCAATGAAAAAATTACATTCAAAAAGAAGAACTTGACCTGTAATTAACAGCAATCAGAAACAGTATCCAATCAGAAACTAAGACTTACAAAGTGAAGTAAAATTATAAAGGTCATGCACTTCAGTAGGAAGAATCAAAGGCAGACTATTTTTTAAATTCACTCATGGGTCATAGGCATCACTGGTTGGACAGCATTTACTGCTCATCCCTAGATGCCCTTGAGAAGTTGCTGATGAGGTGCTTTCAAGAAACACTGCAGTCCACATGCAGTAGACTGACCTACAATGCCCTCAGGCATTGTGCTAGGTATGACTCCAACACTGGAGAGTCTTCCCCAACACCAGCTGATTCTAGTTTTGCTTGGGGTCCTTGATACTGCACTTGATCGAATGCATTTTTGATGTCAAAAAATATCACTCATCTCAACTCTGGAATTCAGCTTTTATTAATATTTGAAAACAGGCTATAATTAGGTCAGTAGCCAAATGGCCGTGGTGGATCCCAAACTGGGCATTACTGAGCAGGAGCATCTTGATAGCATCATTGATGACAATTTCAATCAGTTTACAGATGCTCGAGAGTAGATTGATGGGGTGGTAATTGGCTGGGTTGGATTTGTCCTGTCTTCTGTGTACAGGACATACCTCAGCAATTTTTCACATCGTCAAGTAGATGACAGTTTTGTAACTGTACTGAAACTGCTTGGTTGGGGGAATGGCAAGTTCTGGCGCACAAGTCTTCAGTATTAATGCCAAATGTTGTCAGGGCCCATAGCCTTTGCATTACCCAGTACCTCCGCCATTTGTTGACATCACATGAAGTGAATCCAATTCGCTGAAGACTGGTATCTGTGATGCTGGCAACCACTAGATGAGGCTGAGATGGATCATCCACGGCTGAACATTGCTGCGAATATTTCAGCATTATCTTTTGCACTAATGTCACTGAGGATGGGGCTACTCCAGTGAGTTGTTTAATTGTCCACCATCATATACAAATGGATGTGGCAGGATTGCAGAGCTTAGATCTGATCTGGTGGAATCACTGTTTATTACTTGCTGTTTGACACACAATTAGTCTTATTTGGTCACTTCACTAGATTAACATCTCATGTTTAGAGTTCTCTGGTGTTGTTCCTGTCATGCATCCAGCATTTTCCATTGAATCAGGTCAATTCCTGCTTGATGGCACTAGTAAAATGAGGATATGCCTTGCCATGAGGATGCAGATTGTGCGGGAGTAGAATACTGCTGCTACTGATAGCCCAGTGACTCACAGATGCCCAATCTTGAGTTGTGAGATCTGATCAAAGTCTGTCCCATTTAGCATGGTGACAGTGCCATGTAACAGAATGGAGATTATTCTCAATGTGAAGGCGGATTTGTCTCCACAAGGGCTATGTGGTGGTCACTCTTAATGATAGAATTGTAGACAGACACATTTTCAGGCAGCAGATTGGCAAGGAGAGGGTCAAGTATGTTTTTCCCTTTGTTGATTCCTCACTACCACTATAGACCCAGCCAAGCCATCTAAGATAGTGAACATTGAAATCCTCCATCCAAAATATATTTTACAGCCTTGCCACCCTCAGTGCATTCTCAAAGTGCTCAACATTGTCATACTTATAGAATTATACCTTGCAGATAATGTCAGGCTGTTGCTTGACTAGTCTATGAATCAGTTTTATCAATTTTGGCACGAGCCCCCAGATGTTAGTGCAGTGAACTATGCAGGGTTGACAGATGTCTTTTCTGTTGCCGAGGTCTGGTTTCGTTTCTTTGTCTTTGCAGTGTTTGATACAACTGAATGCTTGCTAGGTCATTTCAGAGTGTAATTGAGAATCAACTACATTGTTGTGGGTCTAGGAATCATATGTAAGCTAGACCTGGTGAGGATGGCAGATTTCCTTCCCTGAAGGATGTTAGTGAGCCAGATGGGTTTTTCCTGACAATTGACAACGGTTTCAAGGTCATCAGTAGATTCTTCATTGAATTCAAATTCCATCCACTGCTATGACAGGATTCAAACCTGGGTCCCCAGAAAATTAGATGAGTCTTTGGATTAATAGTCAAGTGATAATACCACTAGGTCATCATCTCCTATTGTTTAAATAGAAAGAGACTTAAAAAAAAGTGCAACACAAAGCAATCTATGTGTAACTGTACAGGAAACTCAAGGATCTAATATGCAGATATGGCAAGTAAGAAGGTAAATGGAATTTTGAACTTAATTGCTAGGGAGATGGGAATTTAAAAACAGGAAAGTATAAGGTGCAGGTTTGCTTGCTGAGCTGTAAGTTTGATATCCAGACGTTTCATTACCTGGCTAGGCAACATCATCAGTGGTGACCTCCAAGTGGAGCAAAGCAAAGCTGTTGTCTCCTGCTTTCTATTTATATGTTTGTCCTGGATGGGGTTCCTGGGGTTTGTGGTGATGTCATTTCCTGTTCATTTTCTGAGGGGTTGATAGATGGTATCCAGATCTATGTGTTTGTTTATGGCATTGTGGTTGGAGTGCCAGGCCTCTAGAAATTCTCTGGCATGTCTTTGCTTAGCCTGTCCCAGGATAGATGTGTTGTCCCAGTCGAAATGGTGGGTTTTTTTTCCTCCATGTGTAGGGCTACGAGGGAGAGAGGGTCGTGTCTTTTTGTGGCTAGCTGGTGTTCGTGTATCCTGGTGGCTAACTTTCTTCCTGCTTGTCCTATGTAGTGTTTATGGCAGTCCTTGCATGGAATTTTGTAGACGACATTGGTTTTGTTCATGGGCTGTACTGGGTCTTATAAATTTGTTAGTTTTTGTTTGAGAGTGTTGGTGGGTTTGTGGGCTACTAGAATTCTGAGGGGTCTTGGTAGTCTGGCTGTCATTTCTGAATCTTCTTTGATGTATGGCAAGGTGGTTAGGGTTTCTGGCGATGTCTGGTCTGCTTGTCGTGGTTTGTTCTTGAGGAATCTGTGGACTGTATTTTTTGAGTATCCGTTCTTCTTGAATACATTGCATAGGTGGTTCTCCTCTGTTTTCCGAATTTAGTCTGTGCTAAAGAGTGAGGTGGCTCATTGGAATAGTGTTCTGATAGCTTCGTTTGTGTGTGTTGGGATGGTTGCTGGTGTAGTTAAGTATTTGGTCAGTGTTTGGTCAGTATACACTGAGGAAAGAAACCACCATTTCAACTGGGACAACACATCTATCCTGGGACAGGCTAAACAAAGACATGCCAGAGAATTCCTGGAAGCCTGGCACTCCAACCACAACACCATAAACAAACACATAGATCTAGGTACCATCTATCAACCCCTCAGAAAGCGAACAGTAAATGACATCACCACAACCCCAGGAACCCCATCCAGGAGAAAGATATAAATAGAAAGCAGGAGATAACAGCTTCGCTTCACTTGGAGGTCGCCACTGATGACGTTACCTAGCCAGGTAATGAAACGTCTGGATATCAAACCTACAGCTCAGCGAGCAAACCTACACCCTAAACCTCAACCTGAGCTACAAACCTTCACAAACCCTGCACAGGAAAGCATTGTTATATCTGTACAAATGGTGATGAGGCTGCACCTGAACACTTTTGGTCTTGCACTTAAGAAAGTATTTATTGAAATTGAAGGATGCTCAAAAGAGATTCTCTAAGTTGATTTCTGGGTTGCAAGGACAGCTTTATCAAGAACAGCTAAACAGGTTAGGCCTTTACTCATTAGATGTTAGAAGGGGTGATCTTATTGAAACACACAGCATTATAACTGGTTTGACAGGGTAGAAATTGTGATGATAGTGGGGAAGCATGAAGTAGGGGAACACAGTTACAGAATAAGAGATCACTAATTTAAAACTGGAATTTCTTCACCCAGAAGGTAGTGAATATCTGAAATGTGCTACCCAAAAGAGCTATGGAGATTCTTTCACTGCAAGTCTTTAAAGAGAGGTAGGCAGATTTTTGAAATATCAGGGAGTCAATACCAGAGCTATGCTCAGCTGGTATAAGACAGGAGTTTAGGCCTAGGGTAAATCTTGTTGAATGATGGGGCAAGATTAATGGGCTGAATGCTGTACTCCTGTTCCTATTTCTTATGTTGCTCTTCTCTATTATTGATCTCAACCATATGAAACAATGATCAAACTTACTCAAAAATTACACCACAAACACTTAATTCTCTCGACTTAATCTAACAATACCTTTTTTCTATTGGACTGAGAACATGCACAAAGAGTTCAGAAATTCTTCCCACTTACCATTAAGATGATTTCAATCAACATAGCTAACTTAATTCCCCCAATGTCATCATTCTATAATTCTTGCACAACTCTGTTTGTTTTCTGCAGTATTACTGCTCATTACTTGTAGTCCTAAGGACTAAGATCAGAGAAAATCTACCGGCATAGAAATACCAAAAACATAACAATGTAATTTAGAAATTACTTATCTTCTTGAAAGCATCTATTAATTAATGTTGCTTTCAACAATTTGTAATTCTTTTTTCTCCATCTTGTAATGATACTGTGGTTTTAATTGTTGTGTTTTGTTCTAGTTTCTTGAAGACAGCGATTGTGGGACAGGTGCAGAGCAATCTGAGGATAAACAACTTGTGAAGCCTTGGATTTTTTTCCTAAAGTCAGAACAATAGAAGCAGCCTGAATGGGTGTGATCAAGCTCCCACCCACAGAAACAGGATTGTTAGTTTTAACATTCAACAGAATGTGCTGGGGTTATAAAAACCTATCACATCTCTCTGTGCTACAGCTGAAAACTGGAGTTCTTTTCCTGGATTGTCTGTTCTTTTCTCACTTTCTTCTGTTAGGGCTATTCTTTCCTTTCCTTTCTCTCTTTCAGAGCTAGTCTCTCTTTCTATTCTTCTTCTGCTTTCAATCGTAATTGAAACTGTTTCATTTCCTTTTCATGTTCAAGCTGCTTCATTTTCAATTGAATTTTAGCCATTTCCAAAGATTCCTGGCAATTGTAAAAGCTGCAGAATTGCCACAACCATTTTCCCTTTTCTCACAGACAGAGACAACTCCAACTCCAGCTTGTTTGCCAATTTGGAAAGCTGTGCCTTGCTCACTTTCTCTCAAACTCCAGAAGTGACTTCTTCTAACCCCAGGAAACTCTTAGTGACTAAGAGAGCCATTATTACATAAGGCACACTGTTTAAACCAACCGAGTTCAACACTCAAAATAAAAGACACTAAACACTTGCTGCCTTTGAGTCCAATAATCTGAAACCCAATTTGGAATTAGAGATTCTGATCCAGGCAACCCCAAATTTGTTATGGACCAGACCAAATCCCCTCAATATATTAAGAAGGAAGCCTAGACTTTAAATTTTTCTTTTTATAAGGTAAATATGAGATGCTGTGTTCCAGATGCAATTCGAATGGCCAAACTACTCAATGTTAAGCAAATCACAATTTGTTCAAACACTATAGATAAAATAGACCAAAATAAAGAGGAAATTGGAATAACTTAACTCTATTGGAAGATTCAACAGAATTAAGATGATTGAAACCAGGCCTAGGTAGATCCCATTGAGTATGAGATCCTTGATTGGGGCTGTTAACCTGGGCCAACCAGGGAGGCCTGGCTTACAAATGTAAACAGGAGATTAAGAAGGTCTCCTCTGTCTAGGAACTGGATTTGAACTGGGTGGTCAGAGCCCATGTATTGTACACATGTAAATAAAGGGTGACTTGACGAAGGGATACTGGCCATTGTGCAATTATTTCAAGAATAACAGATTATTTCACTAATAAACAGTAACTGGTATAATACAGTAATATCCCATAAACACACCCTTGTCAAAAGGCAAATTCAGAAAACAGAATTGCCTTGCATGCAGTTTTCTGATTCAGGAGGAAAGAACATCAAAAGACAATTGTGAAAGGCAGAGAGCTCCAGCTTTTAACTGTAGCAGAGAGAGAGATGTGCCAGTTTTTCACAATCCCAACAGCTCCTGCTAAACGCTAAAACTGAAATCCTGATTCAGTGGTGGGAGCTTGAATATACCCATTCAGGCTGCTTCTATTATTCCAACATTTTTTTAAAAATTCAAGATTTCACAAGTTGTTTATCTTCTCATAAACTGCTCAGTACCTGTCCCCCAATCTCTAAAAGAAACCAAGTCAAAATATACCTCTTAAACCACAGTATCATTAACAATTTATATTCACATTGTTCTGCCACTACCCTGTATAACTTTTACCAGAAAGTCATTTCTGAAGAATCCACTTTGCTGGGCTGCTCTTTTTGCACTGAGCCCATGTACGCTTAGAATCCTTAATTTTGCACTTGGAAATATGCTTATCCATTTTTGTCTAATACGTATTATTGAAGTTTTGATCCAAAAAAATTATCTTGGACAACCATAGGCTCCAGTTTAAACCTTTTTTCTAATTTCTTATTCTCCTCCTTAATAATAAACGTGAAATTTCTCTATAAATTCAGCTGATCTGTTCAGTTACGAATTATAAATACCTATTATCAGCCACACTCAAGAGGTCCATGAAATAAGGATCTTCCGTATGAATTTGTGGTGCTGATGCAATTTCAGATGGAGGAATTGGCTGATCGATTTGCATTCGTTGTCGACGGAATGGTATTGTGCGCTTTCTACCACCTGCATAAGGAAAATGGAGTTTTGATTTGCAATCAATCTGAATCTTTGAGATTTACTTTCAATATCCATTTCTTATCCTATTGTGCTATACATACGTTCCATGTTGATCACTGCACTATGATTTATTTGTCAAACCCTATTCCACTAATTTAAGGTGCAGCTTTGAAATAACCTTGTTTAAACAAAATAAACTACTCCAACACTGATTGCTCTTAACATCTCTACATTTTGACAACATTCTGCTTCCAGCATCAGTAATCTTCCTCCATGCAGGTGTATACAAAATTCTTGGTAACTGGTTGACACAGGTCTATTTGTTCTATGATGTCATTTTGTGACTTAACCTTCTGTGATGCAATATTATTTCCTGAGCATTAACATGACATTGATGTGATTGTGATGGTGTCACTGAAACCTCATATTTGTTTGTTTTCTGATTCATATACAGCGAAATCATGAGGAGTTAAATTTGGACACCTGAACCCCAGTTTTGATAAAGCCGTCAGCCATTGTCAGTAGAATAGAAATCGCATTTAAGGATGCTGATTGTAAGGTCAAGTTTTGGGTGGTAGTTCTGGCATAACCAAACTTGTACACGCTTACCTCTGACCCCACCAACTAACGTGATTAGACTTAGGACACTTTAGAGCATAGTCATCATTCAACACAATGCTCTCTGTGTGAAAGGGCATTCAAGCCTTGCAAGTACAGCTAAACTGTAAGCAAGTTAGAAGTGCAATTGACTGGAGGTAAAGCAAATTAAAACAGCAAATAAAAAAAACATGGCACAAAGCAAACAGCACACATCGCTAAAGAGTGCCAGATTTCACCATGCATTTGTTAACCATTCCTAACCACAAGGTGAAGAGCTTGGAACATGTTAACATTCCTTCCAGCAAAGATGCTGGTGAGAACAACTGGCTATCTCATCATCAAATCTGCCCTGCTAACATTCTTCAAGAACACTCTCAGCTCTGCTCCAATCTTGTAGGAAGGATGCTTTGTCTTGGCAGAGAGCCTGGGCCACATTGAGTTCACTTGCACCAATGGATAGCTGGACCAGTACAAGAATTTCCAGCATTTTTGAAGCATGAATCAGGAAAGCTGATAAAATGTATTAACTGAAGGAAATGAAAATTATCATCATTACAAGCAAGAGCCTACACACCCTGAAAACCCACTATCTACAGCAGCTAATCTCTCAGGTTTGAGGGCCAGCGAAAAGAAGCAGAAGTATAATTCAATTTTTGTTTCTCTTTATTTATTCCTGGGATGAGGGCATTGCTGGCCAGAAGGAACCATTTATTGCCCATCTCCAATTGGTCAGGGAGCAGTTGAGAGTCAACCACACGGCTACGGGTCTGGAATCACATGTAGGCCACACCAGATAGGGCTGAGAAACGGGAGGCTGGAAGAACACAGCAAGCCAGGTAGCAGAGGTAGAGAAGTCAACATTTCAGACACCTGAAACGCTGACTTCTCCACCTCCTGATGCTGCCTGGCTTGTTGTGTTCTTCCAGCCTCCTGTTTATCTACCTTGGATTCCAGCATCTGCAGTTTTTTTTGTCTCAGACCAGGTAAAGCTGGCAGTTTCCTTCCCTAAAGGACGTTAGTGAACCAGATGGATTTTTCTGACAAACAACAATGGATTCATGTCGTCATTAGATTGTTTGATTCCAGTTATTTATTGAAATAATAGTTTAGAGACTATATTTGTGATGAGGAACTTGTCAAAGTTGTGATGGAAAGCACAATTGCAACGACTTCCACCATGCAGGGTTCAAATGACTGTTCAAGATGGATAAAATGGGGAGGATCAGGGTCAGGCCAATCAATTTGATCACAAATCTCCTTTTAGTAGCCTGTGAAACTAGTATGAAAATCCCAACAAAGACAATTAATGAATCTGACATTGATGTGTACAACATCATAAACTGCACAATGGGAACTGACTGATAAGGCAATCATAGCTGCAATACATTCTTTAACCAAGGAGCCCAATGACTCTTTTGCTCACTGATCCACCTACTTTCCTAAATAAAGCTACATTGATGGCATGGCAGACCGCAACACAGCCATCTAAAGATGGTACATTAAGGTGAGAAGAACACAGATTTTCCAAATCAAATTCCCAACATTTTATAATGTCTTTTAATTTACAAGATCAGTCCATTGTAAGGTGTGCATAAATTGCACATAAAGACATTTTTCATGTATTTAATGTTTTAGCATGTTTTCATTTAATATGGTATTTTGACCTGGAACATGTTTGTAGACAAATTGGGTTACATTCAGGCCTCCTCAGCTACCTTGAAACCCCTTTAACACAATCTGCTGGGTTAAAATCCTGCCATTTGACTCATCATAATTTTACTTGGAAGTGAAACAAGAAAATTCTTCACAAATAAAATGCACTTTGAAAGGCCTAAATTAATTGCACAATGGAACTTAATTAAATTTCTGGAAATCTTTTTAAGTAGTAAATTACATTACTTTTTTTTGTACTTTCTCCATTTCAATATGCCAAAACTCTTTAAAATTTTAAATGGTATTTAACGCCTTAGTGATTTTCACTCTTAGAAATATCAAGCTGTTCACACACACCACCTCAACACAGCTGGATTTGAGTTGCTTCTTGTACAGTACCTAGATGCTGACTTCTGATAAAATGAATAAAACTAGTCATGGACTGAGAACAGACATCAAACAATGGAGGGCAGTGTAGATCCAAGATGTTAGCTCTACTCAATCTACACATTGATATTTAATCATCAATCCCATATATATATATATGAAAGAATATTTTCACTTACATTTCTCTATGGATAAGATTTTGCATTGTTACAATGAAAGACATATGACAGAGTTTACAATAGATTTCCCTATGTTTCTAGCCATAATTGTAATTCAGTATACTTTTGGTACATTCTACAATTGCCAAACAGCACAACTCTATTAAACAAATTACTTCAATACAATTATATTCATGTTTCCTTTGAAGAAAATAAACAAAACAATTCAAAGAGTAGTATTCTTACCTGGAGTTTGCACAACCGCTTGCAGGTTTTTCTCTTGTAATTGCTGGATCTTATCAGTCTTTGCTTTACTCTCCTTTTCCAGGCATCGCACTTTATGCACATACTGGTTATTTAAAAACTTCAAATCTGCAGTGTCATGTTCCAATTTTCTTATGGTGTGTTTTAAATCTTCAGGTTAAAGGAATAATAATTGTAATGAAACCACACTTTGTAGCACAATAGCCAGTCACGTTGGTCACAATACAAGAAATCCAGTGCAGAAATGGCCCAGTAATTTGTAACAATTAACCATTTATTCTGAAAACAGCACTTTGTTTTTAGTATGACAAACTATTAACCAAAATACTTCAAGAAGTGAGCGAGAAGAGCATGGGTACCAGAAGTTGCACACCAAGTCAAGGTAGCAAACCTTACTGTGGCCTCCGTCAAATAAACCAAGGTAGGTCAATGTCTTGTACTGCACCTGGACAGGAAGCAGCAAAGCATTTCACATGTAAATAGCTTCTCCAAAGGAAGGCAATGATCTGGAAGAGTTGGTAGTAATTTTTTGCCTACATGTACCTGAGGTTTTAAATTTGTATGGTTAGGTAACGAAGTGCACTAAACTGATAGAATGAGAGAAAATGTACTGCATAAAATTTCCTTGACCTTGATAACCTCATAGCATTTGCTCAATCCATTGCAATTGTACAGGAAAAGCAATAGACCATTTAATACTTCCAAACAACGGAGAGATCCCACTTCCCTCCGATGCCCCATCAGTCGACTCTCAATCATCAGCAAAAGAGATGAAAGAGATCATCAACAGCGCTACCAAATGGCACTTCCAAAACATCTCACTGACAGCTTGGTTTTTGCCAAGGCCAGATAGCTCCTGATCTTATTACAAAAACAGACAAAAGATATGACATCAAGAAGCCCTGAAAAAACTGGAGTCAATGGGAATCAGAGAGAGGTGGATTTCTCCATTGTTTGGAGTCACGCTGTCAGAAAGGAAGATGCTTGTGGTTGTTGCAGGTTAATTATCTCAGCTCAGCTCAGCACATCCCTGCATGAATTCCTCAGGGGTATATTCTAGGTACAATCATCTTCAGCTGCTTCACAATAACCTTCCCTCCATCATAATGTTGGAAGTGGGGACGTCACTAATGACTACACAATATTTCAAATCATTTGCAACACATCAGATACTGAAACAGTCCATATCCAAATGCAGCAAGACCTTGACTTGTATGATAAATAGCAAATAGCAGGCATGCATTCAAGTGGCTGGCAGTGATCATCTCCAACAAGAGGGAATTAAACTTTCGCTGCTTAATATTCAATGGCATTACCATTGCTGAATACGCACTACCAAAATCCTCGGAGTTATCATGAACCAATTAGAACAAGTACATAAACACTATGGCTACAAAAGCGATCAGAGCTCGGAATTCTGCATCTAATAGCTCATTTCATGTCTCTACAAGGCTTTTCCCCAATGCCACGATCTACAAGACACAAGCCAGGAATGTGATGGAATAATCCCCACGTGACTGGATGGGCACAGTTGCTACAGCCCGCAAGAAACTTGATACATCCAGGACAACACAGCCCACTAGATTTGCATCTCATCTAACACCATGCAGACTCATTTCCTTCACCAGCAAGGCACAGTGGCAGCAGCATGCTCCACCTCAATGTACAGTAGCAACTCCATGAACAACACCTATCAAATCCATAAACTCGACTACCTAGAAGGTCAAGGGCATCAGATGCATGGGAGCACAACCATCTGGAATTTCCTCTCCAAGATATACACCATCCTGACTTGGAACTATACACTATCCCTCACTGTCACTGGGTTGAGATTCTGGAACTCACTCCCTAACAGCATTATCAATGCCCTCATTCTCCAAGGGTAGCAGTGGTTCAATGTAGCTGACTACCAACCTCTCCATTAGGGATTAGGTAACAAATCCTGTTCGAGTCAGTGACATACACAATCCTTTGAATAAAAAAAAATGACTGTGTATATGCAATCATCTGTATTAATTTGTTAGGAATATTTTACAAGATTACATATTAAATAATATAAAGATTCGTATTTTAAACATTCAAAGGGTTACAACATCCTTTCATGTAGCATTTTTAGTATTAGAGAACATATGGAGGAAAGGGAGATGTTAAGTTTGTCTCTATGAATGAATAATAAATCATCGGAAAATCAAGGTCACAGATAAAGAATGATAAACCCCTAAGTCAAGAAAAGGATCATACTCTGGTCAGAGATTATTTGTCGCAATTCGAAGTACTAGGTAAAAGTTCAAAATTTAATAAATATACTTATGGTACTATAAGAAAGAATTTGAGTAAAAGGCCAAAACATAACAGACAAAACTTCAAATATATGCTGTCACGTATAGAAGAGTCCAAAGCTGTATTACAGTCTAAGAATTGAAAATTTTCCGACCTGTCCCTAGGTCAATGAATTCTCAACGTGGTAAGGACCTCACAGGCACCCAGGGTTGGATTTGCTTTGGATTGGGTCTCAAGAAAAGACATGTATTTGTCTCTTGGGTATTTGGAATATGTCCTCGAGATCTTTTGGAGTTGAGAACAGATTGCTTTATTTACATGACATTTTATAATTCAACATAATGTTAAGGAACTACTGTCACATTAGCAACTACTTGGTTGTGAATCACGAGCAGCGCTCTGTTCTGGACTGACATCCTTGTTACAGTGATAATCATGGGGAAACTCACACTTAATCTTAGAACAATACAAGCCTATTTTCCAGTTAAAATAGTACACTACTCCTATAGAAATTGGATCCATGACTCAAAATCCCTACATATTTCAATTCACTAATGCACAATGGCCATGTTTATATAATTTACACAATACAATTCAATACAGAACAGGAAAAGGCCCTCCTGCCCACCAAACCTGTACCGACTCATAATCCTTAGTTAGACCCGCTACTTATTGTCCATACCCGGTTTGTATCCCTCTGACCACCTCCCATTCATGTGTCTACCAAGACATGCCTTAAATATTACTAGCGTGCCTGCTTCCACCAACATTTTTTGGCAATGTATTCCAGGCACTCACCACCCTCTGTGTGAAAATCTTTCCCTGCACTTCTCTCCTAAACTTTCCCCCTCTTACCTTGAGCCTGTGGACTCTTGTACTTGACCTTTTCACCCTGGGAAAAAGCCTCTGACTATCCACCCTATTCATGCCTCTCATCATTTTGAAGACCTTTATCAAGTCGCCCTTCAGCCTCCAGCTTTGCAATGAAAACAATCCAAATTTATCACATATCTCCTCTTAACTAAAACTCTCCAAGAGGATGTGGGATTACTTGATCAGGTTCTGGAGATTTATCCATCTTTATGCTTTCTAAGACCTCCAGCACTTGTAATGTGAATTTTTTTTTAGAAACATCAATATTTATTTCCCGGAGTTCTCTGGTCTCCATTTCTTTCTCCACAATAAAAACTAATTTGAAATATTCATTTACTATCTCTCCTATCTCCTGAGAATCAACACAAAGATAGCGTTTTTGATCTTTGAGGGGACCTACTCGCTCCTTAGTTGCTCCTTTGCTCTTAATGTACTTGCAGAATCTCTTTGAAATTTTCTTAATCCTATCTGTCAACACTATCTCATGTTCCACCCTTTGTGTTCCTGATTTCCCTCTTAAGAATGCCCTTACACTCTTCATACTCTAAGAAATTCATATGATCCCATTGTCTACATCTAATAAATGATTATTTTTTATTCTTGACCATCTTTATTCATTCATTGTTCCCTCATCTTACCAGCCTTATCTTTCACTCAGACAGGAACATAATTCATTTGAACTCTCGTTATTCCACTTCTGAAAGCCTGCCACTTGTCAGTAGCCCCTTTATCTCTGAACAGTCTACTCCAGTCAACTTGATAGTTCCTCTAGAGTTAACTACTTCACAATACATTCCTGGCTGACTCCCACTTTTTCCGCTCTGCGCCTCATACCCTTATTTGTAGCAAATTTTGCTCACCCTAAATCAATGACCTCACGAATCTGGTTCAGCAACACTCCAGTTTCAAAATTCCCATCTTGTTTTCATAAACCTCCATAATTTCACCCATCTTCATTTCTGTAACTTCCTTTAGCACCACAAATCTCGGAAGTATCTGCACTCTTACAATTCTGACCATTTAATTGCCCCTCCATTGATAGCCAAGCTCTGGAATTCCCTCGCCACATTGCTCCACCTCTCTACCCACTTTTCCTCTGTTCAGACACTTCTTAAAAGCCTACCTCTTTGAGCAAGCTTCAACCATCTACGCTAATATTATGCAGCTTGATATCATATTTTGATTCATAATACTCCATGAGGCACCATGAGATACTTTATTATAATGAAAGTGCTTTAAAAATAGAGCATTGACATTGACAATTGACATTGAGAAGCGTGCCCTTAAAACCCACCTCACTGATCATACCTTGGTCACACTTCCCGAAAAAAATACTACTGCAGCTTTAGTTTGATATCTACCCTTATCTAATTAGCCTTTTCTTCATTATTCATAGTTTGTGGACATTGTTGGCTCAGGCCAGCATTTATTGTCCAACCCTTGTAGTCCTTGAGAAGGTGGCAGTGAACAGCCTTCTTGAAATGCTGCAATCCATTTATGGCACCTTCGACTTTTGCTTTGTTAAAGGTGTAATTTAATTGCAAATTGTGCAAGGTATATTTAAAAATACAAGAAGACAAAATTAACCTCATTTATTTACAAATTAAACATTAATATTATTTATATCACTGTTTCAAGAATTTGCGACAAGTTACACACATATCTCATGAATACCTTTGACATGTAGATCTGACTGTTCCTTTAACCTCAGTAATTCCTGATGGAGCTTGTTATTCTCTTGGACAAGACGTGCATTTTCAGTTCTGTATGGTTCAAGTACAGAGTCCAAGTTCTTGCTCTCTTTCTCCGTTTTTCCAGATGACAGCTTGGCATTGCGAAGGCTTTCTGTTGTGTGCACCAAATCACTGCAACACATTAATTTTTTTAGAACATGGCAAAAGTGATGGGGAAATGTGCTAAACTCAATTAGTGGTAACTTCTCAAAAATTTACAAAATGCAAGAGATTTATTTTTATGTTTAGTTATTTCACCAAAGGCACAAATATTAATTTGATTTCATTTTTAACTACAAGTGCCCAAAAATGCACTTGTGAGAACTAACCAATAGGTGGGAGTAGTCAACCTTTTGCAGGAGGGGACCACATCAACGTGTTAGAAAGAGTGATGCATGAAAACTATATATTGTGTTTAATTTCAGGTTCATTCTCAAGAATTTAAACAAAAGCAGAGTGTTACCAACGTTATGTTGGCCACCAGCATCTTTACATATGCACATAGTTCCAGTAATGTCAACAAAAATAATTCCCTCTGAAGTGCTTGCCACTTCTATGTGCAGCAATTCCATTTGCATTATCTTTAAAGCATTCATGAAATAGGAAAAAAATGGGGCCTGGCAGATTTGACCCATTTGAACCAATTTATTTCCCTGGATTATAGGTGCTGAGCGTTTGCATACACTTATCTGCTTCTTCATACATGTTACAGTTAGCAGAAGGGGCAGAAAACTGCACAGGCTGGATTTGAAATCAATGGTACAAGAGTGAATGATCATGTTATTCATTGAGTCCTTTAACAGATATCACAATCTGTTTGGGATGGACCGGAGTTTGCAACTTGCCCGGAATTTTGAAGCAAGTATTTCTCACTACTTATTCAGGGAATTTTATCTGGTCAGGATCCTTAAGAAAGACAGCAGAAACTTAACAGATAATTATAGAAAAAACAGTGACTGTTTGTCTCCACCAGATGGTGATTCCAATTGTCAGAATAAATGTTGCCTCAGGTGATAACTACCTACTGACATGTGACTTCTTTCATATATATAAAAAAGCAAAGATCAAAAACAGGCTTTATCATCCCAGGAATCTAACTCAGATCATAACATAAAATGTTTTACTTATATAAGAAATGGCTCTTTTCTGAGCTTTAAAGCTGAACACCACAAAATCATGGTAGTATCATCTTTGTTCTAGTTAGCTGTTGTGGCATGTCAAACCTTTGTTAATGCTCATTCAATGGTCACTGTGCCACTTAGCGATGGTATTGACAATAAATATAGCCTTACAAAAACTCAGGACTAGGGTGCTGGTGATTTCATCATCCGAAGACATTTCCGTCACCTCCAAACAGACCCCGCCTCAGCAATATATTTCCCTCCCCACCCATTTCCACTTTCCGCAAAGACCGTTCTCTCCGTGACTACCTGGTCAGGTCCACGCCCCCCAACAACCCACCCTCCCTTCCTGGCACCCTCCCCTGTCACCGCAGGAATTGCAAAACCTGCGCCCCCACCTCCTCCTTCACCACCATCCAAGGCGCCAAAGGAGCCTTCCGCATCCAAAGTTTTACCTGCACATCCACCAATATCATTTATTGTATCCATTGCTCCCGATGCGGTCTCCTCTACATTGAGGAGACAGGACGCCTCCTAGCAGAGCGTTTTAGGGAACATCTCCAGGACACCCGCAACAATCAACCACACCGCCCTGTGGCCCAACGTTTCAATTCCCCCTCCCACTCTGCCGAGGACATGGAGGTCCTGGGCCTCCTTCACCACCGCTCCCTCACCACCTGATGCCTGGAGGAAGAGCGCCTCATCTTCCGCCTTGGAACACTTCAACCCCATGGCATCAATGTGGATTTCACCAGTTTCATCATTCCCCCTTCCCCCACCTCACCCCAGCTCCAGCCTTCCAGCTCAGCACTGTCCCCATGACTTGTCCTACCTGCCTATCTTCCTTTCCACCTATCCACTCCACCCTCCTCTCTGACCTATCACCTCCATCCCCACCCCTACTCACTCATTGTACTCTTTGCTACTTTCTCCCTATCCCCACTCCCTTCTCATTTATCTCTCCACTCTGCAGGCACCCTGCCTCTATTCCTGATGAAGGGCTTTTGCCCGAAACGTCGATGCTGCCTGTGCTGTACTTTTCCAGCACCACTCTTATCTAGACTTTGTCCACAGTGATCCCACGAACACACATTTAAAAGAAAACCAAAAAAAATCAAACATTTGTCCATTGTTTTGGAAACTTTGCATGGTGGCAAAAGTATGCAGTTCTGATATAACATGATGGTTGTGTTCCCCTATAGAAAATCGCGCGATGGAAAGCTGTCATTGAAAATTGCTATACCTGTTTAGTATATTCACATTATCCAAACAGTGTACACAATTCATTAATCGCTTTATAGCCAATTCGCTTTGACAAAACATATTATACAAGAATGACCTGTAATACAGCTGTTCCCCTAATAGAAGCCTCAATCCAAATTGGGTTCGCAATTGGACTCATAGTCAAACCTCCTCAGCCTCTCAGGCTGCACCCGCATTGAAGCCAAGGTGACACCCAGCTTTGACTTTGGTCTGTTTGTCTCAGTCTTGGAACTTACATTTGTTCTTCTCAAGACAATTTACAAGCCTGCAATAGCTTGTTAATTGTTAGAGCTGGGCGTCCCCATTGTTCGCCATCAGCTGATATGTGTGTGTGTGTGTGTGTGTGTGTGTGGGGTGGGGGGTGGGGGGGGGGCGGGGGGTGGAAAATAGGCAATTACTGTACATAGGAGGAAGGGCCTGGCAAAGTTTATTAATTGCTTTGAAATCCAATTTTGCTAATCTTAAAATTATTCATCCTTATTGAGTTTTACAAATTTAAAGTTAAAGATCTGGGAGGACTTGCGAACTCCAAAAGTTTGGGCTTCTCAGCAAAGCACAACTTTCGAATAGAAACATGGTGAAAGGCATTTCAAAAAACACCAAATGCTGTGCAGATGCAAGCTTAATAATTTTTATTGTAAATTTTGTAGTTTATCTTATACACTTTATTGCTAAAATAAGTCCTTAACTTGGAGGAGAATCAAAAAACACTCCTAATCATTGTTTTACCTTTTCCCTTTGGGTTTTTAGCAGCTCTTACCGAATGTTCATTTCTGATCGGTTATTTTTAAATGCCCTTGGTAGTTTTCCAAAAGAGCCTTATCTCCTTGTTGCTATATTTGATTGGTACACTGCAAATTTCTTCAACCCATTCTATGAATTTGAAATTTTAGCCTATCAAGTATAAGCTTGGAACAAAATTTACAGATAGCAAAATGTGACATTCAAGTGCACTAGGGAATGGGATTATATTTAGACTGGTCATAAAATTACAAACTTATTCATAATTTCCTGCCAATAATACCTATTAAATCAACGAAGCAAATTACAGTACAATGCTTTGAAATGCAACAAATATAGAGTTTTCTACCACAAAAGAAAATGCTCAGCTTGTCTAAAAAATTATGATAGAGCAACACAGAAATAAAAAAAACTTATTCATTTCTTTCCTTTAAATACCTGAAAAGCTTTTCCACCAATGGGAGAGTCTCGATCCCAAGGGGTTGCCTGTAGCCAAGTTGATCTAAACGTTTCCGCAGGTTTATAAACTTTCTCTCCGAGGTGGTGGTCATATTTAAGAAATGGTTTGCTATAAATTTATGTACGGTCCTAGATATTAAAACAAATAGGAAGTAGAATACAAAATGATAAAAATAGAAATAGGCATATCTTTAAGGAATATGAATCTCAAGGAGGCATTCCAGACCCTTGCCCAATTTCCCATAATCCAACCATTGGCCACAGAGAACTAAGAATCTGCAGCAAGGACATGACAACAAAGACCTTAGAACAAACAGAAATGTTCATACCACAATGGAAGATAATCACTGTGGAACTTTGGCACCTATAACCAATGAATATAAAATTCTGCAGGAAAGTCCAATTATTTGATCAACTCCTAAATTTGTATCAGGTTGGGTTGACCAGCACACTGTAAAGAGAGATTTGAGATTTTATGTTAAAATGAACTATCAAAAATAGGATTACATTGGCTGTTATGTAGATTACTGATATTATGAAGTAATGGGATTGAGAGATTTCAGTTATATGGGGCTGGAAGATCAAGCTTTTTTCACTACAGCAAAGAAAATTCAATGATGATGTGGTAATATAGGTCTTCAAGAATGGGAGAATTATAGTCAGGTCATAAGTGACCAAATATTTCCATTTATCAGCAAAGTAGTAAGAAGTATCAACGACCAACGATCATAACTCCAGATTACCCAAGCACAATAGTGCAATATCTAATATTTTAAAAGAGGCGATCCTGCCAAGAGAAACAAATTTAGAGACTATCTAGGGAGGAACCCTAAAAATGACATCTGAAGTGACCTAGGAAGCTTGAAGGGGAAACACTGCAATTTCCTTGGTGTATCATGGATTTTGAATGTAATAGGAGAAAAGACAGTATTCTGGGTGAGAGACAGATTTGCATTTTCCACTTTCAAGAATATTGAGGGATAGGGATAAACATCAAGTTTCAACACTGGTCTGATTGCGCTAATTGGCTGAGGTGTTCAAGTCTGCTAGCCTGGGGTCAGGATCAAATGCCACTGCGTTCTGAAGGTTCCAGCTGAAGAACCATCGACTAATCACCCTTGAGTTGGCTGTGAATTAATCTATTGCTTCACTGCTGGGTGTCAGGCAATAGGAAATGGAACTGAAAAGGTCTCGAGTGCTGGATCCCAGACAGCAACGCAGTTGACATGGGGAGAGAGAGAGAGAGAGAGAGAGAAAGAGAGAGAGAGAGAGAACGAGAGAGAGAACATAGCTTTACAAAGACCACTGGGGAAATCCTGCAGACAACCGATATCTGCTGCTTGGAATTCTGCAGCAATGCAGGAGGATCCTCCATCCTCTAAAAGTGTATCATGTATTCCAGCAGGTATTAATCAAGGCAGACCTGCACCTTTGTTTTGGCTGCCAGTACAGTTCCTGCATTGGCAGGAAATTGAGACGCTGACTACAAGTACGTGCTTTAAGCATTTGCACAGGCTCCCTCAGATATCGAGCTTACAAATCAGCTGTCAAGCCCTGCTTCTGTTGTTTATCAAGAATTAGCATAGGGAACAATCAGGAAATGTGCTGACAGTCTTGACATTGTCTAATTTTCCATGCTCTCTAAACTGCTGTGATGATCCAGCTGTGCACCGATTCTAAATCAGGCGTCTGGAAATGCCTCATTTGTCCCCAAATCAGAATTTGGTGAAAGGTGTTATGGACCATGCCAGACCCCCTCAAAACATTTCAAGAAAGTAGCCAGCTATAATAATTTATTAATTGCCCAAGATTCAATAGACTTTGATTAGCAAACACATGAATTCTATTTAAACCTGTATATGAATCACACTATATGGGAACAGAGCAAGTATCATTGTGGTCATAATATGGAGCTTTGTCACTAACTTATTTTTCTTCAAGTGCATTTATGATATTGTTATGCATTATATCAGGTTTTGGGGATTTGTGATCACAGTTAACTAACATAGGTATAAAACCATTTTAAAGAAATTTTCAGGTGTTAATTGTTTAAAAACCCATTTAGATATGATCAATTAATACTGCAGAAAGTTTATAGCCCATAACAGATTGAAATGGTGGAGGCAACCCTCTCGTTTTCAGCTGAAGGAGTCCTTGGGTCTACTTCCTCTTCTCCTGGCCCACCTTACGTCTGAAGGAGACACTTGTTTGACAAGGACTACTCTATTACAAGGCACCCACTCTAACTTGGAATATTTGTTGATTATACCCTATTTTTGTGGCTAGCAATCTACGTTGTATTCATCACGTCTGAATCCTTTAAGCCAATGAGCAAAATAACATTTGCCCACTTGACCTTACAATGGAAGTGGACAACATAAAATTTCCTAAAAACAAAAATCTTCCATTTTCCCTAAACAACGTGAGCACCAGGTAGTGGCCTGGTGGCCTTCATAACAGTTTTCTTGAACTTTCTTTTTATCCTTGTTTCAGAAATTGTTTGTGCCTGGGGAAGAGAAGTAGCTGATGTAGCAGCCATTACGTGAAGTCTCATGTTACACCAGAAATACCGGAAGAGTTCAATTTTGAAAATACCCCAATTTCCAACAGTTAACACCAGTAGAATTCTTCCCAAAGATGATAAACATAGTAGTGACAGAACATTGTGTGTGTCAGTGTTTAGATTTTGTAATGGTGTGGCTTTATGAGTATGACAACCAAATTTTGTTGAGCCGTTTGCATCATTTGAGATGTACTATTTAATCTAAGTTTCATAGAGCTGTAAACCTTTGAAATTCCTAACAAAACTCTGCAATTCTGTGGACAACAATATCAGGCTGATTAAAAATAAATGAGAACATTAAAATTCAATCGCAAATTTTAAATGTGTTTTTCCTGTCTCTGCATTGCCTTCATTGAATTCAAGAGATTCGCATGATTCCCAGAAAAGAAGCTAAATTATCACGTCAAGATTCCAACTACTGTATTGAAATATGATATTGTATGGATGCAAATAATAAACTTGTTTATTCTATGTTGTTTTCTTTCATTTATCTAAACATTTTTTAAACAGCTTTGTACTATTCTTCCCTTAAGGATTTGGGAAGAGGAGGAATCAGACTTTTTTTTATTTTTAAAATTAGCCTGTGTTGCTACTGTTATGAACTTGGGATATTTCTAAAGGTGCTGGAGTGCCTTATGCACATTGCCTTCCATTAGGTTTTAATGTTTTGTGCTGGTTGAACAGAGGGGGCATGGCATCTTCTTCTATTGCAGACAATGACTATCGAGAGAGTTCAATTTGAATCACCCACTTTTAAACTGGCATTTAACCATTACAAACTGTTGTAGGAGTGTTTTACTGATCTGGTTAAGTAGAAGGAACGTAGTAGTTGTGGATGACTTTGTGTTGGATGTGAAATGTAAAGAAATGAAGCAAAACAAACATTGGTGGTTTGTTCTACCTACATATTTCACATCAGCTTGAAATTGGGCAACATCACTCAATCTTCATTTTAAAACATACAAAGTGCCCCGTATTGAGTGAGACACTGCACATTATAGAAAGTGGCTAATGTGCTATCACACTGGCAATCAATTGAAGTGAGTCTTTGGACACATTTACAGTGTTAGTGAAAGAATAACTTTTGTACAATCACTTATGTAACACCGTGCCCATTACTCCCCCAGTAGAAAGTGCTCTTCACCTGATATGTACTAATATTATTTTCCTTGCAACTTGCATTCAGTGTGCTGCCTTCACTCGTTCAAAATAATACTGCTATATCTCTACTTCATTTTGCATCTGAGTGTTTCACACCCATGTCCTATTCTTCATTAAAGTTAACACACACTTTATCCACACTCCAATACAGGGTGAATGCTACTTACAGTTTCTCTTCCTCCTAGACTGTTCACGGTTTTCGGCTTTCCACCTTGGCCCCTCATAGTATCCACCCTTAAAGTGCAGCTGCTATCTTCATCTTTGACTCTGCCTCTCACTTCAACAATCCATTTCCAATATGATAACCCTGGGTGCTGCAGTATGATGGTGGTACAATACTGCCACTTACATGTAACATCTACAGTCACGTTAAGTAGTAGTGGGGTTCTGGCATGTGTCATGAGAAAATGGGTTTCACTTTGCACTGATTTTCATCTGATGTGGACTGTGAGATGGAGAGGCAATGGCCTCATGGTAATGTCACTAGACTAGTAATCCAGAGACACATGTAGTGTTCTGGGAACCCGGGTTTGAATCCCAACATGACAGATGGTGGAATTTGAAATAAGATTTTTTCTAAATAGCTCTTTACGATGAATCCATAGTCAATTATTGTAAAAACGGTCTGGTTCATTAATGTCCTTTAGGGAAGGAAAGCTGTTGTCCTTGTTCTGACCTACACATAACTCCAGACTCTTTAACAACGATGTGCTTGACTCTCAAGAGACCTCTGAAATGTCTTAGCAAGCCAATCAGTTGTATCAATCTAGAAAGCCTCAACAAAGGAAGGAAACTAGACAGGCCACTTGGGATCAGCTAAGGCACCGAAAGTAACAACAGCTAATGTAGCACTGTCTGAAGAGTTCTCCTAACACCTGGGACAAGTGCTAAAACTGAAAGAGCTATCTCAGTTCAGTCACACAGCACCTATTACGTCAATATAGTCACAGTCACAGAATCATATCTTAGACACACTGCCCCAGATAACAGCATCCCCATTTCTGATTATTTCCTGTCCCATTGGTCGGAGGCTAAGGGGTGATCTTATAGAGACTTATAAAATTATGAGGGGCATATATAGGATAAATAGACAAAGTCTGTCCCCTGGGGTCGGGGAGTCCAGAACTAGAGGAAATAGGTTTAGAGTGAGAGGGGAAAGATATAAAAGAGATCTAAGGGGCAGCTTTTTCATGCAGAGGGTGGTACGTGTATGGAATGAGCTGCCAGAGGAAGTGGTGGAGGCTGGTACAATTGCAACATTTAAGAGGCATGTGGATGGGTATATGAATAGGAAGGGTTTGGAGGGATATAGGCCAGGTGCTGGCAGGTGGGATTAGATTGGGTTGGGATATCTGGTTGGCATGGACAGGTTGGTTCGAAGGGACTGTTTTCGTGTTGTACATAACTATGACTCTATGACTCAATGGTTGTGGTAATTTACATTTGGGAGGGAACTGCCTAACATTGATTCTACTCCCCATGAAATCTCATGGCTTCAGGTCAAACATAGGCAAAGAAATCTGCTGATTATGACACCCTGCCCTTCCTTGGCTAATGAATCAGTACTCCACGTCAACCATCACTTGGAGACAGAGGTTGGCAAGTATGTAGGACGTAATTTGTGTGGAGGACTTCAGTGAACACCATCAAAAGTGGCTTGTCAAGACCACTACTGCCCACGTGGGTAGAGTCCCTATGACATAGTTGCTGGATCAGGGTCATGGCAGGTGCTGAAGGAACTAACATGGTGGGAATAACTTACTTGACCTCATCATGACCAACGCGCATGTTGCAGATGCATCTATCAATGGCAGTATGGTAGGACTGACATGATCCTTGTGAAGAAAAGTTCTATTTTCATATTGAAAATACCCTCCCTCATATTTTGTAGCACTACCACCATGCAAAATCGGTACACTTCATACAGATCAGGCAACTCGATTGGATATCCTTGAGGTGCTTTGGACCATAAGCAGCATTGTACTCCAGCACAAACTGCAACCTCATGGCTTGGCATATTCTCCACTTCATCTTTGCTATTAATCTATGATCACTAGGAGGCACGTACTGAGGTGTCAACCTGAAGTTACAAAACAACTATTTGTACAACAATAGCATAAGTAACATATGATAGACAGAGCGAAGCAATTCGCAACAGTGGATCAGATCGGTAGTTCTGCCACATTCAGTCTTGGACAATTAAACAACTCACTGGAGAAGGAGTTTCCATAAACATCTCCATCCTCAAGATCCGTTGGGATCCCAGCGCATTGAGCACAAACAATAAGGTCGAAGCATTCATGACAATCTTCAGCCAGAAGTGTCAAACGGATGATCCATCTCCTTTGTCTCTAGAGGTCCCCAGCATTATAGATGCCAGTTTTCAGCCAATTCAATTCAATCCACGTAATATCAAGAAAGGTGTAAAGGTACTGGATACTGCAGAGGCTGTGACCTCTGACAACACTATGGCAATAGCACTGAAGACTTGTGCTCCAAAACTTGCCAGGATTCTTGTCAAGTTATTTCAGTATAGCTGAAACACTGTGATCCAACCAACAATGTGGGCAATTGCCCAGATATGTTTTGTATACAAAAAGCAGGACAAATCCAATCTGATCCCACTCATGTACTCCAATTATCAGTAAAGTGATGGTAAGGCAGTCCTCTCAAGTAATAACCTGCTCACTGAAACTTAGTTTAGATTCCACTAGGACCACTTGGCTCCTGACCTCATTATAGTTGGTTCGAGTCATCCTGTCATGAATGAAGATGGTTGTGGTTGTTGGAGGTCAGTCCTCTCAGCTCCAGGACATTTTTGGTAGTGTCCTACACCCAACTATGTTCAGCTGCTTCTTCAAAGACCTTCCTTCCATCACAAGATCAGAAGTTGGGATGTTCACTGCACAATGTTCAGTAAAATTCATGACTCCTCATACTGAAGCAGTCCATGTCCATGTGTAATAAGACACAGAAAATATCCAGGTTTGGGCTGATAAATGGCAAATAACATTCATGCCACACAAGTGCTAAAAAATGAACATCTCCAAGATTGAATGTAATCATCATCCCATGACATATTCAATGGCATTAAATCCCCTGCTATCAGCATGCTTGCAAGTTACCACTGACTAGAAACCAAACTGAACAAAATTAGTCGTATGAATATTAAGACAAAAACAGCAGGCCAGAGACTAGGAATTCTGCAGCCAGTAAGTCACCTCCTTACTCCCCAAAGTTCAAGTTAAGAGTGTGATGAAATAATTCCCACATGCTGGAATGAGTGCAGCTTCGACAACACTCTAGAAGTTTGACACCGTAAGGACAAAGCACCCCACTTAACTGGCACCACATCGACAAACATTCCATCTACCACCAACACTGAAGTAGCAGCAGTGTGTACCATCTATCATATGCACTTCAGAAATTCACCAAAATTCTTAACTGAGTACCTGCCAATGGTACTGCCTGAAGGTTTCCCTCCGAACCATTCACCGGTTTGAGTTGGAACTATGTCACTGTTCCTTCAGTGTCAATAGGTCAAAATCTTAGAACTTTCAAATCACTTAGAATACAATAGGAGCATTATAGTGTGGAAACAGGCCATTTGGCCCAACAAGAAACTCGTTTGAGTTTTTTAAAAGAAATAATGAAGGGGATTGATGAGGGAAGAGTGGTGGGTGTGGTCTACATGAACTTTAGTAAGACATTTGACATGGTTTCTCATGGTAGATTGCTTAGCAAGATTAGATAATGTGGAATAGAAGGACCGGGATAACGAGCCATTTGGATACATAACTGACGTGAAGGTAAAAGACAGAAGGTGGTAGTGGAGGGCTGCTTTTCAGACTGGATGCCGGTGACTAATGCTTTTCATCTTTATATAAATTAATTGGATGTGAACATTGGAGGTAAAGTTAGTAAGTTTGCCAATAACACCAGAATTGGAGGTGTAGTGGACAGCAAAAAAGGTTACCTCCAGGTGCAATAGGATCTTAATCAGATGGGCCAATGGACTGAGTGGCAGATGGAGTTTAATTTAGAGAAATGTGAGGTGCTGCATTTTGGAAAGGCAAATCAGGACAGGACTTATACACTTAATGGGCAGGTCCTGAGGGATTGTTGCTGAACAAAGAGATCATGGAGTGCAGGTTCATGGTTCCTTGAAAATGGAGTCATAAGTAGATAGGGTAGTGAATAAAGTGTTTGGTATACTTGACTTTATTGGACTGAGCATAGAGTACAGGAGTTGGGAAGTCGTGTAGTGACTGTACAGGATATTAGTTAGGCCACTTTTGGAATACTCCTACAATTCTCCCTTCTATAAGAAGGATGTTGTGAAACAGGGTTCAGAAAGGATTTACAAGGATGTTGCCAGGGTTGGAGGATTTGAGCTTTAGGGAGAAGTTGAATAGGCTGGGGCTGTTTTCCCTGGAGCGTTGGAGGCTAATGGTTGGCCTTATTGATGTTTATAAAATCATGAAGGGCATGGATAGGGTAAATCGACAAGATCTTCTGGGGGTGGCCAGACCATAGGGCGTGGCTTTAGGGAGAGAGGGGAAATATTTATAAGGGACCTAAGGGCAACTTTTTCATGCAGAGGGTGGTGCATGTATGGAATGAGCTGCCAGAGAAAGTGTACAATAACATTTAAAAGGCAGGTGGATGGGTATATGAATAGGAAAGGCTTAGAGGAATATAAGCCACATGCTGCCAAATGGCACCAGATCTGGTTGCATGGATGAGTTGGACTGAAGGGTCTGTAATTTCAAAATGTTAACATGGAAGTGTAGCACATGATTAAGTTGGTAAATAGAATGTTCACCTGTTATTGCAAAGGAAATGAAGAACATACCTGGGGCACTGCAGATAGTCTTGCAGTGCAAGCCACAGTCAAATCAGCAATGATCTTCCTGAATAGCAGAGTGGGCTCTGTATGAATGAAAAGGCCTGCTGCTCCTTATATTGCTTATATCACCAGAGCTCACGGCAGCCTCAGTTTGCCTTGAACATTTTGTTCAAGCTCTGGAATAGGGCTCAGGATAAACCGGTGGTGGAGCAAACAACTGGGAGAGGGAGGAAAAGCTGGGTTCAGGGTTTGTTTACTTTGCTGCAGCAATGAACAGTGTATTAGTTTCAGCAAGACACTAAACAGAGAATAAAAGAAAAGACAACGGGAAGGTTATTGATATTGTTGCCAATTGCCAACAATGTAAATATTCCTGCTGCATGTTAACAATTAAACAATATTGCTGCTGTCACTCAATGATGGTGCCTAAGAGCCAGTCATACGCATGCGCAAACAGCGCTGAGTGCCGGTTTTCGACCTTTCAATTTCTACCGGCCAAAAGCTCTGCCCTTTAATTAAAGGCCTGCCCTGGCCTGAGCCCGGAAGGCCAAGCGACGTCTTCCCCATCCCCAGCCCGGACCGGACCACACCGACCGCGGAGCCTCCGCCGCTCCTGGCCTTTCCGAATCGGCCCTGACTATTTCCAGCACCTCCCGCTTCGCCAATCCACACCGTTCCCGTCTCCTTACCGTCAGCTCGCCGGCCCCACCGCTCGTCTCCAAGCAGCTCCGCCGGAACCCGAACCTCTCGCGGCAAGACGTTTGAAAATGGCGCGCACCCCTTCTACAATGACCGAGCCTCCCCACACCGCCACTCAACGGAGTCCAGGGGAACAGCACCCAGACACTGCCCCCAGCGGGGCCAAGTGAAACAACACCCAGACACTGACCACAGCGGGGCCAAGGGAAACAGCACCCAGACACTGCCCCCAGCGGGGCCAAGTGAAACAACTCCCAGACACTGCCCCGAGCGGGGCCAAGGGAAACAGCACCCAGACACTGCCCCCAGCGGGGCCAAGGGAAACAGCACCCAGACACTGCCCCCAGCGGGGCCAAGTGAAACAACTCCCAGACACTGCCCCGAGCGGGGCCAAGGGAAACAGCACCCAGACACTGCCCCCAGCGGGGCCAAGGGGGAACAGCACCCAGACACTGCCCCCAGCGGGACCAAGGGGAACAGCACCCAGACACTGCCCCCAGCGGGACCAAGTGAAACAACTCCCAGACACTGCCCCCAGCGGGGCCAAGGGAAACAGCACCCAGACACTGCCCCCAGCGGGACCAAGGGGAACAGCACCCAGACACTGCCCCCAGCGGGGCCAAGGGGGAACAGCACCCAGACACTGCCCCCAGCGGGGCCAAGGGGGAACAGCACCCAGACACTGCCCCCAGCAGGGCCAAGGGGAATGGCACCCAGACACTGCCCCCAGCGGGGCCAAGGGGAATGGCACCCAGACACTGCCCCCAGTGGGGCCAAGTGAAACGACACCCAGACACTGCCCCCAGCGGGGCCAAGGGGAACGACACCCAGACACTGCCCCCAGTGGGGCCGGGGGAGTAATACCCAGACACTGCTCCTGGTGGGGCTAAGGGGAATGGCATCCAGACACTTACCCAGCAGGGCCAAGGGGAGTGACACCCCCTCTTCCAAAACACACTGAGCAGGGCCAGGGAATTACAGTGCCACCCAGTGGGTGTGGCACGCAGTTGCTGGAGTGGTTGGTTATTGTCTTTGAGGCCCCATTCCTGAAGAAGGGCTCATGCCCGAAATGTCGATTCTCCTGCTCCTTGGATGCTGCCTGACCTGCTGCGCTTTTCCAGCAACACATTTTCACCTCTTTGAGGCACTACCATTCAGCATAGTCATGGAGAATAATACCTAGTGGTAGTGCTAGGCCGATTCGCCTAACATCTACTTTTGAAATTAGTTATTAAAGGCGTAATGACATGTTTGGAAAATCAGTAATCAAGCAGAGTCAGCTTGGTTTCATGAAAGGGAAATTGTGTCTGACGAATTTATTAGACTTTTTCAACAATGTCTCAGTGAGGATAAGGGGAACCTGTAGCTGTGTTTTATTTGAGCTCTCAGAGGACATTCAACCGGATACTTTAACAAAAGGTCAAGTCATAAGAGCCCATGGTGGTATATAGAGGTTGTATATTGGCATGGATAGAGAATTGGCTAATGGGCAGGAAACAGTGAGTGGGCATAAGGAGTTCTTTTTCAGATTCAGTCAGGTTCCACAGTGATTAGTGCTGGGACTGCAACTGCTTACCATACATATTAATGGAGCAAGGAAGTACTGTTGTCAAAGATGACACAAAAAGGCGGCAGGTCAAATTGCAAGAGATATAAACAGTTCACATGATATTGATAAGTAATGCAAATGTGCAAACAATTGGAAATGAAATAGAATATGGGAAAATGTGAAATTATTCATTTTGGAAGGGAGAATTACAAAACATTAAATATTTTGAGTTAAGAAAAACTAGGGGTCACAAGTGTTCAGGGAGAGGTGGGCGCCGCAGGGAGTGGAGTGCATCATTTCCCCCTCCAACTCTATTTTGATTTAGTCCCTGCCCTCCCCTTCACTGTTTGATCACACAGCATTGCTCTCTTTGATGTGAAGGGCACTGCTTGTCACTGGCCACTCGGGTGTTTTCCTATTTTTCCTGGTGGTGGAAATTAAATAAAGATTTGTGCACTTTGTGTCTCTCACTGTGTCTCACACCTGCACACACACACCATGGGTGCTGGGGAAAATAAGCACTACCGCAGTTAGGCAGTAGTGTGGGGGAAAAAAAGAAAAAAGAAATAAAGAGAAAAAAATAAACAGAAGTGTCGCAGTGACATGGTGGCTCAGTGGTTAGCACTGCTGTCTTACAGTAAAAAAAAGCAGTCTTGCCCTTTGATATATAAAAATATAAAAAGGCATATATTTTGAAAATCAGATAGAGCAACTGCCATTGAGAGAGATCCAAGAGATTAGGAAACACTCTCTATCATAGATACCTTTTCATATGTAACATATTTGCTGTAAAAAGAAAGAAGATGACCCAGGGAGATCCTCAGCCAGAAGAAGAAAGCCACCGTAGACAACAACCGCTGTATGGTTTTGAAATTAAGTTGATGTAATTTTTAATAAGTGTTTTATTGAAGCAGTATATTGTTATAGAATTCATTGAGTCATAGAGATGTACAGCATGGAAACAGACCCTTTGGTCCAACCTGTCCACGCCGACCAGATATCCCAACCCATTCTAGTCCCACCTGCCAGCACCCTGCCCATATCCCTCCAAACCCTTCCTATTCATATACCCATCCAAATGCCTCTTAAATGTTGCAATTTTACCAGCCTCCACCTCATCATCTGGCAGCTCATTCCACACACGTACCACCCTCTGTGTGAAAAGTTGAAGGCAGGTAATAAGCAGTTAAGAGAAAGGGGAGCGGAGAGCTGTGAATAGTTGTTTAATGTTCACCTTTAGAGTTAACAAATAAATTGATATTATTTTCTTTAAATAGTGGAACTTGGGAGTTCTCTGTCACTCATATTTTAACAGATTACGAGGCGAGGTGAGCTTTTTGGGTGTTTGGTTTAATTAATGGAAGGGTTCACTACCATGTCATATCAACTCGGATGATCCCTGGTGTGGAGGCATTGTCTTAAGGGCAAAGGCTAAACAGGTTGGGACCCTATTCATTGGAATTTAGAAGAATGAGAGGTGATCTCATTGAAACATATAGGATTTTTAAGGGGCTTGACAGAGTAAATGCTGAGAAATATTTCCCCCGTGGCACTGTCTCAGACCAGAGGGCGTAATTCCAGAATAAGGGACTGCCAATTTAAGAATGAGACAAGGAAGACATCTCTCAGAGGGTTGAGTGTCTTTGGAGCTCCTTGCCCCAGAGAGCTGTTGAGCAGAGTCCTGGTGTATATTTATGGCTGAAATAGATTCTTGATCAATTGGGAAATCAAGACTTACAGGGAAAAGGCAGGAAAGTGGACACAAGGAATGTCAGATCAGCCATGATCCTATTGAATTGGTAGGCACAAGATGATCTACTCCCGTTCATATTTCTTATGGTTTTGTGGTAACGAGTGGTTACTTGACCAGGTTACTAATTTGAGGCATGGATATACTGGATAATTGTCTTTTTTTCCCAGGGTGGAAACATCTAGGGGGCACGGGTTTAAGCTGTGAGGGGGAAAGTTTAATGGAGCTGTGTAAGGAAAGTATTCTTTCACAAAGAGGATGGCAGGTGCCTAGAATGTGCTGCCAGGGAAGGCAGGAATACTTAAGAAAGCCAAGTTTAAGAGATATTTAGACAAACATATTAACAGGCAGAGTACAGAGGGCATACAGATTTGATTTTATTGTCACATGTACCTAAGTATAGTGAAATGCTTTGCTTATGAGCAGTACAGGCAGATCATAGTAAGCAAGGACACACAGATCATAGAGTGGAAAAAATACTTAGAGGCATTCAGGTTACATTACGCAGGGTGTGCACTAGGCGAGATCAACATTAACTTCAAATAATGCTGATCTTGCTAAAGAGTCCATTCATCAGTCTAGTAACAGCCAGAAAGAAGCTGTTCTTGAACTTGCTGGTGCATGTTCAAGCTTCTGTATCTTTTGCCTGATGGAAGAGGTTGTAGGAGAGTATTACTGGGGTAAAATGGATCTTTGATGTTGGCAGCTTTACCGCAACAATGAGCCATGTAAATGGAGACCATGGATAGAAGGTTGGCTTCTGTGACGGTCTGGGCTGTGCACACAACTTTCTGTAGTTTTTTTATGGTCCTGGACAGAGCAGTTGCCAGAAAGGATGTTATGCACCTGGACAGTATACTTTCAATGGTGTATCTGTAGAAGTTGGTGAGGGTCCTTATGGACATGCCAAATTTCCTGAGCTGCCTGAAGAAGAGGCGTTGTGCTTCCCTGACCATTGTATCTATGTGGAAAGTCCAGGACAGGTTGTTGGTTATTGTCACTCCTAGGAACTTGGACACTCTCTGCTCTCTCAAACTCAGCTCCATTGATGTAGATGGGTGTGTATTCTCCTCCCTTCTTTCTGAAGTCAATGATCAGTTCTTTAGTTTTGCTCACATTGAGAGAGAAGCTATAACCTTGAGGTGGTATGGCCAGTAAAAACGTTGGCTGATGCAGGCTTGGGATTTTGCATATACTGGCTTGACAGCCATCAGAAGTTAGTGAGTGAGTTCCAACATCTGTCCACGGTACCTCGGTGTCATCACCTCCTGGTAGATCACTGTCCACTTGTTTGCAGGTCTGTGATGAGATCATTATTTTTAATACAGTAACATTGAGACTGCTTCTGCCTCAGCTTCAATGTGAGTTGTGTTTCCTCAGTCAGATTGTTGGGCTGCTATCAATGAAGCTGTATTCATTGCCTCCTTGGGATCTTCACAGATACCCCAAAAAAAGTTTCAAATAATCACCTGAGGGTCTTCTATTTGTGCTGCCACCTGAGCCACCGCTGCTTGAGTTTATCTGGCCATGAACCTTGTGACCATGGTCAGATAATGCCAGGTAGTTTCTCCTATAGCTGTTTGGTCTGCTTGACCTCAATAGGCTTCTCGGAGTCTGGGGATGCTATTACCTTTGCTCCATTTCCAAGAACAGATCAATCACATCCGCATGAAAATGGGAGATGATACCCACAGTCACTTGTACTTAGGCAAGTTTGCACTCCAGCTACACCCAGTAAAGAGAAATTTTTAATTCATTCATGGAATGTGGTAATGTGTGGTTGATCCAGCTACATACTGAGGGACATGCTGAAGCTTTGGGCAGCTGCTGCCAAGGCGCAGTAGGGAAAGACCACTGTGTAAGGTCCTTGTGCCAAAGAATAGCAGGGGCCCATTTAGTAATTGTGCTCAGCTGACACCTCATCTAAATGCCTAGAGGCTAGATGGTTAACATACAGAATTGTAAATATCAATGACTCAATCTGCTCTCTGAATGTAAAGACAGTATATATCTGAATGGTACCTGTACAGTTGATAATGCCAAAGGTTTCTATGGGTAAAGTATATTTTTGAAATCAACAAATGTCAGTCCCTAGTTGTCCTTGAGATGGTGTTGGTGAGTTGTCTTCTTGAATTACTGCAGTCCATATGCTGCAGGGTGATCCACGATGCCCTTAAGAAAGGAATTCCAGGATTTTGACCCAGCGACGGTTAACAGTGATAATTCTAAATAAGAGTAGCGAGTGGCTTCAAAGGAAACTTGCAGGGTAATGGTGTTCCTATGTATCTGCTGTCCATGTCCTTCTCAAAGGAAGTGGTTGTGGGTTTGAATGTGCTGTCAAACAGCCTTGGTGAAATTCTGTAGTGCATCTTGTAGATGGTGTACACACTGATGGTAGACCCATCTGCAAAGGTAGTGGAGTGAGTGGATGTTTGTGGATATAGTGCCAAAGTGGGCTGCTTTGTTTTGGATGGTGTCAAACTTCTTAAATGTTGTTGGAGCTGCACTCATCCAGGCAGATGGGGAGTATTCCATCACACTCCTGACTTGTGCTTTGTAGATTGTGGACAGGCTTTAGAGAGAGAGTCAGGAAGCAAGTTACTTACTGCTGTCTTCCAAGCTTCTGACCTGCTCTTGGAGGTCTTCTGCTCTTGTGGTCACTGTATGACTGAGGTGAGGGTTCTCAATTTGTTACCATTCTGGATGGTATAACCACAAATAGTTATGACCTTGGAATGAGGGCAGATGAACTGACTTCCTTCTTTTTTAAATTCAACCTCTCCCTCAGCTGTTTAAAACTTCTCCTTGTTCATAATGCAGGCAAGTTCTCTGGCAGTGAAGCAACTTGACCAAAATAAACTGCACATGCACAAAGCATGGCACACTAAAACACAAGTGATCTTTCTGATTTCATCAGAAGTGGAGCCAAAAATAATTTCCAGTGAGCATCACTTTATTTATATAGTTGGTTTGCTGCCAAATTTTAACCATCTTAACAATATAAAAATGTAACAGAACTCAAGACCAGATCCTCTATTGCACAGGTCACTGAAAAGTATCCAGGGTCAATATAGGATTTGATGTGCTTCAATGCTATTAATTATCCACAATTGTCCAATACTGTTAGCACAACAAACCTCAAAACACTAGCATGCATTTGTAAATAAAGAAACATGTCCAAACAAAAATCAATAAGCTACAAATCAAACAAGCAGCAAATTATGAAAAAATTCATGATCAGTTAATATGTATATTATTAAGACAGATAATTGGATATTTCAGCACCAACAAGAAGCTGTTTCTGAAAACTTAATGTTTGCTCTTTCCATAGTTGCTCCACTGAATATTTCCAAATTTTCTATTTCTTGTGCATTGGTATTGTATTGGGAACTATGGAATAAAGCATAGGGTAGAAAATAAAACACAAGTATGTAATTTACTTTATTGGTAGTGTTTTAAATGCAACAATACAATGAGACCATCAGAATGTTATTGTTTACAAAATAAATAATAGATCGTATTTATTGGCATTGAAACAGGATCCAAGTGGGTTGGTCATGTAGGTTATTATATTGATCCCTAGCTCAAACAAGGATTTTGATTGACAGTAATTTTCCAAAATTAATAGTAATACAAAATTTAAAAGGTGTTTAATACCTTTAGAATTATCAGCTTTATCAGTAGGTACTTGCAGTGACAGCACTGTAGACATCTTAGGTGAATATAAATAGCCTGACACATCTTTTATTGACAGAATGCAAATGACATGGAAATTTTGAGAAGTATATGGTGCTATTACATTAGTATATAGGTTGGAATCCCATTAAATATATGAACCTTTTTACTAACAGTTAATAACCATGAAATATCATTCAAATGCCTGTAAAACAAAAGATGTTACCTGCATACAAAATGCATATCAAGTTATTTAAGTTAATGCATCAGTAATAATTATAGATCATCAGGATTCATTCACATCCTGTACTGAAATATCTTCCTTTCATGTGTTAGCACCCCCTCCCCCCAGCAAAGAATATGATATTTAAAGAAAATTCAACAAGTTTGTCATAATTTCTGCACTAAGAAGGGAGCTCCGCATTTTATTATAAAGACTGAAAACCTGATTCATTTCTGATGCAAGAATTATCACTTATTTGTTATGACCAAAGAACTCCATTTTCAGTGCAGTTTTAACAGTTATATATTACTGTAGTTTGCTTGTACGCGTTTCAAAACCTAATTCACTCTTTCACAATAATGCATCAGAACTTTTTTGAACAGTCATGATTAGTGTTTCTAAATAATTAATGCATATGTTACATCATAATGAAATAGCCCAAACACGAGATAAATACCAGCCAAGATGAGTTTTCGTTATTTTTCTATTTTGGGAATATCAAAACTCAAGTTCGGCAACTTGTACATTTATGTGCAAGAACATCCATGCTGTGTTGCTAGTGTTAAATAATTGATTTTCTAGAGAAGTTTGCATTGAATTGGAAACTAAATATCACAGTCAACTTAAATTGCTGGGAGCCAGATAAACAAAATTAAAAGTTTTCTGAAGAGCCTTAATTCTCTGCCATTCTATTTTCATTCTGTATCCTAAATTTACTAGTTGAATTATATTTACTGAAGGTTCAATAAGTAGTTAAAAATATGTTTATGTATTTCTAATTAAACAATTCACTAATGACATCTCTCTCACTCTCGAGTACTTCATTAAAGTTTGCTTCTGTTTGCCGTTATGTTCTAAATGCTCAATTTACACTGAACTGGTGTACATTAATTCTGTTTTTGTTTCCTCAGGCACTAGAATAGAGAGTAAATTGGCATGTTAACACTTGTTTTACAATATATGCTGGATATTAGGTTGAATTATTTTGTGTAATTTGGGTTGATTTTTCAGTGACTTAAAAAAAAGTGAAAAAACCAAAGAGAAGCACTTTAAAGTTCTGGTTCAGTTTGGTTCACAAAATGGCCATTTTATGGAAATGCCTGATCAGTGCTCCTCATGGCATTATTATAGTCATTACTGGGTTCACAGAAATATCAAAAAGAACAGAATGAATTGGTCCATCAGGTTTGTATTTTTTTAAAAATCCCTTATAACCTTCTGAATCAGGTCAATGGATACTAAAGTACTGCCTGATATTAAAGTTGATTCAGGAATGGAAGTAATGCAGTTTGTATAATTTCAATGGAAGATATTAAAAATCTAATTGCCTCAAATAATTAATGAAGAGACTGTGACTGAATGAGAGGAAAGGTCACAATCTCCCAACTAAAATTGTTATTGAAGCCCATTAGTCTGAATGATTGCAACCAATGAAATTATTATTTATAAAGTATTTTTTTAAAAATCAGTGAAAGTTGTGGGTGTTGCAGTTCTTGACTGATTCAATGACCAAGATGTATGAAAAATAACTTTAACAATCTTGGTTATGATCCAAAGTATTGATATTTCAAAGTGGTTTTACCATAATAAAAACACAAATGATCCAATAATTGTAATTATTCCATGGCACTTGCACAAGTGTAATCCAGTGTAAATAACACAAGTGCAATTGTGATAGGCTGAATTAAGCAATTTTCAGCATATTAGCATATATTCTGAATTTTAACTAGATCAGCAGAGATTTTTGTATTATTCTGGAATATAGTAACCATTTTCCTGAAAGAAATTGTTATGAGATGCATTGATAGAAGAACCAGCTTTCTTAAAATACAACTTCATTTGGCAATACTTCAAGTAAGGCTTAGTAATTTTTCAAAATTTGTGAAGCTTTTCACAAAGCTCTACTAGAAAACAATTAACAGTCTCAAATCTCCCATTACTCAGAAATTGTGATTTCTAACACAAGATGCTCATTTTAAGATAGAGTCAAGGGTGGTATTTTTAAAATAAATTATCAATCCATATAGCTAGAAATACAAAATTCCAGGTGTTACACATTAAAACTTTCCAAAACTGAAACTTTTCATCACATGAAGTAATATATCATGGAATTGTGTATTTGCAACCCTAATTGAACATATTGTTAGATGTGCATGTAAATTAGTTAACAGACAGTGTCAGAAAAAAGAGCTTTTCAGCTTTGGCCTAAGTATCTATTTTTTAAATATACAAATAATATTATGCCAGCATTAGATGTCAATTATTTCCATGAAGAGCTATTACAGGCTTCAGCAAAGAATGTGAAAATGGTGCTTGACACCTCGTTACTTTTCAGACAATATTAGTTATTAATGCGACTGTGCAATACTTGAGAAATACTCTAGAATGTCCTGGATGGTGAATTCCATAGTAATTCCAGAGCCAGGATAACAACGAGCTATCAGACCCTCAAAGTGCTTGTACTGACGAATGAACTCATCCTGCATGGAATGCCACATAACCTTCAAAGAAAAATAAATATCATTAACAAAAATGTTTATCCATTTCCAAATTCTTTGGCTTGGATAGTAAATCAGACATTATATTTGAGAATCTTATTAATTTGAACCCTCAATGTTTAAACTCAATCAGAGGGAACTCTTTTCTCATTCTCCTTATGCCATTGGTTCCAATATGGACCACAAACAGATCAGCCCATTCTTCTTCAGTAGGCAACAGAACCTTTAAAACTTCTGAAACAAAAACAGAAGTTGCTGGAAAGGCTCAGCAGGGCTGGCAGCTTTGGTGCAGAGAAATCAAAGTTAAAGTTTCAGGTCCAATGACCCTTCCTCAGAACATCTCACTTGAAAACATATTGCTACTTGCCACCAGATCAAAGTCTTCAGATTCCTATCTAAAAATATTATACAAGTACCTTCATTGTATGGATGAGAAAGAGATTCAGGAAAGTAGCTCAGCAAAGCCCACTTCCAGGGAATACATTTTTTTTTAAAAAGCACAAGTTGAAGCAGAATTAACTTTACATATTCAATGGATACTCACCTGCAGCAAGTTTTCTTCCTCACAGAGATGCTTGTCCACTTTTTTGTACAGGTTGTCCAGTCCTTTTTTCACTTCCTTTCCAGGATATTCTTTAATGACTTTTCGTAGCTCTTGCTTGTTGAATGCTAGCTGATAGCTCACTTCCTCTTCCCTGATGCCCTGTGCCACACGAGCTTCAATTCCCTCAAAGAAATGCTGTATTCACAAGAAAATAGTTAATGGCGACATCAAAGCAACGTCTTAGTTCACTTAATGATCCATGAAAATTTGCCATGACAAACTTAACTTACAGCAAATACAATTTCGGGAAATACACTACAACAAACTGTAGCACTATCATTAGGCTGGTAACCAATTTGTGTTTTCTGGGCTCGTATTTTAGTTGTGATTTGCTCACCTAGAATTTGCTTATAAAAATAAAATTGATTTTCAATAATTTATTTTGATCCCAGCAAGATTTCAAACACTTCTACATAAAAACTGTTTTTGTATTTTAGACTGTTTTCCAGCGATTGTAAATTTAATAAATATTCCAATATTATGAAAACTGCACAAATACAAAATTAAAAAATCAAACTTCAGTTTCTTACATCATTTTGAGCAACAGAATTTTGTAAAATTACTTCAAAAAAATGTTTTGTGTTGTTATTTACGTCCTTACCTGATTTGAATAGCTGTGCCATTGCAACAATGTTAGAAATTGAAACTGCTTTGTGTAATGAACACACGGATTTTCTTTAAAAATCAATTGTACATTATTTCAAATATTGCTCTCCAAATAAAAACAATGTAATGGTTTATAGTAATTTTGTCATTACATTTTTAAAAAAAGTATAGGATTTGATTTCGACCAACACATACCACTTAATATAGTTATTGTAACTTTGTGAACATATTTTTGTTAACATAAGTTAATACTGTTATTTCCACATTTGGAGTTAGCAATAGTTTGCTAATGCTCCTGAATTAATGATTAATTTTCCACTATATAGCAAACTTTTTCATAACCCAAGAGATAGTGCACATTCCTCAAGACTGAAAATCCCATACAATTGACATTTTCAGTATTCCTTTTAAAATGTGCCACACAGAATAGAAAAAAAATTCAATGTAGGTTATTAAATAGGATTGGATCAGTCCAAGATTAATGTTCGAACAACATTCCTTCTTTTGTTCTCCAATAATCTCATGATCTCAAGAAGAATTCTTAGCAACTTGAGAGTAAGGGCAAACATGAAGCTTTGTATGAGAGTGGAATAAAACAACTCACATTAAGTTTCTCAAGAGGTTGTCCCAGGGAGTATATCACATAAAATTGCAAATGCTCTGTATATTTCTGTTTGGCTTCTCTCCTTTCCATTTCAAGGCATGCAATTTTCAGACGAGAGAGCGTTGAAAAAATGTGGTGAAAGTTTTCCATCATCACAACATCTCTTGGTGTCTTCTGACTTTCATTAGCAACTTTTTCCACTGAGAATGGAATATATCATAAATTATGTAAAAAAAAGCTATCACAAATACAGATACCAAATCATTGCATTCAGTTCACTTTTTAACAGCCTCTCACCATTGTTGTAAACAGCCCGAATTAGTTTGGTGTAAGCCTTGTCGAGGTCCCCCCTACGTTCAGCATTTTTGAAGATGGACTCTGCTAGTTCTGCAAATTCTTCAAACCCACTAACAAATGGTAGGATTCCAACTTTACTCTTCTTTGATATCTTAACTTCTTCCATCTGTTTAATTTGATTCAACTAAAAGAACATACAAATGACAAATTATTCAAAATTATCTATTTACAAACCTGAAATCTGGGCATTAACCTAAAGACAAAACCTTCAACCATTTCAAATAATTTATAACATTCATCAACAAAAGTCCTCTTATACACTTAAATGGCCAGATCAGAACATTCATTTTAGGGGAGAGACACTTACAGAGAAAAGAAGCTCTTTAATTGTTTCTGATTCATTTGCCACAAAACCAAAATTGTTAGCACAAGTAAAGAACTCTCTGGCTGCTATTGTAGATTGACCGAAGTTTACTCATTCCAGCCAATTTCAGTGCAAACTATTACTAGGTGCTAATTTAGCCAATGCTGAACTTTGCTGTATTATAATTACTTGGAAAAAAACGAAGAACAGTTAAAATCTTACATCATACTTCCAGCCAAAAGACTATCACATTTCCTTTCTTTTGCACCATGGACTACATTATTCAATGTGCGGGATATCATTCTTGTAGGAGCTATCTTTGCTACGCATTAGACACAATAGATTACATGCCTTATTTAAAGTGGAACAGTTGCTTTCCTTCACCAAAATGCCATGGAAATTTGATTTAAAGAAAATATTTTCAAACAGCCATGTGACCAAAAAGCAATGAGAAAGTGAGAGCCTTTTGAAAAGGCTTGAGGTTCCCAAATTGCACAGCTGATTAACGCAATGAATAGCTGAGTCCTACAGACACAAGGTCCTGATTCATTTTCTGTTTATACTAAGTGAACTAAGCTTAGTTTATGTGGGCAGGGGGTGCCACTGCATTCCTGGGTAAAGGATAGAAAATTGTCCAGAATTCCTAATCTTGATCATTATCCTGTAACTCTTGGTGGAGGTGAAGATTTGGTGAGGGCAGGACCAGCTTGGCTGTGATGCACATTACATTGAAATAGTCTCCTAAAGTTTTCACATGAAGGTTAGTTCCACAGATGAGATGCTGAAGGATGCCTTCAACTCAGGAAATAAATCAAAATCTTCAGTAGAAAAAAAATGGCAGGAAATGATTAATAAAAAGACAAAATGACGAAGAGAATATCTAATTTATTTTCATTACTTTGAGAAGACTCTGCCTAATATATAGTTTGCTTCATATTATTCATTTCAAGGCTATTAAGGTTTGTTCCTGTTCTCCAAAGATTTCCAAACTAGAAAATTATTTTGATGCACATCTATAATTATGATAAAACCTGCTGGATACAATTTGAGTAAATACAGCAAACACCATGAGACACAACTTGTGCCAATGAATGCTTTGTTTTAGATACTTACAATGCATTTGTCAAAATTTCTCTTGACTGTTACAAGTACATTTCCTAATGTGGTACTGAGAAAGGAGGCAGGATCCACATTCTCTGCTGTCCAAACGTGATGACTCATCTTCACCAACATATACAATGAGTTGAAGCTGTCAATCTTGTCCCCAAGTGAAATGAGGTTGTTTAGCTCTGGTTCAATACAGCGGAAAACCTTTATCATCATTGATCGAATGATACCTGCCTCCTCTTTTCTGCAATTATAAACATGGCTTTTAGTCAAACAATTAAACATTGAAAAATTCTTACACACAGAATTTTTTCTATGCTTTTTGACATAGAAAATCATTAATATTAGTGTAGTGGCCAAAGGCACACAAATAAAATGGATAGTACTGCTATTATGCAATTCATTGATCTTTTGAAAACGCATCTGAATGAGTGTACTTGGAACACAAATTCTAAAAAAACACTGAATAACTTTCTTCAACATAGTGCAAACCAAATCCAGGATATGTCATTTACCAGAATAAAGCTGAATTACCTTTCTAAGTTACACACATTATACCTTTTCATGACACAATGTTTAATGACAAACAGGAAGTTTCAGTTTCAATTCTAACATTTGAATATGTATAACATACAATCATTTTCCATTTTGTAGATTGACAGTCAAGGCTCAATTTGGTGTAAAATCACTTGCAGTGATTTTTCTGAGAATTTTGTATTCAATTATATAATACAGGACATAGATTGAGTGACGTGGTACGATCAATCCCTCCATCAATGTTAGCAAAACTAACGGGCTGGTCATTGACTTCGGGCACACCTCGGTTTGTATCAACATGCAGAGGTGGAGATGGTCGACAGCATCGAGTTCCTGGAAGTGATGTTCACCGATAATCTGTCCTGATCCATCCACATTGCACAACAGTCAAGAAAGCACAATAACATCTCTACTTCCTTAGTAGGCTAAGGAAATTTGGCATGTCCACAAAGACTCCTACCAATTTTTAATAGATAAAACCAGCCTTCCATCCTTTGACTCCATCTATACTTCCTGCTGCATTGGGAAAGCAACCAACATAATCAAAGACCCCTCCCACCCTGGTTATACACTTTTCCACCCTCCTCTGTCGGACAGAAGACAGAAAAGTTTGAATATACAGATGAACAGATTCAAGAACAGCTTATTCACTTTTAAGCAGACCCCTCAAATGTTAATTCTGATCCTGGTCTTTGCATCTTCTCTGTGGCTCTAATACCATATCTCACACTCTGTTCTGCTGATGCACTTTGTATGGTATAAACTACTTATCTCGCACACAAAACAACTTTTTGTACTGTAACTCAATAAAGGGGACAACAAAAAAAATCAAACAATTAAATAGACCTTAGCTGTAAAGCATGTTAAGACTAGAGTTGTTCAGTTGAGGGGATTTTGGTATGCTGAGTTGCTATATTCAGCAAGTGATCGACTAATTCAAGACAGAACTTTAGAATCAAGTGGCAAATGAATTTGTATCATTTGCCTATTAGATGGATTCAGGGAATAGAACATGGAACTACTGTCTAATTCTTTGTTTGCTTGAAAGCTTTACTTAAGCTTAGGAGAAATCTGACTTCTTTTGGTACCAGACAAACTTCAAAAGGATATCAAGGTATAAGTCAAGGACCAAATCACCAATACAGGCTGGATATTGCTTGGGTCCAGTAAAACCCTACGCATACAAGTTACAGTAAGCAAGATACTGACATCCAATACTAAATATGGGTGTGTAAAGTGTGACCTTTTGTCATTTTCTATTCAAGTATAACAAACATGTTTTTTTTTGTTGTTTTACGTATCTGTTATACTTCATAAATTAAAGCACAAGTCATGATTTAACAATGACTATTTTACCACTGACTATGACATCGCAAGAAAGTGTTTGGTGTAACCATTAACATAGATACAGTGACAAGGGTTTCTATTACTCCTGGACTCAAAATATTATCAGACTTTGAAACTCTGCCTCAGAGTGACAGAGGTGGAGTCATTGACTATTTTGAGAAGGCCAATTAATTCCATTGCCTAATCAGAATTAAAGGTTATTCAGATAGATGAGAATGTGGAACTTGAAACATTAACAGATCAGCCATGATCATATTAATTGGTTGAGCAGGTTTGAGGGGCCACATGGCCTACTTCAGCTCCTAATGAATATGTATTATGTATATGAGGATTTTACTTATGAGAAAAAATATTTGGAGCTGGGAATGGGAAACTGCTTTATATGAAAAAGACAAAAACACTTTAAATCCACATACTTAGATGGAATCAATTGGAGATTAAGTTGAAACTGGTGTTCCTCAGGGATTGGTGTTGGGACCCTTGGCTTTTCTGATTTATATAAACAATTTGGACACTTGCGTTGACAGCAAAATCTCTAAATTTGCAGATATGCTCAGCTACGAAAAATAGTGAATTGTGAGGATGATGCTGAGAGACATCTACAGAGAGACATTGACAAGTTGGTCAAATAGGTGGACATCTGGCTTGGGATTTAAAGAGCGGCATAGGATATATAAGCAAAAAGGTGATGCTACATATCTACAAATCATTGTTTAGACCACATTTGGAGTAGTGTTCAGTTCTAAACATCTTATTTAAGGAAAGATATTAAAGCCCTGGAGATTTATTAAAATGATAAGGATTAAGGATTAAAGGATTTTAGATAAGGAAAGATTAGAGAAATTGGGTTTATTCTCCTTATCACAGAGAAGATTAAGAGGTGACCTTACTGAGGTGTCCAAAATCATTAACGTTTTTGACAGGGTAAAGGAAGATACTCGGTTTCCATTCGTCAGTATATCAGTAACTGAAGGTCACAACTTTAAGTTGCTCCACAAGAAAGCTTGGACTGAGATGAAGAGAAACTTCTTTCCTCAGTTATTAGAATTTGGAATGTGCTGCTTGGGATAGTGATGTAGGTGGGTTTAAGAAAAGGCTTCAAGAGAGACCTGGTTATATATTTGAATTATAGTGATGAATTTTTACGAAGATAGGGCTGAAGAGTGAGACTAACTGGGTAGTACAGACACAGTGGGTCAAATGACCTCCTTCTATACTGTAAAATTCTATGATTCAATGATTTTATGATTTAAGATAGCTGCTGGAGAGATTTTGTTAAGCTTTGTTAAGATGTTACGATTCCCTGAAAAGACAAAGTTTGCAATGCTAAAATAAAATTGTAGCTTATATAGATTTTTAAATCTTGATTTGTCATTGTTCCATTACATTTTAATAATTATTTGCATTGTGATGGCACAAATTTGAAATACAAATTTTCTTTTGATCCCAATTGCATCAAGGAATGCTATACTGGATTTTTAATAATTGTGGTCAAGACTTAAAACTGTACACACAAAACCTCAATGTGTCAATTTATGTACCATTTGGAAAAAAGTGCTACATCACAGAGTTAGTTACTCTACCATACAAGTGCATCAATGGCGACTGAGCCTTCATTTAAGGTTCCCGTCAGAAATGACAGATATGGATGATGTAAATATCTATATGACAGCGACACAATGTGTTGCACAACGAAGTGATTGATAACACGTAGAAACTATTCCATTACATGGATGATTCACAAATTTAAAATCAAATCATTAACACCCTCACTTACTTCATTTACAAAGCTATGGGAGATCATTTAAACTGTAAACATAAGAAAACAGAAATGGGTGAAAAAAAGCATCATATGGTCAATTTATGATGAAATCAATAACGCTTGTTACATCTCCCTTTGTTTTGTGGGAAGTGTGCAGCATGCTCATTTCTCATGGCCATTTAGTAAGTTTAATACTGATAATGTGAAAACATATCTTAATTTTGTGGGCTCTGATCACACTTAAATCATAGAGTCATAAAGCTGTACAGCATGGAAACAGACACTTCGGTCCAACCCATCCATGTCAACCAGATATCCCAACCCAATCTAGTCCCACCTGCCAGCACCTGGTCCATATCCCTCCTATTCATATACCTATCCAAATGCCTTTTAAGTGTTGCAATTGTACTAGCCTCCACCACTTCCTCTGGCAGCTCATTCCATACACGTACCACCCTCTGTGTGAAAAAGTTGCCCCTTAGGTCTCTTTTATATCATTCCCCCCTCACCCTAAACCTATGCCCTCTAGTTCTGGACTCTGTGATGCCAGGGAAAAGACATTGTCTATTTGTACTATCCTATCCTAAAATCCATAATTTTATAAACTTCTATAAGGTCACCCCTCAGCCTCCAATGCTCCAGGGAAAACAGCCCCAGCCTGTTCAGCCTCGCCCTATAGCTCAAATCCTCCAACCCTGGCAACATCCTTGTAAATCTTTTCTGAACCCTTTCAAGTTTCACAATATTTTTCCGATAGGAAGGAGACCAGAATTGCACGCAATATTCCAACAGTGGGCTAACCAATGTCCTGTACAGCTGCAACATGACCTCCCAACTCCTGTACTCAATACTCTGACCAACAATAGAAAGCATACCAAACGCCTTCTTCACTATCCTATCAACCTGTGACTCCACTTTCAAGGAGCTATGAACCTGCACTCCAACGTCTCTTTGTTCAGCAACACTCCCTAGGATTTAACCGTTAAAGGTGTATAAATCCTGCTAAGATTTGCTTTCCCAAAAAGCAGCACCTGGCCCAGCTGGTCAAGATCCTGTTGTAATCTGAGGTAACCTTCTTCGCTGTCCACTACACCTCCAATTTTGGTGTCATCTGCAAACTTACTAACTGTACTTCTTATGGCCATTTAGTAATCCAAATCATTCATGTAAATGACAAAAAGTAGAGGACCCAGACCGATCCTTGTGGCACTCCACTGGTCACAGGCCTCCAGTCTGAAAAACAACCCACCACCACCACCCTCTCTGTTTTCTACCTTTGAGCCTAGTTCTCCCTTTATTCCGTGAGATCTAACCTTGCTAACCAGTCTCCCATGGGGAACGTTGTCGACGTCTTACTGAAGTACATATACATCACATCTACCGCTCTACCTTCATAAATCCTCTTTGTTACTTCTTCAAAAAACTCAATCAAGTTTGTGAGACATGATTTCCCATGCACAAAGTCATGTTAACTATCCCTAATCAGTCCTTGCTTTTCCAAATACATGTACATCCTGTCCTAGAGACTGGCTGAAAGTCTCCCTCAATTTATTAGTCACAGAAAGTTTTCAGTAATGTTGATGCTAAGCATCTTGACACTTACTCAGATGGTAATGAATGTCTGTCTCCCAAAAGAGTATGTTGTCGAGAGAGAAGTAGCCCATCCACATCAGTGGAGTCTGCCTAAATGGTTAAAAAAAATTAAATGTACCACAGGTCACTTTATTTAAGGTAACTTTAAAATATGACTTTCTTTTCATTTTAATAAACAATTAGAACAAAAGAATACAACACAAATTTTAGAGATCCATTTATGTTTGAAGTTTCTGGATTTAATTAAATATTTAGCCCACTGTAACTAAACTTAGTTTACATTGCTGCATGGTCAGTTTCAATTTTACAAGCAAATGAAGTTCAAAAAGGATGTTGGCCATTGCATTACTGAAATAAGGAAAAGTTGCAGTGATTCAGTGAACCAAATGCCTTAGAACATGAGATGCATAGTCTTATTTTGTCTGCAGGCCTCTATACCCTGCCTTCATTCAGAAATATGAACAAGGTGGGAATCATTCATTGTGATTTTCCAATAAATGGCAGAGAACAGGCTTGTTATCCTTAACAGACTTTTTTTTTAAACTGAACCAGACGGGCCAGATAGGCCTCTAGGCCTTTCTAGAGTGCTGCACTCCAGACCAGTGGATTTCTCCTTACCACCCCAAATTTTCTTCACAATGTTGTTGCTACCTGCCAAATGGAGAGATAGCGACTCATTTTGCTCACATACCTCCAGCAAGATTGGTTGGAAGCAGGATCAAATCAGGCCCCCAGCAGTGATCTCTCCTATTTCTTTCTTGGTCCTACCTCTAAGCCCTGACAACCCAGGTCTAAAAGGTGCATTTTATCAAATTTTGGCACATTCTGAATGAAGAAGTGCTGCATGCTCCATCTTGTTCCACTCTTTAATGAACTAGATTTCCACTGATTTGGTTTACAGAGAAAGACATTCAGGAAAACAAAAACTGCAGGTGCTGATTTTAAAACCTAGATTGTTAATAGAGTAAAGGAACATGTGATCGTCTTTTCCATCCAGGAGAGTCCACTTTGGCAGAGCTTCATATATTCGAGCAAGGCCCTACAATAGATGGGTGAGTCAGTTGTGTGCCTCATAAATTCAAGTTCTTCTGCTTGGATCTGATAAATGAAGGGGTGTAAGGGAAAATATTCAAGATTTGTTGAAAAATGTTACTGTCAAGGGCCTTAATCGTGAATGACACTAGTGGAGCCAGTGAGGATGAAAAGCATGCTGCAAACATTGTTTGTAGAGCTCATACTGAGGAGAAAAGGGGAGCTGATATTAAGACTGAAATGACCACATGGGAGCAATGATTACATGCAGTGCTAAGTATTTTATTTCTATTATCCTAATAAGATTGAGCTGCAGTCACAAATAATTTGACTATTTGCGTGAATTGATCCGCTAGTTAGTTAATCTAAACATAGAAGAAATTTGTATTTAATCATATGGTTTAAGTGGTTTGGGCACAAATGTTGAGACACTACATTCTGAAACTGATTTGAGTATAAGGTTGCTAATACTTTTTATTCCTCTTTTTCCAACTTTTTTTATAACTGGTAGCATAAAATCAATTTTCATGTCTTTGCTAAACTTTCATTAAAGTTCCACTATTCACAAGAATACATGGCACTATTTTTATTGATGAGCAATGCATCTTAATGGTTTCAGATAATTTGCTAATGCAAAGGAAATGCAACAAATTCATAAATGGCTAAATCACCAAATTCTCTTTTAAACTTAAATGAAACATATCAAGATCTTCATAAATTAATGATTTTTGATGTCCCTTCTAGAAATTTTAGATGTAAGGAAAAAGAAAACTGTTTCCAGTATACTTATCTATCATAATCATAATAAGGGTTGCATATTTCAAAACAGCTAGTCTTGAAACAGATTAAACAATATCAATTTTTCAAAATACGATCAACAGTTTAAATTATTGTCTCCCATAGCATGATTTTTTAAAAAATGACTATTTTTCTCCTTTGTAAATAAAGATAGTATATTTTTCCATTCTTTTCATAATTATACTTGTAAAATATTAAAAGGTCATACCACGACAGATCCTGGTAATGCTGGGCTCTGTTGTAACTTGAAGAATTTGCTAATGAAGTCTTGTTCAGCCAAACACAGGGGCTCTAGCTCACTTAGGACCTGCTCAAAAATCTGCATAAATAGAACAATGTTTCATACAGGTAATCAGATTATCAAGTTTTATTTATGTACATACAGCATATGAAAAGGAGGCGGTCATTTGGCCCTTTGACCCATTTACTACAATCATGGCTGATCTGCTGGCATCCTCAAATCCATACACCTGCCAATCCTTAATAACCTTTCATCCTATTACTCAAAAAGAACCTATCCTTCTCTGCATTATAAATATTCAAAAACTTTGTTTCTATTGCCTTTTCAAGAAAGATCTGAAAACTCAAGTGAGAAAAAAATTAACTACATCTCTGTTTTACTTTAGTGATTCACTATCAAGTCACCTCTTCTAAACTTTAGTAGAATTAAGCCTAATCTATCCCATCTTTCCCCAAAAGACAACACACCCATTCCAAGTATTAGTCTGGTAAGCCTGTTCTAAACTGCTTTCATTGAATTGATATACGTTCTTAAATAACCAGACCAATGCTGTGCCCAATAGTAGAGATGTAGTCTCACCAATGTCCTGTATAACTGAAGCATAACCTCTCTATTTTTGTTTTCAAATATCCCAACAATGAGGATAACATTCTACAAGCTTTCCTATCGTATGTACTATGGAACTCTATTGTAGACACAAAGACACGTTCATTGAGGGTGCTCATGACTTGTGTTTACTAATCGATATGTATTAAGTCAAGTCAGAACCTTCAGGAAATTTATCACTCCTGCTTTCCAATACCCAAGAAGAAAACTGTTTCATATGTCTCACAAAATGATTAAAAATGCTGGCTTTGCAAATTACACAGAGAGTTCAGGAATGATAACTGATAAGACCAGCATATGTTTTCAAACCTAAATCTCAAGAAATTCTTGAACTCGCAGACCTTTAGGTTCAGTTACACCACAGTCTTATTTGTGACTTCCAGATTTTTGATCCAGCTCTGCTGAAAGAACGATGATATAGTTTCAAGTCAAGATGGTTTACGGCCTGGAGGGAAAGTTGCATATTGTGGCGTTCCCATGCATCTGTTGCCCTTATCCTTCTAGGTGGCAGAGGTCACAGGTTGAAAGAGGCTTGGTTAGTTGCCACAGATCTTTGAGGTTGTACGCAACACAGTCATTATGCAGCAGTGGTCAAGGGAGTAGATTTTTAATGGAATAGATTTCTAAATTGTTAACTTTGCAATATGTTAACTGTGTTTCTCTCATCACAGATATTGCCTGTCCTGATGAGACACCACTTTGTCTAATTTCAGACTTCCACTAGAGCACTATGAATATGTGAACTAAAGAAAAGAAATCTGTATTTGAAAAAAAAAATTAGGCACAATAGATTCTGTTTTTCAAAAACCATTTTGTTCGTTTAGTTCCCAAATTCATAGAAATATTTATGTTCAACTTTTAAATTATACAGCATATATACTGAAAATCATAGTATGATCCTTATTAACATAGGAAAAGACAATAAAACAGAAAGTAAATCTGAAACAAGGACCATGTTAGAAGGCTTAAAAAAAAGGGAAAGCTTCAACGTAACAGCCCCAACACAAACTAAATAAATCTCAACTACATTTTTGTAATAGAGCTATTTTCATCTTCCAATAATTAAAACATATGAATGGTTCCTTTGGTGCAAGTATTTCACAAGTAAAAGAAGTTACACAAAAGAAGGGATTTACCTTATCAAACTTTGTTCGATCAGCCACATCAAGGTCTGATGCAGACATATTCCCCATGTCGAGCAGTGAAGATGACTGAGAGCGACGATTCCCTGATCCTTGAACAGACAGTTTGTTTAGGCTGGAGGTGGATCCAGTGAGTTTCCCAGAACTTCCGTGGAGACCTGCAGTGCCATTTATTTCAAATTATTGAAATCAATTTCCAAATAGATAACTGGGATTCAAATATCCTAAATATCACAGGTATGGTTAGGAATAAGATCTTTAATAAAAATCAAAATATTTTAATGAGTCTTCAAGAATTATTTTATTTCATAGCTGGTGGTGTAATACTGTTCAACTTTTAAAAACTCTCCCTTGCAGTTAATCCTTTGCTTACACAATAATTGTAGAATTCAATTTTTTGGGCAAAGCATACTTTGAACTATGAGTAAACCGGACATGTTTATCAAGGATGATTTCCAGGAACCCTTAGGCTTCCACCATTTTAGTCTCAGTGTCCAGCATCCCTTCATCAAGATAAGGAGAACTTAGTTCCTTGAAATTGTCCTTGTCAGCTTGTTTGAATAAAATGAAGTAATTGAGAGACATCACTTTGAAAAATATTACATGGAAACAATTTGACAAGTATCTGCTATGAATTCAAAGTTTTGCAGCCTCACTTCATCAACCCAAAAAGTCAGTTTGAACTACGTGAACTGGATTTCTATTGCACACAATAAAGGAAAATCCATTTTAATGTTGCTAAGTTGGTATAAGCAAAGAAAGAAAACAAATAAATGGCATAATTGTTCTAGACGGGGTTCCAGATGATGCAAATAACATGAGCACAATTTCTCTGTCATAAATCTGTATAAAGTTCTGTTCAATAGAGTAGCAGAACAAACAAAGATATCCAGGAAGTTTAGACTACAACTAAAGAAGATTTTGAAACACCCATAGATTTACATGTATTACTCTTTGTTAAATAAGTGATTTTCTTAGGTATTAGATCAATTTTTATATTATCTACTTTGCTTCTAATAAAATTCAAAGTTGACCTTCAAATAAGACAAACAAACATCACCAGCATGACATTCTTTCTCATGTTTAACACCACAGTTTGAAGACATATATATGTGTATCTTATCTGAGCTACTGCCCTAATCCAGGAAATCCCCTCAATATTTTTTGAAAAGAACAGGAATAAAGGCAAAACTATGTATATAAAAATATGAACCACAAAATGAAAAAAAAAGCTTGGTAGGAAGCAGCTTTGCATTTGGAAGCTGAGTCATAATCAAGAAAAGGACATGTTACCAAAGACAAAGGGGCTAGCATAATTTGACAACAGAACCAACACGAATGGGGTAGCTATCTCTTTCCACTGACAGTAATGATTCTGTATGCTTGGATATTCTCAATGGAAGTGAATGTTCTTTAGCCAGGTTTGTGATTGACACAAAAATGGGTGGAAAAGTAAGTAACATTGCTGGCACAAGGAATCTACTGAGAGATACAAACACATTATGCGAGGAGGCAAAAATGTGGCAGATGAAACATAATGTGGGAAAATTTGAAGTTATGCACTTTGGCAGAAAGAATAGAGGATAATGAGTATTATTCAAGTGGGGAGAGACTGCAGAAAATTGCAGCCAAGAAGGATTAAAGCATTCTTGAAACATAAGATTTTTAGGGTGCTTGACAGGGGAATATTCTGAAAAATTACTTCCCCTGGTAGGAGAGTTGAAGATCAAAGGGTATAACTTCAAAGTAAGTGGTCACCAATTTAAGGGAGAGAGGAAGATGAGTTTTCTTCTTGGGGGTAGTGAATCTGTGGAATTCCTTACTACAGAGGGCTGTCGAGGCTAGGTTGGCAAACATATTAAAAGCTGAAATAGACAGAATTTTAAATCATTAAGGGAATCAAGGGCTATGGGGATATGAAGAAAAGTGGACTCAAGGATTATAGATCAGCCCTGGGTGGCACGGTGGCTCAGTAGTTAGCACTGCTACCTCACAGCACCAAGGTCCCAGGTTCAATTCCAGCCTCCATACTGTCTGTATGGATTTTGCACATTCTCCCTGTGTCTGCATGGGTTTCCTCCGGGTGCTCCAGTTTCCTCCCACAGTCCAAAGATGTGCAGGTCAGGTGAATTGGCCACGCTAAATTGCCTATAGTGTTATGCGCATTAGTCAGCAGGAAATGGGTCTGGGTGGGTTACTCTTCAGAGGGTCGGTGTGGACTTGTTGGGCCGAAGGGTCTGTTTCCACACTATAGGGATTCTAATCTAATTTAAATAATTGAATGGTGAAGCAGTCTTGATGAGCCGAAGAACTATTACTGTTTTTACATCTGATGGTCTTAACCCAATTCTTTATGAGTAATTTTGGCAAAACATCATAAGATTCCCAGGAATCCAAGTCATTTCTATTGAGTTTAAAAGTTGTCTGCAGCAATTTTTAGAAATAGTTATTTGAGTGGCATAAAGCATCTTTTACAGAATTGTGGTTTAGCATCAAAAATGCAAACAACTTGTAAATTGATTAGTTGCTAATCTCTGCAGGGTTGAAACACATTAAATATATTGAGCTGAGTTTCATTTTTTATTCATTCATAGGATGTGAGCAACACTAGCTAGGCCTGTACTTTTTGGCCACTCGTGTTGTCCACAGGACTAAGAGCCAGCCATATTGCTAGGAGTCTGGAGGCCAGACAAGGTATAAGAAAAGCACATCTCCTTTCCTAAAGGACACAGGTGAAGCAGACAGGCTTTTGCAACAGTTTCAAAGTTAAAGCATGGCTTAAAGAGTTTTGGATGAATTTCGTGGCACACAATTATGTGCTTTTCAGCCCATTATCAATGCAAGTGCACAAATTCCTCAGCAAATCACATGGTGAGTGAGTCTTAAGTTCTCACCACGTGGGATCTTCCAGAGTTGAAAGTGCCGGGGTCATATTCAAAAGGTCAGTTGGACACAACTTCAGACACGGAAAGCTTGGAATTTCACTATAGCCTGTAAAGCCCAGAAATGTCTGCCAAGGCTGCAGTGGCTTCCTGGTTTACTGATGCTGTCCTGTAAATGCAGCTAATCGGGTCATTGACAAGATCAGATTAGATTTAGACAAAACAGACATCATATTTTTGGGTGACCATATAAGGAGGTCATCTCATCAGACCTTCCAGTCTGGGCAGAAATCACAGTAAGAGTCAAAACTTAAATGATCTCCTGCACCCCACAACCATTACTGGCACCATTTACTCTCTATCTCACACGAGGAAACCTTCACCAAGTCTAACTCAGACAATGCACGTGTATTGCAGAGTTATAGCCTGCAAGCCTCAGCATCACGAAAGCATTAGAAAGCACATTTGCAAGAAGGTCTTGGAAAGTACAATTCTTAGCTACTTGAATATCATTGCTAATTTGCTAAACTAATATAGAGAATAAGCAAATAAAAAGCATCCTTGCCTCTGCAAAGTGCCTAACATTAAGAGGGATAATAAACAGTCGTGGGACAGGGACTGCAACAATTGCACTCCCTTCCAGAAAGTCCTCTTGTGTACAGACCTAGGGGTCTGGCTCAAACTTTTGGGTTGGCATTAGGTGTGATGTGCACATCCAGTGAATGTGGATGGTCCTCCGTATTAAATGGATTTTGCAAGCCCACAAAAATCCTACTGCCTGTAGGGCTATTGGCTAGCACAAAGATGGTTATGGTCTGTTAAGTGTGTTAGTGAAGATTAAAAGTACTTTCACGACAAGACACAAGTCTACGGGAAGTGTATGAATATACATAAATAAATAACAACCCACTGCTTCAAGTGGTGTAGCTAGGACTGAACAATTGCTCGCTATTCAATTAGCCAGCAGCACTAGCAGGTTGGACCTTGTCCCTGAAAGTAACTAGCAACTAATTGTCTGAAAAACTTTGGTCAATGACCGTCCAAGAGTGTGTTGTCTCAACTTATCCACTGGTGTTAGTGCTACTATCATTCCATAATGATCCAGCCATTATTTTTAAACAAAGCACTTGAATACATTTTACTGTCAGCAAGTAAACTCCTAATTGAGCATATTTTATTTTCTCAATTCGAGAAAACTAATATTTCGAAGAAATATGTTAACTTATGTTCAGTACAACATAGCAGTTGTCCAATGGAGTCTCTCTCTCTCTCACACACACACATACACACACACTTCAGTGTTCATCAGGGACTGTTCCCTTTGGGACACACTGGTCCATTTCTCCTCCATTTCCAACACTTCCTCACGGCATCTTCCTATGCAATCACAAGAAAATGTAACACCTAGCTTTTATTTCCTCACCATCTAAGGCCCCAGACAGACCTTCCCAGGTGAAAAAGCGATTTACCTATACTTCACCCAACCTAGTCAACTGTATCCGCTGCTCAGTGTGGCTTCCTCTACACTGGCGAGACAACTTACAAACTGGCTGATTGCTTTGCAGAACACTTGCATTCTGCCTGTAAAAGTGACTCCAAGCTTTAGAGTTCACACCATCAAGTTCCCACGCCAACATTTCTGTCACAGGCCTGATACAGGTGTTCGGGCAAGCTTCAGCATAAATGCAAAGAACAGCATCTCATTTACCTCTCGGACTTCAACTTCAGTATCTTTAGAGACTGAATCCATCCTTTTTTATTTAACCCCACTCTCACACCCAGTCCTGTTATGACATGGTTGTTTTTAGCACAGCCAACTTAATTTCACCCCCTGTCAGGTCTGTTATCATACTTTTTCTTTCAGCATAAACTATCCACACTCTGCTACACTCAGCTGTCAGAATCACTTCACCTGATGAAGGAGCAGCACTCAGAAAACTTATGATTTCAAATAAACCTTTTCAACTGTAACTTCGTGCCTTGTGACTTCTGACCTTGATCACTTCTTCAGCTTCTCCCTTGTATAGCTACCCCTTTCAATTCTCTCTCTCTGTGGACTCTATCCACTCAACTCTGCCTTTCTATATCCTCCCTCAATCTTGTCTTCAGCAAAACTACCAGCTTTTCCTCACTGCTGTCAGTTCTGATAGTTACACCAGACTCTAAACATTAACTCTGCTTTCTTCCCACAGATACTGCTAGGCCTGCTGAGTTTTGCTAGCAATTTCAGGTTTTTGTGACATTAACAATACTGGCCATTCTAAAATGCTGAATAAAAACAGTATCTAGATGATACCATTGTAAGTGAATGAGTAGTTACACCTTTGGGCAAAATCAAAATATGGAGTATATTGGAGTACAGTATATAATACACGCAACATATTAGTACAAAGATATTCAAAGTACTGTCAATGCTGGATAGATACTGTACAAATTCCCTGTTCACTTCATGACAGATAAATCTCAAGAGCTACGAACAATCAAATCAATTTCAGAAGGAAGAGGTGAGGCTGAATTTACCACTTACAGTTAAATGCTCATGTTTTCATCAATGCAAATAAAGGAAGTTGCAGCATTAAATGGATATTTTTAAAAATAGGGAACTTTTGCAGTTGAAAGAACCATCAATTTCCCTATGGTGTTTGAAATTATACAATTAAACATTCAGCAGAGCAAGCAATTATCCAACATGCTAATAGATAACTGAAAATACAACGTTGTTGTTAAAGACTTTATCAAAGGGTATTAGCAGTTTGACAAAGGAGACAATACTTACTCTCTAGGTCTTGTTTGACAGCACTCTCTTTTCGAGGAAGTGTGGCTGTGAGAGATTAGGTTGCAGGCATTGAAACACAAATAAATGTTAGATTTTAGGCCTGTAGCATAAACCATGTCGATGAACGATATTTGTTAGATACTATGCAGACAGGTTAGGACATGCAAGCAAGACACTACAATATTGATGTTATGTTAATTAGCTCGAAATGTTACTATACAACTATGTTTCTTTCGTGGTTTACTTTAGCAGACATTATCCCGACAAGCTCAGGAATGACATACATATTATTTATGCTACAATTAAAGCTATCAGAATTTATCTGAAATTCAAAGCAGAAAGGCAAAGAAAGAGATTTAATTTGAAGCTTTTTGAAATGATGTGTTTTAGTGGAATATAATCAAGTTTGGAAAAATAGTCTCAAGGGCTTTCCATGGCCAAAATAATATTCCAAAAATAATATTCTGTATCCTCTGTTTGAACAGAATTTTAAAAAGTGAATAAATTCCTCTCTTGGCTTTCCATTTCATCATCCCTACTATAGTTTGTATTCCATTTCATATTTCTAGCATGCATTAGCTAAACAAAAAGTTTTCCTTTTTGAAAGTCTCAACTCCTGCACAATCTGTCAAATTCTCTGAAAGAACATTTTCTTTCTCCAATCCTGAAAATCCTCAATATCCTCAAGCGAATCCCTCTATTTCCATTCAAAGTTCCAAGAGATAGCTCCTAATTCAACCCACATTGCTTGATTACTCTCCCTAGGAATTCCTCCAATAATTCTACTTCATTCCTGCAGTGCATATGAAAATAACATGGTAATCCAGACGCAGCCTCAGACAAAATCAGGTAGAATATTGACAGAGTCACAGATGTACAACATGGAAACAGACCCTTCGGTCCAACATGTCCGTGTCGACCAAATATCCTAAATAAATCTTGTCCCATTTGCCAGCATTTGGCCGATACCTTTTTAAACCCTTCCTATTTATATACCCATTCAGATGCCTTTTAAAATGTTTTAATTGTAATTGATGTTAAATAAAAGCAAAATACTGTGGATGCTGGAAATTGGAAAAAAAACCCAGAAAATGCTGGAGCAACTCAACAGTTTGGCAGCATCTGTGTCATATCAGACAATATTACTCTGGTGCACAATATGACTTTTCTTTGGAAAAAAGTCACATCGCACTCAAAAACGTAATTCCATTTCTCTTTCCACTGATGTGCCTAACCCTAACCTAAGGACCTGGACAGCAGGTTTAATTTCAGATTGATTAGTTTAGACAGAATGGAAAAACTAGTCTCTTTCAAATGCTGTAAAAATCTATGCATAGTTCAAGATTTTTCTTTCCATTCAATAAACCTCTTTCCATTTACCTAATCTATCCATATTGCTTTGAATTTTACATACTGGTTAGAATATACATAACTGCACTTAACTTAAGATCAGTTTGCTTTCCACATCACTCAAAATTATAATGCAGTAGTGCCCCATATCCACAAGGGATACATTCCTGGACCTATTGCAGAAGCCTGAAACCGCGGATAGGAGCGAACCCATTCAATTAAATGGGAAACATACCTTCCCGGCAGCCTCCTCATCCCTGGTTCTGGAATGTTCCCTATAATATGTTCCGGCCACGGTAAACCGCATGTAACTGAAACCGCAGAAAATGATTCCATGGATACGGGGGTATCTCTCTAAAAGTCACTCCAATCCTGATCCATGTAGGACTTCACAACCATCAGCTTTATCTGTGATGTCTTCTCATTGATAACCTGTTCCGTTTTGATGCCTATCCATGCATAAATAGTCCTTGTTGGCTTTCCAGCTACCAATTCCCAATTTCTCTTTTACAGCAAGATATAAACCTTCAGAGAAACAGTGTTACTCCACCTCTCTTTACTGAAACACGCAGTACTCCTCACTCAGCTTTCTTTAGCCAAGTTTTGATAAATCCTAACATTTATTATTTTCTTTATTTATACCCAGTTTTTATTCACATCTCATATTTCTTGCATCCATGGGTGTACATCATGGATCATTTTCATCTTCCCTTCTAAAATTATGTGAATCCTTCCTTCTTGAGAGTTCAAACATCTAGGATAGTTCACATCTTGCAAATTACATAACCATCTTATTTTAGCATTCCCAACTGCCATCTCAATTCAAGTGCGTGTTGGGATTTAAATTTTTACAATAAGGTTTTAAGGACCAATATCTCCAAAGCCAAATATACTCCCCCGACTTTCACATTCCTTGAAAATGTTTTGTTCGGCCAAATATCACTGCACTCAACTGCATTTTTAGAGTCATAGGTCTGTATAGCATAGAAACCAACCCTTTAGTCCAACTCATCCAGGCTGACCAAATATATTAAATATATCTAGTCCCATTTGCCAGCATTTGGCCCATATCCCTGTAAACCCTTCCTTTTCATAAACTCATCTAGGTAGCTTTTAAATATTGTAATTGTACCAGCCTGCAACACTTTCTCTGGCAGCTCATTCCATACAGGCACTTCCCTCTGCATGAAAAAGTTGCCCCTTAGGTCCTTTTTAAATCTTTCCCCTCTCACTTTTGGACTATGCCCTCCTGTTTTGGACTTCTACACCCTGAGGAAAAGACCTTGCTTATTTATCCTATCCATGATCATGATTTTATAAATCTCTATATGATTACTCCTCAGCCTCTGACGCTCCAGGGAAAATAGCCCTAGTCTATTCAGCCTCTCTCTATAGCTCAAACGCTTTAACCCTGGCAATATCCTTGTAAATATTTTCTGAACGCCATTTTTAAAAAAACATTTTCCCGAATGGATTTGAAACATACAAATTATTACGTCTAATTGACAGCCAATGAACTTGGAGTCCTTCCACTGAAACCCCAAATAACCTAAATAACCTTGAACCTCAATTATAAATACATTTGAATCAATTTCACTCAAATAGAACTAGAAAACCAGTCAGTTTCAAACTACTCAAATTAGTGCAATATGTCTTGTTCTGCCAAAAACCTGTTCTATTGTTCAGAAAAATCTAAGTAGCATTTAATTATATATCATGTGAAAAGTTGCCATCAAACTTAATATAGCCAAATTAGAGATTACTGATTTCAGCTAAATGAAGCAGAAATTTGAAAAAATTGATGCAGAAGTTGACACAAAATTATTTAAATCATGATCAAGGATAGTGCTCATGCCATTGAATTCAGTTAAAGAATAAAAATATAATTCTGATAATGAAACAACAGTAATCATTTAGCAGTGGCAAAGTTATAATATAATTACATGTAGATTAATTGTGTAATTGCTCCAAACTGAATTAAGTTATTTCCTAAACAGAGTTTCCAAAACTGGAAATGATTAAAAAGAAAATTCAAATTCAAAGTTGTATTAACTCAAACGTCATGAAATTCTTATACATCACATTTTCAAGTTGCACATTTATTCAATTGATGTTGCATAGAAAATATGCCAACACAGCAATTAAATAATATTACAAAATAAGCAAATTATGACTTGCATGTAACATCAAGTTATACAAAGTTAAAAATCACAACACCAGGTTATAGCCCAACAGGTTTAATTGGAAGCACGAGCTTTCGGAGCACCGCTCCTTCATCAGGTGGTTGTGATGAAAGTTCCGAAAGCTACTGAGACAACCACCTGATGAAGGAGCAGCGCTCCGAAAGCTTGTACTTTCAAATAAACCTGGTGTTGTGTGATTTTTAACTTTGTCCATCCAAGTCCAACACTGGCTCCTCCACATCAAGTTAGAGAAAACCCTTCAAATTTCAGTCTGATAATACATTTTATCATGATAATTCTATTGAATGCAAATCATCTTCTAAAAAGTCAAAAATTAAGATTAGGATCACACTCCATTTGACAAATTTAAAATCAAAACTCATTACTTGACGGTACAGTTGAATTTGAAAAATTATTACTGCTATATTCATGTTGGATCAACATGTCATCTTTCAGCTAATCCAACATGAGTCTGAAATGCTAACCAAAAACAGAAGCAAGTTACCACTAACGAGGAAGTAATGAAATCACACCATGTAACTTGTAGAGGAAAATGCCAATTTTACCAGGATACCAGTGTCTGCAAATATCTTTGCGTTAATAATGATCAGAAGTGAGGTAAGGCTTAGAAAGGATCTAAATATGTAGGATGGACCCAGCTAATGTAAGTTTAGACTTACCAAACTTTTTTCCTTCCTTTGATGTGCCAGTCATCTTGATCTTTGCAACCTCAAAGAATTCCTTGATTTCTCTTTCATATAACCTGGATATATAATCGACATAGTTCTGCACATAAAAAAGGCAAGATATTCATATTTTTTAATATAATCAGTTATACTGCGCATTGTGTATTATACACATATATACATAGTTGTTTCAATCCATTCAAGATCATGTGACTAGTGAGTTCATAATGGTAAACAGTTGCGAGACTTTAAGAGTCAAAAATCAATCTGTAAAATCCAGTTTCAGCTTGGTTGTTCAAAAGTATATGCTATCTTTCTGCACAAATAAACTCCGCTATGTCAAGAGAAATAAAGAGAAAGTCAGAGTAATGGAATTAATTGACTGAGGACATGCAGGTCTGCAATAATGAACATTGCCCATCACACCAGTTCCAAAAACAGGAGTCACACTGGACTGGAAACATGAACTCTGTTTGTCTCTTCAGAGATGCTTCCAAACCTACTGAGTTTCTCCAGCACTTTCCATTCATATTGCTATTCACTGCTGCTAACTTGTTAGGGTACAAAATTGTGGATTACCTGAAGCTGATGTGGGAATAATTCCACTTGCCAATCTCAATCAAGGTTAATCACAAATGTTCATCAAGCTCGTAAGCTAGTCAATCATCAATCAGTGCCCTGGAGATTTGCAGACCTATCTCGTTCAATAAGTAGATTTTGAGAACTAACACAGATGGTTGGTCCATCATAAATTACATTGAATATATTACCTTACAGATATTGCAACCCCAAAAAGACTGCACTTACCTCCCTTACTGCCCCTTCCTCCCCCACCACTGCTCCTGCTTGAAGAATAGTCAAGGTGTTCCATATATATGTATGACAACCACCTGGCATGTTACATCAATAAGATTGACTGGATCACAAAGTAGTTGAAAACAAACTAAAACTCTGTGCCATCATCCCCGTGCTTACTGACCTACACTGGTTCCTGGTTTCCTAACCACAACTTCAAAATGTTTATTTTTGTTTTCAAATTTGTCCATGGCCTCACCTCTTCCTTTCTGTAATCTCCTCCTGCCCTATTACCTATTCCCACATAGAACCTTACAGCGCAGTACAAGCCCATCACAGCCCTCGATGTTGTGCTGACCTGTGAAACTAATCTGAAGCCCATCTAATCTACACTATTCTTTTGTTATTTAAATCAACATGTTCATAGACTGCCATCTCTGGGGTTCTTGTGGCCCAGCAATAATGCTCCACCTCTGAATCAGGAGGCTGGTTCAAGTCCCACCTCCTCCGAAATTGTGAAATAACATCTCTCAACACGTTCAATAGAAATATCTTCAAAGACTGCACCCCCCACCCCCCGTCCGTCCGTCCGTCCTCTAAATTAAATGTACAATGTAAACACAATCATATAATTCTCAGTTAATTACAGCCCAATTATTCACTACCACCCAATAATATAAATTCCAATCAAAGTTGTTACCAGCTTTAGGACAAAAGACGTAATAGAATTGGGATCTGCACCAGGCTGTATCTTCTACTAATTGCCCGATCAAGACTGCTGCTGCAGTACAATGGCATTAATTACCAAGATCACACTCAGCCATCACCCCTCTACTCTTTGGTACATTTCTCGGAGTAGCTCTCCTTGCTCAGCCCTTCTCAATTTTCATTCAAAAATAATAATCACTCTCTACCACTCTCAACCACATCTGGGAAGACTGTGGTGTAATGGTAATGCCAGAACTCCAGGTGTTACAGACATGGGTTCAAACAGTGGATGAAACTAGAATTCAATAAAAGAATCTGGAATAGAAATGTAATATATTGGCAGCCATGTAAACATAGTCAATTGTTATTTTTTTAAAAATCTAGTTCACCAACATCTTTTAGGCAAGGAAATTTGACATCCTAATCTGGTTTTGCCTATATACAGATCTGCAGCAATGTGGCTGACTCTTCTTTGCCCTCCGGGTAATAAGGAGCAGATAATAATCAACACTCACACCTCATTAATGAAATGATTATTTGATGATTTCAACCTCCATCTCAACGTTAGTTTTCTCTCTCCTCAGTTCACTTCCCACTCAGTCTCTAAAATCTCTCTCCGTGCAAACTGTTTAACCCATGCCATCTCAGTTCTCTTGCTAGTTCATCTCTAATCACTTCCTCGTCATACCTACCACCCACATCCTCCTCCTTTTCCCAACCTCCTTTGGGATCTGCATCTGAACAAGACTATCCCTTAATGCACTTACACCTGCACTTCAAAATTGCAATCATTAGCCTTTGCTTGCTGACAAAAACAATGAAGCATTAAAGTGTGATCAACTGGCACACATTTTGCACTCCACTGATAAGTTTGTCATCCAAAAATGACTGAAACAAAAATTATATTATTTTGACATTTACTCATATAGCCAAGATATGAGACCACTAAATGAATATATTTTTCCCCCAAAGTTAAAATACAATTAAAATAGATGGTAAAGATCTATGATTCAGTGCAAGCCATTTATTTACCTTATTCAATCCTTCATATTTCTCATGATCAGTATTCTTTAACCATTCCATGAGCTTTGCATATCTAAGTAGATCTCGATGAAAAGGAAGATGTTTAGGGAGAAACAGCTCAACTGAGTGCTGAGCCAATGTGGAGCTTTGATCGTGGCCCTAAAAATATAAACAACAAAAATAATCCACTGTTACCTTAAAGACTAGTAAGAACCTAATCAATTTATAATTTTTGCATTGATCAGATATGAACTCGGTACCTTTCTATCGCATTACATGTCAATCTTCTGAACTATTGGGAAAGCTATGAATAAATTAAACAAAAATAACAAAAACAAACAAACCAGTATACTGATACCATTATCATTCTGAAAGTTGCACCTGGCTAGTCACGTTTTAAAAGTCATACTGTTTGTTTTCAAGTTAATCCTCACCATAACAGTAACAGAGGGAAGTAATCTTCTCCCTACTCAGAATACTGAACTACCTGCTCCCTACAACTGGATTCCAGACCCCCTTGCTGATTGTAAAAACTTTGATTTATATTGATATTCATGTCTACAATCAGTACAATACTTGATAGTTTGAAAAACTTTATTTTGAATGCAATTCAAGTTCAATTATGTATAAAAATTAAGAATGAATGATTAATTCTGTAACCATCATAATGACAATTCTATGTTTTTACTCTTGATATTGGATTTTGATTGATGGAGACAAAGAAGCCAACCCGAGTAAATTAAAAAAAGATTTATACTGACGTACAATCTGAAATATACAAGTTACAATAACCATTAGTTACAGTGTGTTCTGAATAAACTAAAATCAAAAACAAATTATTTACTACTGAAAATGTTAATATACTATTGTTGTAGGGGAAAAAACATGTTTTTCCTCTAACATTTATTTGATGATAAATGCATCATTAAGTAAATAATATCTCTTTTGCTAGTTGCAGTTTATAGTATTAAAATATTTTTAATCGCTTTATCATTATTGGCAATTCACATCACGTCTACTTGGTTTTGTGATAATATTATTCTCTCCTGGAAACACAATTCTAGAGATTTTGAATAAATAATTTCAAGCTGACATTGTCATATTCCTTCATTCCTGCACTGTAAACTTGCGGGTTTTGTTATTTACTTGAAACATTCAAATCACTGCCATCTGCTTATCCAGGTACACATAAGAAATCCTTCCACATGAATCCAAAATGGAATAGAGTGTTTTCAGGATTTCTTCCTCAAATCAACACCAAAAATAATCAATGATTTAATTCCTGACTGTAGATCTTGTAGTTTCCTACACAATAGCAGCAACTATAATTCAAAATAATTCATTTGTTGTGAAGTATTTTGGGACATGACAAACAAATAAAAAAGGCACAACATAAATGCAAGTATACCGCAAAAACTACGGCCACTGAAAACCTTAAATAAAAACAGAAAATGAAGTAAAGTTAACAGATTTGGCAGCATCGTGGAAGAAGATTCTAATACCTAGGCCACAAGTGGTGATGGGGACTCAGGGTGGACTAGTAGCAGGAATGCCAGCGATAACACTGTGACCTTTTCTACAGGTTCACCAGCCTGATTTCTACCTGCGGATAGCACATCAAATTCAGTACACTAACTGTGACCTTGGCTCTCCAGAGCTGCTGCCAAACTTGAATATTTCCAGTATTTTCAGTTTTGATTGAGTGTCAGTTCATACTTCCCTTGATTTAATAGTCTCAATTACCACAAACAGATAGAAAATTACAATGTTTGTGTCCTGCTAGCAATTTTCAGGTTGTTAAAACAGTGCGTGTGGCAGAAGTATTCTTTACTTTGTTTTGCATCTTGCATTCTATCACATTTCACATTTTGAAATTCATGCAGTTACTTAAGAAAATAATTTTCTCCCCAATTTAAAATGTCAAAAATTTTTAAACTGTATCCTGAAGTTGCTGTCTATTTTCTTGAACACAACTCTGATTTCAACTAATACTAATTTCTATGACCTTGCATAAAGTAGCAAAGGCGCTCTCTCTTTTTGAAAAAAAACTCATGTTTCCATGGTCAATACCTGAAAACTGTTTCTCGTGTTACAGATAAATTCACGTGCAAAAACATCCTGTTTGGGAATCCTTGTTTCAGGTTATCTAACCAAAATCAACATTGGAGCAACTGATTTACTAGTTACATACTAGTTTCTGTTAGGTCTGTTTTAGAAAACAGCTGTAAAGTATAAGGTAAACTGCTGTATTCAGTAACTTGTGCAAGCCAGCCAAAGCAACAGCCACCTATATGCAATGTTGGAATTTATTAAAGATAAAATACTTCTTTTCCCCCCGCAAAAAAGAAAAGCAATTTAGCAGGCAGGACAATGCAAATAAGACACTAGTCATCAGAGTACATTCCATGCATTTTTTTTGTAGTACAAATTTGAATTGCTAATGAAAATTTAATAGTTGTTAGTTGTTTCTTACTGTTTCACTGAATAAATTGAACAGAAAATTCCAGATAAATTCCAGTCAAGTTGTTAACCAGCCTTATTGGACAGTAACAATAATAAATTACAATTAAAGGAGATCTGTACACCATTTTGTTGAAACTGTTAGATTGAGGCAAACCAGAAGAAACCATTTTGTTTACATCTCCTTTGATCAGTAAGACACAGGTGAGTGATGATTACAAAAAGAGCAATGGGTTTTTCACAGCAATTTTATTAATGATATGCAAGTGGAACTCTGCACAAATATCTGGCTGTTTGGGAGAGAAATACCAATAAATAAGACAATAGTGCTGAGAGAATGAGGGAAATAATGTTAAATTATTTTAATATACAATATCTAAACCAAGATATTGATCGCTATTTCTGTTTGATAGAGGGACTTAGGTAGAGCAAAGCAGAAGAATTGTTGAAATAGTCTTTTTGCCAAAATTGTGCACCCTGCACTCATCAGGGTTTCTGCAAGAAAACGAATACAAAGGGGAAAAATTTGTTTTTAGTAAATCAACTTGTTAAGAGATGTAATGACACACTCTGGAGCAGGTGCATTATGAAACCAGGCCTCCTGGCTCAGAGGTAGGAACACTACCACTACACCACCATACTTGCATGGAAAGAAAGCACTGATCTGTTGGCAAGTAGACTTTGGTAGAGGTGTTGCCATTACACCTGCTTCAACATAATGAAAAAGGCATCAGCCATTTGCTGGTTGATTCCTCAGGGCAATAAAATGGCAGTTATCTATCCAACAATTGAAATCCCTTGCCTGAATAGGTCGTTGATTACTACAGCATGAAGTTAAAATGTGACTCAAAGCTCTCTGTAAGAAAGAGATTTTTTTAAAGCTGCAGGTTAAGGAGCATGGTCAGTATGACGGAGAATTCATCTTAAGAAAATTTGGGAATCTGATTTAACACCAATGCAAGACAGAGTGTATTTTCTGGGAATTTAGTTCAACTTTGGTACAGAAGGAAAAAAATAGAGATGATTTAAGTAAGGTTTGCTGCAAAAAAAAAAACTTGGTTAGAATGTCAAGGGAAGCTACCCATACTTGATCTGGCCAACATGTGACTCCAGATCCATAACAATGTGGTTGTCTCTTAACTTCCCTCTGGGCAATTAGGGATGAGCAGTAAATGCTGGCCTAACCAGTGACAACCACTTCCAGTGAATTAATAAAAAAAAAATCAAGCGTCAACAATGGGTGGAAATAAATACAATAGCAAGTAGAGACACACCTAGGGAACTTAGTAAGGCCAATACATTCTCTGGACCTGAAAAGTTGCATCCTGGAATACTAGAGGAAGTAGCTACAGAGATAATAGATGCATTGGTAATAATTTTCCAAAAATCCTTAGATTCTGGAGAAGTCACAAATGATTGGAAAACTACTAATACAATATCTTAATCAGAAAGGGTGACTACAAGCAGATAATTATAGGCCAGTTAGGTTAACATCAATCACGAGAAAAATATTTGTGTTTACTATAAAGGATGTAACAGCAGAGCATTTAGATATACTTATAATCAAGCAGCCAGCATGGCTTCATAAAAGGGACATCATGCTTTACAAGTATATTAGAATTATTGAGGTATCAAACAGATAAAGGAATGTAAAATATTTGGATGGAGAATAGTGATATATTTGGATTTCCAGAAGGTTTTCAGTAGGGTACTGTACATAAAGATACTTAATAAAAGTCATAAAAACAAGAGCAAACTTCCCTCTAATTTCTTTTCCTTCTGCATGTCCCTTCTCCATAGTACTGGTTTCAGGGAGTCATGCAGTAGCATGGCAGTGTGTGCAGAGCTACCCATTGGTTACGTGGCCATGCAGTTTAAAGGACATCTTTGTCGGGGTACTATTAGCACGCAGAACTGGTTAACTAATACAAGGCAAAGACAGGATGGAAGAGGTGCATTTTCAGGATGATAAATTATAGCTAAAAGGAGTGTCACAGGATCAGTGCTGGGCCATAGCAATTTACTACATTAATTAATGAACTGGACGTTGGAAGCAAATATACCATCCACAAGTTTGCAGATAACCTAAAAATAGGTGAAAAAGCAAGTGGTAAAGATGGTACAAATAGTCTGCAGAGGCAAATGGACATATTATACAAGTAAGCAAAAAACTTATCAGATGGAATACAGCATGGAGAATTCTGAGAAATGGCAGGAAGCACTGGCAGGAAATGGCAGGAAGAGCTGAACATTAGAATACTGCAGCACAGAGGGCCATGGTATCGTGCATACAAATTCAGCACGTAATAGGGAAGACAATTGGAAGGTTGGCCTTTATTGCGAAAGGAATGGAATATCAAAGTATGGAAAAGTCTTGCTAAACTATACAATGCACTGGTCAGCTTACACCTAGAATATGGTGAATGGTTTTAGTCCTCTTATCTAAGGAAAGAAACAGGCATTGTAAGCAGTCCAGAGAAGGTTCACTAGATTAGTCCCAGGCATGGAGGGAATATTTTATGAGGAGAGGCTTAGTAGGTTGGATCTGTATGCATTGGAATTTGGAAGAATGAAACACCGTATTGAAACATATGAGGTTCTTAGACAATTTAACAGGGTACACGCTAAGGAGTTATTTCTCTTCATTGTAGTGTCCAGGACGAGAGAGCTTAACCTCAGAGGAAGGGGTCACCCATTTAAGATAGAGGGGAACAGAAAGTTATTCTGCAACTAACGTATTCACAAGCTGTATACTGTCAAAGAACTGTTTGTAAAGATAGAAGTGTTTGCATTGGCATGGGAGGTCAGTGAACAGAGGATACAGAAATAATATAATTGGCCAAAGATCTAATGGTGATTTGAGGAGAAATGTATTTACTCAGTGAGTTATTACAATCAACAGTGTGAAAAAGAAACTACTCAAAGAAGACTACATTGCAATTTTCAACTGAGAATGTTATGTACATTTTTAAAAGAAAATGTTGCAATGCTATGGCTAAGAGCAGTCTTATTTTCGAATTTTATCACTGCCTCCATTATAGTAAGAAGTTGTTCAACTGACCATTATAAAGGAGCTAAGATTTTACAGTGAAACTTCATCAGGGTGTTTAAAAACATTTGAACCAGTCAAAAACAATATTAACATGTTTCCACTATGGTTTAATTTAATTTAGGAAAAATTAAAACAAACAAAAGAACAATATACCAGAATACAAACCTTACAAAGGAAAGGGGAAGTGAAACATGGATCCATGGTGACTTAGGAATATTACCTCTAGTTGGTAGGCAGGCATCAGCCATTGTGAAAGTTGAAAAATGTGGTGCTGGAAAAACACAGCAGGCCAGGCAGCATCCGAAGAGCAGGAGAATCGATGTTTCGGGCATAAGCCCTTCTTCAGGAATGAGGCTGGTGTACCAAACGGGCTGAGATAAAAGGTAGGGGGGAGGGAATACGATAAGTGGAAGGACGTGAGGATGAGGGTGATAGGCCGGAGAGGGGGTGGGGATGGAGAGGTCGGGAAGAAGATTGCAGGTCAAGAGGGTGGTGCTGAATCCGAGGGTTGGGACTGAGATAAGTTTGGGGGGGGGGGGGGGGGGGGAAGTAAGGAAGCTGGAGAAATCTACATTCATCCCATGTAGTTGGAGGGTTCCTAGGCGCAAGATGAGGCGCTCTTCCTCCAGGCGTCGTGTGCCAGGGTCTGGCGATGGAGGAGGCCAAGGACGTGCATGTCATTGGCGGAGTGGGAGGAGGAGCTAAAGTGTTCAGCCACGGGGCGGTTGGGTTGGTCGGTGCGGGTGTCCCAGAGGTGTTCCCTGAAACGTTCCGCAAGTAGGTGGCCTGTCTCCCCAATGTAGAGGAGACCACATCGGGTGCAGCGGATACAGTAAATGATGTGTGTGGAGGTGCAGGTGAATTTGTGAAAGTGGGGTTCTGTCCTGGTGGCGATTGGAGGGGCGGGGTTCAAGGGCGGAGGTTCAAGACCACTCCCTCCGCGACTCCCTCGTCAGGTCCACACACCCCACCAACCCAACCTCCACTCCCGGCACCTTCCTCTGCAACCACAGGAAGTGCAAAACTTGCGCCCACACCTTCCCCCCCACCTCCCTCCAAGTCCCAAATGGATCCTTCTACATCCATTGAAAATTCACCTGCACCACCACACACATCATTTACTGTATCCGCTGCACCCGATGTGGTCTCCTCTACACTGGGGAGACAGGCCGCCTACTTGTGGAACATTTCAGGGAACACCTCTGGGACACCCGGACCAACCAACCCAATCGCCCCGTGGCTGAACACTTTAACTCCACCAAGGACATGCAGGTCCTTGGCTTCCTCCATCGCTAGACCCTGGCCACATGACGCCTGGAGGAAGAGGCCAATCTTCCGCCTAGGAACCCTCCAACCACACGGGATGAATGTAGATTTGTCCAGCTTCATTTCCCCTCCCCCCACCTTAACTCAGTCCCAACCCTCGGATTCAGCACTGCCCTCTTGACCTGCAATCTTCTTCCCGACCTCTCCGCCCCCACCCCCTCTCCGGCCTATCACCCTCACCTCCTTCCACCTATCGTATTCCAGCGCCCCTCCCCGCTACCTTTTATCTCAGCCCGCTTGGCACACCAGCCTCATTCCTGAAGAAGGGCTTATGCCTGAAACGTCGATTCTCCTGCTCCTCGGATGCTGCCTGGCCTGTTGTGTTTTTCCAGCGCCACATTTTTCAACTCTAGGAGAAAGTGAGGACTGCAGGTGCTGGAGTACTAATCAGCCATTATGAAGCCTTATAAATAATAAACATTTAGTTTTGGGAAATGCAGTGATGTAACAAGTTTTACTTTGTTTAGTGAGAGGTTTATGGTCTGCATTTCTAAACTGCAAATATTTACATTTTTGTTGAAGTGAAAACTAGTGAAAGCGAAAGTTAAAAACACTGCATTTAGTACTCAAAAGAAAGATTTAAAAGCTTGACAAGCAGCAACAGCTGAAATCGTTCACCATGCTCAGTGTACTCACAGAAACTGAGTGGTAGGAAGCTCTGCGATAGTGCAAGGTGAGAGTCTGAGTAAACTGATTAAAAACAAAAAACATGAAATGAAAGTGTGATGGAGAAAATGAGAATCAATATAAAAATTTACCACCACAAACATACTGACAATGGTAATTTATGGGAGCTGATTGGAAAACAGATCTGTCTTCCAACAATTATCAAGTTACAACAAAAGCAAGGTTAGGTGTTCTTCGAATTTCTGAATTTCAGACAGCAACTTGCTAAAGACAGCCCTGTACAATTGATAAATTACCATAAACCAAGTGACTATTTATAATGCAATTCAAACTCGTTGAATATATGCATATGTTATATACGCATACTGAATTATGTGTAACACTTCATTTTCTTAAAGCTCCTTTTCATGTTTAGTTTCATATTGTCCATTGCTATCCACATACCTGCGGTTTACCAGTAGGCAGCATCGCATGAGAGAAAAGCGACGCTGAAACACTGACATGTCGGGAGTAAACGCAGGAAACAGGCTTATTCTTTTGTAGTCTTTTACTGCAATTTTCACTCCTCTTATATTCCAATATTATATTATCTGACCTAACAGTTAATTGGGATGAACCAGATATAATTCTGCATTCACAGTTTGGGCAAAGTATATTTAAAAAGATAACATTGGCATATAAAATTGCTTAGTTGTAATCTACACTGTGCCTTTGAGGAACAGATACTAAATCACTTATTATTAAGTGACTGATTTTTCCCAGACGTCCTTACAATAAATCTTATACTGATAAAATAGGACTTCTATCCAAACAAAATAGGATAGATAGGTTATGCTAGAAGAGGGATGATGAACCTTTTTACACTGGAAGGCCACATTGTATTTAACCAAGAACCAAGATCTTCTGAGGCTGCATGCTGAAAATTTTACATATACAACAAAATGTCATATTTTTGTCAAAATATTTACCAATTTTAATTAAATGCGATCATGAGAACTTTAAATAAAATAAAATTTCAGCAGACACATTGATTTGCTTGGCAAAATTGACAACAGAACTAATACTTAGTGAAAAACATAAACTCATTACATGGTTTGTTGTCTATGATTGCAAGATAGAAATCAGATATTTGGTTCCAACATAGTTGACCGTAGCTTTAATTGGTCATCCAGGTGGATATCCGTCATCCGACATCTCAAGCACATTGTAATTTGTGCCACATATGAACATGCTGATTCACAACAACAGGTTGTGCAAAAACAAGACAGCATTCGACGAGCATGTTGACATAGACATGGGCATTCAACTGCATTTTTCCATATTTTAATGTGATCCTTCTTAGCTTCAAATAGAGATTTCAGAATATTATCTTCTGAGAGCTCAATCAATTCTATCCACAAGTCATAAGATGCTTTGCAGGCTTCAACCAGGTGTTAAAAAGCTAGAGTCGAATAGTGTGGTGCTGGAAAAGCACAGCTAGTCAGACAGCATCTCAGAAGCAGGAGAATCGATGTTTCGAGCATAAAGCCTTCATCGGGAATCTTTCCCTTGGTTGGAAAGCTAGTTTCAGTGTGAAATTATATTTCTCAAAATCTGCAAATCTTTCATTGTATTCTTCAGTCAGGGAGTCTGGAACAGCTGTGTATTCTTTGACGCTGCACTTCCTTAATGATTTGCCTGTATCCTGTTCATTAATTACCTTTGACAGTTCAGGAAAGTGTTCAGCAGAAAGTTCTGGTTGGGTAAGGAGAGTTTTGAAAAAGATCAGATTTTTCTGAAATGACTGGACTTTTAGCCACATATCATAAATAGATTTAGTGTTACATTGCAATAAATATTCAGATCAGTTTGCTTTGACACTATACCACACAAAAATGTAACATTTCTGCAGAAATCCTCTTTTGGCAACTCACATGGTTCATTCACTTCCTCAAAGTCTTATGATTTGTTTTTGTAAAGATAAATATTTTACAAGTATCTGTCCTTGTGACAACCAGCTCACTTTAGAATGATATGGCAGATCCACACTGAAGCATGCTGCAAAACTGACAATGCCATGATGCATTTGCTCGAATGTAGTTTACAACATCTATAACTTTATTAATGTGTCACTTCAAACAGTAGATTTGGCATAGAGATTCTGTTGATGCAAAAGACAATGAAAGGAAATCAAAGTATCTAGAATTGACGATTCTTCCTGTAGTAACACAACAATTCTTCACATTTTCCTGTCATAGAAGGTGCAGTGTCTGTGCATACACTGGTTAAATTACATAAATTCAGTTTCGCTTCACAGCATTTTTCTATGAAGATAGCAAAGATGTCAATTCCACGTAGTAAGAGTATCCAAAGCTAAAAACTCCTCGTGGCAATGAAACTCCACAGTTATAACACAAGTAAAGAATAACACTTACGCTGAGTTAGTAATGTCAGTGGATTCAAGGCAATCGAACAATAAATGTCTTCACTTTGGCATATTGTATGACGTTGTTCTGTTACAATGAGGCTATCTCGTGTTGCCGATCAGTTATGGCCCTTCTTGAAAAAGGTAGTAGTTTGTACTTGTTAACGTTATCTGAATCTAAGTATCTTATAACTTCAATAATACATTCTTCTATGATTCCCACATCACTAAATGGCTTACTTCTTCTTCCATGTATGCTACCTTATAAGTTGTTTCAGTAATATTAGTCCCTTGTCCTGATCTCGTTTTAAATATTGTTGCTGCTGTTGCTTTCGATCTTTCACTTTCTTGAGTGCAGACTTTCAGGGACCTCCTTCCAGTTTGTGGTCCTTATGAACTGCACAATGCTAATATGCCCTTGTATTTCTTCACTGTTGCAATTGTGGCATCACAGAGCAAACACATCATTTTATCTTTCACAGCAACTACGTAATACTGCAATTCCCATTCTTCATTGAATACTCTGTTCGCTTCCTTTAATGTTCTTGGTTTTTGACATGACTGGGTTACCAGTAGAAGTTTAAAAAATGGTACACAGATTTAAAAAGGTGTATCTAGTATTTGCAGATAAAAAGGCAGAAGGCCACAACTAGTACCCCAAAAGGCCACATGCGGTCTTAAGGCTGCAGGTTCCCCACCCCTATGTTAGAATATTGATGCTTATGACATGAATGAAAAACCATCCAGCTATTGATAACATCATCCTTGAAGAGAAGCCTGGAATTTGTCCATTTGTACAATTATCCAGAACAGATCACATAAGAAAACTAAAGGAGAAATTCAACGAAAATCTGGGAGATGTAAAAATTTTAAATAAAGGATCATCTTTGCTAAGCATCGGTTGTTCCAAATAAGCAAAGATCAGATTTTTTTTATGACTTGGAGATGCCGGTGTTGGATTGGGGTGGACAAAGTTAAAAATCACACAACACCAGGTTATAATCCAACAGGTTTATTGGAAGCACTAGCTTTCAGAGAGACGCTCCTTCATCAGGTGGTTGTGGAAGTTAAGATCATGCTCACAGAATTTATAGCCAAAGGAGTCCTGTGTCATGGAGATGTGATGGAGATACAATAAACAATCAGATTAAAACTTACATGGCAACAAATTCAGGTTGGAAATATCTTTCCCCAAAAAACACATTAAAGGATATATAATCAAAATTAGAGTCAGAAAATGAAACATGCTTCAATAGAAAAGTATTTGACTTACCTGCTGGACAAAAACATTATTAAGATGGTTGGCAAGTCTCCTGGCAAATTGTTCCCGAAGATTTTTGAACTGCTGCTGCTGCTGCTTCACTGCTTGAAGTTCATCATGTCCTGGTATAGATAAACATTAAATTAAGATAAATATTTGAAGAAAAACTGTACTATGATCCACATTTATAAATGGGTTTTTGCCTAAATACAGTTTTGTGGAAACACAAAATTGGTAACACTGAAAATTTGCCACTCTTTTTAAGGTACTCCTTCCCAAAACCACAAGATTTGCCTTTTAAAGGTGCATATATTAAGTCTATTATTTTTTGTTTTGGCTTTCACCCTTTATTCACAGATTAAAACAAGCTGTATTCAGAATCACAACTTCACCTTAGATCAATACAAACGTTGCATGACTTGTACTTAATTGTTAATTCTCCAATGACAAGTCACATACTCAAAACAAAAGACAAGCATTAACACTAACTGAAGTACTTCACAGAACAGGTCGATTGTTGAATTTCTGAAATGATGTAAAAGCTATTTGCTTAAAACAACTTGTTTGGTTAAAAAAAATTTATGAACTCCCCAGTAAATCTTGATAAGAACAGGACAACTTATCATCGTTGAATGGCATTACCATCACTGAATCCGCAAATATCAACATCCTAGGAGTTACCATGGACCAGAAATCCACCATAAAAATACTCAAGAGCTGGTCAGAGCTATGAATACAGCTGCAACTAATTCACCTTCTGATTGCCCTAAGCCTATTCACCATTTACAAGGTACAACTCTGGAGAATGATAGAATACAGAAGGCGGCAACGGCCCAGTGGTATTGTCACAAGACAATTAATCCAGAGACCCATGCAACATCTGGGGATCTGGGTTCAAATCCTTTTACGGCAAATGGTGGAATTTGATGCAACGAAAATCTGGCATTACAAGTCCAATGATGATTATGAAACAGTTGTCGATTGTTGGAAAAGCACATCTGGTTCACTAATGTCTTTTAAAGAAGTATATTTACGTCCTTACCTGGTCTGGCCTATATATGATTCCAAGCCCATAGCAATGTGCCCTCTGGGCAATGGGATGGACAATAAATGCTGGTCTAGCCAGTGATGCCCTTATTCTGCAAACAAGTTTAAAAACTCCCTACTTAACTTGATGAATGCAACTCGGCACTATCAAGGATGATAGTGCCTGACTTGCACAACATTCACTTCCTCCACCACCAATGCCCAGTAGCAGCTGTGTGAACAACTACAAAATGCACTGCAGAAAACCACTTCAGATCTTAGACAGCACCTTGAAACTCATGGCCACTTCTATCTAGAAGAAAGGGAAGAAGACACATGGGAATACCACCATCTGCAAGTTTCTCTCCAAGCCACTTACCGTCCTAACTTGGAAATATTTTGCCATTCCTTCACTGTTGCTGGGTCAAAATTCTGGATGCCCTTCTTAACAGCACTGTGGATCTACCTAGATTTAAGGTGGCAGCTCACCACCACCTTCTCAAGTGCAACTGTGGAAGGACAATAAATGCTAGCCAGCCAGCAACACCCAGATCCCAGAAGTGGGTTAAAGAAAAAAACTGATGCTGTGGAAATAATGCAACGCATATGCCTCATAGGAAAATACAGAACATAAAGATCTTCACAAAATAACAAAACATAGAAACTATTGTTTGATGTATTATATATCAAAAATTTAGAAAATATGAATTATAATACCTGGTCGAAGGGCTACATTCATACATTGCAAAAGGGCCTCTGCGGCATTGGTGCATGCTTCAATTCCTTTAGAAGAAGAAAGATCCCCATCTGTAAGGGCTTTAATATGGCCTTTGGATAGATCTAAATAGTTCTGCAAAATAAGCACACATACAGTGCAGATTACAGAACACATTGAATCTGACAAAGGAATACAATGCATTTACAAGATATAAGTGGAATCAAGCATTCAGAGTTTTGGTTTATATGACCTGCTTAACCTCAGGGACCTGATTAATTTCAAGTTATAATCAGAGTAATGTCACAATTTATATTTAAGTATAACTTCCAGTTGCTTACCGTAGCAACACAGGAATTTATTTGATTAACTCATTACTCAATGCTATTAAATTCAGGCAAGAAATGTGACGAGTGCACCAATGTAGAAAATTATTACCTTGTTTAAGAAACTCCAAATAAATCTGCATGCAAGGTTAGAGTTTCTATTTAGCTAATGTGTAGCGTATGTTGGAGCATATCGTTGGCACAGCTACAATTCAAGAATCATAGAATCCCTTCTTTGTGGAAGCAGTCCGTTCAGGCCATCGAGTCCACACTGCCCCTCCGAACAGCATCCCAGACAGATCTATCCGATCCGATCCCCATTTTTCTACATTTTTGACTACTTGATGTTGACAAATTTACTGTTTCCTTCACTTCTGATGGTTACTTTTGTATTTCCCTAGATTTTCTCATCAATAAATTCCCTCTCAGATTTATAAACTATTGACAAGCTGGTTTAAACCCTCCCCAATAGCGCCAGTAAATCTTCCTTTGGAGAATAATAATCCTGCCTTGCTAAGATAGAATCCGTCTTCCTTGTACACATCCTACAGACATGTCCCAATGCCAGAGAAACCTAAATCCTCCCCTGCTACACCATTTCTCCAGCCATTAGAATTCAACAATAATAAGGAAAATGTGAAAAATTTTGGACTTTACAAACACATGTAAATACCACCTGACTTCCAATCTTCTAACCACTTTCTTAGAATAAATGCAAGCGGTGGCAGATTAGCATATCCATTTTTTAAGTACGTTGTTTGAAATTCTATAGTATAACTGAAGAGGTAGAAACATTCAGATTTAATTCAGCAATCAATATTAATTCACTATTAGATTGGAAGGGAGTGGGGAGAAAGAATATCTCACATACCACCAGAAATTCTATTTCTTCCAGAAGCTTCATATTGTTAGTGTTACTGAGCTGAATGAGGTCATTGCTTTGAGAGATGTGATCCATCTGCTCCTTTACACTCTGCAGCATTTCTTCATAACTGCTCAGCTTATGCTCAATTTCATCTACTTCATTAAGTGCTTCATCCAGCAGCTGCATCAGAATGTTCACCTGCTTTTCTGAAGCCATTATCGATTGGATATTGGCCTGAAAGTAAGACAATTTATATGTCAGCTTATGTTAGTGTTACATTTTTTGTTAACTCTACTTTTTAGCTCTGATTTCAGACCATCCCAGCTATCCAAAATGTTGATCTATATTTATTAAAATCTAGTTAAGCTTTCAATAAACAGGAAAATAGAAGGCAATCACTGCTCAGTGAAATTTAAAGGTACAGTGCATTGCACTATTTTATTGCTCCAATGTCTTAATTTTGAAAATGACAGAATTGCACTGAATTTAATCTAATCTTTAAAACAGGAAGCAAATACACAAACTAAGTTCATACATTCAAACTAAGTTCACATATTCAGCTCTTTGATCAGATCATGGTGATCCAACTGTAAGCTCTACTTTCAAGTCTACTCCCTACATCCTTTGACCCCCTTATCAGTCAAGAATCTGTTCAGTTCAGTCTTGAGAAAATTCAAAGACTCCACTTCTACTGGTCATAAAATAACAGCAAAATTTCAGTTATGTCTACAACTACGTTTTGTCTCTCTGAGACAATTTGGAGATAGTGAGACTTTTTCCAGCTCCACAATATCAACTTTTAGAAAAAAAAAACCCAAAAACAAAAACTGACACTGGAAATCGGAAACAAAAGGAGAAATTGCTGGTAAAATGTCAGCACGTCTGGCAGCATCAATGGAGTTAACGTTTCGGGTCGAGTGACCCTTCTTCGAGTAGTTTAATCATAAATTGATTGTGAAGGCAGAAATCCACGTTATCTTTCATAAAAGAATCTAAGACACAAAATTGAAAATTCCTGAAAGGACAAACTAACAGAATTTTCTTCTAATTGTCAAAGATTGTTTTGCTCAAGTTTCAAGTACAGTCTTTTTCATTACAGTACTTTTTAATTGCCTTGATTCAAACAACGTAGTTCAAATACATTCCTGAACAGTTACTGAGTTACCCTGGATTTTATATAGCTGCTAAAGGAGGAAAATTCAAAAAATGCCAAAAAAGAATAAAAACATGCTAGAAAGATGGCTTCATTGAGAATCAAATTTATGACCTTTTCAGCATGAACCAACATATTTAAACAGCAGCAGATGGGAAGGGTTTGCTTTTGGGATCCATCTACATCATGGACCACCTTAACCGACAACAGTAGGAAAGGAAACATTTTAGCTCGAAAACTTAGACATTTAATATCTGGACATTAAGGTCTCTGTACAATATCTGAACTTTAAAGGGGGCAACCAAACCAACTACTATTACAATCTATAATCAACATTGTCCTTTAGCCACTCAAAATGATTAAAGTGATCAACAGAAAAGGAAATACATTCAGTTCTGCCACAACGCAACCCAGTTTTATTTTTTTTAAAAATCACGTAATAGCAGCACCATTTAAAATAATGGGCCAGAATCACGCTATAACCAATACACGTTATAGAAAAGTGTCCCCAATTTGTCAATAGGGTTATAGTGAATTCACATTAATGCGCGTTATAGCAGAACAACCTGTACATCTTACAAGATATCAGACGTCATATATCCAGGCATAGCTTGACATTGAACATGCTGTCATCACATGATTCCCTCTTTCCCATAGAGCAAACTACTAATATTTTTATATTCTAATACTCACCCCATCCAGCACCTGCAATTCTCTAGATAGTTTTTCTGCAAATGCTTCAGCATTCGAGATGGCATATTCACAACCATCCATCATTATCTCAATATCCTGTTCTTCTCTTGTATTCAGCTCCTGGTAATCATCCAAAGATTCCTCATCTCCACCAGCCACACTCTGATTTTCACCGCTTGGAACAGACTCTTTAGAGAAATTGATAAGATGTTGTTTGATTTAATGTCATAATGTTAGATTACTATTAAAAAGTATGTAATTTGGTAACAAGGTATAAATCATTTAACTGGTCAACACATTTTGGTACCTTCAAAATCATATTTAGAAAGATATTTCAGAATCAGTAATAACTAAGTGAGGGGGAAAAAAAAAATCAATGGATTGACTGCACTAAAAGAAACACCCCATTTTACAGAACCTCTTAGTTCCAGGCTGCACAGAAAACGTAAAGCACTGTCTGACAGCTCACCTTGTGTGGTTATGAAGAAACCTGACAATGTTACATAAAATACTAAATAAAAACTAAAAAATTATAGATGCTGAAAATCAAAAATTGCTAGAAAAGCTCAGAAGATATGGCAGCATCTGTGAAGAGAAACCAGAGTTTGACGTTTTGGGTCCAGTAACCCTTCCTCAGAACAGGTTTGTGCTTAATGTACATATAACAACAGATTATAATTAAGTTCACAAACATCCATGATGATTGATGATTTATATGAAGATTGTATATCTTATTAATGGACTTAAAAATGTTCAAAGCTATGATGTAGGTCCTTGGACTGCCTACACATTTCATGATTTAACGTATGGGTGAGTTTATTTAATGTTGTTGTTGAGTCATACAGGTCAGTAAAGTTCCTCATTTCACCCTGGTCAGTATGGGGTTAGCCAATTTGAGCTGTTGCAGCGGTGGGGGTCAGAGGTTCTTTAGTTGGCTTCAGTGTTTCTAGGTTAGTTAACAGGAATGTCAAGTGTTCTCATACTGTATTACTACATCTCCTTTACAAGGTATGTGGGTTCAGGCTCAGCTGCAATATTTCCTATGATGGAAACCCTTTGCTGACAATCACGGTCAAGCTCACGGATGCAGAATGGTGACTTGAGCAAAGCATGTGGTTAAGAGAATTTAGCAGAACAAGATTTCAGTGGTAAGTATTAATTAAAACCAGGATCAAAAAATGACTCCTGAAACAATGCAATACACTGCAGCAACTACTATTAACACCGTAAACGCAAAGTGGTAAACACAAATTTTCTAACAAGTCCATTCAGTGGAGAAAATCCTACTTCAGTTATTCCATGTCTATCTATAACCGCTCATTGTAATTCAAGTTATACAGTTCACACCTATCTAATCCAGCACCCTTAGAACCAGGTCTTTGCTGCACCAGAGAATGTGTCGGACCTGGGGAGGTCAAGTATTTTCAATGCACAAAATAAAAGAATTCACCTTGACTTTAATTAATCATATGGCTAATGGATGAATAAATTTCCAATTGGCATCAAAAACTGTATTTAGGGCATCCAAAGTGGACAAAGTGCAACAAAATTAATTTATGAATAAAGATCAATGCAGAGCCACTAGATACCATTACAGGAGAACTGGAAGAACAGCAAGTACCAGAGATGCTGGATTAAGGTCATACAGCCTTTACTAAGCCATAATACAAACAACTGAAGGCAACGCCACACAATAACTATTTAACATTGGTAATGCAATAATTTTCATTTTCTCTGAACAAATGTGGATCCAAACTTTGACTGTAAACATCAAATTAGTTGATCAATCCAACTCACAACCTTCATAATTTACTCAATGAACAATGTTACCAGTTCAGATGTTGAGAAAAATTAGAAAGTCAATGTGGTTGCAAATTATAACATTTTCTGAAGATCTCTCGCATGAAATATCTTTAAACATATTTACTTCAGCAAATATTTTCAAGTTATATAAACTGCTAATGGTAAGTTTTATTGGTCATCCTTCAGTCGTACACATTCGTATAGTCAGCAGATTTCTAAATATGAATGATATACAAGAATATTGCATATTCCTGGAATTATGTTAATTGCCAAGCGTTCTAGGTTACATTTGTTTCAATATAATGATATTTAATCACATATTATATGAAAAATGATGTAGTTTAAAGAATGTTAGGTTAAATAGTTCGGTTTTCATTAGTATCTTATTTTGCGCACTTCATTAAGCCCTATTGAAAGGGAATTAAAAAGTAGCTCACAATTTATGATCATTTTACACTCAGGGTTTAAATAAGTGCTAAAGTTCTAATAAAAGCTACAAAATAGTAAATAAAAACTATTTCAGAGTATAATGGTTAAGAACAATTTCTCATGTATATTTAAATGCTTCAAAACAGAAATATTAATCCATAATTCATGAAACTATTTTTTAAACTAGTTAATGAAAAAGGCCAGAGTGAGTGAATTATATCCTTTGCATGCTACAAAAATAAAGTATTCAGTTAGCATGTTTAAACTCATCTCAATTTTTAAATCATAGGATCAACGATCTTTGAAGATTGATTTTTGGTGTGTACAATTAGCAATAACAATTCTGCTTAAACTTTCAGACATCATAAAATTATAACTTCCATACAGTGGGAAAAGATAAGTGATACCAGTAGAAACTGCATAACTAACATTTTCTAGGCCAAAACCTTAACATGAAATGTATGTTTTGTGTCAACTTGCTTTTATTTCATTTTTACAAGACAAAATGAAAGAGTATGCTTTTTAAGCATAAGTTCTGATATTAAAATATCAATTTTACTAAATTTCATTGTTTGCTGGAGGCATCATGTTTTAAACATTGAGCTAGATCTTCCAATATTGGGAGCAATAATGCATGAACTTAAAATGATTATGTGCATTGGAACCCTGAGGAAGTCTAAACATAATCTAAATGTTTGAAGGGCTCCCTATATGGATACTTATTCCAGGGAAAGATACCTGCCATATCATCCTGATCTAGTCTACCTCAGATCTACCTCAGAACCTCAAATGTGGTTAATTCTAAACTGCTCTCTGAAATGGCTTTGCAAGCCACTACCTCTGGGATAATTAGAGTGGGCTAAGAATGTTCGCCCAAATAGCCCCAACCCAGGAAAATAAAGAAAAATCAGTTGCTCGACTCAGAATTAAATGTGGCATCAAGGTTATAAACTGATTGGTATCCCTCGGAGATAAAACCAATGGAAATCAGGAATCAGCATCGATGGATCAGAATTTGAAGCATGGATTGAAGATTCAGTCTTCCAAATGTTACAATCCTTCACTGACATTCAACTTGAAGAAAATTGACTCTCCTTTCTCATTCTATCAACAGCCTTCTAGATTTTAAAAAAGTGTCCATTAATATCTCATCAGAATTAACTTTGTCCTCTGAGCTTATACTTGATTAATCTGTTATACGTTGTCTGTGGCTTTGATGATTTTTCCAACAAAGGGATGCCCAAATTATGCACGATTTGGAGATGCTGGTTTTGGACTGGGGTTTGCAAAGTTAAAAGTCAAACAACACCAGGTTATAGTCCAACAGATTTATTTGGAAGCACTAGCTTTCAGAACACTGCTCCTTCATCAGATGGTTGTGGCATATAAGATTGTAAGACACAAAATTTATAGCAAAAGTTTACAGTATGATGTAACTGAAATTATATATTGACAAGGGCCTGGATTGTTTGTTAAGTTTCTCATCTTTTAGAATGACCATGTTGGTTTCAGTTCTTTCATAAGTAAATCGCAAAACATTTTTAAAAGTTACATTCTCAAGTGAACTTTAACAACTGGTCTGGATTAGTGGTGCTGGAAGAGCACAGCAGTTCAGGCAGCATCCAAAGTACAGCAAAATCGATGTTTCAGGCAAACGTTTATTCCTGATAAAGGCCTTTTGCCCAAAACGTCGATTTTGCTGCACTTTGGATGCTGCCTGAACTGCTGTGCTCTTTCAGCACCACTAATCCAGAAACTGGTTTCCTGTATCTGCAGTCATTGTTTTTACCTCGTTGATTTTAACAACTGGTGTCATGTTGGCCTAGGTAATGAATTGAAGGTGTGAGCTGCCTTGTGAGAGACTCTGTCTGTGTCATAATGGTTATTGCACCACACACACACACACACACACACACACACGCCGACCCTCTCTCATACGCTCACACATACACTCCCATACTCACCCTCTCTCAGACTTCTACCCCTTTACACTCTCGCACACCCACATTCACTCATAACCCCGGCCCCACCCTACATGCACGGGCACATGCACACACACACACACACAAATTTGTGGGAGGAATTTGTACATGCAGAATTACATTTTATTTTGCTCAAAAACTGCATTAATCCATGTAAGATTCTGAAAATCCATTTTTTAGATTTGAATCAGTCTGACCACACTGGCACAGAGTCTCACAAAGAGCAGCTCACACTTTCAATGCATTATCTGGGCCAACATGACACCAATTGTTTAAGTTCATTTCAGAATGTAACTTTTATAAAATGTTCTGCAATTTACATTTGAAAGAACTGAAACCAACATGCTCATTCTAAAAGATGAGAGACTTAAACAATCCAGGTCTTTTTCAATATATAACTTCAGTTACATCACATTGTAAACTTTTGCTATAAATTCTGTGTCTTACGATCTTATACTCAACAACCACCTGATGAAGGAGCAGCACTCTGAAAGCTAGTGTTTCCAAATAAACCTACTGGACTAAAATCTGGGGTTGCGATTTTCAAATTATGCACAGTAGCATTAACAGTGGCCTTAAATTAATTGTTGCCTCAAATTAATTGTTGCATCCATCACTATCCCTCAACTGAATTCCAGCATCTCCAGAAATTCCAAATCAATTCTCTTGTTAATCCTTTGAGGCAAATACTACTACATTCATGACCTGGGATATTCAGAAGGTACGTAGATGGCTGCTGAGTCTGATCTGTGATCAGAAGGTTCCACTGGTAATAAAACAGGATAGCACAGACAACTGTATTTTGAATGAATTGCTAGTTCAGGATTTCCTTTCTGAGTTTTCTGTCTTCCCTAATCTGTACTGGCTCTTGAAGGAGGCCTCACCACATCATATTTCATGATGCCAAGAGCAGCAATCCAGGGGAGTTTCTTACAGAACTCAAAGTTAATATCAAAACTCAAAGTAAAACATTCAGAGTGTCTTTGGATCAATTCCTTTGACAATCCAAGAGCACAGCCAAGAGTCAAGCTCTTGAAAGAAGAGTTCTGTTGAGGATGCTGCCAGACCTGTTGAGTTTCACCAGCAATTTGTTTTTGTTGCCAATCTCCAGCATCCACAGTTCTTTGCTTCATCTCAAAAGAAGATAGGCATAGCCAAGGTTTAGCTACTTGATTAACCGAATTCAGCTGTGACTGTCTTAATATGGTGTTGATGTTTGGTATGCCAGCTCAGAAGAGTATTTCAGCATTTGGCATTTTGTCCTGCCATACTGAAGGCAGCTAAAGTGAAAATGGTTGATTCTTGGCATAACACTGGTACACAGTCCAAATCTCACATTGGCACAGCGAAGCAGACACGGCTCCTGTTTTGTTCCAGTGTGGCAGGTAAATGTATACCTCTTCACTTCAGTCTGATTCATGAAGCTTGCTGAAGACTACAACTGCCTTGTAGTTCTTCTATTGTTGTTCTTTGTTCATCTCTGGCTTACCTTTGCCTATCGTATCAAATACTTTCCATCTTCAGTCGCTCAGCTTGCAGCTGGCATAGTTCTACTACCCGTAACTTGCTCTCCAAAGTTCATTGCTTCCTGTTTCAAAATGCATCTCTTCAATTTCAATCACCTCCCACACACTTCAAAATACTCCAAAATAAATACTTTTCCATATTAACACAGACCGTTGTCCTAACAAAACCATGAAAATTATCATGTCAACAACGTCAGCACAAATACTTGGCCTGTCATCCACTGGATGAACATGGGGCAGTCTAGGAAAAACTAGACTTGCAATCAATCAAAAACTGAAAATTTAACTTATCAAACTGAAAACTCTCACAAGATAAGATAGTAGTAATTGATCACCATCTTAAAACAGAGCAAATGCATTCTCATGATGCCATCCACTGGAACATGCAACTTGCATCCATCGCTTGTTTACACTGCTATAATCAATCAGTTTTCAGAATCAGAACAAAAAAAAGACTTAGGAAGCAAGCAAATACGTAGAAATTAAAAGAGGAAATGTTGGAGATACATGTTAAACATCTGAAAAGATAGTTTAACAATTCAGATGGAGACAACACATCTTATGAAAAGAAGGGATTCAAGAGAGAACAAAAACATGGGAAGAAAGAAAAAAACAGATCAACGATTCTTTTTGAGAGATTTAATTTCTATAATGCTTTCCAATAAAGTCAGATTTTCGATTCTAAGGATTAATTTACAAAAATCAAGTAGTCTGGTTTTAAAAACTTTGATAGAGGAAGAAGAAGGCAGCTAGCACCTTTGGAAAAACAGTAATATGGGTATTTTAAACTTATTTTTCAAAGAAAAAAGTGAACCATATTATCCAACAATGAAGAGGTCATTAACATATTCCAATACTTGCTATTGACAATCATGCATGCAATATCAGAAAGTCTCTTCATTCCAAAAGCAAAGGCTTGGCTAATCAGGCCTTCATATGCAAATTGCTCCAAGATGCTTTCGTGCTGTGAACCGTATTATACAAAAGGTGCTTTTTCTCCCTTCTCTTTATTTGAACCCCTGTACTGCATTAGATAAGGGAGCACATGAATTACAGAATCACACCAGAAAGAAAGAAAGGAAGGAAGAAAAATGTTACCAACCTTCTGTAACTTTAGGAAGTTCTTTGCAGAGAAAGAATAGAGAAAGAGGATTAAAGGAAGGTAAGCAAAGAAATATTACAGCAACAGATTACAATACAGATTATAAAAGTTACTATATTACTTTGAGTTCTTTAACACACCAAGGCTTGTCTACATTCAGTGTCGCAACAGGTTTTCAAGTCATGACATCACAGCTGAAGTCATTGATTCCACTCAGTTTTGACATCTAAATTTTAAGTATTTACAGATATGAAAGAACTAATAACTAGTCATTAAAACATCCATTTATAAAGCACTATACCAATTCAAATTTTGTGTATAGCAATGTATCCTACACTCACTGGCCATACTGAGCAATTTATAAAGGACAAGAGGTAAAACATATAGTGAAATCGCTCGATTTCAATATTGTAATGTACCTATTATTGAAATGTTGAAAAAGCCTCATTACCTACCTACCAAACAAGTAGTAACTTTTCAGAGCTGCCAATTATATTGTGTTTAATTCTGTGAGCTAAAAAGATTATAGGTGCTAGAAAGAACTGCGAGGAACAAATTCCATTTTGTTACAGAACCTGTAAGGAGACCTACAGTGTCCATACTGACGAGCAAATTATCACAACAATTCAACATAAGTAGAAAGTTTACTTTCAAACTTACTTTGCACTAAGTGAGACCAGCAATTTCCTTAAAAAAAACTGATCATCATCACATCAGGTCTTACCTTCCAATAATTGAGAGCTAACATTGACAAACTCAAGTTTCTTTCTCAGGTATCGCTGATTAAGCTTCCAAATACAGGAAATAAAAGCATTTTTCTCTGCTGTGCTGCTGGCAACCCACTTGTAAATTTTTTCGAAGTGCAAATCAAACTCTGGATTCTCCTGCAAACATGAATTATAGAAATCCATTTAGAGCACTGAAATTTTGTAAAGCAACAATTGTGATAAAGTAGCTGATAATGGTAAAATAGATGATAGTGATATGGCTGAGGTTGAGGTTATATTTCAAACTGCTCCATACAGTTTATCTTTATAATCAAATGAATAATTTTTGTATATAAAGCAGCATTTGAATTCCGGTACCTTGTTGACAGGTTCCTTTCTGTCAATGCTGTAAACAGACTCGGCATCCCATCAAAGCCCAAGTTCAAGCTTCCAACTCATACTCCTTTCATCACTGAAACAAACCAATTCTCCTGCCATAACTTTTTTTGTTTACTAAATTAGGCTAGAACTCTGTCCTTTCCAGACTTTAATACTTACGCTCTCCTCTCCATCCTTCGCCCTCTAAACTTCAACTCATCCAACTTTGATACATATGTTCTATACCAGATCAAATCCTGCTCTAATTTTCACTGGCCTCTGCTGAGGTGTTGGAGAGCCTGTCATCAAATTTAAAATTCTAATTCACATGTTTAAATTCATTGCTGGACTTTCCCAATTTCCACCTCTTACTCTGCTGCAAGCCTTTTCCTCAACTCCAGCCCTAATGCATTATTCCCGAGTCCCAGGTTCTCATTTATATTCATCCCACCAATGGGAGTTGTTCTTTCATCTGCCTTTGTCCCCAAGTGCTTGATCTGTGATCTTCCACCTATATTTTCTCTATCAAGACCATATCAAAATGCCTGCCTTTTGAGGAAAGTTTTGGTCACCCTTTCTCATATCTTTCTTGGTGTAATTTGTTATTTTGATTACATACGTGAAATACAATGGGATATGTTCCTATATTAAAGTTACTGTGTAAATGTATGTTGTTTATTGATAGCTATAAAGCTATCAATATCTATGAAATGTTAGAAGTGATAATCTTCATTGCCAAGTGCATCCCATGACATGGCTTGTTTAAAGCGTATTTAATTATTTAAAAGGAAGAAGTTCACCAGCTATATTTTTGGTCAAAATGAGGGATTCTCAGTGGCAATGAGAAGACATGGCATCCACAAGATCTAAATGCACAAACTTCTGTCCAGTTACCTTTGTGAGCTGAGGCACCAGTTGCACTGCAGGAAGGACAAAGTCAGTCCAATGGAAGTCATAATTGTGTTAAAGGAATTACATTATTTAGTTCAATTAACCGATATCAACACAAATTCTGGAGGGGAAATAAAAGGACAGAAGCAGTTCTGGACTCTCCTTCTTTGCAGCTGCTCACCTAACATCAGCTCCAAACTGTCAGCAAAACATTCCACAGGAAATCCAGCAGATTTCTGGTCCTGGATACGAGTTGTGAGGTTTGAGATGGGAAATTTCAGTATCAGTTGAATGTGGCTGTATTTTGTTAAATATAAAGATTTTCCCAGCAAGTGTGTATTTCCCAACTAGCATCCAGAATTAAGAAGTTTTGAAGATTTCCTGTGGAGCTGTTTAGCTTACTCACCCTCCCATTTTTGGGTACTGGTGCATCTTGCTGTGTGTGTAGATTGGTAGAGCTCTGTGGAACAGAGTGGTCAAAGATTAATATCTCCGACAAAGGTTGTTTTTCCATTTTAAATGAACTTACCATTTTGTTGAGAGGAGGAGAGGAGTTGAATAGGGGTAAGGAAATACATCTTGTTGAAAATGTGGTCACACATCTTTTCCTGCTTCAAATCATTTTTTCTCCATTAGAGTCTTATTTTGTATTTTCCTGGTCACTGCTAGTATAGGTAGAGTGGGGTGTTGGGCTATCAGCTTCCGTCTTAACAAAGCCAAGTTTTACAATTAATTAACAGGATATGTACTTATAGGATGCAATTTGGATTTTTGCCAATTTCTCTCCCCCCACTAGAAAGCCATATTCTATCAGATGCAACTGCAGACACTAAAGTTAGAGCAAATTGATATCAATGTGCTAACTTATTTGATCTGAGAGTGCTCAATTGACTTTCTAATTCAAACTTCAAATGAAAGAAGTGATATTATGAAACCTAAAATGATTTCTCAACGTTAGTGAAATATAAAAGAGTTGGGCAGGGGAGAGGGAATAAAAAGCTCAGAAGTTATCTTTTAGAAGTTATCCTTTCTAGTTTCTCGATAAAAAGCTGTAAAGCAAGAAATTAACCTTGAACATCAAGAATGGAAACAACAATGGGCCCAAAGGTTTCTCCAGCATAAAGATGCTGCAACATTTTAAAGTTGTTAGCATGACTGAACCACTAAACAAAATAGAGAACAAGAAAAAGATCATGGTTATTACCAATGTACGTTCTAACACTTGTACTAAAATGCTGAATAATTCTTAGTGTCCTCAGGCCTTTAACTACTTTACTCATACCTTGTTAGCATCTTTGGCATCAACGACAGCCAAATCTCGCAATGCCCATTCAGTTTGCCGTTTGTAGAAATCCCCCTTATCAGATTTCTTCACCTTTACAACATTTACCTGGACTGGTCGCTCGGTTGTTACTATAAATATCAAACATTAAGAAATCGACAAATCAGACATAGACAAAAACATAATTAAAGAGGGTGCAGTAGCAATCTAGAATACTAATACAGAACTAGTATTTAATAATTTATGAAGGTTGCACGCCGGGTATGAACTCCACCCTGCTGAGCTTTAAGCCACTCGAGTTTCTTTATCCTTAGTACCATCCATTTTTTGATGACAGCTGTGGAAAGCTTTGATTCACTCTTCTACACAAAAGGTATAATACACTTGCAAGATCTATTGTGCACAAAACAAAACACTTTCCATCTCAATCTTCTAATCAGGCTCATACTGCACACTCTATATGCTCAAGAGCATTCTAATTTTTGCTACCTGTACCCCATACACTGCACCCTATTCCCACTGATTGATCACATCTGAATTATACACAAAGCTACAACCGTCTTTTAGTTAAGTGGTGCATCAATTGCTCTCTTTGTTCTCCCCACTACCCTCCTCCCTTTGAGACTGCATTTCATTGGGAATAATCATTATCGAGTTTAAAACTACACATTTTAATGTTTGCTGAGAATAACTGGCTTTAATTGATCAATGTGGATGAATGCAGTTAGCTAAATACAAAGTAGCTCTAAAAGGTGGTAGAGTCAAGTTAGCATTCAAAGTCAGTTTCAACTGACTTCTCCGTGTGTGAATAACTGTGGAAATCTGTTTACTATATTCTGTCAATTTGAAGTCAAAATTAAAGGTGTATAGATTAACTGTAATAAAAGCAATCGCTCAGATTGCTTGAGAAAATTAAAGTGTTGCGCATCCCGAGACACACATGCCAACAAAACATCAATTAAAATTGTCCGATCGTATACAGTATCAAACTATACCTGTAGCACACAAAAAGCAGTTTTTCTTCTTTTTGCCTGCCTTGCAGACATTGACTATGCTGAGCAATCGTTCATCATGTGGAGTGAAAATATCTCTCTGTAAAGCATGCTTGATTGCTGTCATTCTGAACACCAAGATTAAAAAAAAGTTCCACTTAGTTTACTTATTAGTATAAGGTTAACAGAAACAAAAAATCCGTAGTCTTAAAAATTGCAGGGCACAAACAAATGGACTAGGCAAAAGGTGAGGACTGCAGATGCTGGAAACCAGAGTTTAGATTAGAGTGGTGCTGGAAAAGCACAGCAGGTCAGAAGCATCCGAGGAGCAGGAAAATCGACGTTTCGGGCAAAAGCCCTTCGTCAGCCGTTCTTGACGAAGGGCTTTTGCCCAAAATGTTGATTTTCCTGCTCCTCGGATGCTGCCTGACCTGCTGTGCTTTTCCAGCATCACTCTGACCTAAACACACACAAATGATTACTACTGCAGATTTGAATAATGAACATTCTTATCTTTGAAGCTTGGCTTCAGAAATTGGTTGGGCTGATTTGATTGCAAATCAATGGGATTAATTCTATAGTTCCAGACTCAGGATAAAGTTGGATGGTTAGACATAGGAAATATTAATCCAAGTTCATACTTTTGGAGTACAAAACTGATTTGTTTGAGGCAATGACAGATTGCTGAGGTGGAAAAGAAGAAACTTCAAACATATATGGTAATACATATATTCCCTAGAGTAAAAGGATACTAATTTTAATTGTAAAAATGAAGTATTTCCATTTCCAAAAACACAGTACACTTCATGACAAATGTAAAACTTCCACAGGACATGTTAAGGGAGGTCTACAAAAGAATAAAAACACCAGAGTGTTTCAGAATCTTGCCACAGAACAGATTCTTCACAATGATGAGTTGCCAATTTCAGTAGTGAGGCACTAATGAGAGACATTTTTTTCTGATTTGTTCACGGGATACAACTGTTATCGGTTAGGCCAGCATTTATCACCAATCCTTAATTGCTCAGTGGGCAGTTAGGAGTTAGACACATTGCTGTGGGTCTGGACTCACATGTAAGCCAACCTAGGTAAAGAGCCACGTGGGGTTCTCATCAGGACAGCACACAAATAATTACATGGATCGCCATCAGAATGGCATTTCACTGAATTCAAATGTTTCCCCAAAGTGGGATTTGAACCCATGTCCTCAGAACATTAGACTGGGGTTCTGGATTACTAATGTCGTGACAACAGCTACTAATGCAATGACAATACCACTATACCACCTCTAAATGAAGCAAAGTACTTATCGCTCAAAGGAGAGTTAATCTATAAGTATCAAGAGACAGTAACACCAGTTAAAACCAGACAGCTCAAAACAGATACTAAGAAACAAATCTCTGAGGAATAATGCATGAAGATCAAAATGGGTAAAACATAGTAAACAAAGACTTCAGCAAGTTATATTCCCACATTAATGACAGTTCCTAACTTGTTCTGCCTGCATTCATGAATAAGTAGATTTAGTGAAGAACAACAACAAAAAAGGAATTTTTCTACAGTCAGCAAAGTTACATTTTATGCACTCTGGATGTATAAACATGAGAAATCTTTGTAGGAACACTGAACAGGAGTAGGCTACTCAGCCCTTAACACTTTAATTACATCATGTTTGATCTGCATTTTAATTCCGTAAGGTGCTCCATATTCTTCAACTTTCCTCTCAAAAAAATCCACTTAATCCAACATTGAGTTTTTCATTTGACCTAGCTTCAATTTCTTGAAAGAGTTCCATGCTTCCACTACCCTTTCTTTGAAGATGTGATATCATCCCTGGACAGTTTAGCTCTAACTTTTATTGCTGCACCTCAATCTTGGCAAGAAACACAGCACTGAAAACAATTAAGTGTTTAAACATGATAAAGGACTTGTTCATTTTAAATGACTTTTTAAAGTAACTTAATCATGGTCCAGAAACCTTTCGCACACTCAGAATTTACTTTTACAACATGGAATATTCTTCCTACAGATTTTAACTATTTGACTTTTTTTATAAAACGTTTTGTCGCTTTTCTATCAATTCCACCTTCCTTTCCTTTTTTATTTTGCTTTTTGGATGATTTTAAATTGAAAAATGGTGAAAAAACATTTTGTCAAAGCTTCTGCATTCCACTCATCAGGACAATACATAAGAACACCAATAAACTGGAAACCAAAATTTATATTACATAAGTGGAGTGTGCTAACTATTTGACAAGAGGACTTTGGTAGAGTGCTGCCATGGAATGTGCAGCAATAAATGATTGTCTGCTACTACCAAGCATTGTTTGGATTTCAAGTAAGGCAGTTGACTCTGAATGGTCACAGTATTGCTCTGAGAAATGCACTGGACAATGGCCTTCTCCTGTTTTACTGAGTTAAAACAGGCACAACGTGCGTTTTATCTGCAAAGAAAAGGACCTTATGCGTTGACATGTAAGTTCCAGTACACAAGTGCACCATACTGTGAGCCCAACTCATAATCCTAAATTGTAGGACAGTTTCTCCAACTAGGAGAATTAAGTCAGTTCAGGGGAAGCAATCAACTTAAGTGTTTTCTAGTGCATGGAGCTCCCACTCCAGAAAAGTACGGATAGAAATTTTAAGGTTGATAGACCTGAAAAGGTTTAGAATTGAGAGAAATTCTGACAAAAGGAAACCATATTTCTGGATTACACAGGCACAGAATTATCAATCATAAAAACGGGCCACACATCCTAACCTATTCATGTCAGTCTTTCTTGGAGATGTATACCTGCACATTTATGGTGATACTGATGTCAACTATCTTTGCAGCTTCTCCAGTGTCTCTACAGGCTTTTTACAAAAATGGTAACAGAACTGCATCAGTGCCCCAACCATCGTCTAACCAAGATTTGATGCTTTAGCATAACTTCCCTGTTTTTCAACTCTATTCATCTGGAAATCAAACTTAGCGCTTGGACTACATTTTTCTATTATGACCATATGAACCTGTGGGGAAACTTTTAGTGCATTTGTACTCTTTGTTCCACCCTCCATTCCATTTAGAATTGCATTTCCCTGAAAATAATAGTTGAATTAACAATTCTCCCTATCAAAACATACTACCTCATATTTGTGTGTGTTGAACTTCACTTGCTAATTATTTGGTCATTCTGCAAGTTCCATGGCCTCGGACAATTTGTTCAAGTTTTCTCAGGATTAACTCCACCTCCTCCCAATTTAGTGTCTTACACGAACTCAAATTCCATTCTCGATTCCAAAGTCAAAATTGTTAATGTAAATTGAAGAGCAATAGCTCAGTACAGTTTCACATGGAATACCATTTTCTACCTGGTCATTCTGAATAACCCTCTATTCTCACACTCTGCCTTCTGTCCTGAAACCAGCCAACGATTCTTTCTGCCACTTGGTCCTGACTGCATATTGACTCAACTTACTCATTAGTCTATTCCAGCGTATTTTTGAAAATCCAGATAAAGTACATCTACTGCATTATCATTAGCTGACCTCTTCATTCTCTTTCTCACAAAGTGAAATAATTCAAGCAAGATTATTCATTTTTAAATTCACATTAACCAATTTATGAATCAAGTCTGAATCTAGATTGGTAGGTGAATGTAGGAAAGCAATTTTACATCAAGTTCATATTTTGTATCAAAAAACAGTTTACAAAACTATAAGGAACTTGCTGCCAACTATAATAGTTTATGCAACTTACATCAACTAATTTTATTCTCACAAACTCCTTTATTAGGAGATACAATCACATTATCTTTTGTATTTATAGTAACAAACTACGTACATGTGAGCAGAAGTTAAGCTTGAGACCAAGTTATTAGCCAAAAGAAGGGGATCAACTTATACACAAATAAAATTTGAGGAGTTAAAATCCACCATCTCCATCTTCTTACCACCTGTTGCAATGTTACATCAGATCACAGAATTGCCAGTCAGGGACTGTTCCTGTCAGCCACTCTCCCTAAAATTAGTGCAAAGGGAGCCAAAATGTACTTATTTTTATTATTCTACACAGACACAAGCAGCCTGAAGAGCCATTTTCATATCAGTTGGCTTACACTTAGGGCAAGTTTAACTTTAGCAGTAAGCAAGTAGGAAGAATTCAGTTTTTTAAAGGGTCGGGTGTCAACTTGCAAATAACATGGCCAAAAGTCAGGTTCAAACTTTACACAAAATTGATTGTTACTCAAATATATACAATGAGGTATTTGGATGCTCACAGAAACAGAATTGGAGATTAATAATCATCAACCCTCCAATAGCCACAACACAAAAAGGAAAACAAAGTTTCTGGAAGTCATGGTGTTTAACTTGGCCCAAGACCAGCATCAGTAAGCAAAAGTTTTCTTCCAATGTAACTGACACACACTTCTACATCTAAAAAGCCATCACCTGGACTGATGAGATTTGCAGCTAACCTGTTTCCATTGTTTATACACAAAACAGGAAGATTTTAAATAGGTAGTTACTATGCTTTTTATTACAATTTACATCACTATCTCAAATTTAAATTTAATAATTAATAAAGTAGCGATCTGATCTAGCATCAACAGAGTTTGTTGAAGAGCATTCATTCCAAACTTTGCTCACTCTGTAGAATGTGTTTCCTAATTTCACTCCAGAAATACCTGGATCTATTTTTCAAGTTGTGCTCCCTAGTCCTAGCCTTACCTAAATTAATTTCTCTCATTACAATACTATAAATATTTCTTTCATTAAGTGACTATATGTCCAAAGTATTCAACTGGCTGTGTGTACTTTGGAATAGCTGAAAATCACGATAGACACAATAAAAATTTTAGTCATTTTTTACTATTTAGAATTGTACTATGTGCAAAATTATGTATTTTTGTCTATCACAATCTCTGCACCTCTTATTTCTTAAAATGTGCAACACAGATGTGATAACACATAAATGCTAATCTTTCTTATGAAGAATTCAGTTCAGTATTAAATTACCCCATTAGAACAGTGCTCATTACAACAGTATTCACTATATTTTCCTTCCAAAAGTAGGTCCTGAACTTAGCTAGAGACTCCACACACAGTCTTTTGCAAGGAATACTTTTAAACTTTCCAGGCTCCGAGTTTGAACATTTCTTTCTTGGTAAGTTTAAAATGTCTCCCTCTCCCTTGCAGCCTCACTCTCACTGCTGCTCAGTGTTAATACAATGCTGGACACTCCTCCAATCATTCGCTGTTTCATGCATTTGCTGCAGATAGCCTCAACTACATCTACTTCGCGAGCATATCAGCAACATTAGAGAGAAACAGCTTACGAATGGAGGGTGTCATCAGACTCTGTCACTTCCACATTTAGGTTGAGGAGGCAAGTGGTTTCTCACTGGTTAATCCTGCGATTGAATTTTCACAGGCTTGTTAAAAACTTCACATTAAACTAATGACTCAGCTTCCTTTATTCTGTGCAAGCTTTTATTTAAAGCATTCAATTTAAACCTATAACAGTGTATTTCAGAATACGATTCAAACATTCTGCGTGTCAAACTTTTCCCAAAACTGGCCAAAAGAAAATCTATAGCTACAACTGGAACTCTGTTCCTCTACAACTGCGGTCTGGCCAATTGAGATTCCAGTATGTCCTTTCATTCAGATTTTTGACACCTGCATAACTTTATACTTTAAATCCTAGGTTGCTGTTGGAAGAGTTGCTGCAGTGCCACTTGTTGATAACACTGAGCATTGGTGGTGGAGGGGGTGAATGTTTAAAATGATGGGATTAAAGTGGAGAATAAAGTTAAAAACTCTGAACTAAAAGGCCCTCTTTAAATGTGCAAATTTCGAAGTAAGCAATCTTTGAGGAATACTTTGTAGTTTTTATAAATGACTTGGATGAGGAAGTTGAGGGGTGGGTTAGTAAATTTGCGAATGACACAAAGGTTAGAGGTGTCGTCGATAATATAGAGGGCTACTGCAGGCTGCAGCGTGACAGACAGGATGCAGAGCAAGGTTGAGAAATGGCAAATGGAGTTCAACCTGGATAAATGCGAAGTGATGCATTTTGTAAGGTCAAACTTGAATGCTGAACATAGCATTAAAGACAGGATTCTTGGCAGTGTGGAGGAACAAAGGGATCTGGTGTGCAAGTACATAGATCCCTCAAAGTTGCCACCCAAGTGGATAGGGCTGTTAAGAAAGCATATGGTGCTTTGGCTTTCATTAACAGGGGAATCGAGTTTAAGAGCTGCAAGGTTTTGCTACAGCTCTACACGTCCCTGGTGAGACCACACTTGGAATATTATGTCCAGTTCTGGCCGCCCTACTATAGGAAAGATAGAGGTTTTGGAAAGGGTGCAAAGTATGTTTACCAGGATGCTGCCTGGACTGGAGGGCTTGCCTTATGAAGAAAGGTTGAATAAGTTCAGACTTTTCTTTCTGGAGAGAAGGAGGAAGAGAGGAAGCCTGATCGAGGTGTACAAGATAATGAGTGGAATAGATAGTCAATAGCCAGAGACTTCCCCCCCAGGGCAGGATTGACTGGTACAAGGAGAGATAGTTTGAAGATACTAGGATGAATGTATAAAGGAGACGTCAGAGGTAGGTTCTTTACGCAGAGATGTGAATGCATGGATTGCGTTGCCAGCTGTGGTGGTGGAAACAGAGTTATTGGGGACGTTTAAGCGACTCCTGGGCATGCACATGGGTAGCAGTAAGTTGAGGGGTGCGGAGGTTAAGTTATTATATTTTACATTAGGATTAAACTTCAGCAGAACATCGTGGGCCAAAGGGCCTGTTTTGTGCTGTATATTTCTATGTTCTGAAGTGACTAAAAACTAGAATGTGACAGACGTTTCTAAGGTGCTTTAAAATGGTAAAATTAGATGTTGAACGGTGAAAATATAGGAGAGATTACCAAAAACATGACCACAGAAGTAGGTTTTAAGCAGCATGGGAAGAGATGGCCAGCCAGACAAACGTCAGATACTGAGCAGCAAGGGACTAGCGTTAAGAGGCAGAGTAAAGATAGGATGGAATGAGGCTGTGGAGGGATTTGAACTTAAGCTTTAGGAGACTAGAGGCTAATGGAGAACAGTAGGAAGTGGTATTATAGACAAAATACCACCCAATATCTGCAGAAGACCATTGGAACTTACTTGAAGAGCAGTTCGGGACATGAACTAAGGCAAAGTGAGCAGCAGGGAAAGTGAAGTCAGAACAGTGAGGTGCTTTGCTCTGGAGAAGGAAATAAGCCATCTGAATGATTGATTCTACATGGATTTTGACTAAGATCACACAGAGGCAAAAGATACAGAATTACTGTACTGGAGAAAAGTAAGTGGTTTTAACAGTATGAAGGCTATCCAATATACATGACCAGCAACAAATAGGTCAAACAACCCAAGAAGAAAGCAAAAGGAGGGTAACTATAATGTATATACATATATTTATATGAACCATGGAAATTCATGTAGATAGGAAAGAGGAAGGAATCAGGAATGGAGAAAATTTGAAGGAAACCATGTAGTAATGAGTTTGCAGAGTGCTTTGGAAAGGTTGCAGTGAAATCATACCATCACAGATATTAAAGGAAAGAACTGACAGTAGAGGAATTTGAAATCATCAACAGAATTAATTGCCATGGACAGGATGATAAGGGCAAGAATGGTGCACTGCAGCTATAATCACAAAAGCTGGTGTCGGTAACTTTGACAAGATAGACTGGGAATGAAGGAATTTGACCACAGCGATTGAAGCAGTAAATTACAATTTTGAAAAACACATGTTATCAATACAGTTATTACTTATTAAATACTGTATATAACAAGTTCAATTATATACCAAAAAAGATTTGGGATTTGGCCTTACTCATTGATATTGCCACATTAGAGAACCAGGATGAGTCTGGTTGTCTTCCTACACAGAAACTGCAATGAACTGAGATCTGTCAAACCAGTGAGTTCTGGAGAGATCCTTGTGCACTGATAATGATATTAGGTATTAGTCGGACAGGCCCCCCTCACAGTTTTTGTGGATTAAAAAAAAATTATGCTGATCCTCCTTTAGTTTAATTGGAAAACTGTTGATGTTTGTTCAGCGACACTGGGCGATTTACAAACGACTTCAATGGTTCATCAGGATAGATCCAATCAGTGAGTGCTACAGGAACTGGAAGTGGTCTCACTGTCACTTCTGCATTGACCAGATAGGAAGATACTAACAGATGGTTCCTACTTTATAATGCACCACATTTTTATCACAGTAAAACAATGACGCCCAAGTTTAAAGAGACACCTTTCAGTTAATATAACCCCCGATTACCGGACACTTTGAAACAGCTCTGGCTCGAACCTGATCATGCCCCCCTCCCCCCGCTCACTGCACCCACCCCCGGCCTTTACCTTAAAGCAGAAAGCAACGCCCCTCCAGCATCAACAGATCCTCAACAACAAACCTCCCAGAGCCGGAGCCGGAGCCGGAAGTGAGCCACCCTTACAGTCACATCCGGATATACCCTACCCTCCCTATGTGACAATTTGAAAGGCGCCCATCATTGAGACTGGCAAAGTGTTGCCTCTCCGCTCGATGTTGGCGTGATGTGTCGGCTCTAAATTCGCATTTCCAGCTGTTTTCCTCGGGCCGTCAGAGATTTTAACCCACTGTTATATGCAATCATTTAATGGATTTCATTTTGTTTTATTGAATTGTGCAAATTGATTTTGTTATTTGAAAATGCAATCAACTTTTCTTCCAGATTTCCACTTTCTCTTGTCTTCGTATGATCCATACCTGGCTCTTCCATCCTCTCAACTTAGAACCATAGAATCATACAGTACAGAAGAGGCCTTTTGGCTGCCAAAAAATAAACTACCTACACTCGTCTTACTTTCCCACACTACACTCACAGCCTTGAATGTTATCCACCTCAACTATCCTCCCAGGCAGTGCATTCCAGATCCCATCCCCTTCTGAATGTAAGTTTTTATCTTCAAACCCCCTCTAGAACTGCAGCCTTTCACTTTAAATGTGATTCCCTTATTCTTCACCCTTCAACCTTTGACCTTCAAACTTAATTTCTGGCAATAGTTATCAAGTGATATCCACCCTGAGTAACTTGCAGCAATCTTGACTATCCTTTCTCATATTCCATTCTCTGTAAGAACTTTGCTTCTTTCTCGCAAATTCTACATTTCTATTGCATCTACTCTGAAAATGCAACAACACTTTCTAATACGTCTACATTTCTCCTAAACAAAAGGACCTTTAACAAGGTTCATGTGTATTCACTGCATTTCCAGCCCTAATTTTCTGAGCCCTTCCTCTTAATGTCTGAGGAAAATGGAGGAATGAAACAAAAGTGTAGTTGGAGGGAGCATGTGAAAAATTAAATGAATATAATGAAGGCCATAAGACATAGGATCAGAAATCAGGACATTCAGCCCATCAACACTACTCCATTATTCAATCAAGGCTGATAAATTTCACAATCCCATTCTCCTGCTTTCTCCCTGTAATCCTTGATCCCTTTTACAATCAAGAATTTATCCATTTCAGTCTTAAATATACTCAACAACCTGGACTCCACAATCTTCCGCGGCAGTCAATTCCATAGATTCATCACTCTCTGGTTGAAGAAGTTTCTCCTTATTTCAGTTCTAAAAAATCTTTACTCTAAGGCTGTGCCCTTGAGTCCTAGTTTCTCCTACCAGTGGAAACATCTTCCCAACAGCCACTTTGTCCAGGCCATCCAGTATTCTGTAAGTTTCAATTAGATTGCTCCTCATCCTTCTAAACTCTATCGAGTGTTGACCTAGAGTCTTCAAATATTCCCCATATGTTAAGCTTTTCATTGCTGCAACCATTCTCATCAACCTCCTCTGAACCCGCTCTCAGTCCACTAAACCCTTCCAGAGATATGGGGCCCAAAATTGTGCATAATATTCCAAATATGTTCTGACCAGAACCTTATAGAGCCCAGAGTTACATCCCTGCTTTTATATTCAAGTCACCTCAAAATGAATGCCAACATTGCATTTGCCTTCTGAAATAGTAACTCTGATAAAGTATGAAAGAAGTAATAGCTAAAAAGATCCTCTGTTTTTAAAGAATTAAATAATAAAAATTACTTTTATAAAAGGCTAAGATAGGTGACCATGAGAATGAATGTATCCTGGCAAAGATTCAGTTATTCTGAGGAGCACAAACTATGCTCTCAAACAGGGTGCTCCCTCAATACTCAAAACAAGCTGTGGGTGACCCCTGCGGGACAACTTTATGTTCCGTCTTTGCTCCTATTTATCTTAATTGATTATGTGCATAATTGCACACACTTTTGCAAGGAGGGAATGGTTAATACTTTACTACAAACTTGGTGGCACCCAGATTTTGAGAAAGCAGCTGAGAAATGAGCTGAAGCATGCCTAATTTTTGAATGCTGGAAAAGGGATTCCCTGCAGTTCTGGAACTACCCCATTGCCTGGTGGGCCTTTTACTTGTCTAAAACTTGATTTTATAGAATTACTTAGAGTACATTGTTATAGATATTGTCTAGTAATAATAGATGTATTTAGTAGATGGATCAAATCCATCCCAATTACTGATAATCTTGCTACAATAGTGGTGAAAAAGTGGGAAAATATCTGCAAGAGTTAATAAAAATTTACTCTTCAAAATTTACATTCACAGGTACACTGAACCTACCATTTTAGGGAGACTACCCTACTGTAGAACCTGGAAACTTTGTCCTGATTTTGTCCTGTGACCAGGGCAAATCGATGCCAAAGCAGAAAGGACAGTTTCAGGTGTTGCTGACTACTCCCACAGCTGTGAAAGTGCAAGGACAACTCTGTTGGATTCATAGAAAGGACAGTAAATGAGTCAGTGAAGAAACAGATAAGGACTAAGAAAAAATGCATTGGATACTGGTGACTTTGATGACTTTGTGGGATTTACTTTGGGGGGCAGAAGACTTTCATGCTGACACTGCTTTGTTCCTGGGAGGTGACCAAGACGATCTATACATCATAATGGCTTTTTGTATTTGGCTTATCAAAGTGTCCAAATGATGGGAAAAGTAACTGATTGTTGGGTATGTGCTCATGCACTGTCCTTTTCACAGCGGGGATATCCCTCTGTGGCTAGTCTCCTTTAGATGACCTGAAGTAGCTGAATAGCTAATTCTCTGGTCGTCTGATGATTCAGACAGACTTAATGAAGTACAGGAATTGAACCTAACTGAAATTTGACTAAATTTGTTTATTTTCTTTACGATTGGTCCTCTGCCCTTAACAGAACACAGGGCATGGAAAGATGGATATTTTAGCTTAACCGCTTATAGTGGCAGCTATTTTATTTGTGGACTCAAGGCTTATCCATGGCTCCCCTCAGACTGGTGGGGATAATGTTACATTGAGTTTGTGGTTCTTCACCCCTGAGGACTAAAAGGTACCACCCTGCTCTTTTCACATTTCTTGGTATGACTTCCCCCACTATTGGCTTTCATTTACAGGGCACTCAATTAAGTAGATTAAAGAACATCCTGGAAATTGGTGGTAGTGACACTGCAAATGTCCTGACTAATATTAATGCTGAAATGGTCGCTATCAGGACAGTAGCCCTTCAGAACTGCTTGGATTTGGACTTTCTACTTGCTAAGGAGGGTGGGACCTTTGCCATTGTAGGAAAGGAATGTTGGACTTTTATTCCTGACCGTTTCTCAAATATCACCGATCCCACAAGGCACATTACCCATAAAATTCAGCAGCTACACAACATGGACTATGGTGAGATGGGTAGTACCATGGAATGGTGGCCATTTAAGGGTATCTTTGGGAGCATTGGGAATGTCATTTTTCATCTTTCTCAGCCTTAGTGTCCTTACGGTGTTTCTCCTGTTCCTCTTTATTTTCCTCCCATCGAGCCTCTCACACTCAGCTTTCAACATCTTTCAGCTTTTGGGAGTTCTATCAGTTATACATACCTCTATCCATCTATCGCATGCATTAGACATCTTGTTGTCCTTGGACATATTGAGCAAATAGGCTAGTGAGAGAACTGAACTAGAACATCCAAGTCTCTGCACTTCAGACTTCTGAAGTTTCTCCCCATTTAGAAAACAGTCCATGCTTCTATTCTTCTTACCAAAGTGCATGACCTCACACTTTCCACGTTGTACTCTGTCTGCCAATTCTTTGTCCATTCTCCTAACTTGTCCAAATCCTTCTACACTCTCCCTGCCTCCTCAATACTACCTGACCCTCTAGCTATCTTTGTATTATCTGCAAACTTAGCCAGAATGCCCTCAGTACTTTCATCATGATCGCTAATGTATAAAGTGAAAAATTGTGGTCCCAACACTGACCCTTGCAGAACACCATTTGTCACTGGCTTAAATCCTGATAAGGACCCTTTTATCCCCACTCTCTGCTTTCTGCCAGACAGCAAAACTTCTATCCATGCTAATACCTTCCTTCTAACACCGTGGGCCCTTATCTTACCCAGCAGCCTCCTGTGCGGTATCTTGTCAAAAGCCTTCTTGAAGTCCAGATAGATAACATCCATAGGTTCTCCTTGGCCTAACCTGCTTGCTACTTCCTCAAAAAATTCTAGCAGATTTGTCAGGCATGACCTTCCCTTGATGAAACCATGCTGACTTTGCCCTATTTTACCGTACACTTCCAAGTATTCTGAAATCTCATCCTTCACAATGAACTCCAAAATCTTATCCATGACTGAGGTTAGGTTAACTGGTCTGTAATTTTCCATCATTTGCCTTACTCCCTTTTTAAACAGGGTTGTCACGTTAGTGATTTTCCAGTCCTCTGGGACCCTTCCTGCCTCTAGTGATTCCTGAAAGATTACTACTAAAGCCTCCACCATATCTTCAGCTATCTCATTTAGAACTCTTGGAGGTAGTCCATCTGGTCCAATGATTTACCCACCTTCAGACCATTTAGCTTTTCTAGCACCTTCTTGCTGATGGCCACCATACTCAGCTCTGCCCCCTGACTCTCTTGAATTTTTGGCATATTACTCGCGTTTTCCATCATGAAGACTGATGCAAAGTAATTATTCAGGTCCTTCGCCATTTCTTTGTTCCCATTACTATCCAGCATCATTTTCCAGTGGTGCAATATTAACTTTTGCCTCTCTTTTGCCCTTTATATGTCTAAAAAAACTCTTACAGTCTTCCTTTATATTACTGGCTAACTTACCCTCATATTTAATCTCCTTCCTTCTTACTTCGTTACCTTCTTTAGTCTTTGTAAGCTTCCTCTGACTGCCCTTCACCACATTATATGCTTTCTCTTTTCCTTTTATGCTATCCCTGATATTCCTAGTCAGCCATGGTTGCTTCATCCTCCCTATACCATGCTTCTTTTCCCTTGGGATGAATTTTTGCTGTGTCTCCTGAATTACTCCCAGAAACTCCTGCCATTGCTGTTTCACTATCTTCCCTGTTAAACTCTCCCAGTCAATTCTGCCCAGCTCCTCCCTCATGCCTTTGTAGTTGCTCTTATTCAGCTGTAATACCATTACCTCCAATTCTATCTTCGCCCTCTCAAATTGCACAGTAAATTTTATCATAATTTGATCACTGCCTCCTAAGGGTTCCTTCACTGTAAGCTCCCTTATCAAGTCTGCCTCATTGCACAACACTAAATCCAGTATTGCCTGTTACCTTGTGGGCTCCCCCACAAGCTGCTCCTAAAGGCCATCTTGTAGACATTCCACAAATTCCTTTTCTTGCAATCCACTGCTAACCTGATTTTCCCAATCCATCTGCATATTAAAAACCCCCTTGGTCACTGTAACTTTGCCTTTCAACACACCATTTCTACCTCCTGGTGTATCTTGCGCCCCAGCTCCTGACTACTGTTTGGAAGCTTCTACATAACTCCAACTGTGTTTTTTTTATTTTTGTGGTTCCTCAATTCGACACCATCTGACCCTACTTTGTTTCTTACTATTGATTTAATTTCATAACAGAGTGAGGGAAGATTTTTTTAAGGGATTTAATATCTCTGAAAGTGAATTAAACTTCAGCCAAGGACAAAATGTTGCCTAGATTAAGAGAAGCAAGAGAAAGAATAATGGAAACTCTGACCATTATTTTCCAGTCATATCTGGCCTAGTTGCAAAGCCAAAGGATTGACAGATAGCTAATGCCTTACCATTGTGTTAAATAAAAGGGAGAAAGGAAGATCTAGACTGAGTAGTTACAAGCCAGTTATTCTCACTTTGGAGGTGAAACAACTATTGGATAATGTTATGAACAAAATAACAGTTTTTTTTTGGAAAGGCATACATTAATCAGACACAGATTAGTACAGACTTGTAAAGGGAATGTTATGTTTGATTAACATGGTTGAATTTTTTGAGGAGTTCACAAGAAGAGCTGATAAGAGTAGTGCATTTAATGTAGTCTACTTGGATTTTAGCCAATCATTTGATAAAGTCCCACACAACAACTTGGCAAATTAATGTTTGATTGGTGTAGACGTGTATGCCTGAGTGTGTGTGTGTATGTGTCTGCGCGTGTGTGTGGTTCCATTGACCAGAGAGGTTGCTCGTCTTTTCACCCTGCTGCATTGTAAATGTTCAGCAACCCTCAAATAATTGGGGTAATGTGTGTCTTTGTGACCAGCAAGCTATTTTTAGTGGGGCTGTGTAGCGTTCAGTATTATGACCTTCGCCAATTATGAAATGTATCAGTTGGTAGAATTTCATGAAATTCAGCTAAATGTAAATTTTGAAGAGTTTCATGGATGGCTTGTCTTCATTACCTTCAACAAACTATCTCACACAGTTCTCTCTGCTCATCCTATACTTTTTTTATTTTTATTTGAAAAATATACTTTACTCGTAAAATATTCATAAAATAATTTGATGGACTGTACATTAGGAAACGCCATGCATATTTCCACATTTACATACACAGCTCAGAATTATCATTATTACACACAGGTCTGTGCATTTCTCGCTCATACGCCCATATATTGAGCTGAGGCATCAGCAGAGCCCAAATGACTGCATGGGCCCCCTGTTCCATCTCCATGGCACTCTACTTACGCTATCTTGTACTCACCTGCAGCAAGATGTTTGTCAGTGTCATGACCTTCTGCTTTTGTGTTAAGGTGTCATAGGTGCCATAGTTAAAACCTAGATGTACATGCTGTTAAAGGCTGCTCTAAATTACCCAATCACTTTAATGCTGTGTCTATGATCTGGAGGAATGCTGAGCAATCCAGCAAGGTGGTTAATAACCTTCTGAACGCTACAAGGGTAAAAGTGTGGCACTATTTTCTCTCTACTCCAAGATACTCACTTTAGTTCTCCCAATGCACCAACTTACTGTCAAAGTTTATGGACTACCATTCATAACCTTGCCCTAACGGGTCTTACCCACCCTAACCACTTCTCCCCACCCAAGTTATTAACCTTCTCTACCTGATGCACTTTCTACTTAATCCTACTTGTGACACCTCACCACATCTGCTAACAATAGCTGCCAACTGTCACAGTTGCCTGGATATCTGTCTGTCCTAAAAGGCATGGAAGACAAGCATGCCAAGAGAATCCAAGTAGGCAGAAAATGAGGTACCACTAAGAAAAGAATCTAAGAGCCCTGAGATGCCTGTTCCAATGCATGAGATGGGTGCCTGTGCATAAAGTAGCCTATCAGCAGCATTACAAAACAAAGTATTGGTGAGGTGCCAAGTGCATCTCACTGTTAAAGCCTTGTGTGGAAAAATTGAAAATATTTTTCTTTACATTGAGAATTCATTTTTCAGTTCTTGCCATATTTTTCCAACTGCATCACCCTTGCCCATATGGTTTGGGGCTGGGAAGATACTTCACACTGAATTGACTTTACTGTTGAGGCTTTACTTTTTAAAATATTTTTACATGGGGTGAGCATTGCTGGACAGGTCAGCTTATCCCAAACTTCCCTTGAAAAGATGATAGTAATCTACCAATTTGACCAGCTGCAGTCCATTTTCAGGAGAAGAGCTTCAGAGGCAAGGACAGGGTGAGACTTTCTGCAACATCTGCTATCTTAACACCAGATCTGTCAATCAGGCAATGAGTGTCATTAAATGATTGACCGCCATGCTTAGGGAGAGGTCAAGGGTTTGCTTTACAGGCTTCCTGCTTGGCAATGTCTCAATTATCTGCCAAGTAAGTATAGGCTATGGCAGGACAAGGCATTAAATTGGCATTAATCTTTCTGGTCCAGAAATAATCAGGAAGGTGGTTGATCCCCACCAGGTAAATGCCCTTGTGTCTAAACTTGCCTCTGAGGGTATTAAATGTCTCACATTGTTCCTCATTGAGGTGTATATAGGAGAATTGCTCCTGAACACCCGAGGTAGCTCCCTGAACACCTTATCAGCCTCCTGCTAGATGCCCCTTTCTTTTTCCTCAATGCCCTATTTCCAACAGTCCATTTTACTCTGAATGATCTCTTCTTATTCTCCTTGTTATGATGTACAGCCAGCAGAGTTGTTAATAGTACACCCAAATCGGGAAGCAACTGGGTTTTGCACTTGGAAGTCACCAAGAAGTCTTTAATCATCAGGCACACTATTTTCTCCAGATCTTTGTGACTTGAATAATCATTGAAAGCATCAAAGACATGGAGAATCATTTTAACAACCAGAATAAATCAAACAAAGAATTAACCTGTATGTAGTTGAGCCTTTTAAATAATGCCAGTAAGTGGCCCTTTATGATGTTGAACAACCGTTATATGATATAAAGAGAGGACTTTGCTGGAATGATGAGCTCAAAGCTATTATGGTTGGTGTCAAATCAACCTTGCATGTTACAAATTCTGAATTCTTCCAGCTGACATTCACTATATATGCACTAACACTCTCACATTTATGGCACCAATATGATTCAGTGCGAATGTACATGCGTGTACCTCAACCATCCTTTTATAGTTCACAATTTCCAAGGGTATTTGTGCCCACAAAGATATTAATGTTGTCAATTTTTCACCTTAGCATTGCAATCTATCTGGCCTGTGTAAATGTTTGATGATTAATTCAATTCTATTTCTGTTGAAAACTTTATTGTAGCAAACAGTTAAATACAACCGAGTACAATTCTGTTAGTCAGTTTCTGAGAGAAACAAATTGTTATTAAGTACTGTTTTTATCTTGCAGTAAAATATCTGATAACTAACTTCCAAAGGAATTAGAAGTTAGTTAGGAACTGAAATCTAAGCATGATATATCTCTGCAATCATTGCACATCAGCCGGGTATTTCCCATTGTAAATTTAATTATTAGCAGATAGTGTGTTAATTAGCAAAGAGGCAAACTTAGTTTGTAAAACAGACATTAACTGAAATAAATACACTATTAAGTGATACTTATGTAATGCTTTTAATGTACAAAATGTCCCAATGCATTGTACAGAGTAAAAGTACTTTTTAATAATTTCAAAATGGCACAAAAAACTACAGCAGGTACAAAATAATTAGCAGTATTAAGAAAGTCGCCACGAACATTCATTTTCAGGAATAGAACCACAAAACAAGAACCTAGGCGACGTTTCATGCAAACATTATCCATATTATCTGTTAAATCTGAAACGATTTCTTCAAAGGCAGCTCCTTAAGAGTGAATAGGATAGAGTGAGGTTGGAATGATGTAATGGAAAAGTCAGATCGGAGAAGTTGTTTAAAATGATAGATTAAACTGACCATCAGAAAATCAGTGTCTGAAGAACTATGAAACACAATTTATCAGGAAGCAGAATTGGAAAAGATCCAAATAGGTGAAAAAGAAATAGCAATTTGGCAGCTTGCTTGAACAATTTTTAAATGAACTTTTAGCCCTCTCTCATAGAAAATATATCTGCAAGATATAGAGATGAAGCATGATTGTACTGTGTCAAACCAGGTTTTTTTCAACCACACCTTATAGCTAACACCCTTCAAACCAGGCAAATCATATCCTGGTAAACATTTCTATACCCTCTCCAAAGCCTCCACAACCTTCTTGCAGTGTGGTGACAAGAACAGTATGCAATATTCCAAACGTGGCCTGACTAAAGGCTAAGATACACAGATATTTGAACTCTAGAGGAACAAAGAAATGGAAATCGTCTATGAAAGTGATATTGAGGCTCAGACAGCTATCACTATTTTCCTGTTCCTACTTCTAGTCATTTTGTTCTTATATTCTTATCCTTGATGGTGTCCTGCATTATGGGAATTGTCCCTTAAAACAAAGTGAAGCGAAAATTCAGAGGTGGAATGGTCAGAAAGGTACCCAGTTTACTGATGGATGTGGATCAGGGTAAATTGTCCATATGAAATTCGAGTCATGCGACTCAAAATGGTTTAAGCTATCATTGATGAGATTTAATATTTTGAATATTTTTATTGATCAGGCCAGATTAATATTACTTAGGGCAACATGGTAGCTCAGTGGTTAGCACTGCTGCTTCACAGTGCCAACGACCTGGGTTCGATTCCCATCTCGAGCAACTGTCTGTGTGGAGTTTGCACATTCTCCCCATTTCTGTGTGGGTTTCCTTCAGGTGCTCCAGTTTTCTCCCATAATCCAAAAATGTACAAGTTAGGTGAATTGGCGGTTCTAAACTGTCCATAGTGTTCAGGGATGTATAGGTTAGGTGCATTAGTTAGGGGTAAATATAGAGGAATGGGTCTGGGTGGGTTACTCTTTGGAGAATCAGTGTGGACTTGTTGTGCTGAAGGGCCTGTTTCCACACTGTAGGGATTCTATTCTATTCTAAATATTAGGATTGCAGTTTCATTTATTTATTTATGGGAACTTTTATTTGACAATAATGATAATGTTAGCCTGTCTCTGTGGAAATAAATCATTATACCCTGAGATTTGATCACTGACCCAAAGTTTTAATTATTACATATGAAAACACATTTATTGGAGGTGAAATTGGTCTTGAGCCTTTGCTCAAAGGAGGGATGATCAATTTTCTATTGAAAAGCATTAAGGATGTTGTAAAGCAAGTGACTGTGTAACAGCTCCAACCTAGTTTCATCTCCATGGACACAGTTATCAATTGTTTGATCTGTTTTTGTGGTGGCTTAACAGCAACAGGAGAAAAGAAATGCACTTATATATGCCATAATGTTAGGATGTCTGAAAATGCTGTCAATCTAATGGAATGTAGTCACTGTTGTAATTCAGAAATATTGCAGACAATTTAGGCACATCGAGCTCCCACAAACAGCAATGTGATAATGACTGGAAATATCTATTTTAATGATATTGATTGAGAGAACTAGATATTGGTTTGGACAGTAGAGTTAACGGCTTGCTGTTGTACAAAATAGTGCCATGGGATTTTTTATGTTGACCTCAGAAGATTGACAATCTTTGGTTTAAGATCTGAAAGATGGCATCTCTGCCAGGACAGCACTTCTTCAGGAGTGGAATGTTGATTTTTTTTTGTGCTCAGGTCCTGTAGAAGGACATGAAACCATAACTTACTAACTTGGAAAGTCTGAGTGTTTCCAATGAGTGTTTCCGAGCTATGGCTGATGTGTATTCAACAGCATGATTGATCTTTAGTTTCATATTACTCATTGGTTTCTTGTTTAGGAAGGAGGCTTCTTTTATCATCCATATTCAAGTGTAGTTTTAATCTGGATTCAGTAGCTGAGAAAGAACATTTAATTTGAAATAACTGAATCTGAAAACTAGTATTCAATAGTGCATGTTTGTAATAATCTGTCATACATAGCATGTCTTTAAAGTCACAATGGAAATATAGTTTGATTCTCAGAAGCAAAATATGTGTATATCCTTAAAGGATTAATGATTGTTATCTATTTTTCTGCCAATGGACAGCTACTGACATGAGCTGCACACTTGAAACGTTGTTGTATTTCTTATCTACACAAAGACAAGCATACACAGTTGCAAATATACAACACACACATATTTAATGCAAGCATACAATCCCCTCTGTTCAAATTTGAACTGGCGCCAATTAAATAATCAATGTCAAAATTAACAAATAAGATCTTCTTTCCCAGGTAGTGGTGATTCAGCTCCTGCAAACATCGGACAAAGGTATATTTGGAGGCTGTGCTGGAAGTTTCCCAGCCGTAAACTTTATCAAAATGCATATCAAAGTGTGGATTATCCTAAAAGTTGAATTCGAAAGACAAATTAGCTATTTTATCATTTATTATTTAGCTTTACTATTTAAGGAAACCAGCAAAAGACATTGTTATCTAAAATAAACTAAATAAAACATTTTAAGAAAATTTCCTCCATTTAACTGCATAATTTCCCTACTTGTTCCTTCCACCATATTCACCATAAAGAATGAAACATTTAAGAAGGTTTTATGGTGCAGTACTATCTCACCTGCCCCAGAGGTGTTCCTGAACAGGATTGATTAGAAGTATTTAGCTTTAAGAAATGCTAACAGCAAAATCATATCCTAATATCAATATTCTTTGTTCAGTCTATTAATATTGTTGGAGTGAAATTTCTCAGAATTCTAGTGTCCTGCCACTGTTACAATGATTGTCAACAGAAAAAAACACAAAGAATGGTGGAGATCAAACATTCTCTGCCATTTCTGGGAAGAAATTTCTGGTCCTTTATGATCATTTACGCAGCAAAAGACAAGAAGAGGCAAACCTGAGGCTGAGGTCATTGTATCAGATCCCACTCCTTAGGATGATATGGATTTGAGGTATGAGTGAATTTTGGAACATAGGGTGAAAACAAAAAGATCAGTCTTTACATGAGTTAAAGTGGATATCATTGGTGAGGTTCAGGCTAGACAGATGTTTTTTAAAACAAAGTACTTTTGCACATGTGCTCCTTCTGCAGGAAGTCCAATGGAAGAAAGACTGGAACTGGGAAATGGCAGAAAGTGAAAGCTTGGGAAACGTTATTGCAAGTTATGTGCAGACATTAATGTGTCCAGCTTTGTTAGTGCCGTAGATATACCTGTTGCAGTGTTTGTACTGCTTGTCCAATGGTGATGAGATGCCCTCCCACTGGTCTTGCAAACTCTGGCAGAACAGTACCGGAGGGTAGTGGCAGTTACAATCCAGTCACTAAAGCTAAGGTTGCAATCCATGGACAAACAAACATTAAAATACATTCAAAACATATATCAATGATTATTTGGTATTACAGAATTTAAACTTTGCTAAAAGGGGACAAAAATTTATGTTTCATGTCTTGCAAGCATCAGAACTGGTATACAAGAAACTGATTTAACAAATGGGACACAAATTTCTACAGCACAAGGGTGGTGATTGGTTGAGTCATCATTGGCATGGCTATGCAATAGCAAAGTTAACTGTCGATATTAATTCAGCATAGCGTTATTGTCATAGCACCTACCTTCATGCCCCCAAGCTGCCACAATGTCCTTGGGGTGCTGTAAAATTTCAGCCCTGGCATCAAGCCATGCTTAATGGAAGCATGGATTGGAGAATCATTGCAAAACTACGACTGCCATAGATTGATTCTGGCAACTTGCAAAATTTACCCTTAACCATTTGTCAATATGGAGGGAAGTGGATGATTGGAGGAAGAGTTACATTAGGTCTAATGCATACACGTTATACAGCAGTATTGGCAAAATATGAAAGTAGAACTGTTGGAGAAGATAATTCTCAATGATCGTAATTATTTTCTAATTTAGGAATGAGTTTTCATTTTTGTACATATTTTAAAGATACGAATTATAAAGATGTAAAGATCAGAAGTGCAAAAAACACATGTGACATTGTTGGAAAGAGGAATAAGTAATACAATATAGATCAAGCTCATTTGGTTAGCTACTTACTTGGTCTGCTTCTTTTCCATCCACAAGTTTAAGATCTTCAAGAAACCATGTATTGATTTTCTCAAATTGTTCATCTTGACTTGAAGCTATGTTTTTCACAAAAGTGATTTGCACCTCTTTACAATTTGTTACTGAAGTAAAAAGATGTGTACAGTGATGTAGATATACTCAAAATAAATGTCACCATATTAAACTGACTTCACAAAACATCAAAACATGAAATTAAAATATAAAATCAAAACTTGATTTTTCTTGCAATATTTTGTCCTCGGTTTACTATAAGAAAGAATGGTTTCCATTCAATGTAAATTCTGTTTTTAATTGATGGTGGGCAAGAGAAAAGGATAATGTTATTTTGTGTGAATATTTTCCATAAAATGATGAAAACATCAAATTAAAGAGTTGGCAGAAGGAATAAATTGTGTTGCAAATTGGAAAATACAGATTAGCAATTTCGATATTATTCTGTCTATATATCAAAATGTGACTGAACAGAAAGTTCTGTGCATATTAATTATGCAATCACAACAAAGAAAACCTTCCAAAAAATTAGAAAAATAACAACTCAATATTTCAGTGAGACATTTCTTTTTATTAAGGGTAATCAGAAGAGTGATTTTGGAATCTAAAAGTGTGTCACTAGCTAATGACCCTTGATCAAAAGGTGAACATGTATCAACTTTGAAATGAGCTTGGCTTTGCTGTCTATTTTAAAGCAAGATTTGGTCATTATTTCAAACACGAAGAAGGCAATTGTGCAAGAAAATGGACATTTTGAAACTATTGTGCAGCTTGTAAATTAATATCTAAATCATAAAATCATTGGTGTAATTGTATCATACACTGTCCAATGTTAGTTACATCATATTTAGATGATAAGGCTGGATTATATCTGACAGCAGATTCCCTACACCCAGTATAAATATTAGGTCCAGCCCACCTTAAGCTACCTGGTGCACTTTGTGTTAAATTTATAGGTATACCTTTAATTGTTAACTTAAATAATTTAATGAAGTGAGACTTCTGCCACTGGGAGGAAATCTTGCCTCATTGAGGTGCTGATTAATTTCAGTACTGCTGGGCACAGTCAGTTAGCCATTCAGGGCAGTCAGAACCAGGATGGTTTCCACATAAAGGATGAGGAGCCACATGTCGGGGAACCCATTGCCCATCTTGACCTTTTCTGTACCATTTTTAGCTGTTTTCCTCATGGAAAGGGAGAAAGGCAGGTATTGCAGGAGAGGAAAGTGGGTTGCACAGCTGTTACATTTGATGCAGGTAGAAAGGGTTTGCCAAGGGAGTGAATAGGCAATGCAGAGGGCATACAGGATTGGTGGTTACATGAATTTGGGGTTGTGAGTGAGCAAGCAGAGATGTTACAGGCAATAGAGAGTGGTAGAGCACAAACTTTGTTGAACATGGGTATAGTGGCAGAGATAGAGTGAGTGTAAGGTACTGGAGAGAGGATGGTGGCATTAACTTGGTTGAGTGGTGAACCTAATTGACCTTCTTACAGGCTGACATTGCTATTCATTCCTATACTTGCCCAGTTGGCAAACTTGGATCAAGCTGACCTGGACTGGTGTCATGGCCTCCTCTTGGAATCCTGGAGGAAAAGGATGTCTTGCGCCTGCACTATCTGAACCAGCAGGACCCTGAGGTCCCTGTCCATAAATCAAGGTGAAAACTTCCTCCTGTCTAACACATTTGGGGGAAAATGTTAGGAGCTGTACAGAACAGCTTGTGACTCACATCATTTATCCAGGTGCACAATAATAGCCAGCCCCTCATTTTTAAACCTTGCCTGCACTTGATCTAGATTCCCCAAAGAAAATGCATCCTCTCAGCATCTACTTGTCAACCATCTCAGTCTCCTAAACAGTAAAAGAAGATCCCCTCTCATTCTTCTAAACTACAATGAATATAGACCCAATCAACTCAAATTTCCTCATAAGTCAAATGTAGTTTGGGAATTAGCATAGTAAAGTGTTTCTGTACTGCTTCCAACATATGTTTATGCCTCCTGCACGGACGTGGGCATTGCTGGCTGGACCAGAACTTATTGTCCATCCCTCGTTGCCCTCGAGAAGATGGTGGTGAGTTATCTTTTTAAACCACTGCAGTCTACCTGCCGTTGGTCAACCCACAATGCCATTAGGGAGGGAATTCCAGGATATTGGCACAATGACAGTAAAGGGACAGTGAAATATTTTCAAGTCAGGGTGGTGAGTGGCTTGGAGGGCAACGTGCAGGTGGTGGTGTTCCCGTGTATCTGCTGCCCTTGTCCTTCCAGATTTAAGCACCGATGGTTTTGGAAGGTCTAAGGATCTTTGGGAAATTTCTGCAAATTGTGGATAGTACATACTACTGCTACTAACTGTTAGTGGTAAAGGAAGTTGATGTTTGAGGATGAGGTGTCAATCAAGTGGGCTGCTTTGTCCTGGATGGTGTCAAGCTTTGCATGTTATTGCAACTGCACTCATCCAGACAAGTGGGGGGTATTCCATAACACTCTTGACTTGTGCCTTATGGATGGTGGAGAGGCTTTGAGGAGTTAGGTAAGTTACTCACTGCAGTATTCCTAGCCTTTGACCTGCTCTTGTAGTCACTGTGTTTATTGGCAAGTTCATTTGGGTTTCTAATCATTGGTAACACCCATGGTGTTGAAAGTGATGGTAACATTATGAATGTCAAGATGTATTAGTGATCGTCGCTTTTTGGAGATGGTCATTACCTGGCATTTACACAGAGTGAATGCTATTTTCCAATCTAAGTCTGGATATTGTCAAGACCGTTCTGCTTCTTGTATCTGGGGAGTCATGAATGATACAGAATATTGTGCAAACATCAGCAAATATTCCCACTTCTAACAGTATGATGAAGGGAAGGTCATTAACGAAGCAGCTGCAGATGGTTAGGCCTAGGACACTACCCCGAGAAACTCCTCCTGGAATGGAAATGATGATTGCCAACAAGAACAATCATCTTCCTGTGTGCTACATATGATTCCAACCACCAACAAGTTTTCACTTGGTTCCCATTGATTCCAGTTTTCCTAGGGCCCCTAGCAAAGATGCCACACTGTGTCATATGCAGCCTTGATGTCAAGGGCTGTCACTCTCACCTCACCAGTGCTTCAGGTGCACTTTTCTCAATGACCTGTATAGCAAGAATTTCCTATAAATCTATCCTCCTTCTAATAAAAGCAAAAATACTACAGTTGCCTTCCTAATCACTTGTTGTACCTTCATGTTAACTGTTTGTGAAACCAGGTATTGTGAGCAGGTGAAGAGATGGCATTTTCATAAAAATGTCACTGGACCAGTAATCTTTATGATCATGCTAATGCTCTGGGAATGTGGGTTCAAGTCTCACTATGAGACTATGATGGAATAAATAAAGGGAATAATATCTAGTATTGAAAGTGCATTTGAGTAATGATGATCATCATTGATTGTCATAAAAACAAATTCAATTCATCATTTAGGGAAGGAAATCTGCTGTCCTTAGTAGGCCTGGCCTTACATGTAACTCCAAATCCACAGTAACGTATTTGACTCCTAACTACCCTCTAAGTTGGTCAGGTCATGAGCAATTTGAGGATTTGGTAACAAAATAAGTTTTAAAAAGGAAGATTGAGCGAACTCCCCTCTTTTTAATCCCCTTGTTTGGCCAAAACAAAGACTTCTAATTCTTTTTTTACAAAAATAGCTATATCATAACCAATTAAAATGAAGTACATGACAACGTTAATGAGGCAATTTTAAGATTTTCTTACTTACTACTTTTGAGAAAATTGATAAAACACTCCATCCAACACACAAAAATACCGATATAAAATTTAAGAAGGGGATGATGTGTACTACAATAGAATGGTCAAACATATGTAGATTAAAAACTCTCTGTCTACCACTCTGCCAAATAGCTACTGAAATATGATTCATTAATGTATTTCTGAGTCTGACTTCATTTTGTTTCTAATCTGGATGCTTGCAATCAATCATTCATGTTTAATGTGTACAATTTATCAGATTTGCTGAAACATCTAAGTTGAAACAAAAAAGTGTAAATTTTTTGATGCTTGACTCAATTGACTGTGTTCAATATATTTTGATTAGCTGATGATTTCAGTTCAGATGATTTTATTTTTAATGCACTGATTTCTCAAACTTGTTGCAGTCTGTGGTAAGTTTATCAATGCCACCATTTCAGGTCCATGTTCCTTCCTTTTTAAAAATAATTTGAAATGGTTTTAAATTATCTGGACACATTTCCAGTCACAGCTAACAATATCATACTTTGGATGCATAAAGATCTAGCCCTGGCAATACTGAAACAGTTTGTGGTGATGGGAGAATCACAACCAGAATTGAAACTATTTTGGATTCAGAAGAATCAGATCATAGTAGAGGACATTATTTTATTAGGTGGAATAAAAATGATTATCCTGAGCAAGGATCACCATCAGATGTTGACTGAGCTCCACCAGGGTCATCCAGAGGTTTCCAAAGTGAAGATGCTAGCAAGAGATTATGTCTGATGGTCAGGACTAGATGCAAACATATTGTGTTGGTGGGACAGTGCTCAGAATGCCAACAAGGTCAAAATTACTAGTAGCAGCTCCCCCACGTTTGTGGGAATTGTTGGGTAAACCCTGGACTGCTTACATGTCAAATATTCAGGTCCTTTCATAGGCTCAGTGTCCTTAGTCTTTGTGGATGCACATTCAAAGTGCCTGAATACGCATAGAGTTAATTTGTCAAACATGGGGACAAAGATTTAAAAAAAATTCACCAATCTTTTGCAATACATGGACTCCATGAAGTGTTGGTCACTGTAAAAGGACTGTCACTTGAGTATTTCCTAAAAGTAAATGATATTTGATATATAACGACAGCTCCACACAATCCGTCATTCAATGTCTGGCAGAAAGAGCAGACCAAATTTTGAATGCAGGCTTAAAGAAACAGCAACAAAAAACAGAAGTTGTTGGAAAAGTTCAGCAGGTCTGACAGTATCTTTGAAGAGAAATCAGAGTCAACATTTCGGGTGTTGTGATCCTTTGATTTTTCTTCATAGATGCTGCCAAACCTGCTGAGCTTTTCCAGCAAATTCTGTTGTTGTTTCTAATTTACAGTTCTTTTAGTTTTTATTATAGAAGCAGCCTACAATTTCACTAGATACCAAAGTATCCCAGGTTCCTGTTTGGTTATTGCAACACACCTCAGGGATAGCTCCAGCAGAGTTGTTAATGGGGACAAGACTCCGCACTAGATTAAGTCAGATCTTCCAGGTGCTGGGGTGGGGGGAGTGGGTGGGTGATGTGGGTGGGATATGCATTGGCATCAGAGATGCCAATTCTGCATACAAGACTCTGTTTAGCGAGAGAGACAGTTTACTTCAGGGGATGATGTTTAATATAGGTACAACAAGAATGGTCTTGTAAAGGTAAGAGGCAAGGTCAGGTCCAGGGGTAGGTGTGATGGTCCTGGATAGCACATGGACCATATAAACCAGCAAATGCTGCGGAATCAAAACATGCTCAGCTTCTCAACTGCCTTTCTGAAAGTTCTGGAACCCATGGGTTCTCCCTCTCTGTCAAGCCTTGAAAGTAACTCGGAATTTGATATGAACACAGCAAATATCATTATCTCAATGCCTTTGCTACCTGAAGAAGAGAGTGAATTTCTTCTGAGTCACCCCAGTAACAAGAGTTGAGCTACTGTGTATTACAAGCTGCCCATATCAGAAGCAGAGTTTGGAGGAATTTGACCCAGTGGTAAAATGCCCCAAGAGCAATGACAAAAAACGAACTGGCCTATGTCCTTATACTCAGAGGGGGATAAATGTAGAGACTATGATGAGGTCAGCCAGTTGGACTTCAGAATGTTCACGACTGGGACTGTTAACCTGGTCCATTCAGGGAACCCTGGCTGATAGATATAAACAAGAGTATCAGCTGTTCTGTTCACACTAAGAGCTGGCTCTGACAGTATTGGATCAATGTCAATGACTCTCTACATGTAAATGAAGGAAGACTTGGTAATGGGACACTGGCCTCAGGCATTATTTTAGAGGAGCAGCTGGACAACTGGAAGCAGAGACTATCTTGTCAAATGTGCAGTATTTTGGATTTTCCAGTATTTGATTTTGATGAGGCAGGCACGCTAACCTGAACATATGAATGCCTGATCTACCTTCTCCTGAAGCTGGCTTCCACACCAGGGGAACTGTTTTGTAAAGATTATTATATTTAGATTAGTCTTTTTCTCTTTTGTTCCAGAAAACTTTTACATTATTGTTTAGATGAGACATTAATGCCAGGCCCCAAATCTGCTTGGATTGATGCCAAAGTGCCCATGGCAGTATTCAAAGAACAACAGAGTTGCCGCTGCTGGTGTTGCGGCTAATACTTATGCCTCATTCAATATCATCGAGGAATAGCTTATCTGTATATTATCATGAGTTGATTGTTGAGTTTGAAACATATAAGAGCAATATTGAATAATTTATATGCTTTTCTGAAAATTAGTAGAACTGCTACAACTAATTAGAGGCATATTACTGTCAAACAGGGGTGAGGGCTTGAGCTGATTTTCTACATTTGTGTAGCCAGTAAAGTGGACCCAGTGGTAATGGTTTGTTGAAATTTTTGAGTTTCTCTCCGTTATTCCCTTATATGCTTCAGTGCTGGTTACTTCCATGAACTATATATGCACATGCGGTAATATTCATTTTACAAAAACGTAACTCAAGGGTGTAACTAAAGCTCCACTGAGAACTGAGTTGGATGTGGAATGTTTTGTCCTTTCAAATGTTGTTATTCATTTGAGGAACTGATAGACATTTTTATGAGATGTGATCTAATGTGAATCGTTAATCGGCTTTATGTTACAGACAGCAAACGAACATACAGATAATAACAGTTAAAGCAAATCCCACTTCTTTGTTCTATCCCATGTCTATCCTCAAAAAAAGGGAGAACTATTAGGTTGGATTTTGCAGTATCAGTATGGTGACATTATCACCATGGAATTTTGGAGAAGCCCTGTACCATTCAGAGTGCAATGTGAACTATCAGTGTGCTAGTCCCAAGTTGTAGTGTTTCAATTAAATCTACGTCTGACAGTTTGCTTCTTCAATAGACAAATATGGAATCAACATAAATTAGAGCTATTGCCAAATTAATGACACTTTCAGCACAAGGAATCTCCTCTCAATTCACAAACTCTTAATTATGAAGCTGGTACCATTTTAAAAGTGAAAATTGATTCACTTTTTAAACATTACTTAACATTAAACTTGTAAAAAGTATGACTGATTTTGTTACAAAGTAAATTACTTTGTAGCATGCATTATCAGACTGTGGCCCAATTGTTTTAATACATGTTTTTTTTTAAAAGAGTCAAAAATGCATCATTGCACAGAATGAAGCAATACAGCTTTCTATAACAATCTTTTCAGTCCCACCCCTTTCTAGATCCATATGGTTCTGTGCATTTCTTTCCTTCACACAAAATCGTTTCTAATCCATGATCATCTCTGCTTCCACCACCTTCATATTTTCAATCCATCACTCTTTAAAAAGTTCTTCCTCAAATCCCACCCTGCATCTCTGACACAAAATCCTAAATCTGTGTCCTTCAGTCCTTGTACAATCAGCTGAGAGGAATACTTTTTCCTTGTCTGCCTTATCAATATAATTGCTCAAAATTATTTCACTTTTCAAGTTTCTTTTATGCTTTTACTTTTGTAAAATGATTTCTATTGAAGGTGTAATATTTCAATGTATTTTTACAATAGCAGCTTTCTCTTTAGGTTTTGAGGTGCAGAGTGTAAGTATTGCACACAACTTCCACCCTAATTTAGCCTGAGCTGCAGGGTGCCATTGTAATCCATGACAGGACCTGAGAAGTGCACCTCCACTGCACACCTCCATTCTCCATCTGCACACCTCCATCCTCGCGCCCCCCCCCCCCAAAAAAAACTCCCACCTCCAAGGCAGCCAGAATTCTCCCTATTAGAATCGCAACATGTTTGTGGGAAGTTTATTTGAAGTCACTAATGAGTGCTGTCACCTCAATGCTCATCACAAAATCTGGGCCATTAATAAATGAAATGTTCTGTTCCTTAAAAGAACTGTCTGACTTGGTTTGGGTATCACTTATAACTGCAGGTCTTCGGCCTAGGCTTTGTAAATAGCATGTTTCAACTTTTAGGGCTGGTCTTTCTTTTTACCATATCTAATGCATAAGAAGAAAAGTCTTAATGCTACATATCTCTCACGAGATTTGAATCACCCAAAGCTAGTTCAATATTTTTTGAAGTCTTGTCACCGTGGCAATGTTGGAGACATAGATGCCAACTGATACACACTAAAATCCCACAAACTGCAATAAACTAATGTCGAGATGATCTTCTTTTACTAATGTTGATTAAAGTAAAGACTTGTATTTTTTCTTCAGAACAGTTTCATGGGATCTTTTATATCCACTTCAGAGGCAAACTTGATCTCAGTTTAATGTCTCATCCAAAGGATTGCACTTCAAGCCATGCTGCCTTCCTCAGTGCTGTACTAAAAGTATGTCAAGTCTCGAGGGTGGGTTTCGTACCAAAAACCTAGTGATTCAGAGGTTGGCTATGATCTGTGATAGCCACAGCAAATAGAAGAAAATAAAACGATGCATTTAAGTTTACAATTGCACTTCTTAAGTTACATTGAACTCCTTCTGTGGCGATATAACTGTAATGGCAAAATGTGATCTGCTTCTACCTCCATCATTACTGCAATTAGTTAACTGAACACTTGAACATGTTTAAGCACTTTTAATCATGAACGGCATTTCTTGCATTTTTGTATCTATCATACAATAAATGTAGTTTTTTAAAAAATTAAAATTATGCCAGATGTCATCGAGAGTAATGGTGGCTCGGAGGTATTTTTCCAGGGCTACTAACAGTTCCTAAGCAATAATGAAATGCTGCAACTGCAGGCTATAGAAAAGTGACTGAACTAATACAAAAGATAAACCCAGTGAATTTATAAAATAAACCCATCAATTTAAGAAACTTAAAATAAAGGAAACAGACCCCAATCATGATCAAACCTAAAAACTCAGATCCAAATACTTTATGTGCAGCTGCAACCAAGATAATTATACAGCAGATGACCTATAAAAGATTTTTAATTTAAATCTCAATCAAACATTTAATTGTTGTCTTCTATTTTTATGTATTATTAAGTCTCCAATGGTTTACTTCTTAAGATAAATAATTTTGTGATTGAATTAAATTAGCATTTATTCCCTTGTACTTTGCTTAGAAGATACTTACAATTTACAGAGTTAATGAGGACAGTTTGGTACTGTATATAAGTACAGAAGTTACCTGAACTGCAAAGGTAATACCTTTCATCTTCCTGTGTAGTTGTCATTACTTCAATCACAGCAAATAAACGATCTCCATTTGGATGAAACATTTTCTTCTTTAGTGCTTTTCTGAGTAAGGCTGCCATTTTCAGACTTTCAGATGTGCAATATTTGGCAAACTTACTTCACTCACTGTACCTGAACACAAATCAGAAGCTATCATGTATACAATCTGCATTATGGGAACTAAGTGATGTTTCTATGGATTTGAACACTATGATACACAAAACATGATTGGATTGCAGTTTCAATCAATATTCCAGCAGGATTGGTCCCTAGAGAAATGTCTAGTAAGTCATTTGCAATCCATATAGATTCCATTATAGTCATTAGTTGAGATATTGATTTAATAGTATTTTCCATTAGGAAATTTACTGTACAAGATGGAAATAAAATATATTTTGAAGTTAAAATAGTGTCACACTTCATAAAAATTGTCTTTGTCAGTAGATTTGCTGTGACTATCATCTAAAATATTAAATTTTCTTGCCTGATAGTTTCCCTCAAAAAAACGTAGTTTCAATGCTGAGTGGCAAGTTTATCTTCTTTGTACTAGCCATGTGGAATGTTGCTTTCAATATTAGCTTCTTACTGCCATTTTAGAAAATTTATGTTTTTATTTTTGTATCTAAGTACTAATCAACCTGTGTGTGTGGCCAAATGCTATTTATTCTGTCACTAACTTTTGAAGATGCTGTTTTTTTTATTACACGTTACTGGTTTACATTATGTGCAACTAATGTTCAAATCTGGGAGTTTGATGATGAATAGTTTGAGTAGTTTGTAGATGTACAAGAGAACTGTTCTTTTCCAGAATTCTCCTTTTGGATATTAAATTACTGCCATGCAGGGGATACAATTCTACACCAGATGGGGATGATAAAATAGCTTGTCCATTACCTTAACAATAAATGTGAGTAGGCTAGTTAATTGTGCGGTTAGGTGGAAGTATCTTAGTGATGTTTATCTTATCTTCACCTATTATAATCAGTTTATACATGCACAACAACAAACAGATATACTAGAATTAGAATTAGAATCCCTACAGTGTAGAAACAGGCCCTTCCACCCAACAAGTCCATACCAACTCTCCAACGAGTAACCCACCCAGACCCATTTCCTTACCTTATATTTAAACCTGATTAATAACCTACATTATGGGCAATTTAGCATGACCAATTCACCTGACTTGCACATCTTTGGATTGTGGGAGGAAACCGGAGCACTCAGAGGAAACTCAGGGAGAATGTGTAAACTCCACACAGATAATTGCCTGAGGCTGGAATTGAACCAGGGTCCCTGGTGCTGTGAGGCAGTAGTGCTAACCTCTGCCATGTTTCCATCAAAAGTGGTAAGAATGCAGATGAATGGGACTGTATAAAATCAATTCCCCAAAGTAGCATTCAATTTTAGTGCAGGTAAAATGATATAGATCTAATTTTTGAGCTATGCTCAAAATTTATTCTTACATTTATTTCAGTTTGCCAGATTAAAGTCTAACATTATTATTAGTAGGTATTCAAACCAAAGTTATCTCAATCATCTCAGTTAGTGTAACTCACTGATGTGTGGCATCACAAGACCATCTGCAGTCTACTCTGGATCTTTTGAGAAATATGGAAGCTTTCCAATGTTTGCTACATATTAAAAAGGTAAAGATTCTTCATGCAAATATTACATATTGATTTGCAAAATTCTTTGTGTTATATCTGAAATTTAACATGCCAGTCAAATCTACGCTTGTAATATTCATAAATACACCTAATTTACCTTCCCATTGCCAGGTTAGCATCAGTGAACTATCTCTATGTGCCTATGTGATGATGCCATTGACCAGTTGATGTTTGCTTTCAATCCATGAGATGTAGGTGCATAATGCACTTTTGTGGCCTAGAAAAGATTGCAGCTAAACAGGGTGCAACCTTTTGGGCAGCAGGAATGATAAGTGAAATAATATGCAGCTGCCCTAGGGATGAGGAAGGATACTGCTATTGTAAATGACAGTGGTGTTCACCTGAGCTACCATGCTGTAAATTTGCATCCCAGCACTGCCATTTTATTATAAATCTTGTTTTCTTGGGACAGACCATCAGTCTTTTATACCCTGATGGAGGAAGCTTATCTTATGATGTCAATTAATCCTTTCAGCTCCTCAATTTAACTCACACAACATTTGGGAAACCAAGAAACAATACCAGACTAGAGTCCCAGACTAACCACACGAGGACATACTGACCGTGACAAGGCTTACACGATATAATTGGCTGCAAAATGAAGTTGAGTAGAATCTGACAACAATACAACCGTCCCTGATGAGCTCAATGCATTCTATGCTCATTTTGAACAGAAGGTCAGTGAAATGACGTCACCTGCCCCAACAGCCTCAGATGCGCCTGTACCCACGATCATCATGCAGACCTCAGATTGGCCTTCAAGAGTGAACCCACGGAAAACGACTGGCCCAGATGGAGACCAGCTGCACACTCAGACCCTGTGTGGAACAGCTGGCAGGAGTCTTTGCAGACATCTTTAACCTTTTCTTACTCCGATGTGAGATCCCCACCTACTTCACAAAGACCACTATCATTCCAGTGCCAATAAAAAATCAGGCAGCTTGCCTTAATGACTACTGCCTGGTGGCTCTGACATCCATCATTATGGAGTGCTTTGAGAGGTTAATAATGGCACACATCAAGTTCAACCTCCCAGACTGCCTTGATCTGCTACAATTTGCCTACCATCTTAGGTCCACTGCAGACATCATCTTCCTGGCCCTACACTCATCTCTGGATCATCTGGAAAACAAGGATCCATACATCAGGCCCCTATTTATTGACTTTAGCTCCACCTTCAACACCACAATTCCAACCAAACTCATCCCCAATCTCCAAGACCTAGGACTCTGCTCCCCATTCTGCAATTGGATCCTTATCTTCCTGACCCCAGACCACATTCAATAAGGACAAGTGACAATACCTTGTCCACAATAATCCTCAACACCGGTGCCCTGCAGGACTGTGTACTCAGCCGTTTACTATTCTCCTTATACACTCATGATTGTGTGGCCAAATTCAGATCTAACTCCATTTACAAGTTTACTGAATACACCACCGTAGTGGATCAGATTTCAAACAATGATGAGACAGATTACAGGAAGGAGATAGACAGTTTAGTGGCATGGTGTAAACTCACCAATCTCTCCCTCAAAATCACCAAAATGAAGGAGCTGGCCATGAACTTCAGGAAGTGGAATGAAGAACACTTCTGAGAGGTGTAAATGTGAAGATGGTTTAGAACTTCAAGTTCTTAGGAGGAAGTATCACTAACAATCTGTTCTGATCCATTTATGTTGTCAAGAAAGCACACCAATACCTCCATTTCCTCAGAAGGCTAAGGAAATTCAGCATATCCACAATGATTCTTATCAATTTTTATAAATGTATCGTAAAAAACATCCTATCCAGATATCTCACAGCTTGGTATGGCAACTGCTCTGCCCAAGACCACTAGAAATTATAGAGAGTTGTGAATGCAGCCCACTCCATCACAAAAACAGCCTTCCTTCCATAGACTCCATCTATACTTCCCATTGCCTCAGGAAAGCAGCCAATATAATCTAAGATCCCTCTCAACCCAGGTAAACTCTCATCCACCCTCTTCCATCAGGTAGAAGATACAAAAGTTTGAAAACACATACCAATAGTTTCAAAAACAACATTTTCCCTGCTGTTATCAAACATATGTATAGACCTCTTACGTATTAGAGATTCTGCACTTTCTCTGTAGCTGTAACACTATATTATGCATTCTGTTCTATGATCCTGATATAATTGTATATGGTATAATTTGTCTGGGTACATGCAGAACAATACTTTTCACTATATCTCGGTGCATGGAACAATAATAAACCAAACCAAAGCAGCAGAAATGACTTCCAGAATAACTGGATGTAATGTGGAGGTTTTATTGATAGAATTGAAGACTGAAGACAAAAACTCCTGAATTGATGTGAGGAATCCTTTGAAGATGATGTTTCAGATTGAGGAAAAGGAGGTTACAATGATAGTCATGCAACCTCTACCATTCAAACTACTGTCACACAAACAGAAACTCTCAAAAGGTGACTAAAGTATGGAACCATGCTCAATGCAGATTATGTACCAATGGAGACATTGACCAGAACTGTACTTTAAGAATGATCAATTCAAAATAAAATAAATACAACAATTTTAGATGGGTTTGAGGAACTGAACGACCTGGGAATTCACATTTCTTTAATACTGCAAATGTGGCAGAACAAGTTCATAGGGCTATTATAACAGGATAGAAGATGCTTCTGGAACCAAATACAGTAGCACAAAAGTAAATAAGTTACGGTAAACCTTTATATATAATTAGCTAGAGTATTGTGTCCAATTCTGGGAATAGCATATTAAGAAGAGCTTAGAATGTTAGAAGGTTTAGAAAAAATTTACCAGATTGGCTTGAGGGATGAGAAGAATTATTTATGTGGATATATCAGAGACACCAGGAAATCTTTCTTTAGAGCTGAGAAATTCAGTGCAAATTTAATAGAAGTTTGCAAAAGTATGAGGGATTTGAATAGAGTGAATCGGGAGAAAATGTTCCCAATAGCACAAAACTTTCGTAACTGGAGCAGACACATATAAGATAGTTGATAAAACTACAAATCATTAGAGAAAGGAAGTTCTTTTTAATACAGCAACTTGTTACAATGTGTAATGCACAAAAGTAGATAGTTTCATATTGAAAGGTCCATACCCTTATTGAAAACTACTTTACTTAATATTAAATAAAAATGGCAGTGAAAATGATGACAGAATTTTCCAGGGAACAAGTATTTAGTGATTTGTGTGGTTAAGTTTTAGGATGAAAACTATAGCCAAAGGCATAGAACAATGGCATATAATATTTAAACTAGAGATCAATAAAATTCAGAATAAATATAACTCAATAAATAATAAGAACATATTAACTAAAAGTGAAATAACATGAATAAGTAAAGAGGAAAGGATAAAACTGAACTTAAAAAAAGCAAAGTACAAAAACACTAAAATCAAAGATGACAAAAGGGCATAGGATGAACTTAGAAAAAGAATTACAAATCAAATTGGAAGGCAAAAAGAAGACATGAAGAGAAATTATTGAAGAACACAAAGCAAAGAAGTAACGTATTCTGTAGGCACATAAGTAATAAAAGAAAAATTATCATAAGGTTAATCTCATTAAAGGATGAGCAAGCTAATCTCAGGAGTCAGTACTCAAATTGCAAAGGTATTGAATAGCTATAAAAAATGGAAAATGTTAGAAATACTGAGCTGGTCTGGCAGCATCTGCGAAGGTGACTATGACACTCTTTTGAGCTGAATATGACTCTCTTTCTGCACTGCCAGTAACTGAATATATCCAACACTTTCAACTTTTATATCAGATTTTCAGCATCAACAGTGTGTTAATTTAAATTTATGGAACCAATGTTTTGCCTCAGTTTTGACTGAAGAGTCTAATAAAAAGTAAACGCGAATAATAGAAAGAAAGTAAAACATTTGGCAAGCTAGGGAAGCTTCCAGAAAGACAAAATACTGCAGTTACATTCAATAATGGATGCAAAGCAAATCTAAGGAGGAAATCAATGAGGCACTCTATTTATATTCTACTACTACCAGGGAAATAAAAGGGCCAGAGGAGTTCACATTTCCATTTCTCAAAAAAGGAAGTCAGGAAATCTAGGAATGGTAAACCAGTTTGCATAACATCAATTGGAGGCATTATACAATGATACTTGCTTAAAATATCAAATGACAATGATTTTGAGAGTCTAACAGTATGGATTTCTCCAAAGGTCATGTTTTACTCACCATATACAAATATTTGAAAAAGTAAAAGGTAAATTTGCCGTAGTCCTATGACTCCATATCAACTCTCCACCCCATTCAGCTGGATTGTGTGTTTTCTTACCTGTGGCCTTTCTTTGTCTAGGTCTCAGGCTGGCTTGACATTGGCCTTCAACACATGGAAGGACACTGTTCATTGTGCACTCACAGAGACAACTGGTGGTGGTTTAACCTGAGAGGCACCACAATTCAGGCAAGGGGAGAGCTTGAGAAGGAGAGCCCTTCATGTTTACCTCAGCCAGTGTAGGAATTAAATCTATGCTGTTGGCATGACTTTGCTTTGCAAACCAACTAACTGAGCTAATTGACCACCTTGAAGCAGTATGCTATTATCATGGTAAAATATGGACTATCAATTTTCAACTTCCACCATGTGATTTTTAGTACCTGGGAATTTCATGCACTAAAATGGCTTCAAGCAAGGAAAATCACTGACTTATTAAAAGCAAATTACCGCGGATGCTGGAATCTGAAACCAAAAAAGAAAATGCTGGAAAATCTCAGTAGGTCTGGCAGCATCTGGCACCAATTACTTGGTTCAGGGATTTGAATTATAGTGTCAAATATCGTGGATGATGCTTCTCTGAAAAGATTGACTGGGATCCAAACTCCATAATCAAAGCTGTCACCTTGGATCCACAATAGCACCAAAGTGTTGTTAATTATTTCCTCACGAGAAAGACAGTCATTAGTAACTGAGTGAACTGACACATGGGTGTTTGAGACTGTGGCATTTGGCTACACTCGGGTGCAAGATGGACTCATGTCATGAGCCATGGTATCAGAAATACCTTTCCTGAAAAAGCAGCCGAGTTGAGAATTAATTCTCTCGGAGTCAAACAGAAAATGTTGGAACGGCAGGTTAGCTAGTGTTCGAGGTAAAATAAAAAAGGATAAAGATTGGGGATACACATACATTCCTTACAAGAACTAACAGCTTCATTTAACCTTTAAATACCATGGACTGTTTTCTTTCTGTCAGATATTGGATGTGCAGAACCAGTGTGCGTGCGGTTAAGGGGTTGGTTTGAATTTAGCGAGATGGGAATGTTGAAGTCCTTCTCAACCATGTCAGGTTATAAATCGCCTGGTCAGGTTGACATTGTTTTAACGTGGGAGCTCTTTGAGAAATTCGATTCGTTAGATTGAATTACCCCTGAGCAGGTTTAAACAGTTGGCTATGCCAAAGATCCATTGTATTTCCACTTGCGTGAAAAATGCGGAAGAGACGGACAGCCATATATTTATTCTACACCTTAGTGATTGAGAGTTGAGGCAGGCTGTTCTCACGGATTTCTGAGTGATGTCCCTGGACATGAGCAAGGTTAGAGCTGATTATTGATAGAGCTTCGGTTTGTTCACACACTTAAATCTGTAAAGGTCACACGCCTTATGATTTATTCCGTGCTGTTTTGTTACTCATAGCGAGGAGACCAAAAGTTTCAGAGAATTGCCAAGACTGTGAAAACTATCTGCGGGATCAACCTGGTTTTGAAAGGGTGAGTGCGACACCTTACTGATATATCCAACACCGAATAACACAAACTGCATCTCCTGTTGGCCTGGCCCCAGAACTGCATACCTGCCGAAAAGTACTTCTCAGTGTTAGAAATCCTGATTGCACTGCTCATGAGTGAAAACTAGCCTTTTGCGATCCTCCCAGTGATGTATCCCTGACAGTGTAGACGGCTTGGGAAGAAGCAGGAGATGGAATACACATGAACAGTGTGACAGACTGTGTGGCGTTTGGCAAGTTGCTTGACCAACGATTACCGGGGGCAAACGAAAAATGATATTTCGGAGCAAGGAAAATGGTACTATCCCTCAGTTAGGCTTTGTGTTGAGCCTGTGTTGGTAAATGTGAAATGTGTGTTGGAATGTGTCTCTGAACTCCAATGTATGAGCCCTTGTGAATAGGAACACTGGATCAGGTTCAACTCAAGTCATTTAACTCGTCCAGCCTGCTTAACCATTATTACTGGATGGGGATATGAATAGGAAGGGTTTGGAGGGATATGGGCCGGGTGTTGGCAGGTGGGACTAGATTGGGTTGGGATATCTGGTCGGCATGGACAGGTTGGACCAAAGGGTCTGTTTCTGTGCTGTACATCTCTATGCCAATCTTGGATCTTTGTACCCTTCAATCACTTTTGCCCACAATATCCCTGTAAGTCTTTACTCCATTGATAATCAACAATATATCTCTACTTTAGATCCAATCCAAGACTGAGTTTCTACAGTTCTGTGGAATAAACAATTCCAAAGAATCAGTCTCTGAGTAAAAAAACTTCTCATCTTTTGCTTCTAAATGGCACTCTTATTTTTAAATTGTGTTCCCTGGTTGGAGACTCCCCAAGCAAGGGAAGTATCTTACCCACATCCACCCTGTCCATCCCTTTAAGTATTTTACACGTTTCAAATACATCACCTCATTATTGGAAACTCCAGGGAATAAAATTGAAAAACAAATTTGTAAGGAGGTCTCAGCAATCTGAGAATAATAGGGCAGTTATTGATACGGGATTTTAACTTTTCAAACATAGATTGGGGCTTCCATTGTGTTAAGGACTTGGATGGAGAGGAATTTGTTAAGTGTGTACAAGATAATTTTCTGATTCAGTATGTAGATGTACCTACTAGAAAAGATGCAAAACTTAATCTACTCTTGAGAAATAAAGCAGCGCAGATAACAGAGGTATCAGTGGGGGAGCACTTTGAGGCCAGCAACTATGATTCTATTAGTTTTAAAATAGTTATGGAAGAGGATAGACCAGATCTAAAAGTTAAAGTTCTAAATTGGAGAAAGGCCTTTCAAAAGTTGATTGGGGGTGGATGTCACAGGTAAAGGGATGGCTGGAAAATGGGAAGCTTTCAAAAAGGAGGTAATGAGAGTCAGAAGACAATGTGTTCCTGTTAGGGTGAAAGGCAAGGCTGGTAGGTGTAGGGAATGCTGGAAGACAAGAGAAATTGAGGATTTGGTCAGGAATAAGAAGGAAGCATATGTTAGGTACAGACAGCAGAGATCGATTGAATCCCTAGAAGAGTATAAAGGCAGTAGGAGTATACTTAGGAGGGAAATCAGTAGGGCAAAAAGGGGACTTTGGAAATTAGTGCTAAGAAATATCTAGAAGTATTCTACAAATACATAAGGGGAAAAGGGTAACTAGAGACAGAATAAGGCCCTTCAAAGATCAGCAAGGCCAACTATGTGTGGAACCACAGAAGATGGGGAGATACTGATCAAGTATCTTGCATCAGTGTTTACTGTGGAGAAGGACATGGAAGATATAGAACATTGGGAATGAAATAGTGACATCTTGATAAAAATCTATATTACAGGGAGGAAGTGCTCTCATAAAAAGGAGGTTCTCATAAAAAGCAGAAAGCTGGATACATCCCCAGGACCTAATCAGGTGTACTCTGGAATTCTGTGAGATGAAAGGGCAGTAATTGCTGGGCCCCTTGCTTAGATATTTGTATAATCGATCATCACAGGTAAATTGACAAAAGATTAGAGGTTGGCTAATGTGGTGCCACTGTTTAAGAAGGGCTATAAGGAAAAGCCAGTGAACTAAGGACTGATGAGCCTAACATTAAGACCATAAGACCATAAGAAACAGGAGTGGAAGTAAGGCCATTCAGCCCATCGAGCCCACTCTACCATTCAATTGTGGCTGATGGGCATTTCAACGCCACTTACCAGCGTTCTCCGCGTAGCCCTTGATTCCTTGAGACAACAAGAATCTATCAATCTCTGCCTTGAAGACATTTAACATCCTGGCTTCCACTGCGCCCCATGGCAATGAATTTCACAGGCCTACCATCTTCTGGCTGAAGAAATGTCTCCTCATTTCTGTTCTAAACTGACCCCCTCTAAGGCTTTGCCCATGGGTCGTAATATCCCCACCTGATGGAAACAGTTTACCAGCATCCACCCTTTCTAAGTCAAGCATTATCCTGTAAATTTCTATTAGATCTCCCCTCAACCTTCTAAACTCTAGTGAATACAATCCCAGGATCCTCAGCCGTTCATCATATGTTAGGCCTACGATCCCAGGGATCATCTATGTGAATCTCTGCTGGACACGCTCCAGTGCTAGTATGTCCTTCCTGAGGTGTGGAGCCCAAAACTGGACACAGTACTCCAAATGGGGCCTAACCAGAATTTTATAAAGTGTCAGAAGCACATCACTGCTTTTACATTCCATCCCTTTTGTGATAAATGACAACATTACATTTGCTTTCTTAACCATGGACTCAATCTGCAAGTCAACCTTTAGAGAATCCTGGACTGGCACTCCCAGATCCCTTTGTACTTTGGCTTTATGAATTTTCTCACCATTTAGAAAATAGTTCATGCCTGTATTCTTTTTTCCAAAGTGCAAGACCTCACATTTGCTCACATTGAATTTCATCAGCCATTTCTTGGACCACTCTCCTAAATTGTCTAAATCTTTCTGCAGCCTCCCCACCCCCTCAGAACTATCTGTCTGTCAGCCTAACTTCGTATCATCGGTGAACTTTGCCAGAATGCCCCCAGTCCCTTCATCCAGATCATTAATATATAAAGTGAACAGCTGCAGTTCCAACACTGAACCCTGTGGGACACCACTTGCCACTAGCTGCCATTCCGAAAACGAACCTTTTATCTCAACTCTCTGCCTTCTGTCAGACAGCCAATCCTCAGTCCATGCCAGTAACTCACATCAAACACTGTGGGCCCTCACTTTACTCAGCAGCCTCCCATGAGGCACCTTATCAAAGACCTTTGGAAGTCAAGGTAGATAACATCCACTGGATTTCCCTGGTCTAACCTACTTGTTACCTCTTCAAAGTATTCTAACAGGTTTGTCAGGCACAATCTCCTCTTACTAAATCCATGCTGACTTGTTCTAATCCACCACTGCACTTCCAAGAATTTAGAAATCTCATCCTTTATGATGGATTCTAGAATTCTACTAACAACCAAGGTTAGGTTAACCGGCCTATAATTTTCCATCTTTTGACTTGATCCTTTCTTGAACAAGGGGATTACAGCAGTGATTATCCAATCATCTGATACTTTCCCTGACTCCAGTCATTTTTGAAAGATTACAATCGACACCTCCATTATTGCTTCAGCCACCTCCCTCAGAACTCTAGGATGTAGCCCATCCAGGCCAGGAGATTTATCAATTTTTAGACTTTTTAGCTTTTCTAGTATTTTCTCTTTTGTAATGGCTACCATACTCAATTCTGTCCCTTGACTGTCCTTAATTGTTGAGATAGTACTCATGTCTTCCACTGTGAAGACTGATGCAAAGTACTTATTAAGTTTTTCAGCTATTTCCTTATCTCCCAGCACTAGCCTTCCTGCATCAATTTGGAGCGGCCCAATTTCTACTTTTGCCTCTTGTTTGTTTCTTATATATTGAAAGAAAGCTTTACTATCATTTCTAATATTACTGGCTTGTTTACCTTCCGATTTGATTCTCTCCTTCCTTATTTCTGTCTTTGTTGTCCTCTGTTTGTTTTTGTAGTCTTCCCAATTTTCTGATTTCTGAGTGCTCATGGCCACTTTATTGGCTCTCTCTTTTTCTATGGTACATTTCCTGACTTCCTTTGTCAGCCACGGCTGTCTAATCTCTCCGAATAATCTTTCTTTTCGTAGGGATGAACCTCTGTACTGTGTCCTCAATTATACCCAGAAACCCCTGCCATTGTTGTTCTACTGTCTTCCCCACTACATTCTGCTTCCAGTCGATTTTCGTCAGTTCCTCTCTCATGCCCTCATAATTACCTTTGTTTAACTGTAACAGCATTACATCCAATTTTGCCTTCTCTCTTTCAAACTGCAGACTGAACTCTACCATATTATGATCGCTGCTTCCTAAGTGTTCTCTTACTTTAAGATCTTGTATTAAGTCTTGCTCATTACATAGCATTACGTCCAGAATAGCCTGCTCCCTTGTGGGCTCCATCACAAGCTGTTCCAAAAAGCCATCCTATAAGCATTCCGTGAATTCCCTTTCTTTGGATCCATCGGCAACATTATTCACCCGGTCCATTTGCATATTGAAGTCCCCCATGATCAATGTGACCATGCTTTTCTGACATGCCTTATCTATTTCCTGGTACATTTTGTGTCCCTAGTCCTGACCACTGCTGGGAGGTCTGTACATAACTCCCATTATGGTTTTTGTGCCTTTGCAGTTCCTCAACTCCACCCACACGGACTCCACAGCATCTGACCCTATGTCATTCAGTGCCATAGATTTAATTTCAATTTTAACTAACAAGGCAACTCCATCCCCTCTGCCCACCTCCCTACTTTTTGATAAGTTGTAAACCATTGGGTGCTTAACTGTTAGTGCTGAACCCCCGCAACCACGTCTCTGTGGTGCCTACCATATCATAATCATTCACAATGATTTGTGCTGTTAATTCATCTACTTTATTATGAATACAACAAGCATTCAGGTAAATGCTAATTTTCTTATCCTCATGATTTCCATCACCTCAAGTAATATGTCCCTAAGTTATCCTTCCTTTTTGCTTCATTTCTGGTCTGCCTCAAACTTAAACCATGCATATGCTAACCTCCTGGCATCGACCTCTGGGTTATAGGCCCAATATACTCCCACTGTGCCACTCTGCTGGTGGCGGGCAAGTTGGAGGGAATCCTGAAGGACAGGATTGCAAGATGTATATGTATTTGGAAAGGCAACCTGGCTTTATGTGTGGGAAATCACATCTCACTAACTTGATTGAGTTTTTTGAAGAAGTAACAAAGAGGATTGATGAGGGCAGAGCAGTAAATGTGATCCAAATGGACATCATTAAGGCATTTGACAAGGTTTCTTGTGGTAGACTGGTTAGCAAGGTTAGATCACATCAAATACAGGAAGAACTAGTCATTTGGATACAGAACTAGCTCAAAGGTAAAAGACAGAAGGTGATGGTGAAGGGTTGCTTTTCAGACTGAAGGAGATGCTCTGGACGGCATTGTCGATCATGTGGGAGGGGATATTTGAGGAAAGAAGCCTTCTGAGATTTTCTACGGTGGAATTGGTCATCTTGGTAACAGATGCGATGGAGATGGAGGAATTGGGAATAAGGGATGGAGTTTTAAAAGATGCAGGGAGGGAGAAAGTGTGGTCCAGATAGCTGTGTGAGTCCATGGGTTTGTAGTAGAGAGTAGGTTTGCAGTGGTGTTTCTGCTCCAAGCCCATGGATTCCTGCAGCTACCTGGACTACACCTCCTTCCACACTGCCTCCTGTAAAAACGCCATCTCTTGTTCCCAATTCATCTGCCTCCGCTGCATCTGTTCTCAAGATGACCAATTCCACAATAGAAAACCCCAGATGGCCCCCTTCTTCAAAGATTGGAATTTCCCCTCCCACGTGGTTGACGATGCCCTCCAATGCACTCCTCCACTTCCCGCACTTCCACAATTGAATCCCACTCCTCGCAATGCAACAAGGACAGAACCCCTCTGGCCCTCACCTTTCACCCCACCAACTTCTGTATTCGTCGCATCATCCCCCATCACTTTCGCCACCTACAAACAGGCTTCACCACTCGGGATATATTTCCCTCCCCAACCCTATCAGTCTTTCAGAGAGATCATTCCCTCTACAACTGTCTCTTCAGATCCACAACCCCCACCAGCCCACACCCCACTCCCGGCACCAACCCCCCTGCCACTGGAAGTGGAAAGTCTGTGCCCACAACTCCCACCCCCACCTCCGTCCAAGGCCCCAAAGGATCCTTCCACATCCAACAGAAATTTCCCTGTACCTCCACTGATGTCATCTACTGTATCAGTTGCATCCAATGTGGTCTCCTCTACATCAGGGAGACAGGACACCAATGTATGAATCATTTCAGAGAACATCTTTAGGAACCTGCTCCAATCAAACCCACCTACCATGGCTGAACACTTTAAATTTCCCTCCCACCACCACCAAGGACATGCTGGTCCTGGGCCTCCTCAATCGCCAAATCCTAACCACCCGACGGCTGGAGGAAGAACGTCTCATCTTCCACCTTGGGACCTTGCAACCATACAGGATCAATGTGAACTTCACCAGTTTCCTCCCCCCACCTTATCCCAGTCCCAAGCCTCCAACTCGGCACCGCCCTCTTGATTTGTACATAATCTTTCCCATCTATCCGCTCCACCATCCTCTCCAACCTATCACCTTCCCACCCACATTTATCTACCAATTGTATTCTCAGCTACCTTCCTCCCCCCAGCCCCAACCCTTCCCATTTATCTCTCAGACCCCCGGCCCACAAGCCTCATTCCTGATGAAGGACTTATGCCTGAAACATCGAATCTCCTGCTCCTCAGATGCTGTGTGACCTGATGTGCTTTTCCAGCACCACACTCTCGACTCTGATCTTCAGCACCTGCAGTTCTCACTTTCTCCTACATTTGAATCTGTATGGGTAGATGAGAGCTTGTATGTGGGTCTTGGGTAATGAATGTGTCAGAACTTGTGGCTGGATTTGAGCCTCTGACTATATGAGTTTGGGTATGTTTTGAGAGCTTGTGTGTTTGCACAAGATTATCAGTATCAACACACCTTGTTCTGATCTCAGCTGGGCAAGTAAGATCCCAGAACTAAATCCATTTTTATAGACCATTATTAAAAAGATTTACCATGTCGGTCTTTAATTGAAACATCAATGCACCAGACAGTAAAACTGACTTTAACATAAAGTGCACGTCACACAAGAGAAATGTCAATAAAACAAAAATGATGCCATCTAATTTCACCACAGTTTGAAAAGACTTCAAAATACATGACATAATAAAATCTCATCTACACCCCGACACCATCACTACAGTTAATAAAAATCTAGTGATATATCCATGGATGACTGTATGATTCTATAAATCAAGAATGTTGAGATCATGGAAAGATGTGAGACTACAGTTGAGAATTTTAGTCATCAAGGTGTTGCTTGACTGGGAGCCAATGTTGTCTTCAAACATATTGATGGTATATAAATGAGACTTAGAGTAAAGCCATAGGTAGCATGAATTTTCATGACCTCCAATTGAGAGAGCATATAATGTAGGATATCAATCAGGGGTGCATTGAAGTAGTTAATTTTAGAGGTAATGAAGAGATAGATTAGAGTTTCAACAGCAGATAAGCTGAGTATAACGAGCTGGGTCAAAGTCAGGCAATGTTACTGAGGCAGAATTAGGTGGTCTTACTAATGGTGAGGCTGGGGGTCAAATATGACACCGGGGTTGCAAAGGTTTCAGTTTTATGTTTAACCTCCAACACTTGCCAGAGAAAGGGACAGAGTCAGAGTTTGGAAACAATGTTTTAAATATGGGCTGGGAACAATGACTTCAGTTTTCCCAACATTTAATTGGAGGATCATGCTGCCTATTGGATGTTGAAAAAGCAATCTGTTAATTTAACAACTGTGGATAACTGGAGAGTGGTGATGGTGAGATAAAATTGCGTGCCTCACCGTACATATTTAACATGACATTTTTGGATTGTGTAATCAAGGGGCAACAGGTAGCTATGAAATAGAAAGGTGCAAAAGATAGATGAAAACAACAAGAATCACCAACAATTCAATGACAATCAGCTCTTTAAAAACTCAACTGCTTTCCTTTGAGAAGGAAATGTACCACTTTACTTAGTTCTTATATACGATTCTGTTCTGCCATTAAAGTTATTGGCTCCTAACTGGTCTAAAGTGTTATTCAGTTTCTTCAAGACTTAAATGTTAATAAATACCATAGTTGACAGTGATGCTTACATCTTGGAAATGAATTTTGAAAGACAAATAATAGTGTTGAATAATAATAATTTTACCATTTTCAGAATAATCAAAGCACAATTTTACCTTGTAACATTAAAATACAGCAATAAAATATCTGCAACATCCATGTTGGAGCTGAACTTTAAGTTTATGCATTGTAGGAAATTTGCACAAACTCCACAAATAGAATGAAGGCCTTTTAGATTAGATTCCCTACAGTGAGGAAACAGGCCCTTCGGCCCAACAAGTCCACACCGACCCACCAAAGAGCAACCCCACCCAGACACATTCCCCTACCCCTAACATTACGGGCAATTTATCATGGCCAATTCACCTGACCTGCGCAACTTTGGATTGTGAAAGGAAACCAGAGCACCCGGAGGAAACCCACGCAGACACAGGGAGAATGTGCAAACTCCACATGGACAGTTGCCCAAGGTGGGAATTGAACCCGGGTCCCGTGAGGCAGCAGTGCTAACCACTGAGCCACCATGCCACCCATGTATACAGATATTTGAAACTGTGATCATTTTGGACTTTGAGTGTCGCAGAGGTTACATCAATCCCTGGCAGCTGATCAAATTGGACAGCTCTTGTTCTTTTTGTTTACCTGCTTCCCTTGGGAGGGATTAATACAGCTTTCCAGAACATCCAATATGCAAAGATCACCTGCTGCTGCTTGGAAGAACTTAGACATAAATGATTTGGAGGGACTGGTGATCTGGGCTGGTACTGACATTGCTGCTTTTGTGGTGGAATTGAGCTGCAGCTCTCCAACGTACAGCAGACATCTGCAGCCAATCTCCAGCCTTCTTAGCATTTACAGCTGAAAACAGCAAAGTGTGATTGTTCTGGTCTGTGGACTGGATGATTGGAAATGAACAAATAGAGAAAAGATGTGTTTGTAATGCCTGGCTCAAAAGTCCCTTACTAACCTTTAACATGTTCTCATCTGCCTGTACGAATTCCCATTAAGAAATGCTTTGTTCCCCAACAGTGGTAATGCAAATATGACTGTATTACTTGGGAGTGAGGTCAGCAATCTGACTCCTGAGTTCTTCTTTTATTTGTTCATGGGACTTAATAAATACTGGCCTCGCCAGCAATGCCTAACATTCCCTAATTGTTAACAGTCAACCACATTGCTTTGAAACTGGAGTTACATGTAGGCCAGATCATGTAAGGATGGATGTTTCATTTTCTAAAGGATATGGAGGATGAGATTGGCTTTTCTTTACAACATTCGACAGTGCTTGCATGGTCACCATTAGACTAGCTATTTACTGAATTCAGATTTCATCATCTTCCACGGTGGGATTCAAACCCTGTCCTACTGGGTACTGGTCCTGTGATATTCCCATCTGTGCCACTGCCTCCCCCCACACATTTAAATGAAACGAATGAAACCCTTCACAGCATTGAAAGTTTACATGAGGTATAGAACAAAGCTCACCAGTGCACAGCAGAAGTTCACATATTGCTATTGACACATATCGGGCTGGAGGAATACACTTGAAATCATGACTTTAAATTTTTAATAGAAATTTTAAAAAACTTTAAGAGGAATCACTTTTTACTGCTCTTCCATCTGACATTCAGTTTTGAAGTATGTTTATTTTCTCATTCAACTCATGAGCCTGACATTCCTTGCTTATTAGACCAAAATGATGCCTATGATTTTCCGGCAGAGAACACAACATACTGTAATCAATGTTGAGAATAAACCTGACAAATCATAATTTTCCTAACTCATTGAATAAAGGTACTTTTATAATCATGTGTGCCAAGTAAGGTCAGTGCATCACATTCCAATAGAGTCATACAGCATGGAGACACACCCTTTTGTCCAACTTGTCCACTTCGACCAAGTTTTTTAAACTAGTCTAGTCCCATTTGCTAGCATTTGGCCCATATCCCCCTAAACCTTTCCTATTTGTGAACCCATTCAGGTCCTTTTGAAATGTTGCAATTGTATTTGCCTCCACCACCCATCTTTGGCAGCTCATTCCATACTTGCATGACTCTTTGCATGAAAAGGTTGCTCCTTGGATCCTGTTTAAATATTTCCACTCACACCTTAACCCTATGTCCTATAGTTTAGGATATCCCCATCCTTGGAAAAAGACATTGGCGATTCATCCTATCAATGACCTTCATGTTTTGTAAACCTCTTAGCCTCGGACGCGCCAAGAGAAAAGTCTCTTCATAACTCAGACTCTCCAGTCCCATCAATATCCTTGTGAATCATAGTTTCAATCTTTTATTCAGCGTTCCACTTTCTTCTGCACAATCTTTTTGTTTTGACCATAATCACAACACAAAATCTTTATAATCCTTTGGTGGTCTCATTTTCTGCTATGGTCTGCTTATTTGGAGCTTTGGTCATCCTGTCAGGATTAGAAAATCTCACCATCTCTTAGACTCATAACCATTTATGGCACAGAAGGAAGCTATTCCATCGACTGTGTCATCACTGGTCAACATAGGTCTGAATGCACTAATTTCATTTTCCAGCACTTGGCCCAAGTCTTGGAAACTATTCTAGAGCAGATGAATTTTCCTCCTATTAGGAAGCTGTCTGCCTGCCATTAGCATCGCTAATTTGTACTTTTTGATCACTCGATGTCAGCTTTATCTCAGCTCTTGCAGCTCATTCATCTGTTGTGTTGTATCTTTGTCATCATGATACAATTTGACACAAAGAATTTCTGTCATTCAGTACTCTTTCAGGTGACTACACAGTATTTCATATGATAATAATGAACTTACTGGAGTAAAATAGTGTGTCTATCTTACTCAGCTTTTAGTGTCCCAACATTACTTCATTATGTGGCCTCACATCAGACTGTCTAGCTCCATTCAGTAGTCTGTATAAAATTTTGGACAAGATTTTTTTCAGCATTATGATCTCAAACCTTCTGTTGAACATTGTCACTAAGTTGAAATTTTGGAGCTTGTTTTGTGTCCAATGAACAACTCAGCAGGGTTCTTTCCTGTCATAATGTGTGGAGTTGCTCTATATATGGTCAACAACACTTCCTTTCAGTCCATGCCCTCTGTCTGAGCAATTCTCATCTGTTTCTCTAATGTTGGTTTTGCTGTTCCTCTTCCCATACAGCGCAGGCAGGTTGGACTAGTTTAGTTTGGAAACATGGTCAGTGTGGACTGGTTGGCCTGAAGGTCTGTTTCCAGGCTGTTTGACTCAATGACTCAACATTATATCCTCCAATGGTCCAGCTGATGATAATATGTTACATATTGGTTCTGGTGGACTGGGTCTGCTGACAATAGATCAAGTTTTGTGAATAGTTCAGACAATGCAAACACTGCTTTCTCTGCCATTGTAGATGTCATTGCTACATATTCATAATAGTGGCTAAAATAGTTCACACCTGTCCATTACCACTGTTAGAGATGAACCTAAGATGAAAAAGATTATCAAAGATGACAAAGAGGTCTTGATCAATTGAGTCAATGGGCTGAGGTGTGGCCAATGGAGTTTAATTTGAATAAATGAGGTATTGCATTTTTGTGACAAGGTCAGGAATTATACAAATAATCTTAGTGTCTTGGGTAGTGTTGTAGAACAGAAACCTAGGAGATCAGGAACATAATTCTTTGAAATTTATGTCATAAGTAGACAGGGTTGTTAAGCAGATGTTTCGCATGTTTGCTTTCATTGCTGAGACCTTTTGAGTGTAAGAGTTGGGATATCATGTTGAGGCTGCACAAGACATTAGTAAGGCCTCTTGCGGAGTACTGTGGGCAGTTCTGGTCGCCTTGTTATTATCAAACTGAAGAGGGCTCAGAAAAAGTTCACTTGGATGTTGCTGGGAATGGAGGGTCTGAGACATAAAAAATAGACTGGAAGATTGAATTGTTTTTTTCACTGGAGCATAAGAAGCTGAATGGTGACCTTCATTGAGGTTTTAAATCAAGAGAGGTATAGATTAAGGTGAATGACTGAAATCCCCCACCTTTTCCCTGGGGTGGGGGATTTCAAAACTATGGGGCAGATTTTTAAAGTGGGAGGAGAAAGATTTAAAAAGAACATGAGGGGCAAGTTTTTTTACATGGCGTGGTTCTTACGTGGAATGAACTGCCAGAGAAAATAATGGATGCAGCTACAGTTATAATGTTTAAAAGACATTTGGATAAGTATTGAATAGGAAAGGTTTGGAGGGGTATGGGCCAAGCCCAGGCAGGTGGGACTAGTTTAGTTTGGGAACATGGTCGGTGTGGATTGGTTGGACTGAAGGTCTGTTTCCATGCTGTATGACTCTATGACTCAATGCTATATCCTCCTATGATCCAGCCGATGATGATATGCTGCATATTGGTTCTGGTGGACTGGGTCTGCTGACAAGTTGAGATCCATGACATGTTTTGACAAACCATTGTATATCTTTCTTCATTTCTATCATATTTTGGTTCCAGGATGGCAGGACTGACACGTGATGAAAGGCTGGGTAATCTGGGCTTGAACATACTAGAAGAATGGGGATATCTCATAGAAACATATAAAATCCTTATGGGTGTGGACAGGCCAGACACAGGAAGAATGTCCCCAATGTTAGGAATTAGGAACTACCGTCTAAAAATAATGGCTAAGCCATTCAGGACTGAGATGAGGAAGAATCTCTTCACTCAGAGTTGTGAACCTCTGGAATTGTCTCCCACAGGAAGTTGTTGCGACCAGTTCATTAGATAAATTCAAGAGGGAGCTGAACTTGGTCCTTGCAGCTGAAGGGATCAAGGTGTATAGGGAGAAAGCATGAACAAGATATTGCGATCGCATGATCAGTCATGATTATATTAAATATGTAAGCTTTGCTCCTTGCAAACCACTCCCATGTGACTCTTATGAACTAGCACCAACAGTCTAGATCTGAGATTCTGTGACACCATAAGTCTGTTGCCTCTGAAAACACACCACCTAAATGTGTATGATTCACCTCAGACAGTGATGCACATCTTTCACCAATTTCCAACATGGATTCTGTGTTATTTCAAATTCTGGATTTTGACAGACCTTCAGTCTGTCTAGTCATTGCTCTGGGCAGAGCATCAACTGCCACAAAACTGCATAAATGATTTTGCTTTTTTATAGAGTGATGATCTGTATATTTGATCATTCTTCAGTTTAATGGTCAAGAAGTCCTATTCAATACAAATTCAGTTAAGTAAAAATTAAGGAGTTTAGAGAGAATTTCTGAGATCGAGTACCTGAAAATGACATTGCTGGGAAGTACATTGAAATTCTATTTTGCTGTTTATGTTAAGACTTTTTCTGAACTGTTGTTTCATATCTATTTGCTTTTTTGTGTGGAACACATTTTTTTGTGTTTTAGAACATTGACAGCCTCATGTAAATATGTTTAGTGACTAACCACCATGGTAATCAACTGCAAAAATTAAATGAGATTAAATAAGTCAAGCTTCATATCAGCTGGGATCCTAACATGATAATAATGTTCACTTCGACATCACTAATGACTACCGGCATCTTTCCATTAATGGTGACAACCATGAAAAACAAGATTGCTATTTGTGTCTTCACTCCCTGTATCTACTTCAACTCATCCCATGGTTTAATTTCTGACCTGTTACCATCACCCCCCACCTTTAACTACTATCACATACCTACTTCCCCCAGCCCCGCCTCCCTCCCATTTAGTAAAAGGTCACTAATTTAATCTCACTTTCCTTTATCTGACTTACTAGGCCTCCCTCTCTGTTCAGCTTTGTTTCTGCGCACCTTGGGGAAATGGTCTTTGTTCTCAAAACTTGTGCATAACTCTTCCATGGCAGGGAACTTTTTCATAGTGTCTACTGTTGCCACACTTGAAGCAATCTCTCTGTCTCTGACCTCTGCTGTTTTAAATTTACACAAATCTGGGTTCCATTATGCCTCTTGGTTAAACCTCAGCTTTGTTGTGCCGATGGCAGGGATAAGACCAATCTCCACGCTATGAAATTGCCCAGGAGAAAGTGAGGATGGCAGATGCTGGAGATCATAGTCAAAAAGTGTCTGGCTGGAAAAGCACAGCCAGTCAGGCAGCAGACAAGGAACAGGAGATCAACATTTCGAGCATAATCTCTTCATCATGAACAGTGCAGAGGCCCAAGGGGGCTGAGAGATAAATGGGAAGGGGTGGGGCTGGGGTAGATATGTGATAGTAGTTGAAGGTGGGGGGTTGATGGTAACAGGTCAGAGCAGAGGTTGGAGTGGATAGGTGGGAAAGAAGATGGACAAATAGGACAGTTCAAGAGAGCAGTGCCGAGATAGAGGGCTGGACTTGGGATAAGATGGGAACAGTAGAGAAGAGTAAAATGATGAAATCAACGTTGATCCCATGTGATTGAAGTGTCCCAAGGCGGAAGATGAAGCGTTCTTCCTCTGGGTGTGGGATGCTAGAATCTGGCGTTGGAGGAGGTCCAGGACTTGCATGTCCTTGGCAGAGTGGGAGGAGGATTTGAAGTGTTTGGCCACAGGTCGGTGGGGTTGTTTAGTGCATGTGTCCCAGTGATGTTCTCTGAAATATTCCGCAAGTTGGCATTGTGACTCGCCAATGTAGAGGAGACCACATCGGGAGCAACGGACACAACAGATGATGTGTGTGGAACTGCAGGTAAATCTCTGCCAGATGTGGAAGAATCCTTGGGGGCCTTGGATGGAGGTGAAGGGGGAGGTATGGGCACAGGTTTTAACCTCTTGCTGTGGCAAGGGTGGGTTGGTGGGCATGGACCTAACAAGGGAGTCACAGAGGGAATGGCCTCTGTGGAATGCAGATAGGGTTGGGGTGGGAAATATATCCCTGGTGGTGGGGTCTGTTTGCAGGTAGTGGAAATGGCAGAGATGATGTGTCGTATCCGGAGGTTGGTGGGGTGCAAGGTGAGAACTGGGGAAGTTTCTGTCCTTATTGCAATTGTAGGGGTGGAGTTCAAGGGTGGAGATGCGGGAAGTACAGGAGATGTGCTGGAGGGCATCCCAGATGGTCTCCTTCTTCAAGGACTGCAATTTCCCCTCCCATGTGGTCACTGATGCCCTCCAGTGCATCTCCTCCACTTCCCACACTTCCGCCCTTGAACACCAACCCTACAATTGCAACAAGGACAGAAACCTCTGGGCCTCACCTTTCATTCCACTGACTTTCAAATACAACGCTTTATCCTCCGTCATTTCGGCCACCTATAAACAGACCCCGCCAGCAAAGACCATTTCCTCCAGGACTCCCTTGTTAGGTCCATGCTCCCCAACAACCCACCCTCCAATTTTGGCACCTTCTCTTGCCACCACAAGAGGTGTAAAACCTGTGCCAACACCTCCTCCCTCACCTCCATTAAGGCCCCAAAGGATCCTTCCACATCCAGCAGAGATCTTCCTACACCTCCACACACATTATCTACTGTGTCTATTGCTCTCGATGTGGTCTCCTCTACAATGGGGAGACAGGATGCTAGCTTGCAGGATGTTTCAGAGAACATGTGTGGGACACACACATTAAACAACCCCATCGCTCTGTGGCTGAACACTTCAACTCCCCCTCCCACTTTGCCAAGGACATGCAAGCCCTGGACCTCCTCTGTTGTCAGGCTCTGACCACCTGATGCCTGGAGGAAGAACGTCTAATCTTCCACCTTGGGACCCTCCAACCACAGGGGATCAATGTTGATTTCATCAGTTTCCTTATCTCCCCTCCCCCCACCTTATCCTAGATCCAACCTTCCAACTCGGCAATGCCTCCTGAACTGTCCTACCTGTTTATCTTCCTTCCCACCTATTCGCTCCACCCTCCGCTCTGACCTATCAGCATCACCCCCCACCTTCATCTACCTATCATGTTCCCAGCTACCTTCCCCCTGGGTGCCCCCATTTATTTCTCAGCCCCCTTTGGGCCTCCCCCACATTCCTGATGAAGAGTTTATGCTCCTAGGATGCTGTCTGACCGGTTGTACTTTTTCCAGCACCACACGTTTTGACTGTAAAATTGTCCATCTACTGCTTTCAATGCTGTTGCTACATTCAGAGTATCATATAACATTAGTTTGCCTTTTCCTTCCAGCAACTTATGACTCCATGTATCTGACCAGCAATGCTGAATCACCTGATCCATTATTTGACTATTCAGATCAATCACAATATAATTGTATCCATCCAATGCCTGGCTCAAGCAAGTCACAAACTGAGTCATTGTTTCTTCTCTTTCTGTCTCATCTGAAGTAAAGCAATAATTTGGAATGTGGAATTTGGCATTACCACATAAAGGTCCTTCAAATTTTCCACCACATGTTCATAATTTCCTTTTTCCACCATGTCCTAAAAGTTTTTCTCATTAAAACATCCACAATGAACAGCAACAAGGGCTGAGACTTTGCTTTCTGTGCCACGATGACCCTGTCCAAAAAACCCTGCAACTATCAGTGTGTTCTTCAAAATCCTCCAGACCTGTTTCTGTTTCATGCTGATGGTACTGGCATCACCCATCAGATTAGACAGCTTCATTCTCTCAAGTGCAGATGTATTGACTTTAGAAAGTCGTAACGCAATCTGAAATTATTTTGTATTTACCCTTGTATTTTTTGTTTGCCCATTGCCAGGATCCTATCTCAGATATAAATAACACACTTGTAATCACAGATTTAGGATTTCAGACAAAGATAAACAAAGCTTTAATGAAGACTGCTTCTTATTGCAGTTACATGTACTGTTCAACTTTGTGTGTAGCATTCAGCATACTTTCAGATCCTTATTTCAATAACTGCGCATAGTTTTTAATTGTCAAGCCATCTCCATGACAACAATTTACTCTACGTCCTTGGCATTTCTTAAATTTGACACTTTCTAATGCTATGCCAAATGTATTGTTTCTGCATGCGCACTTTTAAAATTAAAAACAAACTATAAAAGGGGCGGAACACTGCACAAATGCCCAAGCATGCCTTTACATGCCCTATTGTTGCTGATCTCAATGTAATCTGGAGCAAGTGCAGTCAGTAGTATCACTGAGGTGTGCCAGCTGTATTGCTTTCAGTTCCTTATATAAGAACCAACATTTTTAACACAGCCACAGCCTATATAACAGGTTTAGTAGGATTGTGATCTAACTGAAATTTAGATGATACAAAGTACTGGGTCATTTGAAAAGACATATGAAACCCATGATTCTATAAATGGAAGCATAAAATACAAAAGGAAGGCTTTTGCATGCTAAAATATGAGAATGCACTGACTGGAGCCAAATTAGTGTATTGTGACTAATTCTGAATACCATACATTAAGGAAGATGTCAGGGCTTTTGAGACCATGCAGAGGAAACTTACGAAAATGCTAATGGGGTTGTGGGGTTTTATTCCCACCTTTCCTGGACAATCAGGTTTATTCGGGTTATCAATAACCCAAGGCAGTTCTACTAACAGGATACACCCAATATTCTTTATCAAATCAAAGTACACTACAAAAGGTACTGCAAAAATATTACCCATGCAATGCTTACAATCATAAGTAAACCCTCTTTTGCAGTCCTATGAAAGATCAGACCTACTTTGATCTGCCTACATGGTCTCAGCTTCTAGTTGTTGATCAATTAGCCTCCCCAAGCTAGTTAAGGTTTTGTTGTGAGGTGAACTTTTTATGCGCTTTCCAAGTAAAAAAACTTTACATATGAAGTTTTGACACTATCCCATTTCCAGTAAATGATCAGTTTGACCACTGGCAAACAAGATAATTGAGTCATGTTTTCCATGTTTCTTCAATTAACTCATTAAGACCTGCTTGCCTGCTTGGCAAGACACTTGTCTCTTGCCCTTAATGAACTTTGACATAACACTTTAGTTTGCCCTTGCTGTTCACCACCCTTATGTCATCCAATCAACTGCATTATACTTACACAGCACAAATTTACAAAAACCACAAATTCAGAATCATCACAGCTGATTCAGGGTGTAGGTTTGCTCGCTGAGCTGTAGGTTTGATATCCAGACGTTTCATTACCTGGCTAGGTAACATCATCAGTGGTGACCTCCAAGTGAAGCGAAGCTGTTGTCTCCTGCTTTCTATTGATATCTTTCTCCTGGATGGGGTTCCTGGGGTTTGTGGTGATGTCACTTCCTGTTCATTTTCTGAGAGGTTAATAGATGGCATCTAGGTCTATGTGTTTGTTTATGGCGTTGTGGTTGGAGTGCCAGGCCTCTAGGAATTCTCTGGCACGCCTTTGCTTAGCCTATCCCAGGATAGATGTGTTGTCCCAGTCGAAATGGTGGCTTTTTTCATCAGTGTGTAGGGATATGAGGGAGAAAGTATACTTCTTTGATGTATGGTAAGGTGGTTAGGGTTTCTGGCTGTGTTTGGTCTGCTTGTCATGGTTTGTTCTTGAGGAATCTGTGCACTGTATTTTACCATACATCAAAGAAGTTTCAGAAATAACAGCCAGACTACTAAGACCCCTCGGAATCCTAGTAGCACACAAACCCACCAACACTCTCAAACAAAATCTAACAAACTTAAAAGACCCAGTACAACCCATGGACAAAATCAACGTCATCTACAAAATTCCTTGCAAGGACTGCCACAAACACTACGAAGGACAAACAGGAAGAAAGTTAGCCATCATGATACACGAACACCAGCTACCCACAAAAAGACACAACCCTCTCTCCCTTGTAGCCCTACACATGGATGAAAAAAGCCACCATTTTGACTGGGACAACACATCTATCCTGGAACAGGCTAAGCAAAGGCATGCCAGGAATTCCTAGAACTCTTTGAGGAAATGACAAAGTTGTTTGAAGGGCTGTGAATGCCATATTCATAGACTTCACTAAGGTATTTGATAAGGTTCCTCATCGCAGGCTGATGGAGGAAGTAAAGTCGCATGGGGTCCAGGGTGTACCAGCTAGATGGATAGAGCACTGGCTGATCAACAGGGGACAGGGAGCAGTAGTGGAAGGGAATTTCTCAAAATGGAGAACTGTGACCAGTGGTGTTCTGCAGGGGTCTGTGCTGGGATCACTAGTGTTTGTGATATACATAAATATATCTGGAAGAAGATATAGGTGGTCTGATTAACAAGTTTGCAGATGACACTAAGATTGGTGAAGGACCAGGTAGTGTAGGGGACTGTCAGAAAATGCAGCAGAACATAGATAGATTGGAAAGTTGGGAGAAGAAATGGCAGGTGGAGTTCAATCTTGGCAAATGCGAGATGATACATTTTGGAAGATCCAATTCTAGAGTGAACAATACAGTAAATGGAAAAGCCCTGGAAAAAATTGATGAATGAGAGATTTGAGTGTTCATGTCCATTGTATTCTGAACGTTGCAACATAGGTCGATAGAGTGGTCATGAAGGCATACTGCTTACTTTCTTTCATTGGACGGAATATTGAGTACACAAGTTGGCAGGTCATGTTACCGTTGCATAGGGCTTTGGTTCGGCCACATTTGGAATACTGCATCTCGTTCTGATCGTCGCATTATTGAAAGGATGTGGATGCTTTGGAGAGGGTGCAGGGGAGGTTCACCAGGAATTTGCCTGGTATGGAGGGTACTAGCTATGAAGAGAGGTTGAGTAGATTAGGATCATTTTCATTAGAAGGAGAGAAGTTGTTTGAGGTCTACAAAATAATGAGAGGTATAGACATGGAGGATAGCAAGAAGTTTTTCCCTGAGTGGGGGATTCAGTTACTAGGGGTCATGAGTTCAAGGTCAGAGGGGAAAAGTATAAGGGAGATATGCATGAAAAGTTCCTTATGCAGAGGATGGTGCATGTCTGGAATGCATTGACAGTGGACGTGGGAGAAACAGGCACGATAGCATCATTTAAGATGTATCTACACAGATACATGAATGGGCAGGGAGCAGAGGGATACAGATCTTGGAAAATAGGTGACAGGTTTAAATAGAGGATCTGGATCGGCGCAGGCTTGGAGGGCCAAAGGCCTATTCCTGCGCTGTAATGTTCTTTGTTCTTTATTCTTTGTTCTAAGATTATTACATACGCATCCACTTTCCATTGGGGCAGGTGAATGGGTACCCAAGCCCTGTAGAAATGTTAAGTAAGTAATTGTGATGTGCAGCTGGGTCATTGATTGCTGCTTTAATGAACCATTCTGGCTTCAACATCCAGCAAAACTATTCCTGAGCTATCCACAACTCACCAGGATCAACAAGTAAATTTTGAGATGAGCTTCTTGTGAATCTTGAAGGCTGGAAAGCTTTTAATCAGTAAAAGTGAAGAGCTCCTGTCATGTTGAAGGGAGTGACTGTTGTTCACAACCCTTCTGCGAGCAGGCTTCACTGCTTAACACAGGGGTTTCGAAATAGTTGAGAGTCAGTTCATTGGTCTTGTACGTTATTCATCTTCATCTCGTACCTGCCTTGATTGCAGCATGGAGCAGTTTATAGAGCTCTGTTCTGTACTTTTGTTACGAACAAGAGGGACAGTAACATCAGGGGTACAAAGAGAAGCAGAAACACCAGCTGCTTTCCCTCAGTCACGCACTATCCAAGAGTTCAGAGAAGATGGATACTGATATTCAGTTCCAAGGAGGTGTTATACAGGGCCAACAGGCAGAAGATCAGCCTTTCTGACCTGTATCAGCACAAGTGCCTCACAAGGTTCAGACTCTGTCAGCAATTTGCTGACTCTGTCAGCAATATCTGGAACCTCCTAGAACTAGACCCTCTTCCCCGTAGAAGGTGAGCGTACATCTACAATAGTTGTCATGTGTTTGTCACTCGAGCCACCCCTGCCACTACCACCCCTCAAATGTTTATATAGCATACCTGTGAGACATATGTTTGAGAGAATGACACAATGAGGGTAAGTTTTGACTGTCCAGAGTTTTGACTGTGGGTTAGAAGAATGAGACTTGAGCAGAGCCGTACAGGAAAATGCAGGGAAGTCAGAGTATGGGACTTGGTACTTGAAAGTGTAATACCACTCACCTTTCCCAACCTTCTGTGCTCCTGCATCCTATTGATGTACAACTCAGACGTTGGAATGTTTAGGAATCCTTCTTTGACAGATTTAATCTGTCGTCCTGCCCATCCTCTCTGATAGGACGGAAAACCCAGAAACAGGATGCCATCAAATGTGTTAGAGCTATAATAAAACTTACTGTGGATTCCAAGGGTTCTCAAATCACTAAAAGCCCCATAATTTCAGCTTTAGTTTCAAAATGCTCCCCAAGAGGTCAACATATTAAAGTCGTAGGTTTTTGTACCTCCCAACCACTAAAGGGTTAAAATAATATTTAAAGTATATATAGTATAAATCAATTTTGTCTTGTTCAGCACATTGGGCATTTAGGAGTTATCTGATCAGCAGTACATTTGGAGTTTTTAGCAGTCTAGCCAAGATTAATCTGTGAGGCTTGTAATATTAATGGTGCCACTATAAGGTAGTACTTCAAAGAAATTAATGGCTACAACATAACTGGTTATTGATCACACCAAAAAAGTAGCATTCGATAAAAATAAAAATTAATTGAATCAGATATAATCATCACTACAATCATGTCAAATTGTTTATATTAAAACATGGTATTCAGTTTCATAAACAAAAAAAATCAGAATTTAGTGAATTATTTTATAAATATGACTAAAATTTCAACAGATTTTCTCATGTTATCTGACTAACATCAATGGAAGATAATTGCACAGAAACTATTACATTGGCTCCAAAAGAGAAAATGCTGGAAAATCTCAGCAGGTCTGGCAGCATCTATAAGGACCCTTTGACAAAGGGTCAGTTAGACTCGAAACGTCAGCTCTTTTCTCTCCTTACAGATGCTGCCAGACTTGCTGAGATTTTCCAGCATTTTCTCTTTTGGTTTCAGATTCCAGCATCTGCAGTAATTTGCTTTTATCTATTACATTGGCTGTTTAACAAGAACAGAAATTGCTGGAGAAATTCAGCAGGTCTGGCAGCATCTGTGGATAGAGGAACAGTTTGGTATGACTCTTCTTCCTACAATATCTGAGCAAGCTCTTTAAGAGAGCCCTGCAGTTATCTCCAGTCCACAACTAAATTGGACAAATCTTTCAAAGGGCTGGCATAGGCATGGAACAAATTAATTTCTTCTGCATTGTTAGAATATATTTTGACGACAACATCCTTGTTAGTGCAGCAGCTTCCTGAGTACTGAACCCCAATTTCAATCTGATTAATGTGCTCTAGTATCTGGAAAGGGACTACAACTCATGACGTTCTGAAACAAGATTACTACCTACTGAGCCATAGCTGACCCCAATGCAAACAGCTATTTCAATTACCATTTCTATGGTTGATAATCCATTCTTTTAGAATGTTTTTACAATATAGAAATGTATAAAAGCAATTGCACAGCTTGAAGGTACACAATGTATAATGGCTTTAGTTGAAATAGTAAAGAAATGTCAAATTTAACGTTGATCTATGCATCTTGTTTTGTTTATGTCACATCTGTTTTGGACCAGGCCAGATCCCCTCAAAACATTTTAAGAAGGTAGCCCAGACCCTAACTTATTTAGTTGTTTTAGTCAGACGTAAGGTGGATATTTCAGGAGTGATGTAGCCGGTCAAACCACTCAGTTTTAAACAAAACAGAATTTATTTACAGATACTAAATGAAACATAATAAAAGAGAACAGAATATAGAAAAACTTAACCTATCTAAAAGCCCAACTGAATATCGCAACTCAATGTTGCTGCTCCAATTTTCGGCAATATCCCCATAAACACATCCCTTGGCAAAAAAAGATAAATTGAAACACAGGTTCTTACAGGAGAGGTGTCAGCGAGAGAGAAAGGATCCGCCAGGGATCATTGCCTGAAGCATGCAACCTCTTTCCACTGCAGTTATATCTCTAGGTAAAAACAATGATTGCAGATGCTGGAAACCAGATTCTGGATTAGTGGTGCTAGAAGAGCATAGCAGTTCAGGCAGCATCCGAGGAGCAGTAAAATCAACGTTTCGGGCAAAAGCCCTTCATCAGGAATAAAGGCAGAGAGCCTGAAGGGTGGAGAGATAAGCGAAAGGAGGGTGGGGGTGGGGAGAAAGTAGCACAGAGTACAATAGGTGAGTGGGGGAGGGGATGAAGGTGATAGGTCAGAGAGGAGGGTGGAGTGGATAGGTGGAAAAGAAGATAGGCAGGTAGGACAAGTCATGGGGATAGTGCTGAGCTGGAAGTTTGGAACTAGAGTGAGGTGGGGGAAGGGGAAATGAGGAAACTGTTGAAGTCCACATTGATGCCCTGGGGTTGAAGTGATCTGAGGCGGAAGATGAGGCGTTCTTCCTCCAGGTGTCTGATAGTGAGGGAACAGTGGTGAAGGAGGCCCAGGACCTCCATGTCCTCAGCAGAGTGGGAGGGGGAGTTGAAGTGTTGGGCCACAGGGCAGCATGGTTGATTGGTACGGGTGTCTCGGAGATGTTCCCTAAAGCACTCTGCTAGGTTGCGTCCAATCTCCCCAATGTAGAGGAGACCGCATCGGTAGCAGCGGATACAATAAATGATATTAGTGGATGTGCAGATGTGCAGGTCTCCAGGTGCCTAGCTAAAACTAAACCAAACCAGAAAAATCCCTGAACTGGGAGAACTGGCTACTCACCTTTCACTGTACACTGCCATCAGCAAAGGTACCAGCACTAAACCCTGTACAACTCCATCAGAAACAGACTCCAGTCACAGAAACATCTCTCAACCATCACCTTCTGCTTCCTTCCTAATTAATCTTGGAACCAATATGCCACTTTGCCTTGGATCCTATTGAATACTTCCTTGACCAGTCTGTCATAAGGGACCTTGTCAAAAGTCTTGTTAAAGTTCATATAGCCCACATTATCCTCATCAATAAGCCTCAAAACATTTGACCAAATTTGCTAAATGCAACCTTCCCTTAACAAATCCATGCTGACTATCCCTGATTAATCTGTGTCTGTCCTAGTGCAGAAATATTTTGCCCCTCAGAATTATTCCTAATAACTTTTCCAACACTGAATGGCCTGTGATTTCCAAATCTAACTCTTCTTGTCTTTTTTAATAATGCGACAATTTTAGGAGGTCTCTAGTCATAGAGTCATAGAGATGTACAACATGGAAACAGACCCTTCAGTCCAACCCATCCATGCTGACCAGATATCCCAACTCAATCTAGTCCCACCTGCCAGCACCTGGCCCATATCCCTCCAAACACTTCCTATTCATATACCCATCCAAATGCCTCTTAAATGTTGCAATTGTACCAGCCTCCATCACTTCCTCTGGCACTTCATTCCATACACGTACCACCCTCTATGTGAAAATGTTGTCCCTTAGGTCCTTTTATATCTTTTGCCTCTCACCTAAACCTATGCCCTCTAGTTCTGGACTCCCGAAACCCAGGGAAAAGACTTTGCCTATTTACCCTATCCATGCCCCTCAAAATTTTGTAAACCTCTATAAGGTCACCCCTCAATCTCCGATGCTCCAGGGAAAACAGCCCCAGCCTGTTCAGTCTCTCCCTATAGCTCAAATCCTCCAACCCTGGCAATATCCTTGTAAATAAAGAGTTCTATTAATATGGTAAGACATGACCTTCCCTGTACAAAACCATGCTTTTTCCCAATATTCTTCCAAAGCTTCATCTGTTTTCAGTTGCCTAGATTTTATGTGTACTTCCTTTTCCCTCTTAGCAAATCTTACAATCCTTGGTTCCCTAATCTTGCCATTTCTATTCCTCATTTTCACAGGGGCATGCCTGTCCTGCACTCTAATCAACCACTCTTTAAAAACATATCAAATATAGATTCACCCTCAAACAGCTGCTCCCAATCCATATTCCCTAGCTCATGCCCAATTTTGCGATTGCTGGCCTTCACCCAATTTAGCACTCTTCCTTTAGGATCACTCTTGTCTTTTTCCATTAGTATTTGAACATTTTTGGAATTGTGATCACTATTCCCGAAGTAACTCCTGACAGAAACTTCAGCAACCTGGCCAGGCTCATTCCCCAACACCAGGTGCAGTATGGCCCCTTCCCAAGATGGACTGTTTACACATTGCTCTATAAAACACTTCTGGATACTCCTTATAAATTCTGCTCCATCTAAACCTTGAACACCAGGTGAATCCCGGTCAATGTAGGGAAAATTAAAATCTCCCACATTACTACCATTCTGTTGTTACTCCATCTTTACATAATCTGTCTACATATTTGTACCTCTCACGCTCGCTGTTGAGAGGCCTGTAGTGCACCCTTTCTATTTCTGAGCTCAGCCCATATTGCCTCATTGCTCGAGTCCTCCATTGTGCCCTTCTGAGCACTGCTATGATATTGTCTCTGGCCAGTAATGCAGCTCCTCCACCCCTTTTACCTCCCTCTCTATCCCACCTAAAGCATCCATATCCTGGGATATTTAGTTGCCAATCTTGCCCTTTCCTCAACTAAGTCTCAGTAATAGCAATAACATCTTACTCCCAGGTACTAATCCAAGCTGTAAGTTTACCTGTCTTACCTACTGCACTTTTTGCATTAAAACAAATGCACCACAGACCAACGTTGCTGCAAATCTTGATCCCATGTCACTTTTAAGGGTTTGAACTCCCTGCCTAGATCCAAACCCATCTTACCTTGATGGTTAAGGTTCTCATAAAATCCACAATGTGGAAACAGGCCCTTCAGCCCAACAAGTCTACACCAACCCTTCAAAACGTTACCCACCCATATACCATTTCCAATATTTATTTACACTATAAGAATCCCTGACTAATGCCCCAAACCTGCACACTATGGGCAATTTAGCACAGTCAATTCACCTAACCTGCACATCATTGGACTGTGGGAGGATACAAGAGCACCCGGAGGAAACCCACAGAGACACAGGGAGAATGTGCAAACTCCACATAGACAATCGCCCCAGGCTGGAGTCAAACCTGGGTCCCTAGCTCTGTGAGGCAGCAGTGCTAACCACTGAACCACTGTGCTGCCCCCAGCTGACCATTCTGTCCATTATGTTCAGTTTGAGTTCAGCTACAGTTGACTTATAAAAACCTCACTATAATAGCAGCATTATGACAGCTAAGAAGACTGAGATAAATTCAGAATCCCGCAAAGGAGGACCAAAAAAAATTAAAAAGAAAGAAAATAAACTGCAAGGGCAAACTGACAAGGAATATCAAAACTGGCAATAAGAATCTCTTTAAATATATAAAAATGTAAAGGAAGGTCAAAGTGAACACAGACCCTTTACAAAATGAATCTGGAGAGACAGTTATGGGAACAAGAAAATAACAGAAGAGTTAACTTATATTATACATCAGTTTTAAGGTAGAAGGTATTTTGAACACTCCACTAATAGTAAAGAACAAAGGGAGAGATTGAGTACCACCACTAGAGAAGCTGGATTAGACAAAGTAATGGTGGGTAAAGGCAGTTAAGTCCCTTGGCCCTGAAGGCTTGCGTTCTAGGATTGTGAAAAAGGTAGATATGAAGACAGTGAGTGTATTGATTGTAATTTTCCAAAAAAATCTTGGATTCTGGAGAAGTACCAGAGTATTGAAAAACTGCTAATGTGACGCTGCTGCTCAAAAGGACAGGAACTGCAGCAGCACATTTGCTAAAACTGGAAAGATACAGAAAGGATTCACATGGCCCCTCCGCTAGGATGATACACAAATTTGTGAAGCATTCAAAAAGTGGGTAATTATAGGCCGATAAGCCTAAAAAGTTAGCAAATGGAATATAATATGGGAAGTTGTACATTTTAGAAGGGAGAACAGAAGAACAGAGTAATATTTAAATGGAAAACAAACTGCTAAAAGCTGCAATGCAAAGGGACTTGGGGGTACTTGTGCATGGAACACAGAAAGCTAGCACCCGAGTGTAGCAGGAAATCAGGAAGGCAAATGGAATATTGGCCCTTATTTCTAGGGGATTGGGAGTGTCAGGTAAGAAAGTTACACTACAATTGTACAAGGTGCTGTGGAGCACAGTTAGCTCTGCTATAATGTGTTGGTTCTGTTCTCATGCAATCCCATGTTATAAGAAAATTGCATAATAGCAGCACCATTTAAACTAATGTTATAAAAAATTCACAGTTTAAATGTTCATGTTTTAGAAACAGTGTCCGCAATTCGTCAATAGCGTTATACAAATTCGCATTGACAAAATGTGCATTATAGCAGAACTACCCGTACTGTGAGCAGTTGTGGTAGCCTTATTCAAGAAAAGATAAAATTTTATTGGAAATGGTTCAGCGAAGGTTCACTAGGAAGGCCCTTGATGTGGACGGATTGTCTTATGCGCAAAGATTAAAGAGGTTAGGTCTTTATGATTGGAGTTTAGAAGAATGAGAGGTGACCTCACAGAAACATACAGGATTCATAAAGGGCTTGACAGGGTAAATGTTGAAAAGATGCTCCCCTTCATAGGAAAGCCCAGGACCAGAGAGCATAGTTTCAGAATTATGGATGCCAATTTAAGACTGAGATGAGGAGGAATTTATTTTCTCAGAGAGCTGTGAGTCTTTGGAACTCCTTGCCAAAGAGAGCTATGGAGGTAGACTCCTCGTGTATATGTTGTGATAGATTCTTGATTAGTTGGGGAATCAAAGGTTTTTGGAAAAAGGCAGGTAAGTCGAAGTGAGGAATGTCAGATCAGCCATGATCCTATTGAATGGCAGAGCTAAATTGACAGGCCGAATGACCTACTCCTGTTACTATTTCTTATGGTCTTATGGTCTGATATATAAAGATATTATCGTAATAAAGTTATCCAAATATCAGCAATACCTGTAACTTGGTGAATTTTTTTTGTTTTCCAGGTACATTCAAAAGGCCAAGGTAACAAGATGGGTGACGTATCACCTGACAAGACAGTCGAATCTTGACAAGGAACTGCTCTTCAACATTCACAATTTCACAAAGAACAAAACTGTTAGTGGTATCATTTATGTAACTTTCTGCTCAATATTTTGTTTAAGTTTAGATTATGTACAGTATAGATTGAAACGTGCTTGAATTTCAACTCTCTTTGTAGAGTGTGAAACAGACGTAACAAGTGTTAAAATTCAAGTAAGATTTTTCACTACTTTGACTGCTATATGGCAATTTTAAGATTACTCTTTCTCAGAAGCTTGACTCATTTCATTGCCCTATATTATCATTATGATGTCAATATAATTTTAAATGCAACCTTACTGAACCACATGTTACAGTAAAACCTGTTAGATACCAAGGTGATGCTCCCTAAATTGAAAGCTAAATTGTATGGGGTCCTTCAAGTCCCTCAACAGTATTTGGGCCACTGTTATCCTGGGCTCTCTCCTCAGCCTGAACAGACTGAAATCTGCAATATTGGGAACCTCCACAGGAGGCTGAGATGGACCATCCAGTTAGCATTTCTGACTGAAGACGGATGTCAATGCTTTAGCCATATCTTTTTGCACTAAGGCGCTTGGGTCTCCAATCATTAAGGATTGAGGCATTGTGGAGCTCCTCCTCCAGTTGATTGAGTTTGATTTTTCATCCCCATTGATGGCTGAATGTGACAGGACTGCAGAGTTTAGACTGAATATCACTCTATGTCCACCTCTGATAGTAAAAACGAGGACTGCAGAAGCTGGAAACCAGAGTCTAGATTAGAGTAGTGCTGGAAAAGCACAGCAGGTCAGGCAGCATCTGAGGAGTCCACCTCTGTTGATCTGGTGTTAAATGAAATAGCCAGGAAGAGTACTGGCAGGGCCTGAAGCATTATCTGTATGATTATGTGAGTATGACTGTCTCAGGCTTCTACTTGACTAGTCTGAGAGACAGCTCTTCCAATTTTAGCATAAGCTCCCAAACTTTAGTAAGAGGTGTTTGTAGGGTCAATAGTGTTGAGTTAGCCATTGCTGTTTGCAATACCTGGGTCAATGCTCGGTGCTCCATCTGGTTTCATTCCTTTCTCAGATAGCACAGTGGTTTAATGCAACTGTCAGCTTGTTCGACTATTTTAGAGAGCATTGAAGAGTCAATCATGTTGCTGTGGATCTGGAGTCACATGTAGGTCAAACCAGGTAAGGACACAGATTTCCTTCCCTCAAGAATATTTGTAAACAGGTAGGTTTTTACAACAATGGACAATGGTTCATAGTCCCCATTTGACGAAATTTTAATTCTAGATTTATTAATTGGATTCAAATTTCATCATCAGCTGTGTGGGACTTGAACTCAATTGTCCAGCCCATTAGCCTGGGCCTCTGGAGCACTAATCCAATACTAGTAACATCACCACTCGATGCTAAAATAAACCAAAGTTAAAATTCACACAACACCAAGTTATAGTCCAATAGGTTTAATTGGAAGCACACTAGCTTGCGGAGCAACGCTCCTTCATCAGGTGGTTGTGGAGGACACAATTGTAAGGCACTGAATTTATAGCAAAAATTTACAGTGTGATGTAACTGAAATTATACATTGAAAAATACCTTGATTGTCTGTTGAGTCTTTCGTCTGTTCAAATACTATAATAGTTTCACTTCTTTCATGTGTAAATCACGAAATCTTTTTTTAAAAGTTGCATTCTCAGGTTAACTGTAACAATTTGTGTTAGCTAGACAATGTGTCGAAGGTGTTAGCCCCGAGTTCTCTGTCTATGCCATGATGTTTAGACTGATTCTAATCTAAAAAGTGAGATAACAGAGTTTTACATAAATTCATGCAGTTTTTGAACAAAGCACAATGTAACCCTGCAAGTACAAATTCACCCCAAAAATATATGTGTGCATGTGGGTCTTTGTGTCTGTCTGTGTGTGCGTCCGTCTGATTGGGGGTTGTGTATGTGTGAGAGAGTGTATATGTGAGTGTGTAGTGAATGTCTTAAGTCTCTGAGAGGATGCCTGTGTGAGTGTGGGAGTGTGTGTGTCTGTAAAGGTGTGTGTGTGTGTCTGTGTGCGTGTCTGTGTGTATGTGTGTGTATAGGAGTGTGTGTGTGTGTGAGTCTGTGTGTGTGTGTGTCTGTGTGTGTCTGTGTGTGTGTATTGTGCAATGGTGGTCATCTGTAATGTGACATGAACCCTAGGTCCCGGTTCAGGCCCTCCTTATGGGTATGGAGCCTCTGCTAGGCCACTGCTGCCTGTCCCAAAGTCTGCCTTGGAGGATGGTCACCCGAAGGTCTGAGGTTGAAAGTCCTGTACCGCTGAAGTGTTCCCCAACTGGGAGTCATGATTTGGAGATGCCGGTGTTGGACTGGGGTGTACACAGTTAAAAATCTCACAACACCAGGTTATAGCCCAACAGGTTTAATTGGAAGCACACTAGCTTTCGGAATCACCTGATGAAGGAGTGTCGCTCCGAAAGCTAGAGTGTTTTCAATTAAACTTGTTGGACTATAACCTGGTGTTGAGTGATTTTTAACCAACTGGGAGGGAACATTCCTGTCTGTTGATTGTTGTGCGGTGCTCATTATCTATTGCCATAGCCTTTGCTCGGTTTCCCCAATGTACCATGCCTCAGGGCATCCTTGCCTGCAACGTATAAGATAGACAATATTGGCTGAGTCACCACGTACATGGTAGGAGGTGTCCCCACGTGTAATGGTGGTGTCCATGTCCACACTCTGACCTGTCTTGAAGCGCCTACTGTGACAGGGTTGTATGGAGTTGTCCTGAAAGCCGGGCAGCTTGCCGGATGTTGTGTGATTTTTAACTTTGTACACTCCAGTCCAACACCGGCATCTCCAAATCAAAATAAACCAATGCATCATAAAATCTGCAGTTGTTAGTTCATCCTGAGTAAGTGTTTTGAGATACAGCAACTTGATGGAGACAACAAACTGTGAATCTAGCAATCCTGTGTCCTCAGTGCAGCTCTCTTCTGTGGTGAAAACTGGACAACATAGGCTAGTGAGATCATTATGTCGAACAACTTTCTCCTTTGCTGTCTCAGACATATACTCAAAATCTCATGGGACTGAAATTCCAGACAGCATGAACTTAAATCATATTATAGCTTTCTGAGGGTTTAAATTCAGTTTACTTTTATTCACCCATGAGTTGTGGACAACGCTGACCAGGCGAGTTGTAAAAGATATGAAAAGCTGTTTGCTTTTTAAAGATTCATTTGTGGGATATTGGCGTCACTGGCTGACCAGCATCTATCACCTTTCCCCTTCGAGAAGGTGGTAGTGAGCTGCCTTCTTGAACTGCTGCAGTCCATGTGCTGTAGGCTGACTCACAATGCTGTTAGGGAGGCAATTCCAGGATTTTGATGGAGGTACAGGAAAGGAACAATGATATATTTCTAAATCAGGATGATGAATGTCTTGGAGGGTGCTCCCATGTATCTGCTGCCCTTGTCCTTCTAGATGGAAATGATCTTGGTTTGGAAGGTGCTGTCTAAGAATCTTTGGGGAATTTCTGCAATGCATCTTGTTGATATTACGCACTGCTGTTACTAAATGTCAGTGGTGGAGGGAGTAGATGTTTGTGGGTGTGGTGTCAATCAAGCAATTTGCTTTGTCTTGGATGGTATCAAGCTTCTTGAATGTTATTAGCGATGCATCTATCCAGGCAAGTTATCATAAAATCCGATCCTGTTCACTACTAAGCTTAGGGAAAAGCTGCATTCTTACTCAGTTTGAACAATGTATGACTCCAATCTCACACCAATATGATTGACTTTTCCTTAACCTAGAAAGTCATTCAGTTGCATTAAAACTGCTGCACCGGTACTAGCAAAGGAAGGGAATTGTTATCCTTGCCAGCAAGATCCTCCACCAGGGAAAAAAAGAACAAAAATGAAGACTGGCAAATTAAAATTGTTTGTATATTATTAGTGGCAAGTGGACTGTGTATTTTCTACACAGCTTGAAACGTTGTCTCTCATGTATCAAATCTAATGACAGGGAGACAAAATGACAAAATCAGGTTGTGTCATTACTTGAAGATGAAGGGAGCAATTTCAGGGGGAATAATCAGAGGGAGCTGGCCTCAGTGAGACTCTCAACCCCTTCTTACCACATCATTGATTAAATTCTGGGCACTCATCTCGATCTGCCACCAACTAAGGTCCTTAAGTGGTTAATTACCAGCCATTAGAGGCGTCAACTTATCACCTCTCTAATTACCTGTCTCTCTGATGAGCAGGAAAGGTTGCTACCTGGCAACTATGAAACTAGAGCAACCTGTTTGCTGAACTGAGAGGAAGTGGTGGAACAGTTGGGGTCGGGGGATAATCTCTAAAAGCCAACTGCTGCTCTTGCCTCTAAAACATCTCCCTGAAACACCCAGCTGTTGGCAGGAGTTTGAAACTTCTAGCTGTTGGACCCCTTGAGGAGTAGACTTTGGCAGGCATTTTCTTAGGACCCAGAAGTTGCTGTCTTCATGCCTTAATTGGCGAGCAGCTTCTGGTGACCTTGGATGCCAGTCTCAAGGTTTGACATCGGTTGAGAATATTGATACTTTAAATCAATCTGTTCAAACAGATACATATCTGGGGCATGTGGGACTTGAACCTGAACCTCTGGCCCAGAAGTATGGACACTATCACTGTGACACAAGAACCTTATAGGTTGAGAGACTTACTTATAGTTTATTTTCCCTTCCCACGTGATCAACAGTGCCCTCCAGTGCATTTCTTCCATTTCCTGCACCTCTGCCCTTGAAACTCACCCAACAAGGATAGAACACCCACACACCCCCAAACCACCTCCCCCACCCCCACCCCCTGTCCTCACCTTCTACCCTACTAATCTCCAGACACAGCACATTATTGTCTGCCATTTCTGCCACCTACAATCAGACCCCATTGCCAGATATATTTCCTTCCCCACTTCTATTGGAATTCTGCAGAAACCATTCCCTCGTTAGGTCCACGCCATCCACCAACCCACCCTCCACTCTTTCTAAAGCACCTTCTCTTGCTACCGTGAGAGGTGTAAAACCTGCACCCACACCTCCCTCCTCACCTCCATCCAAGGCCCCAATGGCCTACTTGCAGAATGTTTCAAGGAACACCTCTGGAGTAATCACACCAAACAGCCCCACTGCCCTTTGGCTGAACATTTTAACTCCCCTTCCCACTCTGCCAAGGGCATGCGAGTCCTAGGCTTCCTCCTCCACCAAATCCAAGCCACATGAAGCCTGGAGGAAGAATGCCTCATCTTCAGCGTTGTGACCCTCCAACCACAGGGCATCAACATTGATTTTACCAGTTTCCTCATCTTCCCTCACCCCACCTTAATCCAGATCCAACCCTCCAACTCGGCACCACTATCCTGAGCTGTCCCACCTGCTCATCTTTCTCTCCACCTATCCGCTCCACCCTCCCTTCCGACCTGCATCTACCTATTACCTTTGCAGTTACCTTACCCCCAGCTCAACGCCTATCCTCCTATTTATCTCTCTGCCCCATTTAACCCCCACCCCTCAACATTCCTGATAAAGGGCGTATACTTGAAATGTTGATTCTCCTGCTGCTTAGATGCTGCCTGTTCCGATATGCTTTTCCAACAGCTCACTTTTTATCTCTTAATTAACTGATTGGTGTGGGCAATGGGGATGATATGTTAGTCTCACCTAACATGTGTGCTCCCATATTTTAAGCAAAAAGGGAAAATTATGACCTATAAATCTTAACCAGGTCCCATTTATTCCATGAAGGTATTGCTTTAATATGCTAACACCACTGCTCACATGCATTTAGATGAATTGTATTTTCTGGATGCTTTAAGAACACACTGGGTCATCTTTTCTCTAAATAGACATTGGTGTTTACACATGCACTCTACTGAGGCTGCTTTCCTTGACCTAGAATGCCACTTTTCTGACTCTCCAGCATTCTGAGTTCATCCTTATCCTCGAATTAGGCATTCTCACTGTCTTCAGAACTGCATTGGTAAAATGACATCTGCAGTACTGCATTCAGTTTTGCATTCCTAACCTGAGGAAAGATATAATTGCATTGGAGATGGTTCAGGGAAGGTTCATTAGACTAACTCTAGAGATGAAAGGCTTGTTTTAATGAGGAGAGATCGAACAGTTCAGGCCTATACTCTTTCATGTTCAGAAGGGTGAGAAGAGATCTAATTGAGGTATATAAGGGATTGGCAAAGTAGATGTTAAGCAGATATTTCCCTTGGTAGTTTTAGGCTGAGCATGGCAGATTTAAGACAGAGGTGAGCAGGAATTACTTCTCTCAAAGGATCAAGTATTTGTGGAATTCACCACCCTAGAGTGCAGCAGATGCTGGGACCCTGAATAGATTTAATGCCTATTCATTTTCCTTCTACATCTCTTCAAGTTTCTCTCTTATCTGTTTACATAATTCCAGTAAATTGTTTTTAATTATTTACATTATCATTATTAACATCATCTCACCCCTTCACTCCTCAAAAGTCACAGGTCGAGATAATTTCAAACACTGACTATTCATCCAGATTTGGTTTAATTGATTTTCACATGAGGACAATAATTTTCTATTATTCTTGGAATTGCTGTAGCCCTCTCAATGGTATCTGATAATACAAGTATGTTTCCTTTATCCCTCATCGTCCTGAGATTTTATATTCAGCTTGAGATTGCTATTTCTGTTTTTATCTTCCCTTGGATAATTTTGCCAGTAAATATCGATTGATTAATTGTGTTGGACTGCAGCATAGTAATATAAATTCCCAGTTGGCACTCGTGGACATTAGCAACTTTACAGTTTTGACAGCCCTCTCTGCTTTTCCATTTGACTGAGAGTGATGGTGTCATTTTCAGTTATTTTGGCATTTTACTTAGTTTGGGGAAGAGTGATGATACCATCTCAGGGCCTACTGTTTTGTTCAAGAATGGACCAATTCTTGGGCCTGAGTCACATTTGAAATACTTGCCCCAATGTTAGGTCCCTTTTTGACTGAAGAAGATTGGATGGTTTTTCTCCCCAGTGCCTACTGTAATAACTGTAAGAAGATCAGCCACGTGGACCTCATATAATATGAGTTCCCTGATCGGAGCTATTAACTTCTTCCAACCAAGGAGATCTGGCTGACAGATAAGAACAGGAATGTCAGACATCTTGTTCACTCTGAGAGCTGACTCTGAGGGAGCTGGATCAGTGCCAAGGACTCTCCATGTGTAAATAAAGAATGACTTGATGACAGGATACCAGCGTCTGTGGAGTTATTTCACCTACAGTGGTGCAATCCCTAAATAAGTATTCTTTTAATCATCTATATTTGCAGCACCTATTAATCTGTAGAAATCTGTTAAAAGCACTACAATTGATACTTATAGACAATGGGACCATTAATTAAACATCACTAACACTAGCTTTTCCTTTGTACTAAAGCATGAATCACAAAATTAAAGCTTCAAAGTCAATAGTATTCCTACACTCTGCCTCTTGAGGACATTATTGACAATAGGCTCAACTGTGAACAGAAATACACTGGTATGATTTTGTTCCTTTGTTTCTTAGCATGCATCAATCATGCAGTCCAATTGAAACTGTTTGTTCTTCAGAGTTTTCTGCTGGGTTACTTTGTTGTTCAAGTCTTCTGAAGCTTTGTTCTGAGTTTTGGAGTCTTCCCTCTTGTGCCTCATGGACTATAACCTGACTTCAGATCAAGGATTTGAAGTCTCCCTTATTGCCACCATGCTTTACTATTTTAACGCTGCTGCTGGCGTGTTTTTAGATTTTTATTTTGTGTTTCCTTTAAAAAGAACTGGTTCATCTCCTGTTTCTTTGCGCTGAACTCCTGTCTTTTTACCAGTTATCACATTTCTTGGACTCCAGCATTGGAGTTTGTGCTTATCCAAATGTAAAGCTCCCTTACTGTCTTCAGTACTGTAATGGCTTGGAGAAATTCATTTTAATTAATATGCTAATGTGTTAAGGCTGGAACTGAACCCGGGTTCCTGGCATTGAGAGGCGACAATGTTAACTACTGTGCCAGCCAGTTCCATGTAATGCATGCTGTTTCTCCTGCTTGGCATTCACATATTGCTCTGTTATGACTTCACCAAACTGGGACCTCATTTTTGGACATGGTTGGTCGTGCTTCTGGTGTGCCTCCTGTACTTTTCATTGGAACTAGATTTGATTGCCTGGCCTGTTAGTAATTTCAGAGTAATATGTCAGATTATGTTACTAATTGTTGTCAAATACAATTCTGCTGCTGATGCTTCACAGTGCCTCATGGATGTCTAGTTTTGTGTTGCTACATCTGTTTGAGATCTGTTTCCTTTAGGATGGAGATTGTGCCACACAACATCTTTGTTTCCATAAGAGCTGTGCAGTGTTCACTGCTCCTGATATTGTCATAATGCAATGCACCATTAGTCAATGCACTCCAACCACTGCCCATATGAAAAAAAAATGTATTCTTCACATTGCCATTGAATCTTTGGGCAATTAGCTTAAATTGCTGTCCTCTAGCTTGTCACCATTCTTCCGATATAAGTAGTTTTTATCTACCCATTCTGTCTAGCCTCTTCATGCTCTTGAATACTTCTGTCAACCACGAGGGAATCCATTGTATACCATTCACCAGTTTGAAAAACAACCATTATCAAGTACATTCTATTTCCTGTCTTTCATTCAACAATCCACTAATTTACAAGTGACTGAATTTTCTCTTGTGCTACCATTTCTAAAATCATTCCCATTATTGAAGTTAAACTGACTGACTTGTAGCTATGTAGTTTATTTTTGCATTGTTTTTAATCAACATGTCATTTATAATTCTCCTCTCTGGCAACCATAGAGGATTGGAACATTATGGGCAGTGCCTTCTCAATTTTCACCTTACTTTCCTCATACTGTTACATGCATTCCATCTGAACCAGAAGACTTATAATTTTTAAGAACAGCAACTCTTTCTAATGCTTCCTCTTTATCAATTGTTAACCCAGCCAGAATCTTGATTAATTCCTCTTTGCACTCACTTTGACAGTAGTCTTTTCCTTGGCAAAACCTGATGTAAAGTACACATTTAATACTTAAGCTTCCTTGTGTTTATCCTATTTTCATCCCTAGTTCATGTTAACTGCTGCCTCTTCTCAGAAACTCTCTTTGCCTGTTTCATTTTCCTTTTCACTTTTATTCTGAACTTTCTGTATTCACTTTAGTTCTCTGGTATTACCAATCTAACACCCATCAAAGTTCCTGGCTTTACCCTCCAAGTGTGAGGCCCAATTTCACCAATTTGTAGCCTTGTACACAAAACCGTCCTAGAAATAAAGTAATTTGATCCCCTTCCCACAACTGAAAGCTCAGAGATTCAGACATTTGCAATGTTGCCAGTCCATGGTCCTGGACAAAGATGGGCTGAAGTAGACTTTCTTCCAGTGACAAATGTTTAAAAAAAAAACAAAGTAATTGTTAATAGGAAGAAAATCAAGTTAGACGGATAGTTTCCAAAATGTGTTCATTTGCAGAGGAGTTTGCATGTGTACAGGAACAAAAACAAGGATTTGTCTCAACAATTCATGTAGGCTCTGTTAGTTAGAAGCATAGATTTTGATCCATTTCTAATGCTGATTCCAGGGAAATTATTTATTGTAAGTGTCCTTGTTTGATGTAGCTTTGTTTTCTGTTTCAATGTTACAAATGTGCCTTTTCAAGCCTTTAACCTGAGCTGATGGACATGATCACCTTTCACTTTATTGCAGGAACGAGATTCAGCAAAGTTAAAATGCCTGTTTTCTGTTCTTCCTCATCAACGAAGTACAGAGGATACTGCAATGGTAACGTTATGACATAACATTAACAGAGTTCTTACTAAAACTGTGAATACTAATGCTATGAACTTATTGGAAGGCCTAATTCAAAGTTGAAATTGAGATGAGTGTGAATGATTTGTAATACTTAGCAAATTATAGAGACATAGTCATATTGCATGGAAACTGACCCTTCAGTCCAACTCATCCAAGCTGACCAAGTTTCCCAAGCGAAACTAGTCCCAATCACCTGCTTTTGGCTCATATCCTTCGAAACCTTTCCAATTGATATACCTGTCTAAATATCTTGAAATATTGGAACTGCACCTAAAGCTACCACTTCCTCTGGCAGATCATTCCATATTTGGACTGCCCCGTGTGTGAAAAAACACACCCTTAAGTCCCTTTTAAATCTTTCTCCTCTCACCTTAGAAAAAAAGCACACTGATTTTGAACTCCCCTACTCTAGCTAATAAACCTTTGCTCTTCAACCTTATTTATGCCCCTCATGATTTTATAAACCTCAATAAGGTAAACCACTCAACCTCCCACACTCCAGTGAAAAACTCCCAATATTCAACCTCTCCCTATAGCTCAAACCTTCCAGTCCCGGAGTCTTTTCTGAACCCTCTCCAATTTAATATCCTTCCTATTGCAGGGTGATCAGAAGTGTACACAGTAAATTTCTGTGCAAACTGTAGTGATTGTAAAGAGGTTAGCTAGGTCCATAGAATATGAGCTTCCTGATTGGGGTGGTTAACCTAGTCTAATCAGGGAGCCCTGACTGACAGATATAAGCAGGAATGTCAGAGGTTCTGTTAACTCTGAGTGCTGGCTCTGAGGGAGTTGGATCAGTCTCATGGACTTTTCATGTGTAAATAAAGGTGATTTGGTGACAGGATATTGGCCTCTGTAGAGTTATTTCACATCCATAAATTTCAGAGGTGCAAAAGTTAATTGAGACAGGAATGTTAGGATCTAGTCATGAGGACTGTGGGCTGCTGGAGTGAAACGAGGTGTCAGGTCAAGGTCTTGGGGTGTAAGGGATCAGGGGAAGGGTTTTTTGTTTTGAATGAGGTAGATTGTCGGGTCTGTTGAATAATTAACTGGGAGTTAGACTGGGAATTTATCCATCTATGTTAATATTGATCTTTCTCTGCAACTTCTTAGCAGCTGTAACACTATATCCTGCACTCTGTTCCGTCACTCTAATGCACTTGCATAGCACGATCTGCCTGTAAAGCACATAAGACAACACATTTCACAGTACCTTGGTACACATGACCATAATAGATCAAGTCAAGGAATAATTATTCACTTCAGTGAAACCCTCTGAATTCTCTGATTTTAATGGAAATTTTGGATGAACCCAAACATTGGGGAAATTATCCAGTGGAAGCTTCAACTTCCTAGGAAATTCCTTTGGAGTCTATTATTGTGCAGATTTCACAGGCCCCTACGTGCAATTCCCACCTATGCTAGAGTAACAGCTATCTGATCAGTGGACATTGATTATGTAAAGGTTCTTCAATTGCATTTAAAAAGGTACATTGCAAAAAATGAAAATTTGCTAAATTCATCTGGCCCCTTGTCACTTCAAACTGCTGCTGATATTTTAGTGATAGATGGTTCAAATCACAACTGCTCTCGAGGAGATGAGAGTTTCCATGGAGTTGTAGCAGACATAAATCAGTGCTCTAGTACTGGTGACCAGTAATATTCAGGTCTAGTGTAAACAGGGGAAAATGAAGCTTAAATCAAAACTTGCAATTGCTGATGACAGTAACCAGATTTGGAAAGGGGATGCAGAAGTAAGTTTCAAGCTGTGGGAAATAAGTACAATTTGAAGTGAAGTACACGAAGCATGGAGAAAATGAATTCCACCTGTTTCCTAATTTCTTAGTTAATTATTCTTAAATACAGGAAATGGAAAACCTCTGTGGCTAAAGCACACTGCACCTGTCCATAACTCTAGGACATGTCTGGTAAATTGAGGTCATTTTTAGTCACATCTTTTAGTCACAATTTATATTCTTTTCTGTGTTTTTCAAACTAAGTTGATGGTGCTAGATTAGCATTTTGGATGCTTGTTTAAAGTTAATGTTCGTCATTACAGTATTCTGTAGGCCATGTTTGTAAGTAGTAACCTTCCACCCCACCAACCTCCGTATACATCACATCATCTGCCGTTTCTGCCACATACAAACAGAACGCACCACCATAGATATATTTCCCTCCCCACCTCAATCTGTGTTCCATAGACACCATTCCCTCAGTGACTCCCTTGCTACGTCTGTGCCCCCACAACCCACCCTTCACTCCTGGCACCTTCCCTTGCCACTGCAAGAAATACAAAACCTGCACGCACATCTCCCCCCTCAGTTCCGTCCAAGGCCCCAGAGGATCCTTCCACATCTGACAGAGATTTACCTGTACTTCCATACATGTCATCTACTTTGTACGTTGCTCTCAATGTGGTCTCCGGGTAAAAAATAAGGTCTGCAGATGCTGGAGATCACAGTTGAAAATGCGTTGCTGGTTAAAGCAAAGCAGGTCAGGCAGCATCCAAGGAATAGGAAATTCGACGTTTCGGGCATAGGCCCTTCATCAGGAATGATTCCTGATGAAGGGCTTATGCCCGAAACGTCGAATTTCCTATTCCTTGGATGCTGCCTGACCTGCTGTGCTTTAACCAGCAACGCATTTTCAACTCAATGTGGTCTCCTCTACATTGGGGAGACAGGATGCCAGCTTGCGGAAAATTTCAGAGAACATCTCTCGGACAAACACTAAACAATCCTGTGGCCAAATATGTTAACTTCCCCTCTCGCTCCATCAAGGCCATGCAAGTCCTGGGCCTCCTCCACTGCCAAAATCTAGCTACCTGAAGCCTGGAGAAGAACACCTCACTTTCCACATTGGGTCCCTCCAACCACACAGGACCAATGTGGATTTCACCAGTTTCTTCACTTCCCCTCTCCCCACCTTATCCCAGATCCAATCTTCCAGCTTAGCACCTTCCTCTTGAACTGTCCTACCTATCCATCTTCCTTCCCACCTATCTGCACCACTCACCTCTCTGACTTATCACAATCATCCCCATCTTCATCTACCCATCACATTCTCAGCTACCTTCTACCCAGCCTCACCCCTCTCCCATTTATCTCTCAATCCCCTTGGGCCTCCCTCTCATTCCTGTTGAAGAGCTTATGCTTGAAACGTTGACTCTCCTGCTCATCGAATGCTGCCTGTCCAGCCAAACACTTTTGGACTCTGAGTTCCAGCATCTGCTGTCCTCACTTTTTCCAAGATGGACTATGCCCCAGAGTTCTGAATGAGATAACTGAGGAGATTGTGGAAGAATTAGTGGTGATCTCTCAAGAAGCACTGGAGTCAGGGAAGGTCCAAGAAGAGAGGAAAGCAGAAGACAGGAAACTACACATCAGTTAGCCTGACGTCAGGAGTAATTGGAAGTGGACTGAATGGCCTAATTCTGCTCCTATTTCTTATGGTCTTATTGTCTTACTTAACGTCATCCCCATCAAACTGTCTGCTGGAGATGCATCTGTCGGTGACCATATCATTATGAGTGACACTGCATTGTCCTCATGGGCTCAGAAGTCTATTGCATATTGATGATACCTTCATCAGGTTGTGTGGCATCATCACTATGCTACATAGGATAGAATTTACAGAGATCTACCAACTCAAGAATGATAGTCCAATGTAATCTATTAACTCATGGCCTGATTATATCCTCCACATGGGCAAGGAGACCTTCTGCAGATGTTCAAGTATTGTACATCTAGTCATGAATGGTCATAGACAATGAAACAATTCACTGGAGGAGACCATACAAATATCCCCAGCTTATCAGTGTGAAATATAAAGTTAAAGGATTCCCAGCAATCTTTAGCCAGAAAGACTGAATTGATGATCCAACTTGGCCTCCTCCAGTAGTCCCAAGCATCAGAGATACCAGCCTTCAGCCAATTCAATCAGCACCATATGACAAAATGTTTACTCCAGAATATGCCACACCCCCAGCCAAACTATACTCCAGAACACTTGCAACACTGGATTCAAGCTGACAATATGGAAAACTGCCTGGGTGTGTCCTGTGCACCAAAACCAGGACAAGTCTAACTGGCCAATTACTGCTCCAATAGTCTACCTTTGTCGATCATTTAAAAAATGATGGAAGGGACCTTCATGCAACATTTGTTTGACAATGACCTGCTCATTGGTGCTCAGTTTGGGTTCCGCCATAGCCACTCATCTCCTGACTCTGTTACAGCCTTTGATCAAATATGAACAAAAGAGCTGAATTCCAGAGGAGAAGTGAGACCAACTGCCTTTGACACCAAAGCTATATTTGACCAAACATGGCATCAACGAGCCCTAGCAATGGAATTGGGCAAAAGCTGCTGGTTTCTGTTGGCAGGTGTCATACAAAGGAAGATGGTTGTAGTAGCTGGAGGTCAGTCACCTTAGCTTATCTCTGCAGGAATTCATCAGGCTAGTGTCCTTGGCCTAACCATCTTTATTATTGACCTTCCATTCATCATACGTTCAGAAGTGGGAATGTCTCTGCAGCTTTGAAAGATAGGTATGATGATTGCAAAATGTTCAGTGCTATTGTGGTTCTGTTCGCCGAGCTGGAAGTTTTTGTTGCAAACTTTTCGTCCCCTGGCTAGGCGACATCATCAGTGCTCTGGAGCCTCCTGCAAAGCGCTTCTTTGATGTTTCTTCCGGTATTTATAGTGGTCTGTCCTTGCCGCTTCCGGGTGTCAGTTTCAGCTGTCCGCTGTAGTGGTTGGTATATTGGGTCCAGGTCGATGTGTTTGTTGATGGAGTTTGTGGATGAATGCTATGCCTCTAGGAATTCCCTGGCTGTTCTCTGTCTGGCTTGCCCTATGATAGTAATGTTTTCCCAGTCGAATTCATGTTGCTTGTTGTCTGTGTGTGTGGCTACTAGGGATAGCTGGTCGTGTCGTTTCGTGGCTAGTTGATGTTCATGTATGCGGATTGTTAGCTGTCTTCCTGTTTGTCCTATATAGTGTTTTGTGCAGTCCTTGCATGGTATTTTGTAAACTACGTTAGTTTTGCTCATGTTGGGTATCGGCTCCTTTGTTCTAGTGAGTTGTTGTCTGAGCGTGGCTGTTGGTTTGTGTGCCGTTATGAGTCCTAAGGGTCGCAGTAGTCTGGCTGTCAGTTCTGAAACACTCCTGATGTATGGTAGTGTGGCTAGTCCTTTTGGTTGTGGCATGTCCTCGTTCTGTGGTCTGTCTCTTAGGCATCTGTTGATAAAGTTGCGCGGGTATCCGTTTTTGGCGAATACCTTGTATAGGTGTTCCTCTTCCTCTTTCTGCAGTTTTGGTGTACTGCAGTGTGTTGTGGCTCTTTCGAATAGTGTCCTGATGCAGCACGGATACCCACGCAACTTTATCAACAGATGCCTGAGAGACAGACCACGGAACGAGGACATGCCACAACCAAAAGGACTAGCCACACTACCATACATCAGGAGCGTTTCAGAACTGACAGCCAGACTACTGCGACCCTTAGGACTCATAACGGCACACAAACCAACAGCCACGCTCAGACAACAACTCACTAGAACAAAGGAGCCGATACCCAACATGAGCAAAACTAATGTAGTTTACAAAATACCATGCAAGGACTGCACAAAACACTATATAGGACAAACAGGAAGACAGCTAACAATCCGCATACATGAACATCAACTAGCCATGAAACGACACGACCAGCTATCCCTAGTAGCCACACACGCAGACAACAAGCAACATAAATTCGACTGGGAAAACACTACTATCATAGGGCAAGCCAGACACAGAACAGCCAGGGAATTCCTAGAGGCATAGCATTCATCCACAAACTCCATCAACAAACACATCGACCTGGACCCAATATACCAACCACTACAGCGGACAGCTGAAACTGACACCCGGAAGCGGCAAGGACAGACCACTATAAATACCAGAAGAAACATCAAAGAAGCGCTTTGCAGGAGGCTCCAGAGCACTGATGATGTCGCCTAGCCAGGGGACGAAAAGTTTGCAACAAAAACTTCCAGCTCGGTGAACAGAACCACAACAACGAGCACCCGAGCTACAAATCTTTGCACAAACCTTGAATGTTCAGTGCTATTCATGACTGCTCTGATGCAGTTTGTGTCCAAAGACAGCAAGATCTGGATAATATCCAAGCTTGGGATAACAAGTCGCAACTAACATTCACACCACTGAAGTGCCAGGCAATGACCGTCACTAAGAGAAAATCTAACTATCATCCCTCGACTGTCAATAGCATTGCCATCACTGAATTCCCCACTATTACGATCCAGGAACTGAACTGGTTAGCTGTCACTTTGGATGCAAAAGCCTGTTAAAGACATGCAGTGGGTAACTTAACTCCTGACTCCCTAAAGACTGTCCAAGCCAAAGTCCGAAGTGTGATAGATTATTTCCAGGTTACCTGGAGGAGTGCAGTTCCAACAACATTCAAGAATCTAGAGACCATTCAGGACAAAGCAGCCCACTTGATTGACACCACATCAACAAAACAAAATCTCTGTTTACTATAGTAATAGTGGTATGTATTATCTACAAGCTTCAGAGCAGATATTCACCAAGGTTTCTCAGACCACTACTTCTAAAGCCATGATCATACCGTTACTAGAGGATTGAAGACATGTCTACATTATTGCATCAGCATGTCTTTCATGCTTACTGAAAGACAATTTCACCCGATATGGTAATCTACCTGTAGGAGTTAGGGTGAATAGTCATTGCTTTTTCTGATTTAAGAACCGTTTTTCAATAACTGGCTATGAGGCAAAGTCTATTGAACAGAGTTGTTGGCTCTTGGCATAGAGAAAGGGAAGGAGAGAGGCTGTCAGAGACAGTGAGGGAAGACAGGGACAAGGATATCTTGTGGAAGAAAGGGTTGAGCATCAGGTGTGATGAACATTGGTTGTTGGTGTTGTTTGGGGGAGGACTTTCAGGCAGTGATGGTCAGATAGAGATAGTCCTAAAGGGCAGGTTCAGTGCTGTCAGTGGTGAGGTCCTGGTTTTGAGCTGAGGGTGATGAATGGTGGTGTGAACAGCAACAGTGGGGTGAAGAGTGGGATCCAATCGGGTGAGAGTTCCAGGGAATTGAGTAATTTCATTGGTTATGGGGAGTGGTCATGGAATGGTAGGGAACAGGTAATGTGGTTAACAAAAGAGGTCAAGGTCAAGATTTGTACAGGGATGGTAACAGGTGTAGGTTCAGTGAGGAGAAAATGCATGTGGAGTGTGATATTAATGGAGAGCATTGAAGGTTAATGGAGGGGAGAGGAATGGTTATATGGGATAGGTGAAAGCTGTTTGGGGGAGTTGGTGGTACCATTTGAGTGGTAATGGAGTGAGTTTCTAATGTGACTCAAATAGCTTTCACCTCATCTAAAAACACTGTAGCTCCAAAAATATGGTTTCTTGAAGGAGGAGGATGTTGGGTGGAGTTATTAGTGAGTACAATTAACCAATTAAAACAACACTCTGACAACGAGCTAAATTGATAGAAACTGTGGTTAGATATGGAGGCTTGAAGGACTGAAGGGCCTGTTCCTGTGCTATATTGTTCTTTGTTCTTTTTTTCTTTGTTGAGACAATGATATGCTAAGAATACTTCTTGCTGACTGAGAGAGGGAAGAAGAGAGGGTCTATGATGTCTCATTTGAATGCAGGTGATAGTGGGCCATGCAAGGAATTTCAGTGTAAGGAGACCATAGGTGCAGAATGATTGTGGGGAGAGTCAGGCTCAAAGTAAAAATGTTATTTCCAGAAGTCCTGGTATGACAATGTAGCCATTGGACATTCAAGAATAATAAACTTAATGCCAAGGATGGCTGAGGGCAGATTGAGGTTTATAGGGAGAGAGTGTGAAGGCAGGATAATGGATCACTGTGCTAGGGGGAAGCTTAGGTTTCCTCATAGATGGCCATAATTCATAAAATGGTGGGTGCATACCAGTATCTGATGACCAACCAGGGAAGTTGGAGTGAAGCTTGAGAATGATGCTGGGAAACTCAGTAGTGAGTGAATGGGCCTACACGTGGCTACATTAAAAGAAGTATTGATCCTCCAAAATGGTATTATTTAATGGGCATAGGTGGAAAGCAGATTGCACCTGATACTAAGTATAGGGCTTTCCACGGGGCAGCCATGCAGAGGATGGGAGGGACAGCCTCAATGAAAATGCTGTGGAGGAACTGGAAGACATAAGTCTATGGTCAGATGGATCACTGGCCAGGACATTAATAGGGAAAGGCACTAACAGGTTAACAGGGGAAAGTATCAAGCAGCACAGCATGCATTAGGTTTAATTCTTCAAAATTCCCTAGATTCGAGGAAGGTTCCATTAGATTAGATTTAATTCCTTATTCAAAAAGGGAGACAAAAAGCAGGACATTAACAATCAGTTAGCTGGGCATCTAATGTAATATAATAAAAATTCTTAAAGTTATCATTGAAAACATTGCAGCAGGGCACTTCGAGAAAAGTTGAGGTAATCAGCCAGATCAGGTAATTATGGTTTTGTAAAAGGGAAATCACTTTTAACCAATTGACTGGAGCTTTTTGAAGAATTAACAGGTATGAATAAAGGGGAAATTGTGGGTGTACTTTACATAGATTTCCAAAAGGCATTGGTAAAAAGCTACCTCAAAGTTTATTGAGGGAAAAAAGGCTCATTGTCTGGTGGACAACATATTGACAAAAACAGAAAATTGGCTAGCTAATAGGAAACATAAATGGCTATTTTCTGGTGTATTGAGTGCTACTAGGGTCCATAAATGGGCCTGAGTTTTCTATAGCTTATATCAATAAGTTGGGGGAGGGGATTGAAGAAATGGTTGCTGAAGTTACTGATGACAAAAAAATTGATATGACATGAAGTTGTGAAAATGCTACATTGGGATAGAATAAATGACTGGGCAAAAATCTAATTACAGTATAATATGGACATTTATGAAATTGTCCATTTTAGCAAGGAAGGTTAGATAAAAAGTATTTTCCAAATGCTGAGAGATTGCAGAGCTCTGGGGAGCAGAAGGATCTGGCTGTCCTAGTACATGAATCACAAAAGAGCACAGCAAGTAATGAGGGAAATCAATAGAATGTTTATTGTGAAGGGAATAGAATACCAAAATAGGAAAGTTATTCTCAGGTTGTACTAGTGAGAACACTTAAGAGTCATAGAAATGTACAGCATGGAAGCAGTTCCATCAGTCTCACTTGTCCACACTGACCAGATTCCTAACCGAATTTAGTTCCATTTGCCAGCACTTGGCCCATATCCCTCTAAATCTTTCGTATTCATGAAAACATCCAGATGCATTTTAAATGCTGTAATTGTACTAGCCTCTACAGTTCCTCTGACAGTTCATTCCATACACGCACCTCCTCTGTGTGAAAAAGATGTCCTTAGGTCCCTTTTAAATCTTTCCCCTCTCACCCTAAACCTATGCCCTCTAGTTCTAGACTCCCCCACCCCAGGGAAATGACCTTGTTTATTTATCCTGTCCATGCCTAGCATGATTTTATAAACCTCTATAAGATCACCCCTCAGCCTCCGATGATCCAGGGAAAATAGCCACAACGTTTTCAGCTTCTTCCTTTAGCTCAAATCCTCCAACCCTGACAATTGTTTCTGAACCCTTTCAAATTTCATAACATCCTTCCAATAAGATGGAGACCAGGATTGCACGCAATACTCCAAAACTGGCCTAACCAATGTCTTGTATAGCTGCAACATGACCTCCCAACTCCTATACTCAACACTCTGACCAATAAAGGAAAGCATACCAAACAACTTCTTCACTATATTATCTTCTGGCGACTCCACTTTCAAGAAGACCTTGCACTCCAAGGTCTCTTTATTCAGCAACACTCCCCAGGACCTTACCATTAAGTGTTTAAGTCCTGTTCTGAGTTGTTTTTCAAAATGCAGCACCTCACATTTATCTAAATTAAATGCCATCTGCCACTCCTCAGCCCATTGGCCCATTTGAACATGATCCTGGCATATTCTGAGGTAACCTCCTTCGCTGTCCACTACACCTCCAATTTTGGTGTCATCTGCAAGCTTACTAACTATACCTCCTATGTTCACATTCATATTTTTTATATAAATGATGAAAAGCAGTGGAGATAGCACCGATCCTTGTGGCATACTGCTGTTCATAGGCCTCCAGTCTGAAAAACAACCCTCCACCACCACTACCCCCTGTCTTCTTCCTTTGAGCCAGTTTTATATCCAAATAACTAGCTTTCCCTATACTGCTTGAGGTCTAACTTAGCTAACCAGTCTCCCATGAGGAACCCTGTTGAAAGCCTTACTGAAGCCCATATAGATCACGTCCACCTCTCTGCCCTCATCAATCCTCTTTGTTACTTCTTTAATAAACTAAGTCAATTTCATTAGATATGATTTCCCATGCACAAAGCCATGCTGACTATTTCTAAACAATCTTGCCTTTCCAAATACATGTAAATCCTATCCCTCCGAAATCTCTCCAATAACTTCAATAGTGGGTGGTACGGTGGCCCAGTGGTTAGCACTGCTGCCTCACAGCGCCAGAGACCCGGGTTCAATACCCACCTCAGGTGACTGACTGTGTGGAGTTTGCACGTTCTCCCTGTGTCTGCGTGGGTTTCCTCCAGGTGCTCCGGTTTCCTCCCACAGTCCAAAGATGCGCGGGTCAGGTGAATTGGCCATGCTAAATTGCCCATAGTGTTAGGTATGGGGTAAATGTAGGGGTATGGGTGGGTTGCACTTCGGCGGGTCAGTGTGGACTTGTTGGGCCGAAGGGCCTGTTTCCACACTGTAAGTAATCTAATCTAATCTCTAATCTAACTTGTCCACCATCGATGTTAGGCTCGCCGGTCTATAGTTCACTGGCTTGTTTTTACCACCTTTCTTAAATAGTGGCACCATGTTAGTCAACCTCCAGTCTTCCAGTACCTCACCTTCTGGAATATATATGGAACAATATAGTTTTGGCCTGCTTATTTAAGGAAGGATATAAATGCTTTGGAAGCAGTTCAGAGAAGGTTCACTAGGTCAATACCTGGAATAAATGGACTACTAAATGAAGAAAGGTTGGCTTTATACCCATTAAATTTTAGAAGGAAAAGAAGCAACTTGATTGAAACTCATAGTCTCTGATGCAGTTTGACAGAGTGGATGTAGAAAGGATGTTTTAAATAGGGGTCTTTATTTACAAATAAGCAGTCACCCATTTGAGGGATAAAGATGAGGAGAATTTTTTTCTCATTCAGTATTGTGTGTCAATGGAACTCTCTTCCTCAAAAGGTAGTGAAAGCAGAGTCTTTGAATAATTTAAGGCAGAGGTAGATGGATTCGTCATAAGCAAAGAAGTGAAAAATTATTAGGGGACCACAATTTGAGGTTACAGTGAAATTAGCCATGATCTTATTGAATGATGGAGCAGAGTCAAGGGGCCAAATTATCTACTCCTAATGTGTAAGCTGTATTTACTTATTTTTGAAATTTTTTTATTGAAGATACAATCACTTCTACGTAAGACTCGAGCATTTCAAGTTATGCCCTACATTATGCAGTTGGAGATTTGCCAAGCAGCAGTTTATCAACAGTAAGTGACAGGTTTGCAGAAGTACAACAATATTACTTCATAATATATTTGTCAATATTATTATCTATTTAATCCATTATCATCACTTTTTTGAGAGAATAAAGTTCAACTATGGGTAAAAGAGCTGAAAAAATGTGTTGCTGGAAAAGCGCAGCAGGTCAGGCAGCATCCAAGGAGCAGGAGAATCGACGTTTCGGGCATGAGCCCTTCTTCAGGCTTATGCCTGAAACGTCGATTCTCCTGTTCCTTGGATGCTGGCTGACCTGCTGCGCTTTTCCAGCAACACATTTTCAGCTCTGATCTCCAGCATCTGCAGTCCTCACTTTCTCCTCTATGGGTAAAAGAGCCAAAAATGAAGTGTGGCTAGTTTGTGTCCTACAAAGATGCTGCCAACACCTTAAAAAGCATTGATTTACTTTTAAAAATCTGCTAATTATTTGTAAAAATACCTGTAGCAATGAAGTAATGATTGAGAACTGTCTCCTCTGATGGCTGAGGGATCTTATCTGCTGAGTTTAGGTGAGTCAAGGGTCCAAGGTGAGTGTTGTGGCTATCACTAGTGAGAATGTGCTGGGAAAGCTGAAAGGTCTGAAGGTGGATATATCACCCGGACGAAAGGGAACACACCTGGGAGTTCTGAATGAGATAACTGAAGAGATTGTAAACGCATTGGTGGTGATCTTTCAGGAATCATTGGAGGCAAGAAGGATCCCAGACAGCCGATAAATGGTTAATGTAGCACCCCTATTTAAGAGGGGAGGGTGGTATAAGGGAAGGAATTATAGACCAGTTGGCCTGACCTTGATGGTTGGTAAGATTTTACAATATGTTATTAAGGATCAGATTGCAAAGTCTATGGTAAAGTAAGATGGAGTCAGAACAGCTTCATCAATGGGAGGTCATGCCTGTCAAATCTTAGAATTCCTTGAAGAGGTAATGAGCAAGTTAGACAAAGGCAGTGAATATAATCTGTTTGGATTTACAGAAGATCTTTGACAAGGTGCCACACAGGAGACTGTTAAATAAAATAAGAGCCCATGGTGTTAGGGCAAGGTACTGGCATGGATAGAGGATTGGCTGACTGGCAGTAGACAGAGAGTAGAGATAAAGGTTTTTTTTACAGGATGGTAGCTGGTAATTAGTGGAGTTGTGCAGGGGTCAGTGTAACACAACTATTCACATCATACCTTAATGATTTGGACAAAGCAACAATGCCCTCTGTTCCTAAGTTTGCAGATGATGTAAAGATAGATGGAGGGGGGTGGGGAGCAAGTAATGTTGAGGAAGCAAGGAGGCTGCAGAAAAACTTGGACAGGCTAGGTGAGTGGGCAAAGAAGTGGCAGATGGGCAAAATATTGGAAATGTGCAATTACAAACATTGGAAGGAAGAATAGAGGCACATGCTGTTTTCTAAATGGGGAAAGACTTCAGAAATCTGAAGCACAAAGGGACTTGAGAGTCCTAGTTCAGGACTTCTCTTAAGGTTAACATTCAAGTTCAATTGGCAGTTAAGATGACAAATGCAATTGCTAGCATTCAGTTCAAGGGGGCTAGAATACAAGAGCAGAGACGTACTGCTGAGGCTGTATAAAGCTCTGATCAGGAAAAAGTGAGAACAGCAGATGTTGGCGATCAGAGTTGAGAGCATGGTGCTGGAAAAACACAGCTGGTCAGGCAGCATCCGAGAAGAAGGAAAATTGACATTTCAGACATAAGCCCTTCATCAAGAATGATTCCTGATGCAGGGCTTTTGCCCGAAATATTGATTCTGCTGCTCCTCGGATGCTGCTTGACCAACTGTGCTTTTCCAGTACCACACTTGACTCTAAAGCTCTGCTCAGACCGTATTTGAAATATTGTGAGCAGTTAGGAGGGGTCTCATTGAAACTTACAGAATACTGAGAGACATGGACAGAACAGATATGAAGAGGTTGTTTTCACTAGTAGAAGAGACTAGGACCTGTGGGCACATTCTCAGACTCTTTCGAACTGAGATGAGAAGGAATTTCTTCAGCCAGAGGAAGTGAATCTATGGAACTCATTGTCGCAGAAGGCTGTGGAGGCCAAGTCATTGAGTGTATTTGAAACAAAAATAGCCAGTTTCTTGATTAGTAAGAGGATCAAGGATTATGAACAGGAAGCAGGAGAAAGGAGTTGAGAAACATATCAGCCATGATTGAAAGCAGAGTAGGCTTGTTTACCTTTGATTCTAGCATCTGCAGATTATTTGTCTCTAGCAATGATTGAATAGCAGACCAGGTTCAATGGGCCAAATGGCCTATATGGTCATTTGCAATAGATGAGCCATAAGGACAAGTTTTCTAGTTTGAAATCTAATCTTCAGGCTAAAATAGTTGACATTATTCAGGGATTCAATAACCTGGCTTAGGAAGGCAAAACATAGCCTAGGCTCCTCTTTCTGGTTATCAATCATTGAGCTCAGCTAAAAATTTAGTAGCGACAAGATTGAACTTAGCTGTTTCCCTCCATTGCCTCCAAAGTTGAATGGGATGCCAATGATCACTGCCATGGTTTTGATTAATATTGACCATTTGAGTGAAACATTGAGGATGACTGACACTGTGGAGTAATTTAAATCTGTAATCCAACCACATGCTCCAGATCATAATTGTAATCTGTACTTAACATTCCATTATATGTTACCACATATTATGTATGATCATATTATTGCCATAATGAAATATTGAGTAAACTTGCTACCATAAGCATACTGGGTTTTGCTGGAATGTTATAAGATCATACAACTTGATAAAATCATAAAGCTTCCCTATTTATTTTATGTTAAGGTGACTTTCTTTCATATCACTATTTTGATTTATTGTAAGGGATAGTAAAAAGGTTATGGATGAAACAGTCAATGCCTTTGCCAAAAACCAGTGTCAGAACTAGTGATTTTAATGTGGTCACCTAGCTGGACTTCACAGAATCTGAGTTCCATGATTGAGTTGTTAATCTGGTCAGGGATTCCTGGCTGACAGATATAAACAGAAGTGTCCCTTTTGATATGAAGGGCACTGCTAGTCACAGGCCACTCGGGTGTTTCCTTTCTTCCTGGTGGTGGAAATTTGAATAAAGATTCAAGCACCTTGTGTCTTTCACTGTGTCTCACACTTGCACACACACACACCATGGGTGTTATGGAAAAAATAAACACCACCGCAGTTAGGCAGTAGTGTGGGGGTAAAAAGGGAAAAAAAAATAAATAGGAGTGTCTGGCAATCTGAGAGTTGATTCTAAAGAGACAGTACTAAAGTCAGGAACTGATTATGACTGATCATAACTAACGGGTGACTTGGTGGTAGGATACCTGCCTCAAGAACCATGGTTCAGTAATATATGAAGGGTGCACATACTTTGAGCCACCTTCAGACTCCTGCGACTTTTACAGTTTATTTTATCTAACGAGGTCTTTGAATAAGTTATGTCCTACTTAGACTTTGGTTGGATAGGATTGTTTGATGTGTGACATGGTGGCTCAGTGATTAGCATTGCTGCCTTACAGTGCCAGGGAGCTGGGTTTGATTCTAGCCTTGGGCACTGTATCTGTGGAGTTTGCATCTTCTTCCCATGTCTGTGTGGGTTTTCAGCTTCCTCCCACAGTCCAAAGATGAGCAGCTTAGGTGGGTTGGCCATGCTAAATCATCCATTGTGTCCAGGGATGTGTACGTTAGGTGTGTTAACTGTGGGAAATATAGGGAAAGGGTAGGGGGATGGGTCTGGTGGAATGCTGTATGGAGGGTTGGTGTGGACTTGTTGGTCTGAATAGCCTGTTCTCACACTGTTGGGATTCTATCTCTCTAAATTGTAGGTTTAATTCAATGTCTATAGATAAAGAAATATACTAACTTTTGTTTCCTTATGATTTCCAATCGAGCACATAAGAAGCTGAAACTAAAATGCGTTATTGAAGTATTCAGTATCTGCCCTCTATTTAGATATGAAGCAAAAACAATAGTACTACGAAAAGGCCACCAATCTGAAGCATGTTATTTTGTACTCACTGGTGAACTAATCGCTACATTGAGTGATAGCTGTTCAGAAAATCGAAATCACCTCACTGGAGTGGTGAATGAAATTCAGGAAGGCGATTTGTTCGGGGTAAGATTCTTTGCATAAAAAAAATTCTTCTGAAAATTCTTAAATCAATTCATGCCTTATTTCTTTGCTGCTTACTGTCAGTTGTCATGTTTTTGTCACACTTGTATGTGTCAATTCTTTCCCTCCGTAAATTCTTAAGGCCACATTTAAAATGGGTTTTGCCTGTGTAGACTTATTATTTCATTTCCAAAGTCTGGCTATTAGTTTGAATGCATTTTGAAAATATTTTCACATAACTGTTCGACAATAGTTTAGATCGAAATATCCGAAGTAAGGTTAAAGAAAACATATAAAAAGCAATTTCCCTGTAAATTGACAACATAACTTTGACCATTGTAAATAGGGCATAAGAAATAATAAAGAGAGCACAAAATATAAACAATAAAGTATGCACATTTATAATGACCTTCTGAATCATTTTCTGGTCCAAATATCCTCTGACATCTAAGCTCATTTCAGGCAAAGTTTACACTTTAAGTGGAATTTGCTGCTTGGGCTGATGGGTCCAAATACTGGCTGGGAAGTCGATGGTAACTCAGCTACACCTCCCTGGCACAATTTAGTGCTGCTCAAGCATTTATCTTTTTGGACCTAGTTAAGGTCCTCATTGCCCTCATGAGGCATTTCTCGCCCCTGAGGGCTATCCAGTGCAGACAGCTGTCCAGTCCTGTCAGTGCTGCCAAGAGTGGGGGTCAAATATTCAGACTCTGGAAAACCCAAGCAAAGGATCAGTACTAGGACGCAAGGGATAAGGTAAATCGAGTAGGTTTACTAGCGATAGAGAGGGAGGCTCCGGTGAGGAGGGTGGTAAGTATTGGAATATTCAGATCAGGCTTTTGACAGGTTCCTGCATTTTGCAAGGGATACCAAATAGAAGCAGCATCCTACATCAGATAACAAGACGTTGGCCAGCATTTAATGTGAGCATTGTTGGGTTGTGGCCCTCAGGACCTGAAGTGCTTTTTGAATAGAAAAGCTGTCTTTCAGCCTTCTGGCCTGGCATTAATCAAGGTGAGTTGGGAAGGTATGAAAGTCTGCATCCACACCTTCCTGCCCAACTAAACAGTGTCACAACATGCAACATGGGAGAGTAGGGGGGTATAAGCTTCCACCATTTATCTATAACGCTGAGGAAAAATTAATGCAAAGAATAGAAACAGTTTGTCAATGTAATAGCTGATGGTTTAAGCCTTTTCTAAATTTTTATAAATACTTATTTTACAGGATGCTGCACTTTTAACTAACACAAAGCGGCCCGCTACAATTTTTTGCAAGACTAATACAGAACTCTTGCTGTTAAACAAGGAGGTGTGTGCTGGATCTGGTGAGCTATAGTAACCAAGGAATGGCAATGAGTCAAAACCATGATATCATTGTCAGTAACCCTTTGTTAAAAATCATATTGAATGATTGAAGTTTTTTTAACTGAAAATATGCATCATATCTGAAGTTGACAAGAATGATATCTGATGTTTTTGTAATGAATTAGGCTGAAGATAAGATCTGGTTTCCAGGAGACTTCGAACAACAGACATAAACACTCACTCCGTCAAAGTAACACATATATTAGTCATAGAGTCATAGAGCATGGAAACAGACCCTTCAGTTCAACCAGTCCACACCAAACATGCTCCCAAATGAACTAGTCCCACCTGCCTGCACTTAGTCCATATCCCTCCAAACCTTTCCCATTCATGTACTTATCCAAATGTCTTTTAAACACTGTAACTATATCTGCATTCACCACTTCCCCTGGCAGTTCATTCCATATACAAACCACTCTCTCTGTAAAAACAAGTCATTCCTCATGTTCTTCTTAAATCTTTCTCCTCTCATCTTAAAAATATGACTTCTAGTTTTGAACTCCCTTTGCTAGGAAAAAGACTCTTGTGATTCACCTTATCTATGGCCCTCATGATTTTTATGACCCTCAACCTCCTGCGCTCCAGTGAAAGAAATCTCACCCTATCCAACCTATTTTTATATCTCAAACACTCCATTCCTGGCACCTTCCTGGTAAATCTTTCTGAACCCTCTAGTTTAATAATATCCTTCCTACAACAGGGTGACCAGAACTAGATACAGTACTCATGAAGAGGCCTCACTAATGTTTTGTACAACCTCAACATCACATCCCAATTCTTTAAAGAAATGTGTATGTTCTCCACAGCATCGATTATTATAAGGCCTGATGGCTGGAATTTTTATGGAGACTACAAATTATTTCTCAATTAAAAATGCAACAATAATCTCACATGTTAATTCTTCAGTTTGAACACCAAGAAAAACAATAAATAGCTAATGTCAGAGGTGCAGGAATACAGGAAAATAGTTTGTATTCTAAGAGAATACCTAGGTCCATAAAGTGTCCATTTCCTCTGAGCTCTACTTCTTCATTGGCTGCAAGTTCAATGGAAATTAATCTACACACTTAACTTGGATTTAGGATAAATGTTCAGTGGCAGTGTAGGAGAAATGGTTTCCTCAAATATAATTTCAAGGATTGCACTCCAAATTGGCAAAACCATTAAAGTACAGATAAGCATGATGCTTATAGCTAGATATCATGTAACACAGAAACATTTTCCTATGCTTGCATACGCTGGATTCCAAATATGAAGAAAATCTTGCAAGTATTGATGAAAAATATTGTTTGGATTTCCTTCAATGATCATTGCCACTACTGGCTTGCTATATTTGAGAATTTTCAAGCCAAATTTGTAAAGTTTTCTAGATGCAGTATATTTGATTCATCCACAAAACCAGATTAACACAACATGATGCAGAATTGTAGGTAAGAATCATAGAAAGGGAAACTCATCAAAAGGATCCCAACAATAAGAATTCTAAAGCAGACAACTGGTCTATAAGGCTATGTGTGAGATTAACGGTACAAGTTATATAGTTATTTAAAGCCTTGTTTTCTTCATTCTTTATTTTCAATTCTCAGGATTTTGAATCTATACTGGCCGGATTTCTCCAGCAGCGCTACAGTGCAATCACTGAATTACTAAGGTAGTGTTTAATTTTTATTCAATAAAAGTGTTATGCAATTGAGCCATACATTGGACTGCAGGTGGTCAGTTAACTGAATGATTGATTTTTCAATGTTGAGTAATGCTAGCAGCATGGGTTCAATTCCTGCACCAGCTGAGGTTACCAGTGAGGGATTCTGCTTTTCAATCTCTCAACTCACTTAAGTCAGCAGGTTTGGCAGCAACTGGAGAGATAAACAAGTCAGCAATTCAAGTCAATAAGATTGGAAATAAAAAAAGTGGTTGTGATTTCTTGAGATCAATCAGTTTAGGTACAAATATCTTCAGTTGCTTTAACAATTATTTTCCTTTCTTCATAATTTCAGAAGGAGGAATGTTTCCTGATATTTGCTCCAGGGGAGGCATAGTATTTTCATTGGACTGTTAATCCAGAGAGCCATGTAATGTTCTGATGACCCAGGTTCAAATCCCACATGGCAGATGCTGGAATTTGAATTCAATGAAAAAAAACTTGTAGTTAAGAGTCTAACGGTGATCATGAATCAATTGCCAATTGTGGGGAAAACCCATCGGGTTCACTAATGTCCTTTAGAGAAGGGAACTGCCATTTTTACCTAGTCTGGCCTACATATGACTCCAGATCAAAAGCAATGTGGTTGACTCTTAACAGTCCTTTGAGTGATTAGGAATGGGCAATAAATGCTGGCCTAGCTAGTGATGCCCTCAAACCATGAATGAATTTTAAAAAAATGTTTACTGCCACTTCTGACTCATGAGGCACTGATCAGTTCATGCTAAATGCAGCAGGAACTGTACAATATCCAGTCATTGGTTGATCAGTGACAAATAGCATTTGTGCCACACAATGACCAACTTCAACAAGAGAAAACTAACCCATCTTTCCTTGACATTCAGTAGCATTACTATTGCTAAGTCTTGCACTATCAACATCTTGGGGTGACTATAGTCCAGAAACTGAACTGCACTAGCCACATAGACATTAGGGCTACAAGAGCAAGTCAGAGTCTAGGGGTTCAGTAGTAAATAACTTATCTCATGACTTCCCAAATTCTGTCCACCATCTGCAAGGTATGTGGGAATGTGATGGAAAATTCCCCACTTTCCTGGATGAGTGCAGCTCCAATAACACTCAAAAGCCTCAACAAACCTCCTTTGACAGCACCTTCCAAAGCTGTGATTTCTATCACCTCGAAGGACAGAGATAGCAGATGAAGGGAACACCACTACATGCAAGTTCCCTACCAAGTTGCACACCATCCTGACTTGGAACTATATCACATTGTCACTGAACAAAAATTCTGGAACTCATTAAGGGAACGGTAAATGACCGTACCCACCTCATCCACTTCACCCTCAGTGGTTTAAAGGAATTAGTTCACCACCATTTTCTCCAGGGCAATTAAGGATGGGCAAAAAATGTTAGCCTGGCCAATGATGCCCACAAACCATGAACAAATTAAATAAAATGTTCTCAATAAATTGTGGAGCAGGCCCCAGGGATTGAAGCTGAAAATGTGTTGCTGGTTAAAGCACAGCAGGTCAGGCAGCATCCAGGGAACAGGGAATTCGACGTTTCGGGCAAAAGCCCTTTGTCGAATTCCCTGTTCCCTGGATGCTGCCTGACCTGCTGTGCTTTAACCAGCAACACATTTTTCAGCTCTGATCTCCAGCATCTGCAGACCTCACTTTTTACCCAGGGATTGAATACCTATCCCTTATCCTAATTATTCTGTTTCAGTGTGTGTATGATCATGTGTATGATAATTATATTATAATTCATTGCCTCTGCACCAATTAAAGCCTTCAGGAAGGTGCTTTTGGGCAAGAGAAAGGGATGCAATACTTGAGGATGGATGTTTGAAGCTAGGGTGATGACCCACATTCTTGCTCCAGTTGCAAAGTGGATCCGATGATCAAGATCAGTAATAGATGAGATTTTCACAACTCCCCAAAAGCTGTCCAGTTTTTCCTGACATCTGTAAAGCATGCAGCACCAAGGGTATGCATATGCAGGTAATCTAGTTCCCAAACAGGTAACCAACAAAATAGCACAACACTACCACACCAACAACAAAGGAAGTGTTAAGAATGTATCAAATACAGACACATCATTTAAGGTACAGAGTGAAGAAGTCAAAAGGCAAATTTAAGCAGATGACCAGGCTTCCCAAAATCTTCTGCCCAGGAGAATACAAAACCCAGCAATGGCAGGACTAGCAGTGTGCTCAGATCTTGATGTGGTCTCATTTCATGATATTCAAGCCACATCCAAGAGGGTAGAACAGACCATTCATGACTTAAGGTAGATAGAATAGTGAAGAAGGCTTTTGGTATTCTTTCCTTTATTGGTCAGAGTATTGAGTACAGGAATTGGGAGGTCATTTTGCGGCTGTACAGGACATTGGTTGGGCCACTGTTGGAATATTGCATGTAATTTTGGTCTCCTTTTTATCGAGAAGGTGTTGTGAAACTTGAAAGGGTTCAGAAAAGATTTACAAGGATGTTGCCAGGGTTGGAGGATTTGAGCTACAGGGAGAGGTTGAATAGGCTAGGGCTGTTTTCCCTGGAACATCGGAGGCTGTGGGGTGACTTTATAGAGGTTTATAAAATCATGAGGGGCATGGATAGGATAAATAGACAAAGAATTTTCCCTGGAGCAGGGAAGTTCAGACTAGAGGGCCTAGGTTTAGGGTGAAAGGAGAAAGATATAAAAGAAACCTAAGGGGCAAAGTTTTCACTCAGGAGAGTGGTACATATATGGAATGAGCTGCCGGAGGAAGTAGTAGAGAATAGTATAATTGCAACATTTAAAAGGCATTTGGATGGGTATATGAATAGGAAGGGTTTGGAGAGATATGGGCCAGGTGCTGGCAGGTGGGACTAGATTGGGTTGGGATATCTGGTCAGCATGGATGGGTTGGACGGAGGGGCCTGTTTCCGTGCTGTAAATCTCTATGACTCTATGACTCGAATACAATCAGTCAGTGATCTCAAATATGATTTGACACAATCATCAATTTTAAGAGTTAATCAATATTCCATCTTAAGGATGTTACAATCTTGCTGTCTCATTTCTTGATCAGTCAAGAAAGTGCAGCATTTAAATCAGGAGACGTTTTGAGAGAAACTTAATAAGGTGGAGGAACACGATATAATTTAGAGGGTCAACCATCACACAGAATGGTGTAGCTCCAACTCACGTGTCTTAAAGAAAGATAGCACCATAAGAGGATGCCTGATCCATGACAACTTGAACTTTCACTGAAAAGGTGCCCAAAGAAAACACTGATGCCTGGGAAGCTGACTCCTAAGTTTTCCACAACAAGATTCTTTGCAAAGTTGATACACATTTCCATTTAACAGGAGAATTGCCAGAACTCAAAAAAATCTATGATGCCATTTGGACAGTGCTGTTTCTGATGGGTACTATTTGGGTGATCAGTTCACCAAGCCATATTCGAGGAGACCTGGATGGATTATTGAAGATACACCTGGTTTTGGTTACGTTGCTAATAACATTATGATCATGGGTAAGACAAAGGAAATCATGACCACCAAAAGTAAAATTCTGATGAATGCCAAGACATGGATCAGCATTTAACAACATGAAATTTCAGCCAGCTAAACTTCTTCAGGGCCATGTACTCCACCCATGGAAGTTCTCTTGATTCAGATAAGATATACTAAACAAATATCATCTCCACTGAATAAATAAGATTTGTAATCTTGTTTAAGATTTTCTAACTTTCTCTTCTCATATCTTCCTAAATTCACAAACAAGATATCCTTGCTACGAGATTTTCACAGGCAGGGTGCCTTTTATATGCAGCATAACACTATCAATATATCTTCAATGTTTTTAAAAAGTTTCTGCCAGCAAAATATTGCCTCCTGTAATGCTAAACCTTGAGGAAATTACAATTCTTGATGTAGATGCATCATCAAAAGGCTGAAATGTATGCCTTTTTCAAGATGAAAAAAAACCTATTGCCTTTGGTTCAAAAACCCTGTCATCTTCACAAGCCAACTATTTCAATATTGGGTGTAAGACATCAGCTTTGATATTTAACATCATGCAAGTTCATACTTATTTGGCAAGAATAATAGTTGAATCTATTATTAGCCATTAATGATGACATGCTACACGCCACTCATGAATGTAGCATTAGGTTTATAACATCTACCTGTCAAGGGGGAGCAAGGGATACACCAGAAACTGCAGGCCAGTCAGTCTAACCTCAGTGACGGTGAAATCATTGGAAGCAATTCTGAGGGACGGAAGTAATCTGCATTTGGAGAGAGAGGGATGAATCAAAAACAGTCCACATGGTTTTATTCAGGAGAGATCATGTCTGACTAGCTTGATTGAATTTTTTGAAAAGATGACAATGCTTTTGACATAGTCTACTTGGACTTCAAAAAAGCTTTTGCTAAGATTCTACTTGGGAGGCTGATTGCAAAGCTAAAAGCCAATGGGATTTAAGGAAATTTGGCAAAGTGAATCTGCAAATAGCTGAATGGCAGGAAACAGAGGGTAAAGGTTGAGAGATGGTTTTCTGACTGGAAGTCTGTGTCCAGTGGGATCCCACAAGAGTCAGTGTTAAGGACCTTGCTGATTTGATTTATATAAATGATTCAGACTGGAATGTAGAAGTTTTTCATTAGTAAGCATATGATACAAAATTTAGTAGGATGTTAAATAATGAGAAGGATAATCTTAGATTACAAGATGGGTTGGCCAGATGGGCTGATCAGGAGCAAATGGATGACAATGAAATACATGATGAATGGTAAGACCTGGAAATCACTGAGGTTCAGAGAGATTTTGATGGGTGTGTCCCTTAAGATATTAGGACAGATGGCAAAAGCAATTAAGAAGGCATGTGATATAATTGCCTTTATTAATTGAGCATATAGTTTAAGAGCTGGGACGTCATACTGGAACTGTATAACATAGTGGCTAGGCCATTGCGTGCAATTCTGGAATCCACACTAAAAGAGAGATGTGATAGCACTGGGAGGGTGCAGGGTAAATTTAGTTTAGATGTTCCCTGAGCTGGAGAGTTTCAGTTATGAAGAAAGATTGGATAGATTGGGGTTGTTTTCCTCAGAGCAAATGAGACTGAGAAGGGACACGATTGAGATGTATTGAATAATGAGGGGGACAAATAGGATAGACAGGAAAAAACGTTTCCTCTTGATCGAGGGATCAATGACTGGGGGTGGGGGGTGGTGCAGAGGTTTGAGGTAAGGTACAGAAAGTTTTAATGAGATGTGAGGAAAAATATTTTCACCCAGAGGTTGGCAGGAATCTGGAACCCACTGTCTTTAAGGGTGGTAAAGGCAGAATCCCTCATAAGTGCTAGAAGATTGGATTGAAATGATTAGGTGCTTGTTTCTGACCAGCTTGTAGACCTTTATAACTCTAAGGTGCAAGGATATGCTTTTGAAGTGAGATATAAGCCAGATACCAGGATGTTTTCCATGCTGAGCAAAACCCGCAACCCACTTAAAGATGTGGATATTCCTCTTGATCTACTTACTAAGGTCCAGATTATGAAGTCGAAGATGTTCTCAATGTTAATCTGTAACATTTTGGTGAGAGTCAGTGCAAACAGTTGCAATTGATAACTGCTGAACAAGAGATGCAAAAGGTCGTTAATCATACTTAACATACTTAAAGAAGTAACTGAAAAGATTTGGCTACATAGAAGTGAATTTGGTGTATCTTCAAGGAAAAATGAGTCTTAATTTCAAAAGCATTATGCCAAACTATCATGACTATGTTACAATAGGATTACATGGATATTGACTATCTAAGTTGCCCAGCACAGTAGGTTTATGTACTGGCTCAGGATAAATTGTGAATACATATGAGGCATGCCAGTTGAGTCACCTCCAGCAGTGGAGGGAACTTCTACATCGACCTGATGTTCTCTTTGCTTTTTGGACAAAAATAACAATGGCAGTGCACAAAGAAGACTACAACTTATGATATTTTACTTTTCCAAGTTTGCTATTGTTCGATGTCTTAGCAATACAATGAGCGTGACCTGTTTCTGCAAAATGAAAACTATTTTGAGTTCATTTTATATCCACAAATAGATAGTGTCCAACAATGGACCGCAATTGACTGGTAAACAATTTCAAAGTGTATATTAAGTGGGAAACTATCCATATCTCATACACTGCACTAAGTACATTCGGACTAGCAGAACATATGGTATATATGATTAAATCAAAGGTCATTAAGCATCAAGCAAAAAAACCCCAACATTTTCACCCAAGGACAACTTTTGCTCAGAAGACAAGTGTGAATGACCATGCCCACCAACTAGATGTCTAATTATTCTGAAGCACACGATACGCTTCTTCAAAGTCAGAGAAGAATGGAAAAGATATAAGACAAGCTAGCAGATAGAGAGCTATAGTAACTGTGCACTGGGCAGAGAATACAAGCTAGAAATACAATTAAACACTCTTGCATTCCAGCAAAGGTTTACTGGTCTTTGCATACCAGCCCAGATCATATAGTCATTACTGATCATGGTGCTGCACTGTGAAAGAATAGGAGTCAATTTCATCCAAAGAGCAACATACCAATCATACATGAAGAAAATGAATAAGAATAATCTTGAGTGACAACAAACAGCAATAAATCAACCAAGTTGCCAATAAAGTGTGTCAAAGAACGATGTCCAACCGATTTGATTAACTTGATTTGATTTATGTATTTTCACATGTATTTAGTTACAAAATACAGTGAAAAGTGTCTGACAGTGTCACCACTCTCTGGCACCATCTTAAAACATGGAAAAATGCTGTAAAACTAATATAGAGTATAAAGGCAAAAGAATAAAGAAATAGTGTTCACCTTTACAGTCCTTTGTGTTAAATGCTCTGCCATGGGCCATGGTGACCAAACACAAGACCCTTTGCAATCTCACTGGAATTAAAGTTGCTACTCTTCTGCATCATCGCACTTCTACACTCGCCTTCACACTCACCTCCACTGCAGCAGCCACGAGTTGGCACTAGGACCACCTCGTCGATGCAAATGCTGCCGGGAACCCAAACTCTCTCCGACTGTGCCTCCATAAATCCATGCTGGGTGCACTCATCACCTGCCATAAGTCTGCTCTGGGCCCACTCCATGACGACATGAATCTGCATTGGCCTATCTGCCATCGCCAATGCTATCACCAGGACGGAGCTCTTCAAAAAAGAGGTAAATAAAACAAAAAAAAAGAAAAGAAACAATGAAAGACAAGAAACAAAAGGAAAAGTGGATGAAGTGGATTAGCCCCAGGCTCAGAAGTCCTACTCTACTACTATTTCACTGCAAGATCTGCAACTCCCCAGATAGCAATATGTTCACAAGATTAAGATGATTTGCAAAGCCTACAAAGCATTATGTAAAAGTTTCAAATGATAATCTAAATTTTTTTAACCTCTTTGTATAATCATTAAATTGACAATATTTTTTTTCTCATGTCCAACTGTGTATACCTGTTTCAGATAATTTAATCTTTTAGCTTTGTTAGAAAGGGGGATGTTGTGCTGTATTCCAAAGTCAGTATACACTGCAGCATAACATGTGACCTATAATGGTGCCATACACCACATTACTGGGGATCACTTGAAGCATTATATACTACAAGAAGAAATGCTGTTCTGTGTAACTTAATAGTTTGATGTTAGCTCAGGTACGGATATGTATGAAGAAAGTATCTGTAATCTATCTGTAATAAATATCAATTGGATTCTTCATATCATGTCACCAATGTCTAGTTTCTTGTATTTCAAAGGATAACCTAAACTTTCCCACATTAGGTAAAGTACCCTGCTGTGAGGAAAACTATATAATCTTCAGGTCAATTACATCTTCAGACCATGTCCACTTGTTGGAATTTTTTGAGGATGTTACCTACAAAGGTAATAAAAAGGAGTTGATGGATGTGGTATATCAGTATTTTTACAAGGTCTTTGATTAGGTCCCTAGAGGAGGTTGGTCAGAAAAGTTAAAGCACATGGTTTGGGGTATTGCACAGGCATAGATTAAGGATTGGCTACCAGTCACAAAATGGAACACAGGCATACATGGGTTATTCTCACATTCTCTGTCTGTGACCCGTGGCGTACTGCAAAGATCAGTCCTTGGAATCCAGCTGTTCATGTTATATATCAACGTATTTGATGTGGGGACCATTGTAATATTTCCAAATTTGCAAATGATACAAAGCCAAATGTAAAGGCTGTTATTTTCATAAGGGGAATGCAATGAAGGTTCACCAGACTTGTTTTCAGGTTGGCAGGACTATCCTGTGAAGAGAGATTGGGCAAACTGAGCTTGTTTTCTGGGGGAGTTTTGAAGTAACTGAGGTAATCTCATTTGAAAACTACAGAATATTTAAGGCAATAGCTAGAGTAAGATGCAGGTGTTATGTTTCCCCCGAGTAGGGAGTTTAGAACCGGGGAGCACAATTTAAAAATATTTAGAAGCAAGATGAGAATCTCTTTTGTTTAACGTTTGGTGAATTTTTGAGATTCTTTACCGGGGAGGGGTCTGAAAGCTTAGTCTCTCAATATATTTAAAATAGAAGTTGACATGTTTTTGATTATCAATGACATAAGGGGACAGTGTGGTTAAAAAGTATTTGGTCAACCACAATCATGTTAAATACCAGAACAGGTTTGAGGAGGTGAATGGTCTACTCCTGTTCCTATGTTTCTATGTTCTTATCTACAGTTATCTACTTACCTACTAGAACTAATGGAAAGCTCTTTAGTCTTGCTCAGTCGATGACCATGAAATGATAAATCGTTGCTGTACATTGACGATGATGTACCAACATTCCATACTGAGGAACACCTGCAGTCACAACTGGACAGCCCTCGTTTCTGTAACGAGTTTAAGTTTGGCCAACAACATCAGGAAGGCAAGTGTCATGGTCTAGATTGTCAAGCTGACATCAATCAACATCAACAACACGACACTGGTTCAGAGCTTTGCATGTCTAGGTGCCATAATCACAGCTATCTATCTTATGATGCTAAAAACCCTTGTGAAGCTGCAGCTGTCATGTCCAGCCCCCACAACTAAGTACTTTAGTAAGTAACTTAGTAACCAGATTGTGAACCACAAACTACTAGTCTGCCAAACTTCCATCCATAGCACATTCTTCTACAGTGGTACAATTGTCTTAACTTCTCCATTTATTCTTTTGTTTTCTGCATATTTACGTTTTTGAATTATTGACCTGTGAAAAGGCTTTTTCTGTGAATTATCTAAATGGAATCAAAAGTGTCAGTTAGGTGCAATAGTGTTGCAAGTGTAGGGCACACCCAACAGGATTTGAATTCTATGTTTGGCAGGAGAAAAGGCAGCATAGTTTCGATCTTCACTATCTCAGATGAATCCTCAGCATCTCTCGGCAGGACATGGTCACCAACTCAAGATCCTAGAGCATGCCATTCCATCAACATATATTTACTGCTAAGTAAACAATATCTGCTTTGGTTTGGCCACATTCATCAGATGGAAGATGGCTATCTCCTATTGACCTTCTGGATAATGAATTGGGACAAAACCTCTTAGGCACCCATAACTCTGTTACAATATTTGATATCAGCATGTGAGATATGAAAATGGTGATTTTGAAATTGAAACTTCACATTCACATATTCCAGAAGCTGGCTGTTAAATGGGGATTGGAAGAGGCCAGCAGAAATGAAAAGCTCAGTTGGCTAAATGTAAGACTTAGAGAAAACAGGCCAGTAAATTGTGAATTTTTCTGTCTATTCCTTCACACCATATGTGGAAACGAGTGACATGTCAGAGCAGGAACTCTGAGCCATACCTGGTGATGTGTAATACAAAGCTGACTACCATAGAGCAAACAATTGTCTTACAAGATAAAAGCTGCCACCATGATCATTACATATCCAGGAATTTCATGACTCCTGTTAATGTCAATACAAAGGATTACAGTCAGAAGGTAATTTTATGGACTTTATCAATGTTAACCACAGAGCAATACAAGTTGTCAGAAGTTTGTGGTGAATTGGAACACATGAAATATCACAAATGTCTGGATATTTCTGGATATTTTAATGACTTAGTGGCACAGGAGCCAATCACAGTTTGGGAATATAGCAGCAACTGACTCTCCAAAGCATCTACAAGGCACAAGTCAGCAGCGAGATGGAACATTTTCCACTTGCCTGGATGGGTGCAGCTGCAACAACTCTCAAAAAGCTTGACCCCATCCAGGACAAAGTAGCCCGCTTAATTGGTACAATATCCACAGTAGCAGCAGTGAGTACTATCTATAAGATCACTGCAGAACTTCACCAAAGATCCTTATAAGCACTTTCCAAACCCACAATCATTTCTATCTAGAAGGACAAAGGCAGAACTACATGGGAACACCACTATTTGCAAGTTGTCTTCAAAGCCACTCACCATCCTGACTTAGAAATGACTCTCCAAAGACTAACCCACCCAGACCCACTTACCTCCGACTAATGCACCTTACACTGTGGGTAATTTATCATGGCCAATTCACCTGGCCTGCACATCTTTGGACTGTGGGAGGAAACCGGAGCAACCAGAGAATATGCAAACGCCACACAGACAATTGCCTGAGGCTGAAATCAAACCTGGGTCCCTGGCGCTGTGAGGCTACAGTGCTAACCACTGTGCTGCCCCTTTGCATGAACAACTCAGCTAGTCCCTCCAACCACCCCTTTCCCCCCATTACCCTGAAACATTGTTCTCCTCAAATGCTTATCCAATTAATTTTTGAAAGCCCTGTGTGTATCTGCCTCCATCGCACTCTCAAGTGGTACAACAGTCACTTGCAGCATAATAATGATTTTCTTTTCTTGACTCTTTTTTTTCAAATTACCTTATCTCGGTGTCCCCTGGTTCTTGATCCTTCCAGCAATGAGAACAATTCTTTTTATGCTGTATCTACAATCTTGACATTTCTGAGTCTATGTCGAGAATTCTGACAATAATTGTGGCAGAACTTGAAGAGTGAATGAGAGGCCCTATAATTTAATGTTATGGCTGATGCTTGCAATGTGTCTCAGGTATCCAGTCTTAAGCCAGTGCGCAACTTCATTTTTGTTCTGTTGGCTTCTGAAGTTCCCTGACATTCTGTGAGGCTAAAGTTGCTGGGACTGCCAGCAGTCAGAATTCCTGCTCCTTCCAATTCTAAATGACTACCTCAGTGACCCAGTTCAGCTTGGATCTCTGCTCTATGCAAGGGCAATTGGCAATTCATAAGTTAAAATTTTACCATCTCAGTACTTTGGTGTTTATACAGAAATGTGCTGGGACATGGAATTTCTGCCTCCATGCTCACAAGCCCCAAGAAATAGTAAGCTATTTATCACCACTAGATGGCATTTAAATACAATGCAATGCCAAGATTCAGTGCAGTGCTTATATAAGATTATTTTATACTTTTTTTTAGACTAGATTAGAATATCTACAGTGTGGAAACAGGCCATTCAGCCCAACAAGTCCACACCAACCCTCCGAACAGTAACC